>NC_133547.1:9385000-10010000 GCF_048773025.1 Camelus bactrianus
TACCAGGATGGGGGATCCCAGGCTTGTGGCCCCCAGGAGCAGGGGCCCTGACCGTTCTTCCAAGGTGGGCAGCTCATGGTATCGAGGCATTTCCTGGGGGTGAAGAAGGAATGAGCCCAAGGTCACCTCTTGAGTATAACACAGAATCTAAATCTGCTCCTTGACCCCCAAATCCTGACCACCCTCTCCCCATGCCAACCAGACCTGACCACACCCCATATCACCCCTTGTCACCTGGATAGATATTGCACTGGGACAATCATATAGCTCATCCCTGACTCAAAGCCCAGAGCATGGACTGTCAATCCTAAGCCTCTCCTTTTCTTTTGATCACTGACCCCAAGTCTTTCCCCATGAACCTTTGACTTTAATCTTGACCTAAGCTTAGCTCTAAATAGCCCCTTGAAACTTGACCTATCTCAAACTCAACATCTGACCTCTGACCTTCAGGAGACCGCTGAGGAAAGAGACTACTTGTGTTGTTCCAGTTCCAGGCACAATGTCCAGCAAATGGAGATACTCAACCAATTTTCTTTGATGGAGTGACTTCAAATGCTAACCTCATGTCCTTGAACTTTTACAGCTATGACCTCAAGAATGAATCCTAAATGCATCTCAGTGCTCTAAGCTCTAATCAGAGATACAGCCCTGAACTTGAGTTGGACATTTACTCCTTGACCTCTTATGTCAAGAGTCCCTTAAACCTAGACCCCGAATCTTACCCTTGTTGTCTCCCGGGCTCCTACCTGCTCGGTACATGATACGCCAGCATCAAAGTAGGGGGTCTTGAGTGGGCTGTGCTCCGAGGCCCCCAAGGTAAAGAGCTGGGAGGGCTGTGGTGGGAAAGATGGGGTAGGTCAGGACCCCACCCCCAGACAGCCTCTCCCCATCAGCCCCCCTCCCAGGTCTGGCCTCAGTGGGGAAAGGTAATGAGGGGGTGGGGGCAGCCTGAGCTCCAGGGAAGTGCTCACCATCTCTGGCTCCTCCAGCTTTGCCTTTGGAGTCGGTGGCTTGTATGAGGGAGGCCCCTCCAGGCTGTGGGGTAGAAGGTAAGTCAGGTAGAGGCTAAGCCCTGAGCAACCTACCCCAGGGCCACTACCCATGTTCCTCCTTCTGCCTGATCTCCCTTTCCACCACCCACCTCCCCTTGCCCAGCTAACTACTGCACATCCCATGGCTTGCTTTTCTTCCAGGAAGCCTTCCTGACTCTCTAAGAGAATCAGGAACTCCTCTTACATGATAATATCCATCTATACGTCCCTCATGGGGCACTAACTGAGTTTGTATTTGAAATGTTGTTTCTGATATCATTCAATGACTGTGAGCCATGTGAGGGGGGAAAAATGAGATCTGTGTTATCAACACGGTGTTCCCAGAATCCACTATGAGGAATTCAGGGAATATTTGTTAAAAGAGAGAATGGATAAATGAATGAAATGCTTTCCTGTCCCCTAAACCAGGTTAAATTCACTCATTCTACATACCCACAGACCAGAGCATCCTCTCTCTGTGTGTGTATGTGTGTGTGTATCTATCTATATATATATATATAGATAGATACACAAATGATGATGCTTAATATGTCTTCTATCCTCAGCTCAGATGTCCCTACGTCCAGGAAGCCCTCCCTGATCTTCCAGGCTGAGGCAGTTGCCCCTCCTGGCCTCCTACAGCTCCCTCAGCTTCCTGAGCCCATCCCTGGCCATGCTGTCACTGTCTGGGGACAAGTCAGTCTCCTCCAGACTGTGTGAACCCCAGCAGGGCAGGGCCAGGGCCATCTCAGGCACCACTGGGTCTCAGCACCGGGCTGGGCTTAGGAGGAGAGATCAATAGCAAGTTGTTGGTTTGCACTGATAAGATGATTAAGACAGTGGTTCACAAACTTTCCTGTGCATCTTAGGGAGCTTGTTATAAACACAGATGCTGAGCCCTTCTTTTAAAAGCTCTGATTCAGTAGGTTTGGTGTAAGCCCAGGATTATGCATTTTTAACAAGTGTTCCCCCTCACACACACTGGATAGTATTATTTCAGAACCATTTTGCCTGCCAAGTACTTTCTTGCTGGATGAATTTCAGCAAGTGATTTCAGCTCTCTGAACCTGTTAGCTCTTTGAGAAAATGGGTATCTTAGCTCCCTCTGAGAATTTAAGTTTCCATGACATGACACCTTTATGTGTGTGAACATACTTTAAATGTTTGTCTCATCATTATGTCCCTAACTTTCAGGACCTCATCCCAAGTAGGCATGTTGATACATGTCTGAATACATGTTGAATGAGTGAATGGATATGAGGCTTCACTGAGATCACACATGTAAAATGCATCTCGCCAAGCCTGGCACATAACAGATGTTCTACACAGAGAAGTGGGGCTAGTTTCCCTCAATATCCAGGCTCCTCTTTCCTCACAGTAATAGAGATTTTGGCTGGGCATATGGCCACCCAGAATAAAGACTACATTTCTCAGTTTCCTCTGCAGCTGGGGCATCCACGTAACTAGATTCTGGCCGGTGAGAAATGAGAAGTGATGGGTTTCCTTACAGGGCTACCGCCCACCCTCTACTTCCCTTTCCCTTTCCCATTGGTAAGGGTGGAGTCATAGAGGCCAGGATGGCTGTGTCTCGTTGTTACGTACGCGGACAACGATAAAAGAGAGGGGAGCCATCTTGGAATGTGAATGAAGGCCACACTTGGTGGAGCAACAAGCTAGCAGGAGCCTGGGCTCTGATGACCTCACAGAGCAGAACTGTCATATCCATGATTTCTAGAAGGCAGAAATAAACTCTCCTCTCCGGCCAATGCAAGTCATAGTTATTTTGGGTCCCTCTGTTTCATACAGCCCATTATGGATTATTTTCTCCCAGCCTAATTCCCCACCCTATGATCCTCAGTTATGGGACCCCTCCCCCATCTGCTTCTCAGGGCCCCTCACTCACTCCTCCTCCTCCTCTGCCCCCTGCAGCCTCTGCTCCTTCTTCTGCTGCCGGCAGATGAGGATGCCTGTGGCGGCCACAGCAGTAGCAATGATGGCAGCGATGATCCCCCCAATGATGCCACCTGTGGCCCCTGCGCCTGCTGTGTTGGGTGTCTCTGCAAGAAGAGGGACAGTGTAAGGGAGTCTCCAGGAGGAAGCCATAACTCTTTATTCCCAGCCCCCCCAAGTCTCCACCCACCTGCCTACCTCCTCTCCCAAGGGCAGGGAACATTCTTTTTATTCACCTAACCCTTCCTGAGCATTTGTTGCATGAGAGAGTGGTGAACAAAGCATACAAAATTCCCAGTCTCATGGGACTTATATTTTGTTGGGCAGGGAGGCCAACAGTGGAGAAGTATACACAATAGCTATCATCCAGGTGACAGTAAGTGATAGAGGATAACAATATATAGTGGAGGGGGGAGGGTGTAGCTCAGTGGTAGAGCACATGCTTAGCATACACGAGGTCCTGGGTTCAATCCCCAGTACCGCCACTAAAAAAATAAATAAATAAATAAATGAACCTAATTACCACCCACCCCCTGCCCCAGAAAAAAAACAATATATAGAAGGTGATAAGTGACAGAGCAGGGGCCCTCAAGGGTAGTCAGAGAGAGCCTTACTATGAGGTGACATTTGAGCAAAGACCTGAAGGAACTGTAGAGGGCAAGCCATGAGAATATGAGAGCATTCCAGGCAGAGCAAACAGCTAGTGCAAAGGCCCTGCGGAGGAAGCCTCAGGTTGTTTTTAAGGACAGCAAGGAGGCCACGTGGCCAGAGCAGTGATGACTGGGAGAGTGGGGAGCTAAGGGACCGGAGGTTATGGGGAAGGGGTGGAGCGAAAAGGCAGAAAATTGGAGGGGAGTGGGTGATTCTGAGATTGAGATCAGAACCCTGAATTCATTACACAGAATGGATTCATCCTGGGCAGAAGTCCATAGCTCCTCCAACCTAACAGGAAAAGGGGGTGAGAGAAGCCCATGACCCCGTGGACCTCTCCTTTTGTAACATTTCCTACTTCCTGAGTCTTATTGGAGCAGTTACCTGTTTACTTGCCAGTTTCCACACTGTGCGCTCCAAGGGGCAGTTGGCGCTTGCTAGCGGTGTAGGGAAGGGCCCAGCAGGGGCACTCAGGGACCTACTGTGAGCCAGATAGACCAAATTTCCCCCCCTGCCATCCTGTCACTACCTTCCCATTTGGGAGGAGGCGATGGTGGTGGTGGGGGCACTGGATGGAGCGGGACAGACAATAAACAACCAGAGGAAATAACACGTGCGCAAAGGCGTCCCCATTCCATCAACCCCACTACACAGACGAGGACAGAAAGCTGCCCCGGGGATGCCGGCTGCATCCCTGGACTCTCAGATTTGTGATTTCCAGAACTTCCTGTTCCACAGCCTGGCATCCTCCGGAGGGCTTCAGAGCGGGGGATGTGGGGATGTCAGAGTAATTGCTGCTCGGTCCATCCACATGCGGTCATCCTAAGATGGCTGCGATTCTCTTCGTTGCCCGGGAGGGCCAGGTGAGCTCGGCCGAGTCACCGCTGTGTCCCCGGCAGAGTAGGTGGGGGTCAATGCTGGTGGAAGGAACAAGCTGACCAAGCCCCTGCTGGGCGCTCAGCAACGCTCTGGGCCTTACTGAGTCCCAGGACACCCCTGGGAGCAGAGGTGATGGGTATTTAACGCTGCCCGCCCCCCCCGCCCCCACCGCAGCCCCCAGTTTGGTTTGAGAGATTTTCTAGGATACAAAGCTATAGCCCCTCCCTCTGAATCACTGAAAATCCCCTTGGGCCCAGCCTGGGGACAAGGGAACAGGAAGGAGGTAGGAAAGGCCACTGCGGTGTTCTCAAGAGGTGGGACTTTCCCAGTTCCTCAGCATCCCCACCTGCCCCGCCCCTCAGAGCCCTCAGAATGCAGGGGGGCAGCCCTCCCTTCCAATACCCTCAGCAACCTTGTAGAGGTCAGGTCTGAGCTGCCCCCAGAGGATCAGATCACAGCACCTCCCCACCTGCAAGTGCCCAGGAGTCCAGGATCCCAGCCCTGCTCTCCTGGAGATCTCAGGCCTCCCACCAGTCTGGCCTTTCCACCCAGGAAGGCAGCTTCCATCCTGGAACCCCCGAGTCCAAGCACCCCAGCCTCTAGGCCCAGTTTCCAGTCCCACTGGCCTCAGGGGTCTTGGGCATCCAATGTGTCCTTCAAGGACCCAAGTGACCAGAGCCCCACCCACCCCAGGCTCCCACTTTCCAGGGCCCAGTTGAGTTTTCCCCACCTCCTGGGACCTAGCAGTCCCTGTCCCACCCCCCAAGGAGGGGGTCTGATGTATTACAAGACACCCCCAATGTTTTCCTCCAAGGCATTTATTAACTCCTGAGTGTCATGGGGGCTGGGGCAGGCTGGAGCCCAAATCGAGTCCCTGGGGGGCCCTCTGTGGGTCCCCATTACCGAGCTCCCCCCGGGGGGGCCTCCCCATCCCCATGCAGCCCTGGAGACAGAAGTCCAGTGTGTGATAGTCCACCTCCCTGCAAACCCCAGGAAAGTAAGTGGGAGGTAGCATTTGAATTCCAGTGTCCGGACAAACGAGTTCAACCAGTCTTGGAACCCTTGGCCTTGGTGGCAGGCTGTGTCTCTGTCTCTGTCTGCCTGTCTTGGGATCACACATAAACTGCCCACCGGGAGATGAGGGAGCCGTCCAGCTGGGACTCCATGTCGTCCTCCAGTGCCGGGGGTGGAGGCAACATGAGGCCTTTCTCTGCCTTCTCCTCCTCGTCCTCCTCGTCCTCCTCGTCCTTGCCCTCTGGCCTCAGGGGACCAGGGGCCGTTGGTGTCCAGAAGACGGGGCCCCCATTCCCAAACACCTGAGTTTTCGGATCGTAGGATCCTCCTCTGCCGTCGTCGCCGCCTCCGCCAGGGCTCTTCCTCCTCCTCCTTAACCTCAGCAGGATGAATGCTAAGGACCCCCCAGCCAGAAGCAGCAGCACCAGCAGTGTCCCCCCCACAGCCCCCCACACCGCTGGACCCACGTCTCGGGGCGAGGCCCGGGGGGTGTCTGAGGAGAGAGAAGAAGGGGGTGAGAGGGAGAGAGAGAGAAGGAGACACAAGGTCAAGAGGATACATCTGGTGGGGGGGGGACACAGGGCACAGCAGGGCGTGACGGGAACTAGGGAGGGTGACTCTGGGCAGAAGAACAGAGGAGGTTGGGGTGGGGGGTGGGAGGATGTATTGTAGGGGAACAGAGCCAATATTTTGTAGTAACTGTAAATGGAGTGTAACCGTTAAAAATGGCATAAAAATAGAAAAGTTTGAAAACTTAAGTAAAAGAGAAAAAACAGGATGGAGGAGGAGGTGGAGGAGAGAAGGGGGACCCATTCGCTCTTCGCTACAGGCTGGGTGCTTTGTACGTGGAGGGGCGGCCAACAGGTGGCCCCCAGATGGGTTTCCTTACACTCACGCAGTGTTTTTCAAAAATTAAACATGCTAGCCAACATTTAAAGCACCAGGCCATTTCACCGCGATTTCCAGATTTCTTTTAGAGGGAAGAAATCAGAATTGGCAACACTAAACTCTCACCTCTGCCTGGTGATGGGCTGTGGCTGAGTGAGGTTGGTGACTTAGAAGGGAACAGAGTTCCCTACGTGCCCCTCACCTCATCATTCGCCAGGACCCCATAGGCATCCCATAGGCATCTGAGTTTGCAACCCTCTCCCAGAAGCTGAGGTCAGGGTCACGGAATCTTGGGGCCCCGATCTAGTCAGGAGAGGCAGAGCTGGATGTAAGCTTGAGGCTGTTTCCAAAGCTCTTTGCATCTGAAGCGGGTAAGGGGCTTCCTGATAATTTCTTCCTTGGGACCGGCTGAGGGCATGCATCCCCAGTGTGGAAAATGAGGCTCCCAGCGCCCACAGTCCTGGTTTCCTCTCCCTGCAGGGGCTGAGCTGGCGGGAGTGGAGGGCTCTGGGGAACGTTGGGGGAGGTGGAAAAAGAAGCCAGGGAACACTAAGGAGGGAGGAGTGAGAATTGGGGGGAGGTCTGGACCCCAAGGCAGGGACAGATGATGCACCCTGCACCTTTTATCTTTTATAACACCCCCGCCCCACCCCCCTGCACGCGGAGCCTGATTGGGAGAGGCCAGGGAGGATCTGCTTTGTGCCCTCCCACCCCTCCCCACGCCTCTGCACACAGCAGGGGCTAGGACCCGGGCTCCCTAGGGTATCTGTTTCCAGGGGTTTTCAAAAAGGGGGTCACGACCTAGGGGACTGTCCGATCAGTTGGGTGACTCACAAGCAGCAGTAAAACAAAGAACAGAGAAAGTTTACCTAAGGTATGAATGGTATGTACTATTTTGTGAAACTTTTAGGGGGGTAATATATTTCTATACTTGTCCCTGGGGCGGGAGGCGTGAAGGGCTTCTTTCTGTGAGTGCTCGTCAGGAACGTCTGGAGACCAGTCTTTGCGCATGTTGGAACGTGTGTCTGCGTTTCTGGAGGTGGTATTTTGGAGATGGTGGATGTCTGTGTTCCTGTCTGTGGGCAGAACTTCTCCGAAGCCTCCCTGAATCAATGTCCAGCCTGGTGTGCGCCCTGTGTACTTAGCCTGGGATGTGCACTGTGTCCACAGGTATGAACCCCAAACCGCGAGTGACTGCATGTGCGGGTCTGCGCGCGCGTGGGGACATGAGGTGTCTCCAAGACCCTCTGCGGGGACTCAGCCAAGAGCTGGGAGTGAGTGTCCTCTCTGGGCAAAGCCCTCTGTTGACCCATTCACCACCACCTGTGACTGCATTTCTAGGGTGTTCAGAGTGCGTCCCCATGTCTGTTGGTGTTCATCTGTAGGTGTGCGTCTTTGTGATGATATTTTTGACCATATGCGGGTCTGCAGTTACCTTTGGGGGAGTCGGGGGGGGTCTTTCCAGTGCGCTGAGTCTTTCTCTGGGGGTGTGATTCTGTGTGTGCAGCCCCCCACGCCCCAGACTCCTGACAGGACTCTTGAGAACGTGTGTTTCACTGGGTGAATGTTGCCGAAGGGCTAAACTCTGAAGCTGGTGTTTTCTCTTTGGGGGTTTCCAGCAGTGGACATCTCTGGGGTTTCTGGGTCTTTTGGGGGAGTGTCTGTGTTTCCGTGGTTGTATATTCCTCTGATGGCCCTTAAGTGTGACCGTGCATGTGCTCTGCAGGCTCCACCCCATGGAGGTGCCGACTGAACGAGTGTGGGCGGGAAGACCAGTTTCTTAGGTGCATATTTGGGGTCCAGGGGTGTATTTCCGGTTGGGCACCTTGTTGGGTCGATGGGGTGACCCTTCTCTGGATGTGCCTTTGAGGTGGGGACGGCAACTCCGTCAGCATTATATCCCCAACATCAAGGAGAATGCCTGGCAAAGAGGAAACCTCAACACATATTTGTCAGATGATGATTTGTTGAAAGAGTATCATTATAATGGGGTTTTTGGAGTTTCTGACGGTGGGCCCCTGACAATGTCTTTGAGTCGCTTTCTCAGCACCTGTGCGTGAGCGATGACGTTGTGGCATGTGGAACAGCTGCTCCGCGGTTCTTTTTGCTTCTGGCGTGTCTGTCTGTCTCCCTCCAGGTGTGCGTGTTTGCGCACCCGAGTGTCAAATGTGCTGAGGGTGTGCCACAGTCTCTCTGGGTGTGTGGTTTGTGGGTTTCTGGGTAGCTACGTTGTATCTCCCTGGCGAGAGTCTCAATTCCTGAAAAGGAATCGTTTTCCTTTGGGTCTTTCGAGGTGTGTGTGTGTGTCTGTGTGTGTGTGTGTGACGGTCATCTCAGTAAGGTGGTCTCCCTCCCTCTGTCTCTAGATGTGGGTGTGTCTGTCTTCACACCTATGCCTGTGAGTTTGCCTTTGATTGGGTTTCTTTTCTATTTTTTTGAGGGGGAAGGTTGGGAGGAAGACCATTTGGCTTATTTATTTACCTTGTCTTAAATGGAGGTACCAGGGGATTGAAACCTGCTGAGCTTACCCTCTGCCACTGAGCTATCCCTGCCCCCCGCCCCAGTCGGGTTTCTCAGGGTGGGCTCTCCTCCCACCCACTGAGGCCCCGTGACAGTCCCTGCGTCCCTCCGAGCTTCTGGGTCTACAGTGATGATTCCAGCCCCATTTCCATCAGCCTGAGCCTGGGCTTAGTTTGGCTTCATGCTTTTCCTCTCCAGCTACGTGTCTTGGATCCCATCTGTGTTTCTGAGTTCACAGCAGGGAGATTCTGAGAACTTCTGTCCCATGGACACATCAGCCACCATTTCCGAAATCCCACCTCCAGAAACACAAACATCCCAACACACACGCTCAAACTAGTCTCCAGGTGGTCCTGACCAGCACTGGCGGTAAGAAGCCCATTGTTTCTGAGTGTTTGTTTCTGTCTAGCTCCCCTCACGAGCCTCTGTGACGTTAGTTGTGTGATCTTTGGGTGTGTCTCACTGGCCACAGGCCAGGCCAATGTCCCTGGGTCTCTCTTCCTGAAGACCTTTCCCAGGCCTTGACTTTTAGGAAGCCCCCAGCCCAGGCCTCCACCTCCTACTTCCTCTGTCAACACCTACCCTGTCACCCCAATCCAGACCCCACCTGGGGGTAAGAAATGAAAGCCACTTTGCCCTCCTCTCCCATCAGCGAGGCGGGTCTGAATTCTCTCGAGGTCGGCGGTGCAGTCTCCCACAGTGCAGCCCCAGAACCCAGAAAGGAGGAACACTTGGGGAACAGACCCAGGCCCACACACACCACCCCCAAGACCTGCTTACCTCGAACGAGAACCACCTGCTCAGCATGGCCTGTGCCCACGGCGTTGGTGACCGTGCAGATGAACGTGGTATTGAACAGCCTGTCCACCGAGTGGACGATCAGCTTAGGGCCCTGGGCTACTGCTGAGGCTGGGAAGACGCCTGAAGTCCTGGAGGGTGTGGGGCTCATGTGAGAGGGGAGCACAGGTCTGGTCCCTGATGCCCTCAGAAACCAAGCTCTGCGGACCTGAAACTTACTCCTTGACACCCCAAACTGCCAGCTCCTTCCTTCTGGAGGACTCACAGTTTCCGGCCTCTGATGTTCCTCTTTCATGACACAGGAGTCCAGGTCCCCAGCCCCTCCTCCCTCAGACCCAAGAGTCTGGGTCCACACAGGACTCACGTGCTCCAGTCGTAGCCTGTGGGCTCCGGTTTGCTGCGGACGTCACAGTTCAGGGTGGCCTCACTGCGGCCGATGTACCAGTTGTCATCATAGCCGGAGATGGAGACTTCGGGGGGGTCTGGAAGAAATGCGGGGACTGGTTCAGAGACAGAGAGAATCCCAAGGGGGGTGACAGGTGAGCAGGTCGATGGGAATCCCAAAGAAATAGGGGTGGGGTTGGCAGGAGGCGGACCCAAGGAAAGTGCCTGGGGCACATCAATCTGGGCTGCCCAGATGTTGTTCTGGGGTCATTTTGGGGAAGTTGTTGTTCAGTGCAGGCAGCGCCCCAGGGAGCCACTATAGATAATGTGTGTCATTCCTGACATGCCCAGAGTAGATAAGGGAATTAGCTTCACTGAAGGCATTGTCTGGGGAGCTAGTATAGAAAATGCTGAGTTGGGGTATGGGGTGTGTTTGGACAGTGGCTGGAAAAGCTGCTAAAGTTACTGTTTGGCAGGGTTTGTGGGAAGAATGCCAGGGGAGCCTCTCTAATATTAGGGGGTGCTGGTGTAGGCAGTTTGGGGAAGAGCTAGCATGGAACTTATTGGAAGGGGTCAGTATGGACTAGGTCCAGAGGGGCTAATGTGATCATACTGGGGGGCAGAAGTTGGTGTAGAAACCTTAGGAGAGTCAGTATAGACAGTGCCCAGGCAGCCAATTTAGATAGTATGAGTTGGGGTGGAAACGGTGTGGGTGACAATATTGCGGTGGGCAGTGTAGTCGATATAGACAGTAAGGGAGCAATGTCACCTGGGGTTCACGGGAGCCAGAAAAGATATTGTTGGGGGCAGTTGTGTGTTGGTAAACTGGTCCTCTGAAAAGGAAAAAAAAAGGAAAGAATAGCCTTGATTTGCAATGTTTGCCAATTACCTTGGTATAAACACGCCCCGTGGTTGATGTGGTTGATTCAAAATATCAGTAAGACTTCTCTGGATGCAGAATTGGGATGAGAGGTATAAAACCAGCCCCTGCAAACCCATTCTGATTTACCATTGTGGCAGCAAGGCGAGAGCCTAGTGAAGCCGGTGTAGACAATGAGGGGACAGTGTGTAGATGTTGTCCAGGGGAGCCGGTATAGACAATGGGCAGGAAAGCAGTGCAGAATTTGACCCAGAGGACCAATGTAGACAACACTTAGCAATAGTGTAGACAGTGCCCTAGAGAAGCCAGTGTAGACAGTATTGGGGGTGTGGTCACATCCTAATGCACTCACAGCGCACAGAGAGGATCACAGGCTTCAGGTCTGGCTCCTCAAAGCTCTCGTGTTCCACTTTGCAAGTTATCTCGACCCCATCTGCTCGGCCCAAGGGTACCAAGATAAAGCGGCTGGTGACGGTGACTGTGCCAGGCAGGGGCCCTGATGTCTGGGTCTCTTTGGTCTCCCCATCCAAGGATGACAGCCAGGAGACTCGAGCGGGTGGCCGGCCACCCGAGGAGACACAGCGGGCCACAGGTACAGGCTCCAGGCTCAGTGTGACCTCCTGTGCTTTGGCATCATTCTGGGGCTTGGCTGGGGAGAGGAATAGAGGGTGAGTCACTGCTCACCTAGAGTAATTCAACAAACACCTCTGCAGTAGAGCTGAGCAGTTAAGCCCCAACTGCCTGGGTTCAAATCCCAGCTTTGCTGCTTTGCAGCTGGATGGCTTTGGGTAAGTCATTTCCCACCTCTGTACCAGTTTCCTCTTTTGTGAAGTGGAGATAATAAAAGTACCCACCACATAGAATTGTTGTGTCGATTGAATAAATTGATACATCAGACACTTTGGACAGTGCCTGACACGCACTGTGCTATCTAAATGTTAGCCATTATGTTATATTTTCTGTTCTGCTTTGCTAGAAAAGCAGAGACACTGTCCACAAGTCTGGAAGAGGCCAATATTTAAAAAGAAAAGCTGGGGTAGAGGACATAGCTCAGTGGTAGAACACATGGTTAGCATTCACAGGGTCCTGGGTTTAATCCCCAGACCTTCCATTATAAAAAATAAAATAAAAAACAAAAAGAAAAGCTAAAGTAGAATAATCTGGTTCAAAGGTCCAGCTGCAAAGGCCTCCTATTTCTTTTCCTGTAATCACCACTAGATTGTGGTGCCAGAAGTGGGATCAAGGCAATGGAGATTCCCAAAGCTGTACATTCTTTGCCCTTTCCACCCATCATCCTGGAAAATATGGAAGAAAATTAGGCGGGGTGAACCCCCATGAGGAATAATAATGGCAACCCACAGTTACTGCTGTGGGCTCAGACAGTTCCCTGAGTTCTAGTCACCTTCTGGATCTCACCACCTAGGTACCTCCTGGGTTTCTCAATTCAGTATGGCCCTCCTCTCCTTTCCCCCTTCTCTCCCAACCACCAGAGTCTCTGATGGACCTCCCCACATCCTTCCCGGTCACCCTCCTATCTGTCCTCTGACAGCTCCAAGCACGCCCACCCCACCCCTGCTCCTGCCCACTGCAGGGTCTTAGCGACTTGCACTGTCCCACTGCCGGAGTGCTCTGGCCTCCCTTCTCCTTGTCTTGTTCCTCCTTCTCCAGATCCAGCTTCACTTCGTCAAGGGAACTTCCCTCATGGCTGTCTCTCCAAGAAAGCAGAGGCTTCACTGTTCTGTTCTGTATTTTCGTAGGTGCCTGGTGCAGGGTAGGTGCTCTATGTATGTCTTTGAACAGAACAAATGATTGCAGAAGAAGAGAGACCTTGGCAAGGGGTGGATGGGAGAAGAGCTGTGCTTTATGCGAAACAGTTAGTTTCAGGGCTCCCAGGCAAGGGAAGTATGGACCCAGGGACAGTACAGGGGACACTTCTCAAACTTTCTGGAGGGAAAGAAAGTGTCCAGAGTGGTGTGGCTTCTGTGGAGTTGCCAAGGGGGAAGGCGGGATCCCAGGGGAATGCCAAGATTTGGCAAGAAATAGTGATCTTCAAAAAGATGCCTTCCTTCCTTCCTTAAGTCTTCCCCATTTTGCTAAATGGTTGTGTGGGTCACCTTTCTGCTGCTGCCAGGAGGCTGGGAGTCCTCCCTGATCCTCCTCCTCCCTTAATTCATGGACAAGTGCCTACCATCTCCTGAAAGTGTGATCATTCCACTTCACTCCCCTTCCCTCCCTCCTTCCCTGCTTCTTCCCTCTTCCAGCCAATGCCTTCTCTCACCTGGCCTCCCTGCTTCTGTCTACCTTTGTCTACCCCTCGCATGGCACCCCGCACAGCAGCCAGTCTTTTTTTTTTTTTTTTAAACAATTTCAACAGTCTGATAAGGGTGTTCTTAGGGTTTGAAACCCTCTGATGGCTCCGAATAGTATTTCAGTTGAAGTCCAGCCATTGGGCCTCCACCTCTGAGGCCCAAGCAGTCTGGCCCTGTTGGTTTTTCTGCCTCACTGAGGGTCACTCAAGCCCCTGCCACCAACCTCACCAGCCTTCTTTCTGTTCTGGGAACATGCCAAGCTCGCTCTCACGTCCCAGCTTTGCATAGGCTGTTCCCTCTGCTTGTGCATTCACTCCTCTGCTCCTGGACGTGTCCCCGAGTTGGCTCCTTCTTACACTCTGGGACTCGACTAAGAGGCTTTTGCTGACCGTTCTATCTGAATGAGTCCACTGGGTCTCTTAGTCTGAGTGGTACAACATCCTTGTGTTCCTTTCATCTGACAATTTGACTATTCTTTGGCTTCACCTCTAAAATATTTCCAAAATCCGACCTCTTCTCACCACCTCACTGCCTCTGCCTTGGTCTTTGCTATCACCTCCTGCCTGGACTTACGCAGTCACCTCCTTTGTGACTCTACCTTCACCCTTGACACAGATAGAAGGAGCCTGTGAAAACCCAAGCCAGATCACATCTTTCCCTTGCTCAGAACTTCCCGTAGCTCTTCTTCGCTCAGGGCAAAAGCCAAAATCTTCACATGGTCCATGAGGCTGTCTGTGATCTATGCTCCCCCATCACTCATTGGCCTTGTCTCCTCTTACTTTCCCTGACTTTACCCCCACTCACGTGTCTCCGGCCACACTGATTTCCTTGCTCTTCCTCAGACATTCCAGGTATGCCCTGCCTCAGGGCTTTTGCACTTGCCATTCCCTCTGGCTGGAACTCTCTTCTGTTAGATAGCCTGCAAGGCTCCCTTACCTCCGAGTTTTGGTTCAAATATCACCAGACCACCCTCGCTAAAACTGTAACCTGCTCCCCTCCAACTTCCGAAGCCCCTATAACCACCTGAGTCACACTTATTTTTTTTTAATTATTATTTTTAATGGAGGTACTGGGGATTGAACCCAGGACCTCCTGTCTGCTAAGCATGCACTCTACTAGTGAACCATACCCACCCCCCTTATTTTTCTTAGTTGTTATTCATTCTCTAGCACCCCTTAATCAGAGCATAAGCTGCAGGAGGACAGGGAGTTCTGTCTTCCTCGCTGCTTTACCCCTAGAATAGTGCCTGGCATCGAGTAGGTCCTCAATACATATTTGTTGAATGCCTTGCTGCCTGCTATATCTCCAACTTGCAGGACAGTGTGGAGCAAACAGCAGGTGCTTAATGAATATATGCCAGTTGACTGGAGACCACAGATAAAGTTAAGATCACAGCTAAGGCAGAGAGACAGACCGGAGCGGGGGCGCCCCGCGTCACGCCCCTCCCACTTTGCTGCGCCCCCGCCCCGCACCCTGCTCACCTATGACTCTGAGCCAGGTCACCCCCCCACTGGTACCCCGGGGGTAGGTGGCAAACTCGCAGGTGTAGTTGCCCTCGTCCTCCACTGTCAGCCCCCGGAGGGCCAGCGTGGCGTCGCGCAGCTCCATCTCCGTGCCCTGCCCGGCCCCGGTGCTCTGCCCGGCACTGACGAAGGACAGCCGCTCCTTGCCCGGCTGCGGGCTGGGGAAGCTGGGACCATACGTAGGGTGGAAGGCGGCCACGCTCTGGCTGCCCTCGGGCGCATCCGGGCGCAGCCACGTCACCTGGGACACTCGGACTTCAGGCGCTGGGGGCAGCAGGTGGCACGGTAGCTCTACGGTGTCCCCCAGGCGGCCCCGCACCTCGGCTGCCACGCGAACTCGCACATCCTGGGCTCCTGGGGGGGGGGGGGGGGAGAGGAGAGAGGTTGGGAGGGGGAAGGACCCAGATACCTCCGGGCCAGGCAGGGACATCCGTGAGGGAGCCCCACCGGGAAATGCAGCCTCCAAATGCGACGCAGGAACCTTCATGAGGTCCCAATCCCAAAAGGCCAGCCAGATAAAATGGTTTGGGGGAAAACTAGGGACATTTGTGGTCCGGGATAGATTTCATATTATTATGGGATGACTATAACCTTCACGTAACCTTAGGTGTGAAGATTAAATTGTGGATTTGCAGTATTCCTTTTTCTGAGAAGGTAAAGGGTGGAAATGCCATGTCTGCAACGTATTCTCAAATGGTTCATCCAAAAAAACAAAAAAAAAGATAGAGAAACTGATGAAACAAACGTAGCAAAACAGGACCTGCTGTGAAGTCTAGGGACAGAGGATGAGGGAGGCTGCTGGGACATTCTTCCAACTTACACGTGTATGGCTGAGATGTTTCATTCTAAAATGTTTGGAGGAAAAAAGAATCCTCCAAAAATAAACCCCAAATCTATCACAAAATCAATTTTAAAACATTTAAATGAGGCTAGTTTTCATTTTTTTCCCGCGTGGTAATACTACTTTCTCTCATCTTTCTAGAAATAGAACTACAGCCCTCTGAGCCTATTTTTTTAAAACAGTTTTCTTAAGATGTAATTCCCACTCACCCATTAAAAGTGTACAATTCAGGGGTGGGCATCGCTCAGTGGTGGAGCATATGCTTAGCCTGCATGAGGTCCTGGGTACAATCCCCAGTACCTCCATTAAACGACAAAAGGAAAATTCAAAAAAAAAAAAAAAAGAAAAAAAAAGGATTCCCTCAAATAAATAAATAAAAGTGTATAATTAAATGGCTTTTTGTATATTCATGAGAATGGTGCACCCATCACTATAATCAAGTTTAGGACATTTTTATAATCCCCCAAAGAAATCCCTGTACCCATTAAACAGTCACTCCCATTCCCCCTCCTCCCAGCCCCTAGGAATCACTAAACTATTTTCTGTCTCCATAGATTTGCCTCTTCTCTTTTCGGAGGCGAAGGGGTAAGGTAATTAGGTTTGTTTATTTATTTATTTATTTATTTATATTACTATTATTATTTTTAATGGAGGTACTAGGGATTGAATCTAGGATGTCATGCATGCTAAGCCCGTGCTCTACCACTGACCTATACTCTCCGCCCAGATTTGCCTCTTCTGCATACTTCACATAAATAGAATCCTACAATGTATGGTCTTTTGTGTCCAGCTTCTTTCACTCGGCATAATGTTTTCAAGGTGCATCCAAGTTATAACATAGATCAGTGCTTTGTTCCTTTTTACTGCTGAGTAGTATTTCATCATATGGAGAGACCACTTTTGTGTATCCAGTCATCAGATGATGGACACTTCTACCTTTCGGCATCTACGAATAAAGCTATTGTGAACACTTGAGTTACCAGTTTTTGTCAGAATGTGTGTTTTTCATTTCTTAGCTTACCTTTTGTTTTCTGACTTTTAAGAAACACTGGAATAAAGATGAATGTTTCTTTGTGGTGTGAGGCAGTACAGCATGGTGACTGAGGGCACAGACTGCCTGGGTTTGAATCCTGGCTCTGCCGCTTCCTGGCTGTGTGACGTTAGGCAAGCCATTTAACCTCTCTGTGCCTCAGTTGCCTCAGCTGTCAAATGAGGGTAATAATAGCACCCACTTCTTCGGGGCTGTTGTAAGGATGACAGAATATTTGTAGAGCACTTAGCATGGGGCCACAGGAAGCAGATGAGTGCTTGGTAAACAAGCACAGCCAGGTAAGTATAATCACAAGTAGCGCTTGACGCCCAGCCTCGAGGCAAGGCCCACGTCCTGCCACAAGGGGCACCTGCGGCCCAAGATGTCAGGTGAGGAGCGTGCGCAGACCCTGGCCTCGCACAGGAATCCGGGGAACATGAACAGAGGGTCCCTGGCAGAAGGCAGCCCCTCTGGCAGGACTCATCTCAGGTGCGCCTGGGAAGATGCCATCAGTGAAGGTCTTCATGTGACACTGACATCATCTCATGGAATCCCCACACGTCCTGCAACTTGAACCCAAGGGTGGCCCCCTGGGAGATGGGTTTCCTCCCCTGGCAGAGGACTGCACTGCAGAGTGTCATGTGAGGGACCCTGGAGCAGATGCTGGGGGCTTCTGGCTGGCTCTGTCCCTTTCCAGGTGGGTGACCCTGTTTTGAGACTCAATTCCTCCTTCTGTAAAATGGGGATGCTTAAGCAGCCTTCCAGGGTCCCTGGCTACAAGTCCCCTAAATGATGTTCTCCTGTAACGCTTCACAGGGCTGGACGGGGGAGCCACGCCGAGGCAGTCATCTGCCTGCTGCAGGCCAAATCCGGCTCTCCGTGCTCTCGGTCATGTTTACTTTTGGCCCACATAGCACTGTTTCAGATGTGAACTAGCAGTCCCGAAGAGCCTGGAGATTGAAGGTCAAAATCCAGACAAAAGTCAGGATGGGCTCTGGGGGCCAGAGGTGAGTGGAGCTGAGGAAGGGCTGCCCCCTTCCCTCAAGGCACTCCTTCAGGTGCCAGGACCCCTAACCGCAGGGCCCCCAAAGGCACTGAGTCTGGGGCAAGGGTCCCCAAAGGCTCTACTCCTTTCTAGCTGGATGAGGAAGGAATGGCATGCAGTCGGGGGAGGGTGAAAACATCCGGGCCAGTGTAAACTGCAGAGAGCGGGGGGGTGGGGATGGGGGGGCAGGGGGCTGGGGGGTGGGTCAAGGACTTGAGTTTTGTTCTTGAGGCAAGTGGGAGCCATTGAGGGTTCTTCAACTGGAGAAGAACTTGGCTAAAGCCAAGGAGATCTAGGTTGTGGGGAGGAGCTGGGCAGAAATGGATTATCAGACAGGCCTGAAAAGGCAACTTGATAAAAAGACCCAGAGTTTAAGATTGAGCCTGGGGGTGGGGAAGGAGATGGACTCCTCCAGGAGGCTTTAGAACTTCAAGGGATTTAGGTGGGGCAGAGGGAGGAGCCTGCGAGATGTGTCCACCAGCCAATCTTTCCCAGCCTATGCAAATCCATGCAAATAGACAGCGACTCAACACAGGCCCTGGGGGGTGGAGGGTCAGCCCCTGAGGACTGGGACTTGTCTAGTTTCCTGTTGTATCCTCAGAGCCTACACCAGGGCCTGGCACATAGTAGGTGCTCAAGAAACACTGTTAAAAAAACTGTTGAATGACTATCAAGCTCTGTTCTGGATGCTGGTGTCACAGATGAGTCAGGGCAAATCAGGGGCTTGTCCTCCAGGAATTGACGTTCTAGGGGAGAAAGCTATTACATAGATAGTCATCACCAAAAAGTGCCAGGAAGACTGAAGGGGTGGGGCTAGGGGTGGGGGAAGTAACTAGAGCAGGGGCCTGACCCATCTGAGGGGAAGGGCAAGAGGGCTTCCTGGAGGGGGAGACCTTTCCTTTCCTTTTCAAGGGAAGCCAAGCTCTGGGCCCACAGAGCCCCACACTTCTCTCTGGGTCACTGGGTCCCTTCTGGGACTCCACTTTCCTGCCCTAAGGAAGTCCTTGTGATTGCAAGATGCCTCTCTTCTGAAGGAGGCTGCCCACCTGGATTTAGAGTGGCGTCTCAGCCCTGGCAGCTCCAGAGAAGTAAAAAAAATCCACTTCTAGCTTCTTGTGGGGCAAGCTCCTCTGGAAGTTCTTCCATCACAAAACTCTGCCCCACCTCTCCCCTCACCGACTAGCTGGCCCCATCTCACACAGCAGATTTTCACGGCCCTTGTGAGCTCCCTGAGGGCAGGAATTCTTTGCCTTGTCTTGCTCACAGCTGTCCCCTCAGTATCTGCAACAGAGACTGGCTCCTAGGAGATGCTCAGTATTTGCTGAATGAACGAGTTCTAAAATTCCACAGCTCTAGGAGTTTCTAATTCTGAATGAATGAATTTAATGGTCCAGCCCCTGGGCGGGGGTGGGGGCGTTAGTGGCCCATTTTTA
The DNA here is from genome assembly GCF_048773025.1 of Camelus bactrianus. Taxonomy (NCBI): domain Eukaryota; kingdom Metazoa; phylum Chordata; class Mammalia; order Artiodactyla; family Camelidae; genus Camelus; species Camelus bactrianus. The sequence continues at coordinate 9,404,177 of NC_133547.1, forward strand.
GGCATTTCCACCTCAGTGAAAAGTTCAAGATAGAAACTCTGGAGTCATCCCTGACTCCCTTTCCTCTCACCCACACGCAAGCCATCAGGAAATCCTATCAGCACCATCTTCAAAATGTATCGGCAAGCAGACCAGGTCTGACTCCTGCATGGCCTGTGTCCTGGTCTAACGCAGTAGCATCTCTCCCCTGGGTCATTCCCCCCATGGAGCATTGCCCTTGTCTCCCTGTACCTCCCAGTCTGTTCCCACACGCCACAGGGAAACTACGAATCAGGTCCCTTGTCTCTCTGCTTAGAGCCCTCCGGTGGTTCACTCCTCACCGAAACAAAAAGCTCAAGTCTTTACAGTGGTCCACAAACCCTTGTGTGATCCTATGCCTGTCCTTTTTCTCACCTCATCTCTCACCCTCTCCCCTTGGCAGACCCTGCTCCAGCCACAGTGCCCTCCTCACTGTTCCTCAGACATGCCAGGCAAGTCCTACCTCAGGGCATTTGCACTTGTCCTCCCATCCTGGAACTCTCTTCCCCAGCAGGTCCCCACAGCTCCCTCCCTTTGGGTTTTTGCTCAGCTAAAGTCCCTTACCTGCCTAAGGATGAGAGCAGAAACTCCCTTGACCCTGTTTCATTTTCTTCACAGCACCTGATGTATCTCTCCCGCTAGAACATCAGTGCAGTGGGCAGGGAGCTTTCTGTCTTGTTCACTGCTGTATCCCTAGAGCCTAGAACTGTGCCTGGCACACTGTAGGTGCTCCATAAATGTGTTGAATGAATGAATGAGGTAAGGATGGGGAATTCACAGTGCACTAGGTCACAAAGGTTGAGGCCGAGTTAGAGTTTGAGCTTTTTCTTGGGGGCACTGGGGAGCCATGGAGAGTTATAAGCAGAGAGAGGAACAGGGTTAGGTTTGTGCTTTAGAAAGAGCCCTCAGAATGGCATGGGGCAGGGCTTTGCAGGTCAGGGCTGTTGGGATGGAGGATGAACCAGACATTCAGAAGTTGGAATGGTTGGGACACAGAGGCCAACAGGCTGGGTAGAGGGGTGTTGTGGGGACAGGGTGTGGGCTGATGCCCAGATGCGTTTCAGGCAGAGGCAGGGGAAGTGACACCAGGGGGATGGCTGGCCTGGAGTTCAGGCCCTAGTGTCCGGCAGGCTTCTGGGCGGGGACTTGTGCCCTGACCTTGGCCAGGATAGGGCCAGCACCACAGCAGGGGAGAGGACGGTCGTGGGAACACTGGCCTCCCTCAGCTTCCCTTGGCAAGCCAAGCTGGTGACATCTTCACGAGGTGTCAGCTAGGTCCCCAAACATGCTTCCGCTCCCTGTGGCCTGGGATGTAGACTTCCTGTGGGGGCAGAGTGGGGGCTACCCAGGGTACTGTGTGAGCCCAGGGGAAAACTTTGGTGGGTGGTACAGAGACAGAGCCTGAGGTCCTGAGATCTGGACAGGGGAAATCAAGGCTGAGAGGAAGGGGCTGGGGGTGCCGACTCCTGGGTCCTTGCCTGGCTGGCTCCTCGCCTGGCTGGCTCCTCATGGTGGCTTGGTTCACCCACCTCCCAACTTGTAATACATCGTGACTCACCCTCTCACCGCAGGGTGTGGCGGACTCCAGCAGGCCCTTGAAGGCCAATGTGCTTGGAATGCTGGCCTCAGCTACCTTGTTAATTAATTAATGGCATTAATCACAGTGCCTACCCCCACCCAGCAGACATCTGGGAGCCTGTTTTGGGGGGTGAGCAGCAGCAGTGTCAGGATATGGGGCTGTCTGCCTGCATCTCTGCACCTGCCTCCTGCAGCACGCCTCTCTGATGGAGGTCATCCCTCAGCTCAGGGGATCCCCCTACCTTGGTCTGAGCTTTCCCTGCCTTTCTGCAGGGGCTCCACCATCCGGGAAGGCCTCCTCTGTGGGGTGTTATACTTCTGGGGGTCAATCTCTAGGACTGTTCTTCCTGGCTGAGCCCCTCAGACAGAATCCCACTCTACCATTCTAGCCAGTCCAGAGTTTATATCTGAACACTTCTGTCTCTGAGACTCCTCCTCCTCCTCCTGCTGGTCCTGTCTCTTTGATCTCCTGTGTCTCCCTCTGTTCTGGTTGTTAGGGTCCCAAGTCTGTCCCTCTGTGTCCCCAACTCCTAGGGTCTCTGGTCTCTGCCTCTGTCTCTCTCGGAGTCTCTGTTCTTCTTACCTGTGTCTCCCAAGAGTCCCCCGTCTCTGCTTTCTGTGTCTCTCTGTCTATCTCTCTAACAGCTTTACTGAGATATAATTCCTATACAATTCGCCTGAAGTGTCCAGTTCAATGGTTTTTAGTAAATTCATAGATTTGTGCATCCATCACCACAATCAATTTCAAATCATTTTCACCAGCCCCCAAAGATCCTAGCTGTTCTCATATTCTCCTTCTTCCGTACCTCTGCCATCTAAGGTCTGGGTCTTTCCAGGTCTGGGTTTCCCAGTCTCTGGAATCTGGTTCCTTGCATCAATTCCTGGAGTCTCTAATCTCTTAAGGTTTCTGGTCTGCAACTCTCACAGTCTCTGTTTCTCCATGTCTCTGACCCTGGACTCTCTCTGCCCCCTGGGTCTCCTCATCCCTGCCTGTCTCTCCACAATTCTGACACACTTTCTCTGTGCTGGGCCATCTCCCTGGGTCCCCTCTTCTCCTCCCCCTCCTGCTCCGTTTCTCAGCAGTGCTGGGGCATTAAAAATGTAACAGCGTCCCAGGCAGGGGCAGAGGAGCTGGCCAGCATGTCCAACTCCCTGTCCCTCCTACGTTCAGCACTCCCCATGGCCCCCACACACTGCTGGCCTTGAGGCTTGCCTGTGCCCTGATATCTCTGGGTCATGGCATCACCGTCATTGATGGCTGGGGTCTTTTGGCCTCCCTGCCTGTCACCAAACCTCTAAGTCTGTCTCTTTACCCTGTTTCTGCCTTTATCCAGATGTCTGTCCAGCTCCCACCCCCCTGCCTTTCTCTGTCCCATCCCAGTGTCTCTCTGCCCCACCCCTATAACTCCAGGCTGTATTTCATTCCTCCCATCTCTGGATTCCATCTCTGTGTGTGTCTCTGACCTCATCCCTAAATTTGTTTCTGATGTCCTCCCTCTATTCGCTTCTGTCCCCATCCCTGTATCTCTGGCCTCTCCATTGCATCCCCCCTTCCCTCCCCCCAGGATGTGAGCAGACCCACCCCCACCTCTCCTGTGTCCAGTCCTGCTTCCCTAATGAGAAGAGACAGCAGGCCAGCAGTCCCCTCTCCTCCCATCCCCCTCCGCTACTGTGGGGCTGCCTGGCTGACATGGATGAGCAGTGAAAGCTGGGGAGGACTGGGGAGGGGAGCTGGCCCAGCAGGAAACCCAGGTGGTGCACCCACATTCCGTGGAGACGGAGGGGGGGGGAAGGCAGAGGAGCTAGGGATAGGGAAACAGAGATAGATGGAAAGGAGGGAGAGATGGCAAGAAAGGAAGAGAGAAAGAGCTCGGAGAGAGATTAGCTAGCCAGAGAAGCAGAGAGGGAGAGGGTGAGCATGGAGAGAGGAAGAGGGGGAGAGAAAGTGAGGGAAGGAGGGGAGGGAGAGACCTAGAAAGAGAAAGGGAGCGGGGGAGGGAGGGAGAGAGGCAGAGAGGAGAGACAGCAGAGAGCAAAGGCAAAAGGATGGAGGATCAGGAAAGGGGAAGACCTCATCCCTACATGCGAAGAGCTTTACCCTGGGATCTATGGGACCTCTAAATCCTCCCAATGGCCCTGCAGGGAAAGAACTGTTAACTCAGTTTTACAAAGGAGGAAATGGAGGCTCAAAGGCACTTTCTGGAGCTCACCTGGTGGGGCAGAGCCAAGAAAAGCTCTGAAATCTGCAGTCTGGCTTCCCCAGGGACTGGCTGTGGACCCTGGAAAAGTGGCTTGCCCTTTCTAAGCTTCTGTTTCCTCGTTTGCAAAATGGCAACAGGAACTAAGCCTGTCTCCCAGAGTCCACCATAAGATCATGCACCAAGTCATCATTTGACACAAGGTAGGGTGGATTCTGAGCCCTCTCCCAGAGGTGGCAGGTTCTGACTTTATCTCCCTATCTCTGACAGAGGGAGAGGCAGGTGAGGCAAGAGTCAGTACCCAGCCCTGGGTCAAAGCTGGGAGACAATTCAGAGACACGCTGGGAGAAAAGACAGGGTGACCAGGGCTCCCCCCAGCTCCCTTCACTTTCTAGCAAACCTTGGGAAACTCCAATACCTTGACTTTCCAGCTGGGAATAAACAGCCGGGTCACCTGCAAGGGGCGGGACCAGAGCCTCCTTCACCTGTTTCCTCCCAGCACCTCCCTCTCCTGGGGCTGCGCCCCTCCCCTATGGGAGGTGGGGGGAACAGGAGTGGGTAGTGGGCAGAGCAGAGGGATTAGGGCGGCGTCTCCCCGCGTCCATCTCCCGCAGCGGCTCCGAGGACAAAGGCGCTACTAGAGGAAAGATAAGGTCCCGAAACCGGGAGTCCGGAACCGGGAGCCAGGAGAGCGCCCGACCTGCCCTGCCCTGCCCTGGCTCGGCCCGACGAAAAGTGAAACCGGGAAAACTTCCCCAGGGACGTCCCCGCTGACGGCTCTCAGGGAACGCGAAGGGTCCCAGCCGGCGGGACTTGGCTTTCTTAATCTACGTGGGACACAGCCGACCGAGCCTCCAGCGTCCAGAGCCTCCGGCCTTCCATTATATCTAGAACCCAAGAGACAGAGTTTCTGCCCACATTTATACCTGAATCTCAGGAGACATTCCAATGCCCACAATTAAATCTGGAGCCCAGGAGACAGGGCCTCTTGCCCTCCCCTCCCTCTAGTTCTACCTGGGACCCAGGAGACAGAGCCGCCTGCTCACGGTCTGGAACCCACAAATTAGAGCGTTTTCTGCCCCCAATTCTACCAGGACCCCGGTAGACATAGCCCCTAGCCTTCATTCTCCCTGGGACCTAAGAGATAGAGCCCCCAGCCCCTATTTTTTCTGAGGCTCAGGAGTCATAGCCTTCAGTACAGGGTTGGAACCCTCAGGCCCTTCCCCGTCGCCCGAATTGTCATTCTTGGGCCCTCCAAGGGAACCAAAGTCCGAGCTCCCCGCTCTTCTTGAAGACCTCGGCATCTGGCCCCCTGCCCTCAATGCTCCCCGGGCCTCAGACTCCCAACTCTGGGAGAAGGAAAGATGAGGGGGTGGTCTCGCTTCATCATCGCGACCCTCCTGCTGAGGTGGGGAGGGGGTTGGGTCCGCGCACGGCGGGGAGGTGCCTGAGGTCTCTCACCAGTTTCCCGGAGCAATAGCAGCAGCAATGGCAGTAGCGGTAGAGTCGGCGGCGACAATCTCGACGGCGGGAGGGCTGTGGCCCGGGCCATGGGGGGCCCGGGGAGGGACTGGGCCCGGGAAAGGGCCTGCGGGCCACTTTGCGTGCGCCGATCGGCTGGGCGGACAAGCAGGTTCCTGGGTAATTCCGGCCGCGCTCTGCTCTCCCGGCTCAGCTCTCGCGGCCCGACTCTCCCAGTTCGGCGCCCCCGGCCCCTAGCTTCTTCCTGGCTTAGGACTCACTGACGTCACAGGACCCACCCCTTTCCTCCCCCCAAGAGCGGAGCCGATCCGGCCACGCCCCCTCATGCCGTTCTGACTCCGCCCTCTCCGGGGATTCCACGCCCCTGGATTCTCCGCCAGCCCCGCCCCGCACCCCCCCCCCCGCATTCCTCTCCCTGCCTTTCCCAGGATTCTACACCTGCTGCCAGGATCCTATGTTCGCCACTCCCAGGATTCTTTGATCGCCGCCCCCATCCCCCAGAATTCTATCTTTGCCCTCTCCTGGTGTTCAAACCCCGCCCCTTTGTGTTATAGCCACGCCCTCTTACACTCGCGGTTGCCTTCGCGCCTCGCCCCCGTCTAATGAGGTGCTCTTATTGAGCCTTATTCACGACTTCCGGCCGTTTCCACCCCCGCCGTTCGAGATAGCCCCGCCCACCCGCTCTCCCCGTAGTCTGCCCCTCCCCTCCCAGGAGCCCGGTACGGCCTGGCCTCTGCCCGGCCTCTGCCCGGCCTCTGCCCGGCTCTACGATAGTCGAAGCCGCCTCGTCGCACCTGCGTGAGGCACGTGGGTTCTCATAGGCCCTCCCCTCTGGAGCCCCGCCCCCATGCTGAGACACCCTCCTCGCATCCCCTTCCCTGCCTAGCAACTTCCCCAGTTCTCGCCCCGCGCCCGCTTTGTCTCTCCGGTCTGTGCAAGATTTCAGCGTACCCTGGTTTCTTTCTAATTTCTGCCTCGGGACACTGGGAGTTGCCGCTTCGTTTCTTTTCAGATATATCTGTCCCTTTTAGTTTCTCTGTCTTTGTGTCTCATTATCTTTGCTTCTCCTCTGTCTCTGTGTTTCTCTAACTCTGGGTCTTTCAGCCTCCGCATTTCGGCGTCGCTTTGTTTCTGATCTCTCTGGTGTCTTTCTATTGCTGTTTCTGTGTCATTTGTCTCCATTCTTTGTCTCTGTCTCTGCGTCTCTCTCTGCCTCTGTATGTCTCTGTGTGTTTCTATCTGTGAGCCTCTCTCTTTGTGTGTCTGTGCCTGTCTCTCTGTTTGTTTCTGTGTCTCTTTCAGTGTCTCTTGTTTCTCTCTGCGTCTCTCTTGACCTCTCACCCTCCTTGCATCCCCCAGTCCTCTCCTGCATCTGGTCCGCATCGTCTCTTTACCGCGGCCGCCCGCCAGGGGGCAGCACAGACCGGACCCCGCGCTCCGCTGGCCCTGCGGGGCTGGGCTAGGGTCCGGCCTCCAGACTCGGCTGGTCCCTCCCCGTGTCCTTGTCCCAGTTCTATCTTCCCAGCCTCCTCGCGTCTTTGTGTCTCTCGCTCTGACTCGGCCCCTTTGTCCCTCCCGGGCGGCTCCCGCTCCTCCCTACCCCCACCTACCTCTTCACATTCCTTGGGCTGCCGTGGGGGAGCTGGTGAGGCCGCCCAGCGTGCAGGGTGAGGGCGGGAAGCAGGAGGCCGAGGGAGGGGATGCTCGAACGTCTGAAATCCCTCCGTTCCAGTTCCTCTGAACGCGAGCTAATCAGCTGGGGGCAGCTGCTTGTGCGCTTCTTCCCCTACCAAGAGGACGCCCGAGACTTGCCTTCCCTTTCCACCTGCCACACACCTGAGCTTTCCTTCCCAGAAGGGCAAGATCTTAAGTAGTGGAGACTCTTATTGGCATTACTCTTATTACTGGCATTCACGTCTTGGTAATAATACTATTAATAAATGTGTTTAGTACTTACTATGTGCCAGGAACTGATCCAGGTGCCCTATCTCGAGTAATCCCCGCAGCACCTATGTGATAAGGAGACTGAGGCACAGAGAGATAAAGTGACTTGACCCAAATGTCACAGTTTACAACTTGTCAGTTAATTCTGCAGGAGAATCCCGTGAAGGGGAGGCTATCGTGATCCCCATTTCACTGTAAAGTACACAGAACACAGTGGTTATTTATTTGCCCCACGCTACCCAGCAAGGAAGAAGCAGGCTGGGATCTCCCCATGTGTATCTTAGGCTAGGCACTGGCCTGGTTTGAGGCCAGCTGGACAAATATAGTAAATCTCCCCCTCCTCTTATCTGTGGTTTCAGTTACCCCGTGGTCAACCGCAGTCCAAAAATATTAAGTGGAAAATTCCAGAAATAAAAATTTATGGATTTTAAATTGTTCTGAGTAGCTTGATGAAATCTGGAGCCTGAGACGTAAATCATCCCCTAGTCCAGTGTATCCTTGCTTATACACTACCTGCCCGTTAGTCACTTAGTAGCAGCCTCCGTTATCAGATCAACTGTGGAGGTTATCACAGTGCTTATGTTCAACTAACCCTTATTTTACTTAATAATGGCCCCAAAGCACAAGAGTAGTGATGCTGGCAATTGAGATATTCTCTTACTATGCTTCATTTATAAGTGAAAGTTTGTCGTAAGTATGAATGCATAGGAAAAAACATTGTATATGTAGGGTTCAGTACTATCCAGGGTTCCAGGTATCCACTGGGGGTCTTGGAACATATACCCCACAGAAAAGGGAGGACTCCTGTAAGTGCATAATAAATTCTCTCTAGAACTCTGTCTTTCTCTCCTCAGTCTGGGGCCAGACTGGAGGCCAAGATCTCTGGGGTTAGTGCTAGTTTTGCTACTAACTTGCTTTGTAAAATTGAGCTCCCCTCCCCTCCCGTTTCTCCCTTGAACAAAATAACCAGCCCCCAGGGAGAATTCTTCCAGGAAGCACCTCCCCCAGCACCCACTCTTTTCCTGGTCTGTCAATGAGTGGGTTCAGCTGTCTCCTGACTGTTTTTTGTGTGCAGGGGTGAGCCCAGGAGGGAAGCCCCAGAAGGCAGCAGGCTGGAGTTTCATGCCCCCAGTCATGTGCATAAGGGGATGTGGATAAGGCTGAGCACTGCTGCATTTGTTGACAAAAGTCTGGGTGAGTCTCATTCCTGCTGAGTTGACTTCCAGTGTCAAGGAGTCTTAGAGGTGACACTTCACTGAAGAACCATAACCACCAGGAGGTTGGGGCACAAGGCCAAAGGCTTTCTGATGGAGCTGTGGACTTGATGACAAGTATTTCACCTGCCCAGTAACCTCTTCCACGCTAAGCCCTTATGGTTCAGAATAAGCCTGGCCCAGTCCTGGCCAATCAGAGCATTTGATCTCCTGGCCATAGGACTGGTTCAGGGATGGGAGTGGGACCCATTTTTGACCAATGAGAATTAGCCCTGAGACTTCTTGTTGAATAGGAAAGGGGCACCCTCTTTTGATGGCAGTTGCTAAACTGTTAGGATAGAAATCTGGCATTATGGGTGCCACTGGAGACAAAAAAAACCTGCCTGTGCATGGAGGACAGCGAAGCTGAGAAGTGGAAACTGACAGTTTTCTGATGAGACTATTTGAGTCCCTGGATCCAGCTATACCTGAAGATTAATCAGCCTTTGAGCTACCTGATTATATGAGTGAATAATTTTCCCTTTTCACTTATACAACTTTTTTGTCATTTGCAGTGAAACATACCTTTACTAATAAAATCTCTGATTCAGAGGAGTCACAAATTCCAGTAAAGTTCCAAGGACAGGGAACAGGGACTGAAAACTTATGAGTTCTTCAAGATGTCCAGACTGTGAAGGACAGACAAGCTTTGTTACAGTCGGGGAAATGAGAAAGGACATTCCAGGAAGGGGAAATAGTAAAGTCACAAAGGTAAAAGATAGGGGAACATGTGAGAGAGGGAGCAGTGGGTGTGTGTGAGGGGCAACATCTTAGCAGGCTCTGAATGCCAGGTGAAAGGTGGTTCATGTTCCTGAGAGTAATAGGGAGCCACAGAAGGTTGAGGAGCAAAGGGAGCCTACCCTAAACGTGCCTTTACTTCCTGGAACCACAGATCCTATGATTCCCTCCTCCCCCTCTCCCCTTCCCTTAGACCCTTGGCCAAGGTGAAAGGAGGGGTCAGACTGAGGAGGGTGCAGGCTACCATCTGTATGCAAATTGCCTGGGATGCCATGCAGATGAGGGATCTTATGCAAATGTATGCCCTTCTGGGAGGCAGGCCCAGCCCCTCCCCTCATTACATCAGGGACCTGGTGCTGGGCAGAGCACCCCTTAGTCCCTGGGGTCCCCTCTCTCTCCCCTCCTCCAAGCCATATGTTCGCTCTCCCTCCAGGTCCCCAAACCTCCCCTCACCAATATCTGCCCTTAGAGTGGTATCTCTCTCCACCTGGTCCCTTCCTGGCTTTTCTCCCTGTCCCTCCATTTTCCATGAATTATGATGATAATTATGACAACAACAATAATAATAACCACATACTGAACACGTGCCAGGCTTTGCACTAAACACTTTCCACAGTTAGCAAATTATCCCCGATACCCTAGGATCCTCTATATGTTGGCTGTTTTTTTGGGTTTTTTTAATGGAGGTACTGGGGATTGAACCCAGGACGTCATGCATATTAAGCCCGCACTCTACCACTGAACTCTACTCTCCTCAACTGCTTAATTTTTATTTTTAAAGAATATTCAGTTCTGCCAGACAGAAAGCAAGAAATCCACACAAATAAGGAGACAGATGAAACGAAGGATACAGATTAAGAAGCAACTCATGAGGCTTGTTAAACCTATTAAGAATGTGAGCTGGAAGTAGATGGGAAGGGTGGAAAGATCTAGAAGCTCCAGGTATCTGAGTCCTTGACATGCTTCCCATTGGTGACTCCCGCTCTGCTCCATGAGTCCTGTGCCCACGGCAGGCAGGTAGAAGCCACGGCTACCAAGTCTGTTTTCTGCCAGCTACAGTTGCAGCCGAACTTATTTGCCCCCTCATGACCCTGGTACCTTCTGGGTGCAGAATCTCCTGGCTCCCCCTCAACTCTGGGAGCGGGATGGTGAGAGACAGGACAAGAGAGCCACGTGTACCCCCGAGCTCAGGTGGTGGGAACTTTTATTGTTTTTTTTTAATTGAAGTACAGTTTACAATGTTATGTCAATTTCTGGTTTCTCACATTGGTTTTAATCCGATTCAATAAACCATGGGATTTGAGCACCTTAATTAGGCCCGTGAGCTCTTCTACTCAGGGGACTTCTGGGCATCCGCTCAGTTGCCTATGGAGAGGCTCTCATCACATCTCTCCAATTTCCCCCAGCCCCAGATCCCACTTTGTCCCTTTTGTGGCCGAGGAGACTGAGGACAGAGAGGTGATGCCGCTGGCAGAGACCTCCAATCATGCATTGAACAGGGATGGTCCCGCGCACTCCTCACAGTGCCAACCACGGTCCAAGTGTGATGGGCTGGTGGAGATGAAGTCACTTGCCCAAGGTCACACCTGTCCGCCCCTCCCATTGTTTCAGAGCTCCTTCTTTTCAACATATTTTCCTCTCCCTTTCTAACTGGAATTATTGCTCTGAATCCCAGTTCTTTGTGTTCCTGACCTTCTCTGAGTCTACCTCGCTTTACCCCGCTTTGCTTTATTGTGCTTCGCAGATACTGTGTTTTTCACAAATTGAAGGTTAGTGGCAACCCTGTGTCCAGCGATGATATCTGCACCAACTGCATTTGCTGACTTCCTGTCTCTGTGTCACATTTGGTAATTCTTGCAATGTTTCAAATTTTTTCATTGTTATACTTGTTAAGGTGCTCTGTGATCAGTGATCTTTGATGTGACTGTGACTCACTGAAGGCTTAGATGATGGTTAGCGTTTTTAACAATAAAATACTTTTTAGTTAAGGTATGTACATTGTTTTTTCAGACAGAATGCTATTGCACACTTAACAGACTGCAGTGGAGTGTAAACATCACTTATAGGCACTGGAAACCAAAAAAATTGTATGACTCGCTTTATTGTGATACTCGGTTTATTGCAGTGGTCTGGAACCAAACCTGAAATATGTCTATGGTATGCCTGGATTTGTCTGTCTTTGCCTCTCTCCCCCTAAATCCCTGTCTGTCTGACTCTACGGGTCTTTCTCATCTCTGAGCTGCTCCAGTCCATCTCTCCTGCCTCCCCCTAAACCTCAGCATCCTGCTGTCAAATCCTTCTTCCTTGGCCTCCATAAATCTCTCTAGCTGGCCTCACTGTTTCTGCCTCTCTTCTCTCTGCCCCAGGCACCTTCATTGGGGTTCCTCCAAGCCACCCCTCCTCCCCCAGGGAATCCTCAATTGCAAGCACCAGGCTGGCCCCAGAGGAGGCAGCTAAATTCCTAATTCCATCCACTCTACAGCTCAGAAAGAGCTTTTCCTCTGGAAGCTTCAATTACCTCTGGGTCTCTGGCAAGAGAGACTGGGAACTTTTACTTACAGGGATGGCACCCCACCCCCAAGCAGGCACTGGTCCTCAGGATCCAGGATCAGCTCCCTCTGGACCCCCAGCATCTCTCTCCTCCACCCTCATCCAGCTGAGTCACCCTGTGTTTTCTCCCTCTCTCTCATTTCTTGCTCCATGACATCAGATTTCTCCTGAGGTCCAGCAAGGAGGCGGGAGGGCCAGTGGGGAGGGACGCATCACCTGCATCCCTTTCCCCTCTCATCCCCCAGAGGAGGCTCTGGCCACAGGATGGGGTCCACGTGACAGACAGCATTTATTCCAGACTCCAGTGTCCACAGATGATGGGGCGGGGGCAGGGGCGGGGATCCAGTGTCAGACTATGCAGCAGGGCGTCAGGTGGGGGGACCAGCAATGGAGGCAGGAGGTAAAAATAGCCCCGGCCAGCCGACCCTCAGAGGCTCGTCCCAGGCCAGGCCCTGGGCTTGGGTCCAGGAGTTATTCTGGGGCCTGGGAGAGTCACACTCCCTAGAGGAAGGTTCCCTCCCTCCCAACAGCAGCAGGCTGCTGTGGTCCCTGCCCAGCTTACAGAGGAAGGAAGGGAGGGTCTGAGAGGGAAAAGGGAAGGCCGGGAAGGCAGGGCCAGGCGGAGGCGGGAGCAGGGCTGGTTTTCTGATCCCCTCAACCCCACATCAGGTTCATGGCTGCTTCTGGGCAGTCCTCAGGCTCAGCACTGGGGAGAAGATGGAGAGGTCAGCCTGGACCCATAGAGACCATTCCACCCTCTCACCAGGGTGCCCAGGCCCTCACCCACCTCATCTCCGAAGCCACCGCTCCCATGCCGGGCTCCTCCAGAGGCACCTCCCATGAGAAGGCCCGTCTGCTCTGGCCGCTCTGACCCTGAGTGGCTCAGCTCTGGTTCCCTGGGTGGCCTAGGGGTAGGAGGCAAGCATGTTGGAGGTGGTCATGGCCAAGGAAGGAACTGGGGCTGGGGTGTGTTGGATGGGGATGGACTTGGGCATGGGTGGGAATGGGCTGGGGATGGGGTCAGAGGTGGTAATGGCACTGGGGTTAGGGATGGGGTGGGGCTACAGTCAAAGATGCTGTTGGAATTGGAGCTGGTGATGTAGTTGGGGTGGGTTTTGAGGATGGGTTTGGGGGTGGCCATGGATTGGAGTTGAGGGTGGCCATGTGGTTGCAGATGGAGATGAGGTTAGATGGGGATGGGTGTGGGGTTAGGAATGGGACTGGGTTAGGAGGGGGCCTCGGGGATGGAGATGTGGTAGGAGTTGAGTTCGGGGCTGGTTATGGGCTGGGTTTGGGGTTGGGACTGAGTTGGGGTTGGAGAGGAGGTTGGGGATACAGATGTGGTTAAATTGAATTTGCAGTGGGTTTGCACATGGTTATGGGTTGGGGCTGGGAGTGGGGTGGGGTCAGGATCTGAGGCAGTGATGAGACTGGGGATGGGGTGGGGGAGGGGATGGTTATGGACCAGGTTAGAGGTTGGAGATGGGATGGCGTTTTATTTGGCGATGGAGCTGGGGTTGGGGATGTGGTTGGTTTGGGGTGGAGGCTAGGGACGAGGTCAGAGCCGGGTTAGAGAGGTCCATTCCAAGGTCACTCACGGAGACCCCTTCTCCCTGCGCCGGCAGCAGCCAGGGTGGCCCTTGCGTCTCATGCAGTAGAAGGCGGCAACGACGATGAGCAGGAGGCCCACGCTGACAGCCACAGCCATGACCGCCACTCCAGCCTGGGAGGTCTGGGGGGCCACTGCCGGGACAGGACGCAGGAGGAGGAGTCAGCCAGCAGCGCCCCGTCTGCCCCACACCCAGCTCCTGTCCCACCCCTGTGCTCACTCACCAGTGCCGAAGTGGAAGACGTGCTGGTCGTGCCCGTGGGGGTTGGAGGCCGCACAGGAGACGCCATCTCGGCTCAGGGCACTGGTCACCTTCAGGGTCAGGGAGCTGCTCACCCAGCCCTGCTCTCCGGGGGCCGGCTCTGCTGGCTGCGGAGGCGCGGGTCAGGCCCAGGCTCAGGACCAAGGGCTCGGGGTGAGGGCAGAGGTGAAGAGGAAATGGAGGGGAGCATAATGCTCGGACTGTCAAGGGGGCAGGGTCTTCTGAGGGGTTTGGGAGGGGGCGCTTCCTGGGTCCCAGAGGGTTCAGGGTGCAGGGAAGGGTCCCTTACGCTGCCGCCCAGTTGGCTCCAGCTGAGTTTGGGCTCTGGGTAGCCGCGGGCATAGCAGGTCAGCCTGACTTCGTCTCCTTCTGTCCAGCTGCCCTCTGCTTTAGGCTTTGTCTCCTCTGCCCTTAACTCTGGTGGCCCTGTGGGTGGTGGGGCAGGAAGGGAGTGAGTGGGAGGCACCCCGGGAAAGAAGAAGTAGGGGAGAAAGAGGAGAGAGAGAAGGACCAGGTGTGGACATGTCTCATTTGTCCTGGCCCCTGTGCCCCCCACTGTCCCCATCCAAGCCTGCCCCAACCCCGAACCTTGGACCAGCAGCTTGAAGCTCCGGGTGCGACTAAGAAGGGGGACAGTGGACATGAAGGCCTCGCATACGTAGGTGCCAGCGGAATCGAAGGTGATGGAGCGGAGGGAGAGCGTGGGGTCATTCCCCAGGGGTGCCGAGTCCTGGGTGGGGAGAAAGAGTAGGCGGGGCCAGCTGTGAGAGGAGGGGAGGGGCTGATGGAAGGCGGGGTTCTGTGCTGGGCGGGGAGCCTTTCCCTCTCACCTTGGTCCAGCGCAGGGTTGGGGTGGGCAGGCCTTGCACGGAGCAATTCACGGCTGTGCTGTTGCCCAGAGGCAGGGAAAGCTCTTCTCCAATGCTGAGCTCCAGCGGGTCCAGGTCTGGAGAGGGGTACAGACTGTCACCTTCCCCGGACCCTCACCCACTGGGTTAGGGGCTCTCCAGGGCTGCTAGGGGGTGCAGACATGAACGGACAAATGTTAGAAAAGAATGCCAAATTCTCCCTGGCATCACAAACTTTCCGCTGTCCCATCCAAGCCCTCGAGGCCAGACCTAGGAGTCTAGCTCCCGAACACATGCCCTCCTCGACCACTTGCCTCCAGAGCTGATGTCTGCGCCCAAGGTTAGTGGATAACCTCAGAGGTGTGAGGTGTTCTTTATCTGACTTACCACCCAAACCCTGGCCTTCTCCTCCACACTGCCCACTCTTCCATCAAGACTCCCTCTGCCCTGTCCTCCAGATGTATCCTTCTACTTCTCTCCATCTCTATTCCGGGGTCTGACTGCCTTGACTGCTGCAATCACCTCCTCACTGGTCTCCCTCCTGGGCAAGACTCTCATCTTCTCTGGTCCATCCTCTGCTGAGCAACCAGAGGGATCTTTCCAAAACACACCTGGGTCAGCCCTTGCCTCTGCTTAAAATCCTGCACTGGTTCCCCAGTACCCTTGGCATAAAGGCCAACTTCCCTGATGAAGCCTAAAGATCCTGTCTGGTTGACCCCTGCTCACTGCTTCGACCTCATCTCCCACCCTCCCCTCTTGTTTGTTGAGCTCTAGCTACCCTATACTTTCACTGTCATTCTCTAGTATGCCAAGTTGGGTCCTGCCTCAGGGCCTTTGCACTTGCTGCTTCCGCTGCCTGGAATGTACTTCTTTTGGTTCTTCATACTTCTGATTCCATTCTTTGGTTTCCTACTCAAATGTCCCTTTCTCAGAGAGGCCTCTCTGTCCCCCTGTTGTAGACACTCAGATTTCCCCTTCAGCACTGAAGGATTTGTTCCCCCAGCTGTTGAGAAGGATGTCAGCTGTCAGCCCTCAGCTGTCAGCCCTCTCTGGGAACTGCCCGGGCTGCACAGAGCCCCTCGCTCAAGGTCATGCCCCCTCCTTCACCACGCAGCGCACATCCAATGACTGGTTGATGTGGGAGTATAACAGCCTCACCCCCTCACCTCATCTGGGGACATCCCAGCTTCCGGGTGCCCTGTGAGGCCAACCAAAGCCTTCCTTAGACTGAAGCTCAACTTCTCCCTCTGCCCAATCCTGCTTCCTTGCCCTCCTCACCCCCCAACAGACGTGAATCCCAAGGCATTCCTTATAAATTTCCCACCTGTGGTCAGAATCTGCTTCTCAGGGACGCAGCCTATAACCAACCTCCTCTCCATCTAACATAATCCCCGCTCGCCTGGCCAACTCCTTATCCCATCACTCTGTGCTAGTCGCTGTAGCTGCAGGATTGCTACTCAAAGTGTCTTGTTCAGCATTTACCATCTGCCTCCCCGACTGGGCCCAGAGCTCTGTGAAGGTGGGGACTGGTCTGTCTTGTTCACAGAGGTGTCTCAAAGATCTGGCAGAGGGTCTCGCCCCAGGAAGAGAGGTACAAGGAAGGCCAAGAAGGGACAGAGCTTTTGCACAGGACTTGGGTGCAGGTGGACCGAGAAGGCTTCTTAGAAGACTGGGACCCAAGAGATTGGTTAGAAATAGGCAGTGGAGGGGATGGGGAGTTAGCATAGGAATGAGAGGGGCCTGGAGTGTGATGGGGAGAATGCCTTGGTGGGGACAAGGGTCTGCCAAAGGTGAAGCCTGCCAGGTGGGCCTTGAAGGCTGTGGTGAGGTGGGCGGGTTTTCTCCTGAGAGCACTGGGGAGCCATGGTAGGTTCCAAGCAGGGAAAGGTCAGGTTTGGGTTTTGGAAAGGCAGCAATCTGGAGGCTGGAGGGGGCTGGGGCATCTGGGTCAGGGCAGGGACCATGGAAGTAGAGAGAAAGGGGTGGCAGCAGGGCTGCGGGGTGTGGGGGTGAGGAGGCAGCGGGCGCCGGGCCCCCCTCCCCGCTCTCCCGGGGCTCTCACAGGCCACGTGCAGCTCCCGGGTTTTGGAGAGCTCCGCATCCTCAGCAGCGTCGTAGTCCTCCACCCTGCAGCCGTAGGTCCCACTCTGGCTCCGCTGTACCCCCTCCAGGGTCAAGTTCCCCTCCAGATTTGTTTTCAGCACAACCTCCTGCTTGTCCTGGGTGGCCAGGAATGAGGAACTCAGTTCACGAGATGCCCTGGACTGGCAGGGGCATTCTAGGCCAGGGGCCACCAAAGGCAGGCACCACGTTAAGTCAGAACTCTCTCAAATCGGAGGTCGGAGGTCCTGTTAGCTCCGGGGTCACCCGTCTGGTGCCTTGCTAGGCCAGGGGCCGCCCAAGGGAAAGGTTAGAAGTTGGTGCAGGTGAGTATGTCACAGAGGTCAGGGCAGTTCCAAGGGAATGATGGAGTGAGTTACCTGAAGGTGGAAAAACGTGTACTCTGGGCTGGGGCTGCCGTCCCCCTGGCAGAACAGCTGGACAGAGTCACCCTCACGTACCCAGCCCGCTGTTGTGGACGGGCTGCCCACCCAGAACTGCACGTGCTCCGTGGGATCTAAGGGAAAGGGCAGACTCACGATCAGGGTCAAGGATAAAAGGCAGGGCTGGATGAAGGGAGAGAGGTCAGCGCCTCAGCAAAGG
This sequence comes from Camelus bactrianus, assembly GCF_048773025.1. Lineage (NCBI taxonomy): Eukaryota > Metazoa > Chordata > Mammalia > Artiodactyla > Camelidae > Camelus > Camelus bactrianus. The sequence goes on from NC_133547.1 coordinate 9,421,360, forward strand.
AAAAGGCTATGGTTGGCTAAAGGTTAGAGGTCATAGCTTTCAAGGCTCAGGTTCAACTTATTCTGAGATCAGGGACTAGAGGTCAGAGGCTGAGACAAGCTGAGAGTATAGGTCAAGGGTCAGAGGTCAGCACAGGTGGCAGGTCAGTGTGATATTCGGGGGAACCAATTCAAAGATGTGAAAGGGTTGGGTACAGGTGAAGTCACAAAACTCCAGGGGGTTCAGGGTGCCATGGGGGTGGGGTCAGAAGTCAGGAAGGGGCTCGTGCTACTATCTGAGGTCAGAGGTCAGAGGCCAGGTCACATGAGGTAGGGGAGTGGAAGGCCAGAGGGGAGGGTCGGGCCGGCGTGGACTCACAGTGCAGGGTCAGGTGGAAGGCCGGGCTGTCCAGGCGGCCGTGCTGGCCCGTGGGCAGGCGGTAGTGCGCGGAGCAGTGGAAGCTGGCGTCCCGGTCGGCCTTGCGGAGGCGCAGGTAGAGGGTGCTGGTGAGGGACTGCAGGCCCGAGGCCTCCCGGACTGTGCGGCTGGTCATGTAGCCCTCTGGGAGAGGGGAAGGGAGAGAGAGAGGGAAAGAGAGAGAGAGAGAGGCCATCAGCCAGCCAGGCCGCTGCCCCACCCACCCCATTAGCTAGGCTCCTCCTGTGCACTTAGCTCACCGGAGTTCATCTCCATGGGCACTTCCAGGCGCTGCCCGTTCCGATACCACATGATCTGGGGGGCTGGGTTCCCGTTGCGACTGTTGCAGGTGGCAATCTGGGGCAGACACAGGGCCCCACAGTGGGCTTGGAGCCAGGATCCTGAAGTCTGGGTCCCCTCGCCCCCTTAGGGGCTTCTTACTCAGACCCAGGAGTCAAGCTCCCAGACCCCTACTCCCCTGGGACCTGGGCTGAGTTCCCAGGCCCCTGCTCCTTGGACTAGAGAGCCCAAGTTCCCAGCCCCTTCCGACCTCAGGATGCAGGAGTCCAGGACCCCAGCCCCCTCCTCCTTCAGAACCCTGGAATGAAGGTCCAGCCCAGGTACCTCTTGGGCAGTGTCCTCCATCACAGACAATATCCCTTTGTTGGGGGTAACCTCGGTGTCCTCTGGTTTTGCTGTGGGAGAGATGTTACTATCAGGAGCCCCTTCCCGTGGCTCTCCCTTGCCTGCCCCTTGGTTGGGGGGGGACCCTCGGATACTCACCAAACACAATGAGCCGCGCGGTGGCCTCGGCGGTGCCCGCTGCCCCCGCCCTCACCACGCACACGTAGTCCCGCTCGTCGCCCACCTGGGCCTCGGCCAGCACCAGGCGCCCCCGGGAGTCCAGCTGGTATGGAGGGCTGCGGCCCCGGGAATCATGCACCTTGTCCTGGAGCTTAGAGCCCTGCAGCTCGGCAGAGGCCAGGCGGTGGCGGATCCCAGAGCGGTCGGCCTGTGGGAGGGGGGGCCAGCGCCTCATCTTGAGGGGCTGCCTGGCTGGCCCACCCCTCCGCAGCGTCTCTGTCTTTGTCCTTTTCTTTCTGCTACTTGGTGGGTCTCTTTGCCTCTTGTTATCTTTCTCTCTGGTCCCTCTGCCCCTCTCTCCACCCCTCCCACCCGTGCACCCTATCTGTTGCCACATTTTCCTCTGTTTCTCTATCTCACTCTGTTCCCACCTCTCCATCTCCCTCACCTGCCCTGTTTCACCCTGGGGCTCTGGCTTTCTGGGTGTCTGCCTCTGAATGTTCTCTCTCAAGAGCCAGCGCTCTGAAGGGGAACTTCTTCATTCTAGTCTCAGCTGTGCTCAGACATCAGAGGACCCTGGAGAGTGCATTTCCCTTTTCTGGGCCTCCATTTTCCCATCTGTAAAATGGAAAGGCAGCTTGGTGGAGCTCCTAGGGTCCTTCGGGTTCTGATGAGGGATGAAGGTTTGCAGTCCGCTGTGCCCTGACTCCAAGGCCACACTCTGTCATCCCCTGGCCCCCAGCCCGCAGCACTCACCAGGAACCATTCCAGCATGAAATAGTCATGAGTCCCCGAGGGGGTGCAGTCCAGAGTGACAGGATCCCCCCTCATCACCTCCACCAGGGGGGGCACAGACAGGCGCACCTCAGCCTTGGCACCTGTTGTGGGGATTGGGCCACTGAGCTCTCTCCTACCGCCACCAATAGGCAGAGCCCTCCAAACACAGCCCCTCCTCTGCCAGTACCCAGGAGTCCAGGCCACCAGCCCCCTCCTCCCTCAGACCCAGGAGTCCAAGTCCTCAGTCCCTCCTCCCTCAGACCCAGTCCCTCCTCTTCTCCCTTAATCTCTCATCTCTGCATCTCTGAGCTTCAGATCTCATTAGCATTTCTTTCCATCTTTCTCCTCAATTGCAGAACTAAGGGCTCCTCCCTTGGGCCACACAGGGCCCCGGGGGCCTCCATTCAATCCTCTTGGGCTAAAAGCGTGTCTGTCCTGACTTTTCTCACCAGACCAAACACCCCTCGAGGGCAGGGCGAGGGCGGTCTTGTTCCTTTGCCTCCAGCACTTTGCTTTGCTACGGCCTGTCCCAGTGATGGAGATCACCGCCTCTCCATCTCTTAGTCACCACCTCTGCATGTGTGTCCCTCACCCTGGGTCTCCAGCTCTTAGTTCCATGGCCTCTGTGTCTCTCACCATCTCCATGTACCTCAGCCCTGCCTCTGGGTCTCTCCCTCAGGAGTGGGGGGCTGGGGCTGGGCCAGAGCTGAGGCGGGATGGCTGTGTGGGTGCGGTGAGGGGGACAGGGCTGGGCAGGTTTCAGGAATGTGGGAGGGACAGGCTGGCTCAGACCTGCCCGAGCCCCCTACCCGCCCCTTGGCCCCTCTAACTCTTTGATTGAGCAGTGCGTCACTTCAGAACAGAATAGGACTGAGGCCCTGGATGCTGCATCCCGAGGGAGAAGGGAGCTTGGGGCCCGGACTCCTATCCCCGGACCCTGGCAGACAGAGGTGCTCACATCAGGAAAGCAAGCTCTGTCACCCTCTGGGCTGGCATCCTGGCATTAGCTCTCAGTTCTAGACTCTCCCTTCCCTTCCCCGCCCAGCCTGGCCCAGCTCTGCCCCTGGGGATCCACTCTTGGCCATGCTTGTGCCAGGGGCCTGGATTCCCAGGCACCCACCTCTGGCCCAGGCCTGCCCCATGGGAGGGAGTGTGGGGCCAGGCTAGTGCCTGGGGCTCGGGCTGAGCAGCAGACAGCAAGGATAAATGGAGAGATCTCTTTCTTCCCCAGTTCTCTGGTGTCTCTGTCCCTCTGTGGCTAGCCCCTCAGAGCCTCATCCTCCACCCCCATCCCCCAACCACACAGGTGTGTGGATTTATCTGGGGCCCTGGGAAGGGGGCAGTGTCACTCGGAAACACTTGGTTCCCACTTGGCTCCGCTGTCACTGCCCAGGGCCATTGCTCCAGCTCTTTCTGATGGAGAGGGAGGGGGGTCCCTTAGAATCTGGGCTCTCGATCTAGACCCAGGGACCCTCAAATGCATGTGACTTCCTGGTTTCTAGCCACAGAGTCCCTGATCTTCTCAAAATTTGACAACTTTTGAGCGGGGAGCATTGTTTTGGTCTCTTCTGTCCTGGGGAAAGCTACCCCAGCCACTGGGGGCCTGGCCCTGTGTCTGAGGGAGTAGGGCCCAGGTGGGGGTAGGGGTGGGGGTAGTTCCCAAGGTCTGAGTGGGGAGGTAGCCGAGAGCCCCCCGCACTCCTGAGTCCCAACTTCTCAGGTCGTCTGGAAGCAACTCTTGTGTATCCTGAGCCCCTCTGCCTAGCTGTCCTTATGTCCCTATGCTCCCTTATCCCTCCTCCCTGGGGTCCCCAAGTTTGGCTTCCTGGGGTCGGTGAAAGCTCCTGCCCTCTTCCCTTCGTGGGGTCCCCAGGGGCTACCCACCCACCGTCCCCGCCCCCAGCCGGTGGCGCCCTGCTCTCAGACCGAGCCTTACCTGGCTGCGCCCCCAGCAGGAGCGTGAGCACCAGCAGCTGCGAGGCCCTACGCGCCCCTGCCCGGGCGTCCGGGGGCTCCATGTTCAAGGCGTTGTCAGCAGCGGCGGCGGCGGCGGCGGCTGCGGCAGGGACTGAGCCCGGGCTGGAGCTCGGCGGCCGCGGGGCTGGAGCAAAGAGGCCCCGCCCCGGGCAGCCCCGCCCCGCCCTCCCGGCCCCCCTTGTCCCCCCAAACCCGGGCGCCGGGCCAGGACCTCCCACTGCCCGGAGCCGACCTCCCAGCGCTCAGCCCGGAGCGGGGCTCCCTCTGCCCCCAGGCCCCAGGGTGTCAGGCTCAGGCTCGGGCTGGCCAGCGCCCGCGGCGGGTGGCCTGACTGACCAGTCCAGCCGGTGTCCTGAGCTGGACATCACTGGACAACCGCGGACCCTCTCCCCCTCATTCTGACCGGGGGTCTCGTTCCCACTATGGCCCATGGCCTGGGCTCACTTCATCCTTTAAACCAGCTGGCCCTGGTCCAACCAGTGGCCTGCACTAGCCTCTCCCAGTACAACCAGCAGTCGCCAGCCTGACCAGTGGCCTAGAACAGCTTCTCCCAGTATGCCCTGTGAGCCCTCCCCTGTGGCCAGCTGCTTTCCTGTCTGACCAGTGGCCTGGAACCCACCAGTTCAATCTCTTATATCTAATGGTCTTCAAACCCTGGTTCTGCCCAGGCCTCTTTGATGCTGGGGAGTGGGGGCTGCAGGGTGCTCTTTCCTCAGCTCTCCTCCTAGGGCCCTCCCTCTCTTCCCCCCATCCTGGGAATCCCAGGAATGCCACCCCCCTTCCTCCCTTTCTCTTCCCTTCACTCCCTCCCAACCTTAGGGGGAGGGGAAGGGAATCAGGCTGGCAGGAGCAGGTGAGTGGGGGAGGGGAGGAAGCCAGGGCACCTGAGGGAAGAGAGGAGGAGCCTGGCCATGGGTCAGAAGGAAGGGTCACAGGTCAGACTTGGGATCACAGATCAGACTGTCCAAGACTCCTCACAAGCCAGGCCTGACTGGGACCAAATCCCCAGATGCTGGTTGCGGGGATGGAGATGTCACTGGTTACCAGGGAGAAGCTAGCTGTGGACACTGTTCAGGATAGGGGATGCTGGTCATGCTGGGAGAGGTTCCCCAGGCCTTTGATCAGACCTGGGTGGGTGGAAGTGGCAGAGGGTCACTGGTCAAACACCAGGGAAGGCTTAGATTACAGGTCAGCCTTGAGTTATAGGTCAGATTGGTAAAGGCTACTTGTCCATACAGGAGAGCAATTGTTATAGTGGGACAGGTGATCTTTTAGTGTTAGCCAAACCACCCCCTCCTCCAGGAAGTCCTCCCTGATCTCTTAGGCTGGGTCAGGTACCCTCGCTGAGCTCCCCAACTCCAGCTCTGCCTACACTGGGTCATTGCTCTGGGGACTGGATCTGGGCTGTGAGCCAGTAAGGGCAGGGGCAGGGCCAGGGCTGTTTCGGTCACTGTTGTGTCCCCAGCACTGCCCAGCACAGGCCAGACACAGAGCAGGCACTCAGGGAAGGTGTGCAAGGCTCAAAGGCAGGAGCACACAGGCTCACCTGCAAATCCCACCCAGGCTGGCCACACATGCATACTTGCTCTTGGACCAAAGCACTTCCTGGGACCAGCTTACACACAGTGACCCCAGGCACCCGCTGCCCGGCTCTTCTGGCCCTGGCTCGCTAGTGCACCTATTGCTTGGGCTGATAGGCACCCTCTCATCAGCACCCCCTTTCCACCTTCCTCAAGAAGGTGAGGATCTAGGTGAGGGAGGACTATATGACATGTGTAGGAAGCAGGGAAGTCATAAATACCAGCACAGTTCCTCTGTCCTTGAGGACTTGCCGAAACTAGTACTGAAATGTCATCGCCTTTGTCTTCTACAATTCATCTCCACAAAACAGCCAGAGGGGTCCCATTAAAATGTGAGTCAGCCCCTGTCACTCTTCTGCTCAGAACCCTTGCATGGCCCCTCTCACTCCCAGTAAAAGCTGGAGTCCTTTCCATGGCGCACAAGGGCCTTGATTCGTTCCTCATGCCTCTCTGACCCCATCTCCCCCGCTCTTCCCCAACTAGCTAGCTCTGCTCCTGCTACCCAGGTTGCTTTGCTTTTTTGCTGTTCCTCCAATGCCAGGCATCTTCCAGCCTCAGGGCCTTTGCACTTACTCTTCCCTCTCTTGGGACATTCTTTCCCGCCATAGCTCCCTCCCTCACTTGCTTCAAATTTCTACTCCACCACTTCATCACAGGGCTTCCCTTGACTATCCTATCTAAACTAGCAACTCCTGCTATCCCCACCACTCTTTCCTTCCTTTGTCTTACTACATTTTCCCTCCATGGTACTTATCGGCACCACATATTTATTTTTTACTTTCTGGCACAGAACAGAAACTCCGAGAGAACAGGAACTTTGTTTGGGTCACCACTGACTGTATCTCCAGTGCCTAGAACAGCGCTTGGCATGAGGAGCCAGGTAAGTGTTTGTAGAATAAAGGAATTTTCCAGTTCCATCTTTGCCTCCTCAGGTGGACATACAGATACATTTTCATTAACACGTTCTATCTTTTCTCTGCCTCCATCCTGTTATCTTACATACTGTGTGAGACTTTTTGGGGGGGAGAGTTGGCTAGCATCTGTACCCACTTCCCACATTTAAAAAAATCCCTGCTCTCTGAAAGCCCATGGTCCTCTGTTGAAACCAAGGACAGATGTTTGCTTTCCTGCCTCCATTGCAGCTCAGGTGACCTAAGTCTGGCGAATCCTGCTTCGCTTGGAATCGGGTGCTCACGATGCCAAATAAACAGGGAAGGGCGGATCTCTTGTTGCTCTGGCAGCGGGAATGGATTCTACTTTCTAAAGATGGCTGTAACCATAGCTCTCATCCCGCATGCTCTAGGACAACCTGATCTTGGCACTCTTTCCACTGAGAGGTGGGATCTGTGTCCCCTCCTCTTAAATCCGTGCAGTTTTGTGACTCACAGGTCACCATTAGAATGTGGCAGAAGTGACATTCCATGACTCCCAAGATTAAGTTGAAAAAGCCACATCGCTTCTCCCTGGGTCACTGTAGTAGTCTCCAGGAAGCCTTCAGCCTTCATACAAGCAGTCTGACTCATTTGGGGCAGCCATGCTGTGGGGAAGCCCAGACTAGCCAATGTGGGGACCGCATGGAGAGGTCTGAGCCGGCAGGGGGCTGCCTGCCCAGCCCCCAGCTGCCCTGCTCCAAGCACCACTCAACTGCACCCTGAGCCACAACCACCCAAATGAGCCCCTCCCCAAATCCTGGCCCACAGCAACCACGAGAGATCATAACACGATTGTTGTCGTTCACCAATAAGTTTCGGCGTGCTTTGTTCGCTGAGCAGTTAGAAGACACAGCTTGTTTCTGGGGCAGCAGAGGCAGTGAGATGACTGGTGTCCGGTGGTCACTGAGGCACCAGCGTATCCTTATTAGACCAGTTTGGTGGTGTGATCGTGGCTGGGCTATGGTTGGAGGCCAGCTGCCAGTGTTCTTGATGGCTTTCCAATCCTGGTTCTCTAATCACTCCTGGGAATCTGTGAGTGATCCTAAGTCCTCTCAATCAATTCCTTTCCTACCCCAGAGGAGGCTTCTGTTGCTTGAAACTAAATTTGTGACGCAGGCTTCCATGCTCTGTTTACACTGAAATACCTTTTCCTTATCTTTTCAGACACAGCTTGTACATCCCCTCCTCTTGGAAGCCCTCCCTGATCTCGCAGGCTGGGTCAGCTATCAGCCCCAGGCTCCTGCAGCTCCCTGGGCTGCTGCCCCCATCCCGGCTCTGCCCACTCTGTGTCATCGTTTGGGGACAGGGCTGTGAGCCCCAGGAGGGCAGTGGTCCCTGCCATGTGCTCAGCATTGTCCAGCCTGGGGCTGGGCACAGGGTAGGGGCTCAGGGGTGCCAACTGGTTTACACTCAAGTGGAGGGAGGCTTGGGTCCCTCCGGGATTAGTGATGAGGTGGAGAGATACTTCCTCAGCTTGTCTTGGACAAGCTCTACTTGTCAGCTCTACTCTGGGAAAAGGACCCTACTGAGGAATGGAGCGAAGAGAGGGATGAGAACAGACTGTGGCAAGACCAGATGATAACTCTCAAGGAAATGTGGGGACTCAGAACTCAGATATCTGGGTTTGGGTCCAGGGATTTTTTTTTTTTTTCCCATGATGGGGGAAGGGAGTTGGATGCCCGATTCTCTGAGAATTGAGACTCTGGATGCCTAAGTCCTGAGGGTGGGACTCCTGGGTCTGAGGGAGGAGGGATCTTGGGGCCTAGACTCCTGGATCCAGAGGAGCAGAGTCCCCCACTCTTGGCTCTCTGAACAGGGACACGGCTCGATCAGGTGGGGATCAGGCCTCAGGGACCGCCCCTTCCCGACACCAGGCTGCCCCTTGGTGGCTGCTATACTCCGTCTCCACACACCAGAGGACAGACCAGGCTTGGCAGTTTATTTCCGCTTGAGAAACCCCTTCAGCCCCTGGGGCTCCCTTGAGCAGCACATCTTGGTGTCCTGTGAGGCGGAAAGAGACGTGGTTTAGATAATTTAGATAGTATCACATCCAGGTGGCGTAGGGCAGGAAGGACCAGGCTGAGGGAAGGACCCTGGGCTGGGTGGGGACCTCACCTGGCATCTAGGCCTTCGTGTGTCCCTCAGGGCAGCTGGAGAGGGGACTCTCCCTTTAGGAGTTTCTGCAATGGGGAGAGTTGGTGTGGGGGGGCTGTTGATTTCCTAGGACCAGTGTCTCCCTGCCGCCCTCACCCCCTCTTCCCTCAGACCTAGGAGTCCTGGACCCCAGCTGCCCTCTCCACTTACTCTCTAGCTCCCTCCCTGGCCTGGGGGCTGGAGGTGACTTCCCATGGGGCTGAGGCCACAGTCCAAATTCTTGGCAAGGTACGAGGGGCCCGAAGTCTGGGGAGGGCCAGAGTCGCCTGGAGGGGAGGAGATTAAGAAATTTCACAGCTGAGCTGCAGCTGAGCTCCATGTCACAGGCGCAGACTGGGGTAACACAGTGGTGGTGGCGGCGGGAGAGGGGAATGGCAGGGTCTTGTCCCCAGTCCATGCTGTTTTTTTCCCCAACACCTCTGGCTTGAGTAGAAAAAAGTTTTGTTTTTCCATCTATCCATTAGTCCATCCATCTGTCCACTCATCCATCAATCCATCCACCCATCCATCCATCCCCTTTTATCCCCCATCCATCTGTCTGTCCATCCATCTATTCATCCACACATCTACTACCTATCTCTTCATTCATTCATTCATCCCACAAATTTCCTGAGCAGCTACAGTGTGTCAGGCACTGTTCTAGGCTCTGAAGAGACAGCCATGAACTGTCTGAACTGACAGAAAAAAATCTCTGTCCTCATGGAGCTGATAGTCTGCTAAGCAAGGGGCTTACTGTGAGTAATCAGTGGGTAACAAGGAAATAGCCTGGAGAGTGTTAGGTGTCCTTCAGAGGATGGAAATAGTACAGGGGGAGAGAGGGGATGATCAGACGTGAGGGTGGCTGGGGAAGGCCTCTTGGAGGAAGGGAAAACTGAGCAGAAGCCTGAGTGCAAGAAGGATGTAGACAGAAGTGCCCGGAGGGTGGTGGGCTTGCTGGCTTGTTAGGAGAACAGCAAGGGGTCCATCGTTGCTGGAAAGGAGCTGAGGGGGTGGTAGGAGGTCAGAGAGGTGGGTAGGGCTCAGATCCCCAGGCATTGTGGGCTGGTAGAGAGGACTTTGGCTTTAATTCTTGAGCCCTGGGGTCTTGGGGGCTCCTGAGAGGTGAGGGAGGGGATCTGATTCAGGTTACAAATGCCCAATCTTGCTGACTTCCATCAAAACCCATGGAGCCCATGCCATGCTTGTCTGCATTTTCCACATGGAGACACCAAAGAGGGGAGAGGTCCCCAGAGGCCACAGCGAGGTGCCTGGGTCCCGCTGAACCACGGTGTCACTCCTAGTGGGGGGTTTCTCTGCTGGTGTGGGAGCAGGCCCAGCAGGGGATTCATCCAGTGCCCACAGCGGCCCCGCATGGCAGGGACTGACATCACGCCCATTTTACAGACACGGAAATCAAGGATGGACTCTGGAGTCTGGAGCCAGGGGCCTGGGTTCCAGTCCTGACACTCTCACCTTTGAGCTGGGAGACCTTCACATCCCGGAGCTTCAGTGGACCCCTCTGTATAATGGGGATCATAACAGCACCTACGTCATCAGGTTGTCATGACAACTAAGTGACTACATTAAACAAGCAGCACAGACATATAGTAACAGTGATAAACGCATTAGTTCTTCTCATTACGACAGTCACCTTTCTGGGAAGTAGCACACTCAGCGGCCATCTGGCCAGAGGGGCCCCATCAGCCTGTGACCCCCTCATTGTCCTCAGGGAGCCTTGAGTGCCTCTGAATGTTTCCATTTGTTTTTGGCTGCAGGTCGGGATCTGTTTTTAGCTTCCCTGGCTGGTGTCACCACGCCCCGCTCCCGCCCCCCTCCTTCCTGCTGGCTCTCCTGTTTGCTGTGGTCGAATAATGTTCCTGGACTTCCTGAGCTGTTTGTTTGAAGACTGCCCAGTATCGATTGGATCTGGTGTGTACTCAGCCTGAGATGCTAACAGAGAACTGCCCCTCCCCAGCCAGCCAGGGGCTTGGAAAACCCTAGGGTTTCACCTAGAGGGTGGGGGGCGACATAAAAACAAGGCTGGGGCTCACTTAGAAAGTAAGCAGATGATTTGGGGTTTTTAAGATTTCTCTTTCAGGCTGTGTGTTTGGGCAGGTGCAATCCCCTCCCTGAGCTTTTTTCATCTGGAAAATGAGGAGAGGAACATTCAGACTTCATAGGGCTGTTGGGAAGACTCATTTGATTGAGTCACTCAATGCCTGTTTATTAAGCACCTACTATGTGTCAGGCACGGTTCATATGACAGAGAATAAGGCAATGTCCTGACCTTCAGGAGGGTTACAACCTGCTGACAGTGACAGGAAACAATAGACTGTAACACTCTGTCAGCTGGTGGAAAGGACTAAGAGAAGGCAGCTGGCAGGGGCTTGGAGGGACAGGGGCCACTATTTTCAACAGGGTGGCCTGGGAAGGCCTCCCTGAGGAGGAGATGAGAAAGCGAGTCTGGGGAAAGGAGATCCAGGCAGAGGGAACAGCTTGTGCAAAGGCCCTGGGGTAGGGCATGCCTGGGATGCTGGAAGGAGAGCCAGAAAGCCAGTTAGGGGGAATAAGTAAGGGAGACGACAAGAGAAGAGGCTATAACAGTGTGGATGTACATGGCACAGCTCCTTGTAAGTGGGTGCAAAGAATAGGTGCCTGGCCTGCAGCCCGAGTGCCAGACCAGGGGTGCCAGGGATGACCGAGACCCGAGCCACCCACCTCAGACCAGTGCCTGACTCACCACCTTCAGCTGGCATTTGCTGCTGGGATTCCTGGGGAACAGATCCAGCCGAGGGGGCAGAGGAGGAGCTGAGGTGGCCCCCTAGGGGAGACAGAGGGTGGGGAGGGGGTTGTGAGCTGCCATTTTCTCTCGTCTCCATGTCCCCCTAGCCTTCAGGCACTCTTCTAGGCCTTGGAAATAGGATGGTGAATGAGACAGAGTCCTAAACCTCAGGAGGGTCACAACTGGAGAGAGCCACAGCCGCGACCCCAAGGGAAGCAAAGGTCTAGGCCCCTAAGACCCTGGAATCCTGTCACCAGCCCCCTCCTCTCCTAGGCCCCAGGATCCAGGCCCCCAGCCTCTCCTCCCTCAGGCCCCAGGCCCCTCTTCCCTCAGACCCAGGAATTCCAGTTCCAGCTCCTGCCTGGCCGTGCTTACCTGCTCCAGCTCCTCCTCCCCATCTTCCCCATCACTGCTGTCCCCTGAGTCCTCAGCAGCGGCACTGGTGTCCTCTGGCCTCCCTTGGGATTGATGGATACTCACAGCCTCTTGGCCCTTAATCTCGCAGCGGCAGAAGGGGCAGGTCTGGCTGTCTGATTGCTGGGGGAGATGGGCAGGGAAAGTGTCAGGGTCTCTCTGTTTCCCACCACGTGCCCTGGGACTACATCCCCAACAGAATGATGGGGGGAGAACAGCTAGAGGGAGGGAAATTGAAAGAGAGAGGAGGAGCTATGAAGAGAGGGCGATGGAGAGAGAGATGTAGGATGGGAAGGAGGAACTGGACCAGAGCCCGAGGTCAGGAGGAGCTGAGGGAGGCAGGGTGCATTGTGGTCTCAGCCCCTCAGTAGTGATGCTGTGGGCTAGGAATGTCTGAGGCCAGTGTCTGGCTGGACCAGCCCTTTGGTTCTTATTATGACTGCAGAGCTCCCCTCAGCATCAACCATTAGGGAACTTTAAAGAGCGAGATGAATTACTCACAGGTCCTGGAGGCTGCAGGAGGTCTCTACCTCAGAGAGTGGGTGGAGAGAGAGGGAGGGAGGGGGGCAGACCTGAGGCTCTGCCTTTATTAGGGGCTGAGCGGGGTGCCTAGGTTTTCTGAGGTTTACTCTTTATTGGCCAATTTAAAGCAGAAGAGCCAGAATCAGGATACGGGAGGTGAGAAACGGGGCCACTCAAATGGTCAGTTATCCAAAGTTTTCTAAAGGGACACTGCAGGGGAGAGGGTGTAGCTCAGGGATAGAGCACATGCTTAGCCTGCACGAGGTCCTGGGTTCAATCCCCGGTACTTCTATTAAAGGGAAACTTCAGGGGTGAGTGCGGCCTGGTCCCTTATCTAGTTGTTCTGCTAGTCGCTGTGTCATTGAGATGGGTATCTTTGATGTGGATGCTCCACAACCAACAACTTAATGTCAAACACTTACATTACAATTGAAAAGCTTAGTACCCGGCACCTGTACTCCACAGGGGCTCCCTTTACCCTGAGGCTTCTCCAGCCCAAGCCTTAGCTTTGTAGGCCTGGATCCTCCCTTGGGAGGTTACTCCCATCAGCTCATCTCCTGAGAAGGCAGCTAAGGCTCAGAGAGGTGAAGCCACTGGCCCCAGATCACCCAGCAAGGAAATGCAATTGACTAGGAATGCCTGAGGCTGTATTAATTGGAACCAGCCGCACAGACACCCCCTCCCACACCGGGGCCAACGTCATGGCATTTTCAACTAACAGTGTTAGTGCAGGAGAAGCTGAGGTGACAGATGCAGAGCGAGCCTCTGCTTTCCCTGGGCCTCAGTTTCCCCATGTAATGAGTGAGGCATCCGGGCGAGCGTCTGGGGGCTTTTACTGCAGGGCGCGGGGACCGGGTCAGACCTACCTGCCAGGCAGCCAGACAGCGGCCACAGAGCAGGTGCCCGCACGGCTCAATCTTCACGTCCTTGTTGCTCTCGGCACAGATCTTGCAGAGCTCAAACGTGGAGTCCATGGCCCAGTACAGCTGCAGCTGCTCCTGGCGGGTGAGACGGGGATGCCGGGAAGGAGTGCTGATGTCAACCACTGGGATACAAGTCGGGTCACAAAGTCCCAAACCTCTGCACCAGCCCTGGACGCTCTCCCAAGTTCAAGGCCAGGTGCCCAACTGCCTCCTACTTGGGCTCTTCTTATGGACTCGTTCTTGGGGGTGGTCTACACTCAGGGATGCCAGATTCAGCCAATAAACATACTGGATGCCCTGTTCCATTTGATTTTCAGATTAAATGATGAATACATTTTTAGTATAAGTGTATCCCAAATATTGCACGGGATATAATTGTACTAAAAAAAAAAACCCGTATTTGTCATTGCTCTCACTGCGGGATGGCTGGAAGGCCAGGAACTGGCCCAGGGGCTGCCCCCAGTGAATGCGCAAAGTGCATTAGCTGCTCCGGTGAGCTCAGCAGTATCATTTCCTGGTTTAATCCCCACAAAAACCCCTGGGTAGGAGGCAGGAGGAGCTGTGTTTTCCAGAGGAGGAACAGAGAGGCTCTGAGAGGCCAAGTGATATACTTCAGGTCACGTGGCCATCAAGCCAGCACAAAACTCCCAGCCTCCAGGAGTCCAGGGCTGAACTCCGATGGAGAGGATTCCTGAGCCACGGTGAGGTGAGGCGGCGGGTGGGGGGTGGCGTGGGCAGGGGTTAGGGGCCCAGGCCTGGGCCTCACCTCTGACACGTGGATGCGCTGATAGGTTTCCATCTGGTAGAGTTCAGTCAGGTCTGGGTTGTGGTTCTTCCCATCTGGGTAGAGGTAGCTGGGTGGGGGAGGCAAGAGAGGGTTGCCGAGGGGCCATCCCGCATTCACTGCCCGGCCACAGAGCATCTGCCCCAAACACACTGCTGGCCTGGGGCTATTTTCCCTCCCTTCTCCTCACAGTGGGACTTTCTAGGGCAAGCTGTGTCCCCTCAGACCCCAGGTCAAGCCACGTCCCCTCAGAACCCTCCAGGGTAGGCCACATCCTCTCAGATCCCCATAGAAAGGCACACTAAGCGACTCCAGCCTGGAAACTCAGACCAGGTGAATGAGAACCCAGAACCTCAGAACCTCAGGCCCAGCACTCCCCACCCTGGAACTTCACCAGTTCCAGAGTCTTCAGGCCCCAACGTAAAAAAGCATCTTAGTCACAGATTGCTGGAGTGACCAAGTCCTAGAGTCTGAGGCCCATAGGGCTGGAAGGACCTCCTAGTCCATCTACACTACTTCATGCTTTACAGAGGGTGACGGGGCTCAGTGTGCCAGAAAGGCGATGCCCAAGGCCACACAGAGAGGCCGGGAGGGGCACGGAACCAGGGCTGTGGGCCAGGTCTGAGCGCCAGGCTCCAAGCAGCCCAGAGAAAGGCTCTGCGCACTCAGGGCCTCCCATCCAGGTTGTAACTACACCCCGAGATCAACTCAGGGTCACAAGTCCCCCAAGGCCAGTGGCTCTACCTGGGCCCTGGTGCAGCTCTCCCACAAACACACTGTGTGACCAGGGCCGGGCAACTCTACCTCTCTGGCCTCAAGTTTCCTATTCTGTAAAATGGACATAATAGTGCCTTGGGCAAAGATGGGTGGTGAGGATTTAACAAGACAGCGCTCAGAAGACAAGCAGTACTCGTCCCCACACAGAAATACCCAGGAAGAGGGGAGCTGCTGTGATCAGCGTTAGACCCAGAAAGATGTCTTGCTGTGTGGTAGAAAGAACTTAGTGTCCCCTCCCCTCCTCTGGATTTTTCCACTGATAAAATATTGGGGGAGGTTGTAACACACAGGGCAGGGGGGCTAAACCAGTTTGTTGGTGTTTGCACTTATTTTAACTCTGGAATCCTCCGATGAAATCTGACCTGGAACTCAGCACATAATAATGCGTTAGAAGGGGGAAGGCATAGCTCAGTGGTAGAGGACGTGCTTAGCAATGCTCAAGGTCCTGGGTTCAATCTCCAGTACCTCCATGAAAAAAAAAAATGAAATTAAAATAAATAAATAAACCTAATTATCTTGCCCCCAAACAAACAAACAAAAAAATGCTTTAGAGCCTGAATTCTGGGCCTGGCTGCCTGGCTTCAAATCCCAGTTTATTAGCTAAGGAGCTGTGTGACCTGGACCCGTATCTCTGTCTCTCTGTGCCTCAATTTCCTTGTGTGTGTGTATGTATACGTATATATTTACATACACACACACAATAGATATTCATTACTCGTGGATTCCGTGGTTGCAAATGTGCCTACTTGCTAAAATGTATTTGTAACCTCCGAATCAATCCTTGGGCACCTTCCGCGATGTATTTGTAACCGCAGAATCAATTCTTGGGCACCTTCCGCACTCATTCACCACCAGGCATGCTCCCAGCTGAGGGTGAACAAGGCAACATTTGGCTTTCTCCTTTGAGCTCTCACACTGTAAACGTGTCCTTTTCACAGTCTATTCAGTGTCCCGTTTTCCACATTTTAATGCTTTTTCTTGGTGATTTCACTAATTTAAATGCCCCCCACCCCAAGCGAAGTGCTGAAGTTCAGTCTCATGTCCTAAGCTCAAGAAGGCTGGGATGTGACTGATGGAGAAAATTCGGGGGTGAGACAGACGAGCTTCATTCAGGCATGAGTTACAGTGCTGTTGGCCGTGAGTTCCATGTGAATGAATCAACGTTATGTGTTAAATTAGGTGTCTTTAAACAGAAACACACAGAAATCTTTTTTGGAACGACTGATTGACCAAAACGTGACCAGAATCTTGCAGGAAACTGCACCTGTATTTCCCCTAGGAGCCATGGCTTAGGATTTCCTAACTCGGTGTTTGTTGCACGTTTGTACAATAGAACTACCATGAATAATGAGAAATAATGAGAATCAACTGCTTATCTATCTCTGTCTATCTATCCAGCATCTGTTTCATAGCACATCATATAGATATGTCTGCTAGCTAAGAAGGCTCTGGTTAAAGGTCCAGTGTGAGATTCAGGAACCTCATCTGCCTTTTTTCCCCCTCCCCTCCTACCCAAGGCAGCTTCCGAAAGAGGGGCCCCGGGGCAGCCCAGATTACAGATTGAAAACCCCAGTCTAGCTTTTTGCCCAGTTCTTCTCCTGCTCTAACTGGTCTAGATTCTAGAACAGGATATGGCTATCTAGAAGCAAAGGCCCTTGAGTGCAAATCCAAGGAAGGTGGCCACTGGGGTTGTGCCCAACTTCCACACACAGCTCCGAGCTGCCGCTAGCCCAATATGGCAGCTTTGTGGGAACTAGGAAAGGTTCCCCTTCCTCTGGATCCTTGTCTGCCACCTGCTGGAACACTGGAGTATTGCAAATTTATGTTTGCTCTGTGAACCCTTTGCCCTCTGTCGTCGTGATCTAGGGCAGTGCTCAATAGGCATGAGCTTTTGCAGTGTGTTCTGCTGACACCCTCCCCCTGCTAGGATGATGACTCACAAGCCTTCCTTTTGTCCTTCCAGGAGTGCCTGGAACAGGGGTTTGTTGAGAGGGATGGTCTGCAGGATACTGCCATCTGAGCTCACATATCCGATGGCCCACTGTCCCAGGCGAGTGCAACTAGGCCGGAAGATATAGCTGGAGGAAGAGGTAGGAAGGGATGGGGTTAGGGAGTGGTCACTGCTGTCCCTTCTGGAACCTCCCGGCCCCTTACCCTAGTGCGGATCCAGGCGTTTAAGTCCTCAATCCCTTGTAACCCAGCTTCCTCCTTTTTAGGCTAGATCCCCATCCGCCACCATAGGGAACACCTGCTGTTTTTACCTGCTTGGCTCCTCCTCCACCTTCTCTGGGGTTTAGACAACACTGATTCTGTCTTGGCCAACCAGTGCATTTCAGGACCCTGATCATAGTGGTGGGAGTCAACTCTGGAAATTTTGCTGAAAGTATCAGGAGCAAGGCACCCACATTCTATAGGGGTTGCTAAACTGGCAGAGTGTAGGGCTGGGGCTTCTAGAAACCATTTACCACCATGAGGAAAGACTATATTTGAAAATGAGGCTAACACGGAGGAAGCCAGGGAAAAACAGGAACCAATTTCTGATAATAGCACTTGGGCACCTGGATCCAGCTGTGCCTGAAACTTGCACCTGGTCTTTTCAATTGTGGGGATTAATTAATTCCTCTTTCCCTTTACACCAGTTTGAAGTGCAACTTCCAGCAGGTGAAGTCCAGCAGGTCGGGAGGTCACATACAAAATATTTAACAGCTGGTACAGCATGGGCTCTGAGCTGTCAGAAACACATCTTGTCCTGGGGCAGGGTCTTCAGGGCCCCCCTACCAGACCAGGTATTGTCCCTTTAGCTGCTGGACTGTGGGAAGGTCTAGGTGGTCCTGGGAGAACCCAGACTGCAGAGGTAAGAGGCATTAGCATCTTACCTCTGAGCTCTCGACTCTTTGGGGTCCTATGTACTGTGGCCCTTACTTTCTGAAGGATGTCTGGGCTTCCATCGCCCCAGCCCAAGACCCAGACCCCTGCACCTCCTGCAGCCTCCTTCTCCTGAGGCCGGGTCCTTTTACCTGCCTGGCTTGTCTCTGCAGGCCTGTAGACGTGCTCGGACTTCGTCATATGTGAGGAAGGCCATGTAGCCCGGGTGGTTGACTGCCAGCAGCTGCCAGTTCTTGAGGAGTGTTGGCCATGGCTAGGGTGGGGCAGCACTTGGGTGAGGGAGGGGCTGAGGAAGCAGCCCTCACCCCTAGTGCCTCCCACTACCTCACTCACACCCATGATAGGCCTCAGGAATATCTCTGACACAGAAGATTCTAGACTCTTCCTTCTCCAGGACCCAGGAGTCCAGGTCCCTAGCCCCTCCTCCCTCGGATCTAGGAGTCTGGGCTCCCAGCCTCTCCTTCCCCCAGGACCCAAGAGTCTAAGCTTCCAGCTTTGGCCTCCCCTGACCTGAAAGAGTCTGGTGAAGACGTCAAACTCGAAGATGGACACATGACCGCTGCAGGTGAGGTCGATGGTGGAGCGCAAGGCCAGAGCGGTGGAGCCTGGCTCCACGGGGTGGCAGATACACAGGAGTGCCTCAAACTCAGCCCAGGGCAGCACACACCTAGATGGAGGGGGTGGGGGAACGAAGCTGAAGCTTCTGGGAGCCTAGGATGGGAGCACCTTCTAGGAAGGAAACAACTGGGAGCCTGGACTCCTGGGTCTGAGGGAAGAGGGGCTCAGGGCCTGGACTCCTGGGTCCCTGGGCAGGGGCAGGATGAGGCTCCAGCTGCTGAGGGGCCCTAGGGGTAGTGCTCACTCACCGGGCTCCGCAGTGCTTCCTCCAGAAAGTGTGGGCTGGGATCTTGGTGAGCTGGTACGTGTTTCCACAGTACTTTCCTCCGGGGAAGAGCGCGCTCAGCTCCTCATGCATATGGCTGAAGATGAGGGCCAGCTTGGCCAGCTGTCGCCTGTGGGGATGGGCTCTGAGGATCTGGGCTGGACCTTGGGGCTCCCACTGACTCCTGCACCCTCGGTGGGGAACACCCACAGGGACGAGGCCCCCAGAATCTCCCTAAGGCGTCAGTGCAGGGTAAAAGTCAATTCCCAAACTGCTTGTTGCAGTCCTAATGTCTCCCCTCTCGGAACCTTGGTTTCCCCATCTGTGAAGGAAAGGGAGGTACTGCCCTTCTTCCAATGCCTAAGGCATCCTCCAGCAGACAAATCCCAGTCTCTGCCTGAAGCCTGGGGTTGGGGCTGGAGGAGAAGCCTTGCCTAGTCAGACATGGGGACCACTAGGGCTGGGGCCATTTAGGGTGGTCTGAGTGTAGGTCACGCTTGGAGACTCCCTCTTGGTTTTAGCAGCTCTGGATGGTGGGCTCCTGAGCTTTTTCCTGCTGGCTGCCTCCCAGAGGGACTGCTCAGAATTTGGCGAGCAGCAGAGGGTAGCTCGGACACTGAGCTGTGTGGTTTTTGGCAAGTTCCTTTTTTTCCCCCCAAGCCTCAGTTTCCTCAACTATGAAATGGGCATACATACAGGGTAAGTACAGCCCCTGCGTCACTGGGGGAGTGATGAGGATTCTTACACATCTTCTAAGCACATAAAATGCCTAGCACAGTGTGGCATACAGGAGCACTCAGGGCATGTTAACTACTTTTTATTTTGTGTTAATAGTCTCCTTGGGCTAGGTCTGTAGGATTCCTGAGACCTTTTATAGGGCCACCCTTGACAGTTTCTAAGCACCCTCCCTTCCCAGAGTCTATAATGGAATCACTATTCACATGTGACTGGTCCAAACTGAGATGCGCTCTAAGTATGAAATAGACACCAGATTTCCAAAACAGAGCAAAAGGGAAAACAAAATGTGAACTATCTCGTTAATCATCGCCTTATATTGATTATATTGAGGTGATAATATTTTGGATATAGTGAGTTAAAGAAAATGTTACTAAAATTCATTTCACCTGTTTAAAAAAACTCTTTGTAATATGTCTACTGGAAAATGGAAAGCTACTTGTTTGGCTTGCATTAGATTTTAGTGGAGTTTTCTGGTCTAGAATTTCCTTCAAAGAGTTGCTAGCATCCTGAAACTCTGTAACCTCCACTAAGACACTCATTGAGCCCCTAAGCTTCCTAGTTTCTAGAACCCACTGAATCTAGAACAGTGATTCTCAGCAGAATTATACCACCCTCCTAAGGAGCTTCTGGAAATTTCCTTGACATAGCAGTTAGGGTGTGAAGGCTGGATTATAGGGACAATCCCCTCCAGCAAGATTTGCCCACATCTCACTCAATTTTCCAGTGTCCCACCAGACATTCGTGAAGGTGGAAAACCCATTTGTAATGATCTGAGCCTAGAACCCAATTCTGCTTTACACAAGTATTTTTTTGCACACTTAAAATTGATTCTGAATTTTACAGAAATCCAACTATCCTATGTATCAAGGGAAGTCAGTTTGTTTCAGCAACATAGTGATTTCTCTCTACAGGTCCAAGTGTCTGACTAGTCCGTTCTGCCTTCCAGAGCAATGGTAATTGTGCCTTGGCATTTTCATTCAAAATATAGATAAATTTATTATGAAGAACGTTCCTTTGATCACTCCCTTATAATACAGTTTGGGTCTTATAATTTTTTTAAGGAATTATGAGGAGGTAGGTTATTGACTCTGTGAATTTCATCTCAGGATGGATTTAAGGAAACCCTACAAAATATTTGCTGTAAAGAAGGGGTGTGGGGGCATGACACGGTTGACAGCTGCTGTTCCAGACAGGCCTTGGGAGGTTCCCGGCAGGGGCGCTGACTTTCTCCAGTGATTAGGATGCAGGAAGCACCCTGAGGTCCCCATGTTTCAGGATATGTGTCTAAATTCTCTGGGTGGGCCAGCCGGCTTCTTAGCCAAGAAGAGGGGGGATGGGGGGCTGAGAGCCTAGGTGCCCAAGGAAGGAAAAATTTGGTGGCCTAGTTTTCCAGGTTCCTTTAGGAAGAAGGGACTGGGACTGGGACTCCTGGGTCCGAGGGCGGAGGGAGCTGCGAGCAGGACCTGGGCCTCGCTGGCGATCTCACCTTTGTCCCGGGGCAAAGGCTCACCTGAGTCTGGAGCCCTCCCGGAAGAGCTCGTCGGCGGCAGTCTTTCGGCCCCGGGGTGGCAGCAGTGCCACC
The DNA here is from genome assembly GCF_048773025.1 of Camelus bactrianus. Classification (NCBI taxonomy): domain Eukaryota; kingdom Metazoa; phylum Chordata; class Mammalia; order Artiodactyla; family Camelidae; genus Camelus; species Camelus bactrianus. Next base: position 9,442,250 of record NC_133547.1, read on the forward strand.
ACCTGCCGGCTCTTGGCCTCCAGGTTAGCAAGATAGACCGCGAGAAAGTCCACCGCACCACCGGGGCCCTCGGGGCCGCCCCCGCCGGCCGCCCTCTGTGCCTGCGCCACCTCGCGCAGCAGCTCCGCGGTGCGGGGCAGCAGGTCCCGCAGCGACGGGGGGCTGGAGGAGAGCCGGAGGTCCCGGCATTGCTCTTCCAGGCGCTGCAGGAGCTTCACCGCCCGGCCGAACGCGCGGGATTCTCCCCTTTGCCATCCCCGAAGGGCCGCCACAGCCATGGGTCCCTCGGCTGCCCGGGGAGGAACGGGTGCGGCCGGGAAAGGCGCGGCGCCGCCCAGCCCGGGGTGAGGGCGGGACGGGGCCGGAGAGGTGAGGGCGGGCCCTGGAGAATCGGGGAGGGGACTGCAAGCTACCTGTGTCTCCCAAGGGGGGCGGGGGCTGGGGGCTCTGACAACTGGGTTCCCTAGAGATGAGGTTCTAAAGTCTGATCCCCAAAGGAGAGCCGGGTAGTGTGGCTTCGGTGGGTGGAGACAGGACTTCCTGAGTGGGTGGAAATTGCAGGTAGGATGCCTGGGCCCCTTTTGGGAAGGGCTGAGGGCTGGGTCCCAAGCTTGCAGTGGATGAGGGATTGGGGGAAACCTGGGATTTTTGTTGGGGGCGCGGGTGGGGCTGGGAGTTTAGCGATCCTGGGTCGCGGCTGAAGATTAAAGGTCAGAGAGCTGAAAGGTCAGAGAGCTGAATTTTCTAGGAGAAAATGTTAGGGGGATAGCGGGATCCCTTTGTCCCCGAGAAGGAACACAGCGTGCCCAGACCTCTGGGTCCCCTAAGAGCTGGAGTTGGGTGGAGAGTATCTGAGGGAGCAAGAATTTGGTGACGTAATTCCTGGGTCCTCAGGGCAGGGGCCTACGAGAAATCTGGCTGAAGCTGAGATAGATTTCCAAAGGGGACGGGGGTTTCTTGGTCCCCAGGGGATGAAGCGGGAAGATGGGGGTTCATGAATCCCAAGGCCCAAACACGGCTGGTCCTCGCAGGGCTGGAGGGGCGTGATTTTCTCCGCAGCTTGGGCTACTTGTAGCATCAACACAGCCCCGGCTGTGCGCTGCGCGGCCACTCGGGGGCGTTTGTGGACCGGAGCTTCCCTCCATCCCCAAGGCATCCAGGCCACGTCCCGGCCAGGAGACCTAGCCAAGTTCTGATTACAAATGTGCGCCTACTTAGAGAATGCTCTAATGTTCTAATCAGAGAATAATCGTAATAGCGAACATTTATTAAACACTCCCTGTGGGGCCCTGTGTGTCAAGCTTTACGTTTTCTCTCTGAATTCTGGGAAATAGGGTGAAAATTCATTGACCTGGCAGAAATTCAAAATTTTGACTATGTAAAGCGTTGATGAGGAGCTGATGCAAGCGTAAGTGGACAGATTTAGTTGGAGAGTAATTTAACAGCATCCATTAAAGCCTTGGCAGGGCGAGTCCACTGCCAGCTACATCCTTCAGAGCTGTGATTTGTACACACTTTTGCTCACATTGGGACATTATACACCTGAAATAATTTCACAGAGTAATCCTTACCCCGAGCATGTGCTCTAATATTTTCTGTTCCATTTAACGTCATTTCATTAAAGGGAAAATTGTGTTTGTAACCCACTAAATTGATTTCCCAACCCACTAATGGATCTTTTGGGGCAGGTTGAAAAATACTGCCCTAAGAACTCCAAGAGGCATGTTCAGGGATGTTAATTGCAACCTTGTCAGAAGTGGAGAAAACTGGAAACAAGGCAATCGTCCATCAGCAGGAGGAGGGATGAATAATACATTGTGGTCTACTCTCACAAAGGACTCCCACACAGCAGTTCCAATGAATGAACTGGACACACATACCAACAGCGTGAATCGTAAACACGTAATGATGAGTGTATTGTGTTGAATAGTGGCCCTCCCCCATTCATGTCCACTGGAACCTGTGAAGGTGGCCTTATTTAGAAATAGAGTTTTTGGAGTTAGCCAAGTTAAGGTGAGGTTGTACTGAATTAGGATGAGCCCTAAATCCAATATGACTGGAAATTTGGACACAGAAACAGGTATGCCCACAGGGAGAAAGCTATGTGATGATGGAAGCAGAGATGAGTGATGCATCTGTAAGCCAAGGAATGCCACAGATTGCTGGCAAACGCTGGAAGCTAGGAAGAGGCAAGGAAGGACCCTCCCCTAGAGCCTTCAAAGAGAGAAAGCCCTGCCAACATGTTGACTTGAGGCTCCCAGTCCCCAGAATTGTGAGAGAATAAATTTATTGGCTTAAGCCATTCAGTTTGTGGTCCTCTGTTAATGGCAGCAACAGGAAACTAATACAATGAGTTTTTTTTTTTTTGAAACGCTACTGCAGAAGGATTAGTACAACACAATGTTATTTATACAGAGTTAGAAAATCTGCAAAACAGGTGCTCTATATTATTTATTATATCACATTGTATGTCATAGTCATATGAAACCATGAGTGGTAATGCAGGAATGCAGCATTGAATGCAGTACATGAAGAAGGAGAAAGATGGACTTTGAGGATACAGTGGAACTACAACGATATTGTTAATGCTTTAATTTTAAAAATCTGGATCACACTGGAATTTGACACAACATTCTAAAATGACTATAACTCAATAAAAATGTTTTAAAAAATAAAAAACCTGGATCAAATATTGCAAACTGGTTAAGAATTCGTATAATTGCGTAGTGGATACAAAAGAAGTGGATGGTAAGAAAAGATACAGAAAAATCACTATCAGTTAGGGAAATGAAAATCAAAACCACAAGAAGATCTCACTTCATGCCTGCCAGGAAGGCTACAAAGAAAAAAAACAGACAATAATGAGTATTGGGGAGGCTGTGGAGAAGTTGGAACCCTCAGACACTGCTGTTGGGGGTGTAAAATGGTGCAGCTGCCTTGGAAAACAGTTTGGCACCTTCTCAAAATGTTGAAAATGTTAAACATAGAGTCACTGTATGACCCAGGAATTCCATGCCTATGTGTATATTTCACAGAGAATTCAAAACATATATCCCACACAAAGATTTGTGGAAACAATTTAAATGTCCCTCAAATGAAAATAGATAAATGGGTAAATTAAATGCAGTATGCCCATACAGTGGAATATTATTTGGCCATTAAAAGGAACACAGTACTAATACAGGTTACAGCGTGGATGAAACTCATAAACATTACGCTAAGTCAAATAAACCAATCACAAAGGACCACATATTATATGATTCAGTATCTATAAAACGTCCAGAATAGGCAAATCTATAGAGACAGAAAATATATTAGTTGTTGCCTAGGGCTGAAGGAAGGGGGAAATAGGAAGTGACTACTAATAGGTGTGGGGTTTCTTTTGTGGGGGGTGAAGAAATGTTTTTAAATTGATTATGGTAATACCTAAATAGACATTTCTCCAAAGAAGACATCCAGATGGCCAACAAGCACGTGAAAAGATCCTCAACATCACTAATTGTCAGAGAAATGCAAATCAAAGCTACCATGAGATATCACCTCACAGCAGTCAGAATGGCCATCATTAAAAAGTCCACAAGCCATAAATGCTGGAGAGGGTGTGGAGAAAAAGGAACCCTTCTACATTGTTGATGGGAATGTAAATTGGGGCAGCCACTATAGAAAACAGTATGGAGATTCCTCAGAAAGCTAAAAATAGACTTACCATACGATCCAGCAATCCTACTCCTGGGCATATATCTGGAGGAAAATATAATTTGAAAGGACACATGTACCTCAATGTTCATAGTAGCACTACTTACAATAGCCAAGACATGGAAGCAACCTAAATGTCCATTGACAGATGACTGGATAAAGAAGATGTGGTATATTTATACAATGGAATACTACTCAGCCATAAAAAAGAATAAAATAATGCCATTTGCAGCAACATGGATGGACCTGGAGATTGTCATTCCAAGTGAAGCAAGTCAGAAATCACAACATTGATTGTGGTGATGATTGCACAACTCTTTGAATTTACTGAAACCATTGATTTGTACTCTTCAGTTGAATTGTAGGCTATATATATTTCAATAAAACTGTTTAAAAAAGTGGAGGCCAGACCCCACAAGAGGGTGCTCTAAGCACAGACTTATCTCCTCCCTTAGGAACGGCTTCTCAGTCTCCGCCTGCCGACTCTGGCCACACCTCCGAGAATCTGGCCATGCCCCTAGGTTCTGACCACACCCCCAGGATATGGCTTGCCCCTCATCCAGGCCATGCCTCTGAAACTTTGGCCACACCCCCAACACTCTGGTCACACCCCTAGATCTTAACCACACCCTAAAACCCAGGTCACACCCCAAGGCAGAGTCTGAAGCCGCAAATTCACCCTCCTGATTCCCCAAACTCAGCACAGAGACACCCACAGACTTAGATACTCTTAGAAACACAGAGCCTGAAAACCATAGACCTTTAAACCATGACTTTTAATTTGCAAGCATTCTTTTCTTTCTTGAAATAATTTTAAACTTACGAAAAAGTTGCGAGAATAGGGCAAAGGCTTCTTGTATACCCTTCACTCAGGTTCCCCAATTGCTAACACTTTGTCAGTTTGCTTTACCATTTGCTCTCCTCCGTTCCCCGAACCATTTGGGAGTAAGTTTCAGACATTATACCTCTTCGGCCCTAAACACTCAGGTGTGTATTTCCACATTTAAGGACATTCTCTTACACAGTCACAGTAAGGTTATCGAAAACAGGACGTTTAACAGTTATACAATACAAGCATCTAACGGTGCAGTCTATATTCAAGTTGCCATTTGTCCCCAAACTATCTTTTTTAGCAAACCACGTTTCCCAGTCCAGGATCCAAGCCGAGATCACATGTTGCATTTAGTTTTGTTGTCTTTTTAGTCTCCTTCAGTCTGGGACAACTGCTCAGCCTTTTATGACATTGACATTTTTGAACACAGCAAGCCAGTTTTTAGTTCTTTTGTAAGATGTCTAGATTAGGGTTTGCCTAATGTTTCCTTGTTGTTCAGATTCTGGTGGCCGGAATATTATAAAAGTGATGCTGGATTCTTCTTGGTGCATTGTATCAGAAGGTACATGATGTTAGTCATCCCATTATTGGTGCCGAATTCCATCGCTTGGTTAAGGTGAATCATGGAATCCCGGACTCATTGACCCTTCAGTGTCAGTGTCTTCCCTTTCTGGCCCTCAGTTTCCCTTTTTGTAAAATGGAGGTGTCTCTTACATGAGGGTCTGCTAACAGCTAACCAGAAGATATATTCTGTTTAGTTCTTGTGCTCTTAAAATCATTTTAGGGGAGCAGCACCATTTAAGATTTGGCAGATTTCACACATACACTTGGAAGAGAGATTCTCTGACTGAGCTTCTGGGTTTACCCAGGGTGGTGATAACAAGTGAAACTTTGCAGCAGGGGCTGGGGCCCTGGAGAAATGCATGGAAAGTATGACCTCTGGCCCTAGAACACTAGGACTTTCACAGATGAGGAGAACAGTCTTGGTGGCAGTGGCTGAGAGAGGGCTGGGGGACTGGAGTCCCTATATATGGCCCTCCCCACCTCTCTCCTTGGAGTCTGCCTTTCTTCGGGGGGAGGGGGAGGGGTGTGGAAGGACACGTGCCCAGTCCCAAGGTCAGGAGGCTGAGAGGGGATTTCCATGTGTGGAGAAGCCAGATCCTTTGTTTTAGAGAAGTAACTTACCAAGGTCAGTGCCGGGTTCAGTTTTTGAACCCGAGGATAGTTTCTCACACACATGGAGGCACATCACCCACAGCCTGGACCCACAGGTATGAGGAAACTCCCAGGACACACTCCAGTGGGGCTGGCATCTCCACTCTCATCAAATCCCCATCAACCCACCAACCCTGAGAGCGGGCTATTATTCCCATTTTACAGATGAGGAAACGGAGGCTCAGGGCTGTGAAGTCTCATGATCAAGGTCACAGAGCTAGGACTTGAGCCCAGTTCTGAGTCCAGGGCCTGTGCCCTCAGTGACCCACCCACCTGTTCACCTACCCCCATTCCAGTAGCCCATACACATGCACACACACACACACACTTAAAATAAGAGACACAACCACACACAGCCTTCCTTTCAGGCAAGGGCCCAGCAAATATGAGCATGGATTTTGGAGGCAGCAGACCCGGTCTTGGATAGGCAGCTTGTTCTGTCTGAGTCTCAGTATTCTTGTCTGGAATATGGGCATCATCATGGTCAATACACGGCTGCTCAGATTTGTTTCTGTTCACACTCCACAAATCTGCACTGTGTGACAGGGGACCAGACAGCCACAAAGGATCACAGATGCCATAATGCAGCAGGGGGTGGGCAGGGCTCACCCATTCTACTGTCACTTCTCGGAGTCTGCTCTGTGCTGGCTGCTGTGAGTGCTTGGTACCCAGAGCTCACCATCTGCCCGCGACCTTACTGGTGTGGTGGTACTGTCACATGGGAAGTTTGCACACACAGCTGCTTACAGGGCCCAACAGTCACCTTCTGTAGTGGGCTGAGTGGTGGCCTCCCACGAAGATATGAAACCATTCCAACCCCCTAGGACCTGTGCATGTGATCTTATTTGGAAAAAGGGTCTTTGCAGATGCAGATAAGGTGAGGATCTCGAAGTGAGATGATTCTGGATTATCTGGGTGGGCCCTAAACCTTAAGACAATTGTCATTATAAGAGAGATGACAAGACACAGACACACAGAGATGGAGATGGAGGCAGAGATGGAAGGGATGCAGCCACAAGTCAAGGAGTGCCAGAGCCACCAGAAGCTGGAAGAGGCAAGGAAGGGTCTGCCCTGAGAGCCTTTGGAGAGAGTGCAGCCCTGCTGACACCTTGATTTTGGACTTCTGGCCTCCAGAGCTGTCAGAGAATAAATTTCTGTTTTAAGCCACCTAGTTCATGGTCATCTGTCACAGCCCTAAGAAACGAATACAGCTTCCAAATGAGGCAGCAGTAGGGCCACCGTAGCCCAGAGGCAGGGGCAGGAACACTGGCACATGGTCACAAAAACACACAAAGACACATGGCCACCTGGGTCAGGACGGTCAAATGATTATGGGCCACCCAGTCAGAGCTGACCCAGAAGTGCATGTGTGGATGTGTGTGCATGCATGTATGTGTCCACACATATACACACAGCTATTGCTGGAGCCCAACAGTGTCTCTCAGTGTAACTGAGCAGGACTCTATTGTCATCGGTGGCCATCTGATATCTGTAACAGTGTTTGTAACTGCCTAACTGTATAATGGTTTAAAGGGTTTTTCTCATCCTCTTGCTGACCAAGTTGGGCTGGAGAGGAGGGAGGTTTGGGTGATCCACCCCACTCCCTTGTGGTTCTGGGTACAGGGGTAATGCTCAGTGCTCTGCTTTTGCCCCCAGTGCCCTCCTCCTGACTCCAGTGCCCTCCTCTTGACCCCTTGTGGTTTCCTGGTATCCTGTTGTTTGAGCTGCAGGCTGAGGCCTGCAGCAGGAGATCCCAGGCCTCAGTCTGCTTAAAAGGAGAAAAGTACTTATCAACCTGACTTTAAACTGCACAAGTTTTTCTCTAGAGCTCTTTTCCACAGAGCCCCTTCCTACGCATCCTTTGTTCTAGGCATAAGAATATTAAGAAAGTCCCAAACCTGGACGTGAACTTCATACCCAGCAGAGGGAAGGGGACCACAGCATCTACAAAAATAAGAACAACTTTGCAACAGTTTATCACCTTGTATGCAATCTCTATGAAAGATAGTTCTGCCTCTCAATTTCTTGAACTTTTACTATAAACCCTCTGCCTTCTCTCCCCAGCAGGCTCACAGTCATAGAAGTGTGATCCCACTGTGACCTCCTTTGACTGGCAAAGAAATAGAGCTGCCTTTTCTACTTCATGCAAAGCTCTGTCCTCGAGTCTCAATTCGGTAAGTGGGGTATGGAGACCATGTTTTGGCAACACAATGAAGACGTTGAGACAGTTGGCCCCACAGATAGAACATGTTATGAAGTCGTGGCAGCAGAAATGTTCACAATAGCCAAGACATACAAAGACCCAGAGGCCCATGGAGGACCCCCTAGATTGAAAAAAACAGCAATTACCATCACTCAGAAACATACAAACACATGGTCACTCAAGACCAATAGATAGGAATGTAGTTTGGTGCAGCCGCTATGGAAAACAGTATGGAGATTCCTTAAGAAGGAAGAAAAAACTAAAAATAGAGTTACCCTATGATCCAGCAATTCCCTTCCTGGGAATCTATCCGGAGGAAATTCAAATTCGAAAAGATACATGCACGCCAATGTTCACAGCAGCACTATTTACAAGACATGGAAACAACCTAAATGTCCATCAACAGTTGACTGGATAAAGAAGTTGTGGTATATTTATATAACGGAATATTACTCAGCCATAAAAAGAATAAAATACTGCCATTTATAGCAACATGGATGGACCTGAAGATCGTAATACTAAGTGAAGTAAGTCAGAAAGAAAAGTACCATATGATATCACTTATATGGGGAATCTAAAAAAAAAAATGACGCAAATTAAATTATTTACAAAACAGAAACAAACTCACAGACATAGAAAACAAACTTATGGTTACCAGGGTGGAAAGGGAGTGGTGCAGAAGGTTAAAATGAGTTCGGGATTTGCAGATGCTAACTACTATATATAAAACAGATGAACAACAAGGTCCTACTATTTAGCACAGGGAACTCTTTTCAATACTTTCTAATAACCTATAATGAAAAAGAATATGAAAAGGAATATATATGTGTATAATGAATCACTATGCTGTACACCAGAAATTAACACAACATTGCAAACCAAAAATACTTCAATAGAAAGAAAAGACCAATAGAACGGGGCTAAGGTTGCCAGCTTCTCTGGAAGGACACCCTTTTCACCAAGGCTGGAGGCAGTGGGGGCTGACATCGGGTCCAGTCCTTCCTCAGGGGTCCCTGTTAGTCCTTGCTCCCCACCCCCACTGTACATCCATCTGCCCTTCTTGATGGGAAAATCCTTGTCACAAATCTCTCATCCACATACCTACCTCCTAGTAATGTTGCTTCTCTCATTGAAGTCCAGGGTCAGCTGCATTAAGGCTTCCAACAAATATCTACATCGTAATCTCTGGAATCTGTGAATGTGTGAAGTATCATATGGCAAAAGGGATTTGGCAGATAAGGATCCTGAGATGGGCAGATTATCCTGGATTATCTGGGTGGACCCAGGGGGATTATCACAAGGTCCTTCTAAGAGGGAGGCAGATCAGAATAGGAGATGTGCAGATGGAAGCAAGAAGTTGGAGAAATACCAGGAAGGGGCTACAAGCCAAGGAATGCAGGTAGCCTCTAGAAGCTGGATAAAGAAAGGGAACAGATTCTCCCCTGGAACTTCCAGAAGGAACCAGCTCTGCTGACACCTTAACTTTGGCCCAGTGAAGCTGATTTTGGAATTCTGACCTCCAGAACTATAAGAGGATGTATTTGTGTTGTTTTAAGCCACTCACTTTGTGGTGCTTTGTTACTGTGGCAACAAGAAATGAATGTAAACCCTGACTGATACATAAGAGACATGTCTAGAGAGTTAAAAATAAACCTGTATGTTGTGGGGGCCCTCGAGCCAGAGTAAAATGTTACACATCAAGTAAGGTAGTCACACAAAAACAATCACACTAGATGACCACAGGTCTCCCTCCGTGTTAGAAACACCCACGGATGCTACACACAAGGCAACCCAGAGACCCCGGAATCAACAGTTTACAGCAGGCACACAACAGTCAGCTGTGGTACCACAGGGACCCACAAACTGCTGCATCACTCAAAAGCACACCACTCACAGCCCACACCCAGAGCTCCCATGGAATCCAAGAGTCCCCAGAAAGATGTCACACATCACGTCATTCACAGAAAACAGTGGCACAGTGACACAGTGACAGACCACTTACAACCAAACACACCAGGAGCCCCAGAGGCACCCATACACGTCACTGTCAGTCTAAGACTCACAAGGTCATTCCTGGAGTCAGCTGGATACGGTGTCCAGGTGTGCACACACACAAACACGCTTCCTCCAGACCTCTGTATGAGAGAGGCCCAGCCAAGCCAGGGATATGGTACAAAAATAGTTTATTACAAAAGAAATTCAACCAAAATGCCTAATAATTTACATTGTTATCAGTGCCTGGCTACAGTCCATCTCTCCTCATCCAACTGGAGAGAGCACAAAGAAGAGTGGCTTTTCCTCGGTTCCACCATCTCTGGAAGAGGAGAAGGAAATGAACATTTGGGTGGAGTTCCAGACAGGAGACTGGTGCCTGAGAATAATGGGGGTCAGAGTCCTGGGCGCCAGAGATGAGTTGGGGGAATATCTGTGCTGAGAAGAGGGGGCTTATGGGTAAATACATGTGCCTTTGTGCAAATCCTGGTCCAGAAGATTGGGGGGGGGCAGAGTGAGATCTTCACAGTTTTCAGGAGGGCTGACCCCATTGGGCAGCAAGGTCCCTCCTCATGAGTCCGAGATCTGCCCCCCCATCCCTCTCAGCTGCCTCCTGGAGCTGGGGAAGGGGGCACCGGCTGGCCAGGGGCTCGGAGGACCCCAGAAAAGGGCAAGAAGGTAGGTGGAGATGAGGGAGGAAGGAAGAAACTGGGGGGAGCCATGGGGAATCCAGGGAGGTCTTTAGGGGGAGACTGGGAGGGCGAGGAGGGAGGTGATGCTGACAGAAGACCTGTGGGAAGAAAAGAGAGAGGAGGCGTGAGGGCAGTGAGACTGGATCCAGAGAGAAGGGGGCTGGGGGCCCCCACTCCTGGGTGCTGAGGGAGGAGGGGGCTGATTTCTCACCATTGGAGCTGACTCGGCTGCTGCTCTCCGGGGAGGTGGTGGTGCTCCGGTCAGAGGAAGGCTCAGGCTGGGATGCAGGAGCCGGCCGGGTGGCCTTCCCCCGCAGGATGTCGATGACCTGTAGGAGGATGGGGAGTCGTTACCAAGCCACCCTTGCCCACCCAGCACCGCCTTTCTCCACCTCCCCTAGCTCATGGGGTCTCCATGTTCAAATGGGCACTGCCTCTATCTCAGTATGTGAAGGCGGGCAGGTCCCTTCCCGTCTTTGTGCCTCAGTCTCTCCTCTGTCCAGAACTCACACCCACGCACTCAGGCTCACCCGCCCGCCTCCACGCCCTGCACGGACACGCACACGCAAACCGCCGCACCCCTGCATACAGTGCCCAGTCACATCCACGCTGACCGGCGCTCGGGCACAGACCCTTCCTCCGTGGCCCCCGCAACTCCCACCGCCACCAGCGCGCACGCTCACCCGGCGGCTGCGCGCCACCATCAGTGGCGTGTCGTTGTGGCAGTTCTTGAGGCCGCTGTCGGCGCCGCTGCGGACCAGCGTGCGCACGAGCGGGAGGAGCCCGCGGCCCGACGCCGAGTGCAGCGCCGAGCTGCCCGAGTACATCTGAGCGTTCACGTTGGCGCCGTGCTGCGGGCCGGGAGGGGCGGGTCAGGACCACCGCGGCAGCCTGACCGGGGCCAGGTCCGAGTGGAGGGGGCGGGGCCAGAGGGAGGGGCGGGGCCGGGTGGGATCAGAGCCTGGGGCGGGGCCACATCAGGGTGGGGCGAGAGAAGGCTGGAAGCTGGACAGAGCGGGATGGGGGGCGGCGCTGAATCAACCCGTGCTGGACTCGGCAGCCTGGCCAAGGTAGGGTGAAGTCAGAGAAGGGAAGACTCCAGAGTATGGGCCTGATGGTGGTCACAGTCGAGGCAGAAGGACAGCGTGGAGACAGGGCCAAAGCCGGAAGGCAGGGTCAGTAAGACTCTCGCTGGGTGGGGGAGCTTGAGCCATTTGGACGGCGGAGGAGTAATGGGAGAAGGGCCTGGATAAGTTCGTAGCCGGTGTGTGTGTGTGTGTGTGTGTGTGTGTGTGTGTGTGTGTGTGTGTGTGTATGTGTGTGAAAGAGAGAGAGAGAGATAAGTCATAGGGTTGACAAAGAGTCCTGGAAGGAAGGGTCGGGGCCGGAAGTATAGCAAGGGAGAAGACAGAATTGGAAGGGGTCAGTGAGTGGCAGGGATGGGGCGACAGCCTGTTGGTAACAGAGGAAAGAGTGGGCGAGAGGCCACGGGCATGGGCTGTACCCACCTGCAGCAGCAGCTGCACCATGCTAAGGCTGTTGTTTTCGACGGCGTGTATCAGTGGGGAGCGACCGCTTTTAATGTCCTGAGGCAGGGAAGGAAGGTTTTGAGCATCTCCTACTTGTGTCCAAACAGTGGGCGGGTTCGCATCGCAATCACTTAGTCTAGCATCTCAACCGGATGCATACTTCAAGCCCCACCCCACTCATCAGGGCGTTCTCCCACTGTAGCCCCTCCCCGTTGGCTCCGCCCCTCCCCGCTCCTATTGGCCCCACCCCCGACCCAAGCACGCTCACCACAGCGTCGATGTCCGCGCCATGCTCCAGCAGCAGCAGTACGGCTTCGTGGCACTCGGTATTCACGGCCACGTGCAAGGCAGTGAGCCCTGAAGGAGAGGGAGACTCAATTAAACCTGGGCGTGGGGCTCTGCGGCCTCAGAAGAACTCCACGGCTTGCCAGACAGCCCCACCTTGCACCCGGGTAGGTGCTCACCGTCGTAATTGCGGGCCTCCAGGTCCACGGTGCCTCCGGCCGCGCTGTCCAGCAGGGCCCGCAGGCAGGCCGGGCTGCGGTGCTCGCACGCCAGGTGGGCTGCCGTCTGGCCATGGCGGTCCAGTGCCATGGGACTGGCACCGGCCATCACCAGGAGCCGGACCACAGACGGCAGGGTGGTGATCACAGCCAGGTGTAGCGGTGTCTGGGGACGAGAGACTGTAAGGGACCCGTGCACTGCCCTGCCTCCCAGTCCTGCCTCACCCAGAATTTCCGAGTCCTGACACCTAGCTATAGTCTTATTCCAGAACCAGAAATCTGGAGCGCCTCCTCCCTCAGATTCAACAGTCAGGGCCCCCAGCTCTTCTTCCCCTAGGACCCAGGAGTCCAGGTCTCCAGCCCCCTGTTCCATCAGATCCAGGTCCCCAGGCTCACCTGCCGTAGGTTATTGTAGATATCCAGGTCCCGGCCGCCATGCTGGAAGAGGTTGACTAGCCGATGCACAGCTGGCAAATTGCCCTGCACTACGGCAATGTGGAGTGGCCTGGGGGTGGAGGATCACGGGCATGAGGGGCTGGTCACCTCTCACACCCACAATCTTAGCAGTGCTCATTCCATTATGTGCAGGCTACTCTAGAAAAATCTCCAGAATCCAGCCTCTGCTCCCCACCCCTACTCCCTCTGTCTTGGTTCAGCCACCATCATCTCCCTCCTAGACTGTCCCCTCCTCCCTGGCCTCCCTGCTTCCACCCTGCCCTATGGCCTGTCCCTCACATAGCAGCTAGAGAGACCCTTGTGGAATCTAAGTCAGGTCATGCCCCCTTTCTGCTCAGAACCCTCAGAGTAAAGGCCAAAGTCCTCGCTATGGCCCACAGGCCTTATGTGATCTTGTCTCTCATTCTTCAATTCCTTTATCTCTGTCCACTCTCCTCACTCAGCTGGGACCATTGACCTCCTTGCTGTTCCTCAAACATACCAAGCATGCTTGCCTCCCAGGGCTTTCACACTGGCTCTTCCCTTTGCCTGGAATAATCTTACCCCTCCCCCAGATCTGCAGGGTCAGCTCCCCTCATCTGGGCCTCAGTTAAAATGGTACAGTGACAGTGGCTTGCCCCTCTCCCTGTTTCATTTTCCCCCACATCATCACCTGACATTGTACACTTTACTTGTTTCCTGTCTAACTCTTCCCTGATAGAATGTCAACTCCACCAGGGTAGAGCATTTTGTCTGCTTCTGTCACTGCCCAGTGCTTAGGACAGTGGCTGGGGCTGAATAGGTGCTCCTCAAACACTCATGGAATAAATGAGTCCCTCTCAACGATCCTTGGCCATCCTTGAAGCTGGTGACCACATCCCCACCCCATTCCAGGCCATGAGTTTCTCATCTGTGACAGGAGTGGGGATGAACTCAAGGCCATCAAGGGCTCCCATCAGATGTGACTGCAGATCACGTTCAGCCTTCAACCCAAGAGTAGAGGAAGTTTTGCCCAGAAGGGAGGTGGGACAAATGGGGATGGGGGTCATTGTTTGGGAGGCTGGGCTGCACAACCTAGATACCCCCCCCCCCTTTTCCGGACTGAAGGACTCATTCCCTCACCTTCTGGGAAGGTTGTCAGCACTCTTTGTTAATTACTCTCTGCAGAAAAGAGCTGCTTGCCCAGGTCGTGGGGGGCAGGTGGGTGGGGGTAGATGTCATACAATGGCATCCAGTGACTGGTCAGTGTGGGCATAGAAGGTCTGGCCTTCTGGCCCCAACTCTGAAGGCCACTCCAGCTGCAAAACACTCCCTCTGGGATGGCTGAGGCCCTGGTGAAACTACACAGAAGCCTGACTGCTGCCCCTGCCAAGTCCAGCTTCCTCCACCCCTGCAGGCATTGATGTGGAGAACACTTTCCAATAAACTTCCTGCCACTTCCCAGGGCCCCCCACCTGGAAGAGTCATTTCAAAATGACGGCAATCTGGGATGACTGTACCGGGTCGGCAAGGGGATATTAGCACTAAGGGCACAAGGCTGAAGGTACATAGGCCCCACACCTTTCTTTAAAGTCCATTTACTGGAGCCACTACTTTCTCACCCACCACTGCTGGGGACCAACCAGAGCATGGCTCTGGCAGGTGAATAGCGGTTCTCCCATGCTGAGAAATCCTGCAGCCCAGGGGGCTCTGGGGAAACTAAGCAGGCCAGGGTTACCAACTGGGTGGCAAATCTCTCTAGCTGTGAGGCTAGGGCAAAGTCACATGGCCCTTCTGAGCCAGCCTCGGGTTTCTTCTCTGTAAAGCATAACCCATAATAACGCTTATCTCCCAGGAGGGGATTATGCAGATGAAACTCTGATTCTGGACCCAGATCCGTGAAAGACACATTTAAAAAGAAATCTTGGGGGAGGGGTCGCATCTGGGCGAGGGGCCCCTGGGATGGGCTCCCGCCCCTCCCAGCATCTCCCAGGACGCCCGGCCCGGGTCTCTCTCGGGGCGGGCGGGGTTAAGTGAGGGCAGAGGGAGAGAATGATTTCAGAGAAACCGTCCAGGCCTGAGTTCCCATAAACGCGCGGGCCGCAGGGGGTGGGGCGGGGCTGGAGGAAGTGGGGACGGGAGGGGCGGCCCAGCCCTCGGACTTCCAGTAACAGGTCTGCTGGGCGGGGCTCCGCTTCCTGCTCCCGGGGGAGGGAAGCCTGTCCTGCCGGGGATCTACCCCGGCCACCCTGGCACCCCAACTTCCATCCTCGAAAGGGGCGGAGAGGGAACCCAACTTAGAGACCTAGTTACCGTTGGGGGAAGGACTCCAAGTCCTCCAGCCAGGGGACGCCTCCTAGAATTCCACCCTTCGGGGCTTAGACTCCAGCTGGCTGCCTATCCCCCCAATCCGGGCATCCACTCCCAAGATCTCTTGGGACCCCAGGAATATAGTTCCCTAACTCTTTGCAGATACGAACTTCCCCATTCCCTCCGAGTAGATCCCTAATCTGCCCTGCACCCTCGTCCTACTCGGCTCAGAGGTCAAGGACTACACTACCCCCACCTCTATTCTCTGGGATTCAGAACACGTGCCCCCCTCTCTTGGAGACCCAGATGCCAGCTCCCCAGTGCCTGACCTCTTGGGGGTCCAAATGCCCTGATTCTTTCTCCCTTGAATCCCTGGAAGTCCAGCCTCCCAACTGTAGCTTTGCTGCTTTGGGGACCCAGACTTTGCGTGTCCCCCTCCCCCGCCCCCGCCAGGCCTGCGCCGGCTGCCCATTCCGGTAAAGTCTTGGGCCCCAGCGGAAGGGGTTAAGGTTAGAGGGAGAGCCGGGAGGGGGAGGCTGCCAGTGAGTGACGGGTGCTGACGTGGGGGAGGCAGAGCAGCTGGGCTGCGGTCAAGTTCTGCGGGAAGGGATTTCCCCCAACAGGCAGCTGAGGCAGAAGTGTTTGCTTTGGGGGAGAGGGGGGAGTAGGGGGTAGTGGGGGAGAGCGGCTGGGGTGTGGGGCTGCGGGCTGCTGTGCCAGGTCCCTCTCTGCACCCCTCTTTCACAGGCTGCAAACAAATCACCCCTGGGGACAGGTACAAATTAAATCTATTTCACAGATGACCCCAGAGGTACCCAGAGTGGGAGGGAACTAGCTTCGCTGAGTCCTTTATATATCTCACAGGCACTTTCTCCTGCTTTGGCTCACAAGGCTGGCTCACAACCACCCTGGGAGCTCTGTTCGAACAAAATCCCCTCCCACATACCGAGTACCTACTGTGTGCCCGGTACTGTTCTATGCACTACATGTATGTCCATCATTGCTCTCAAGCCCAATTGTGATGATGAGCCCTGATCTCCAGCTAGGAGATATGAGCCTCAGGGATGGGAAGTCACCCAGGGGCCAGTGGTGGAGCCCCCATTTTCATTGCAGAAAAAGGCCTGTCCATCCCAGTCCCACCAAAACCATCCCCAGATCATCACCTTCTAGAAGTGATTGCATTTCTGCCTCACAGAGACCCCCACATACTCATGGTTCCTATTTTTATAGGAGGAGACTGAGGCAGAGAGGGGTGAGAAGTGGCCAGCTGAGATTCAAACTGAGGTGGATAGAATCATAAGAATCATGGCAGTCAAGTGTATTGAGGGCTAACTAGGTGCTGGGCCCGGGGCTAAACCCTCCGATGTAGGATTTCCCAGCGGTCCCAAACTGCAGGGGATCAAACCATGAGACTGGTGAAATCAATTTAAGGGATTGTCAGCCTAATTTAGTGGGCTATGACCAGGAAATGAGACTAGAATAGAAAAAACCCAAAGTAGACCCCATGTTGTAAGGGTGAGTCCTGTTTTGTTCTGTGCAATTTTTTTTTCAAGTTTATATGTGCATGTATGTCCTGGGCTTAATATAAAGTCATCACAACAACAATAATCTTAATTAATACTTATTGAGCACTTCCAATCTCCCAGGCTCAGTGCGAGGAGCTTATTATCATGTATAATTCATGTAAGAAATCAGTCAGTGAAATGTCTTTCTCATTTTCGGATTTTGATAAAAAATTGGAAATCCACTGCTTCAAAAAAAGCCCTAGGAAGTAAGTGCTCACAGGGTGCCCATTTTCCAGAAAAGGAAACTGAGGCTCAGAGAGGGAAAGGGCCTTGCTCAAAGTCACAGAGACAGCGGTGGAGACCGGATTCTAACTTGGGTCGAGATAACTTGAAAGCCGATGCTGAGGGCACCTGTCCTTCGGTGGGTGAGGTGGGGGGAAGATTGGCCCTACTAATCCCTCCATTAATGGGGGACTGTCACTCACGTGTCTCCATCCTCATCCGCACGGGTGGCCATGGCGATGTCAGCCGACAGGGGGTGTTCCATGGAGCACATCATGGGGTACAGGGGTGTAGGCAGGTTCAGCAGAGGAAAGGGGGAACCCATGGTCGGAGTCGGGTACAGGGACAGTAAAGGTCCTGGGCAGAGAAAGGACATGTCTGAGGCCAAGCCCATAGATCTTCAAACCCACCTGCCACCTCCAGGCTTTTGCTCCTGCCAGGCACCTGCGCTTTTCCCAGGTCCCCTTTGCATCTCACACTGAGTCCTCAACACGCATGACAAACTCCTCTCCCACATCCCTCCCCTGGGCTCCCGAAGCTTCCCCCTCAGCCCTGGTCACTCTCAATATCACTTATTTTCACTTGTGTCTGACTCCCAGCTCCTCCTAGGCAAAGAGTCCCTTAAGGACTGAACCCCTATCATCACCCAGCAGGGGGACCCCAGGGTCTGTTTGCTGAGTGAATTTGTGGCTGAGGGACATAAGGATGGATGAAGCACTAGGTGTAGGGTGTGGGGTAGATGTGAACAGAGTTTGCAGAGTGGGGAGTGGTGCTGGGAGCCTGTTCAGATCAAACTGTTGGAAGGGACCGTGGTAGCAGGCAAATCCACATCCACCCATCACACAAATGGGGAAAACTGAGGCCCAGGTTCTCACTCAAGGAATGGGAAAGGAGGCAGTGACAGGCCTTGGGATGCACAGCTCAAAGCTGTGCTCTGAGGGGGTGGAAGGTGCAGGAACTGGGCAAAGGTCTGGAGGTACTAGGCATGGGGTCTCTGCAGCTCTGGAGGTTACTCTGGGATGCTGAGGTCAGCACAGCTGTGAGAGGGGATGCTTCTTCCTGGAGATCAGGGATGGAGACAGGATGGGGAAAATGGTGTTTGGCGTTCTCTGTCATCTCCTGATCCTTGGAGGCTCCCATTATTGAACTCTCAAGTTTCCTGGTTTTTGTATGTCCCATACCGGGCCTTGGTGCCCTGGGACCTTCTTCCCAGAGACTCCCTAAATCCTCTTTTTCTGGCCCTAAATCCTTGATTCCCAGAACTCCCCAGTCCTGCCCCCAATTCTTAGAATCCTCAGTCCCCAAGCCACCTGACCCCAGCAGAGACACTGATCACTTGCAAGCACACATAACTAGGTGCTCAAAACCCCAGATCTCTGTCCCACTGGCTCCTTAGGACTCCTAGTATCTGGATCTGTTTCTTTGGATCCTTGTGACCCCAGATATTGGGGTGCTCAGAACTCCAACTATGTTCTCCTAATTCCAATGTCTCCCAATATCTTGGTTCTTGAGATTTTTGACATCCTAGGATCCTTAATATCTGTCTCCTTAGAACCCCAGCCTGTTTCCTGACTCCCTTTGACCCCACATATCTGGATGCCAAGAACTCCAGTTTTTCGTGTCCAAGTGCTGATTTCTCATAACTCTAGATATCTGGGTTCTTAAGAGTTTATAATTCTGTGTTCCTGGGACTTGATTCCCTGAGACTGGGCACTGTCTCCTGGTTCTGGATACATGGCACTCGGACCCCGGGCTGTAACCCTCAGGGCCTCCTGACACCCAGCTTCTTAGAGCAAGGATATGTGTGTCCCAAGGTCTGCTCCCTGATGCTCTCGTATCTGTACTCCTGGGACCCCAGGTTCTGCCCCACTAAGGAACCCCGTATCTGTGTTCTTGGGACCTTGGCTTCCGTCCCCTCAGCTGCGTGAGACCCCTATATCACGTCGGAGCTCTGCCCCTGGATCTGGGGACCCTATGCCCTGCCTGCCCCCCAACCGGCCCGGACCCGCGGAAGCCACTCACCCTGGTAGTAAACTGCCTCTGGACGGGCCAGGCCGTGGGGGGGCGCGGGCACAGCGGGCGTGTCGGAGCCAGCGCGGAGGGGATCCGGGGGGACCACTGGGCCCGCGGCGCCGCGGGGGGCGGCGGGCTCCGGAGAGGGCGCGCGCAGGGGGCGCTTGCGGAGCGGCAGCGCGGCGCCGGGGGGTCCGGCGGCCTTGGGCCTGGTGCGCAGGTCCACGGGCCCCTCGTCCATGGTCCCCGCGGGGCATCGGGGCATGGGGCCGCCGGGGACGGCGGCCGAGCGGGCGGCCGGAGCGCGGCTCGGCTCGGCGGCACGGGAGGGTGGTTGCGCCGAGCGCCGGGACTTCCCCTGCCGCCGGCTGAACTGAAGGGACTTTTGTCGGCCCGGGCGGTGCCGGCCGCCCGCCTCCCCGCCCCCGGCCCCCCCGGGGCCACCCGTCCGCCCCAGGGGTTTCCTGGACCCGCCGCTGCTCCTGCCGTCCTGCGGCGCCGCCCGCCGAGCGCCCCGCCCGCGCCTCGCCCCGCGCCCGCCCCCTCCCGGCCCCGCAGCGCCCGGGGCGGCTGGGCCTCGGCGGGAGGAGGGGGTGGGGTGGGTAGGGGGCGGGGTTGGAGGTTGCGGGGTCCCCACCCCTGCGGCTGCAGGCCTCAGTTTCCGTCTCTGTTTTTGTCTTTCTGGCTATAGGTCTCTATCTCTGTATTTCCCAGTCTGCAACTGTCTCTGACTCTTGGGTTTGGAGAGATGTCTCTTTATCTCTGTGTTGCTCTCTGTTCTGTCTCTGTCTCTGTCTTTTCTTCGCGTCCCTCGCCATCTCTCTGTCTCATGAGTGTTGTCTGCTTCTCAGCCTCTCCCCCAGGGAGACAATTCCATGAGGCGCTGGGGTCTCAAGGACGCGGGTTCGATTCCCGATTCCCGATTCCCACTTCTCGCTGGGTGACCTTGACCGGGCACTTCTCTTCCCTGAGCCGTTTCCTCCTTTATGGGAACGAAAAGACGCACCTAGGGCAAGGACTACCCTCGGCAGGCGCCCAGGCACTGTCTCTCCGCCCCCCTGACACCATCTCTGCCTCCTCCATGTGCCTCCTTAGCGGTGGGTTTGAATTTCGCTGGGGGTGGGGTGCGGTGGGAAGTGCACAGAGAAACACTGAATGTGTCTCTCCCCGCGAGGTCCCTGCACCCAGCCGGAGCCGCCGGGCACTAGGTGGGTGCTCCGGGAATCCTCGATGCACAGAAAGAGACGTGGCAAAAGAGGCAGAGAGGTCGTGAGAGACCAAGGGAGAGACGGGCAGATAGCAAGAGACGCAGGGACACAAGACCAGTGTCACAGCGACCAAACCCGGGCCCAGGAGGCGAGGGCAGTCTGGCTCCCCTTCTGCACCACATCCCACTCCCATCCCGGGCGGAGTTGGTGGGTGGGGAACAGGCCAGGCCGGTTGGGGGCATGACTCAGAGGCCCGCTGGAGCTGGGGGGCGGGGGACGGCAAAGGCGGGCCTCTCCCGCGTCCCCTCCCCTGCAGCCCTTCTCCCCGCCCCGGGGAGGGGCCTGGGCCTCGCGGGGCTTTCCCGGATTTCCCTGGAGGCGGGACCGTTGCTGGGGTTGAGTCCCGGTCACCGAGTTACGGGAGGCGGAGCAGGAGGCTTTGGGACCTAGCGGGGGCAGAGGAAGGGGGGCTGCACTCCGGCTCTGTTCAGGCGGCACGCAAGAGTCTCCCTGGTTCTCTCCATGTGTCTCCCTATGTCTCTGCAATTCTGTCCCTCTGTCCCTGGCCTCCCTCTGTCTCCAGCCCCACCCTGTCTCTTTGTTTCCCAATCTCTGCGTCTCTGTCTCCTCGGCAGCGTCTCTCTGGGACCCTGAAATTGGGTGTGGGGCCCCGGTTCCCAGGAAGGGACTTTGCCCCAGACTGGGGCTCCACCCGGTGGATCGTTAAACGGGATGTGAGGAGCAGCTGTGGGCAGACTCAGGCCTCAGCCCTTCCCCCGTCTCTCTACCTCTCTGGCTCTCCCCCTGGGTCCCCTGTAATGGGTGAGCATCTGCGGGCAGGACCTGGTTTCAAGTCCCACTTCCACCCCTTGCTGACGGTGGACCTCAGACAAGTTGTCTCTCTTAAAACTCAGTTTGCTCTTCTGGAAAATAGGGCTGATGTCAAGCCCTGACCCTAGAGTTGTGTGGGCTACAAGGGAAGAGGTGAAGGAATTAGGTTGGAAAGTCTGGGTCCCACTGCCTCCCCCACCCAACCCTGGCCTCTGGTGACTCTCAAACACAGGGGGAGGGACAGGATGTAGAATACTACCCCTGCACAGAGGGAAAGTCAGCCTCAGGGGAGCAGGGCTTGCCCAGGTGATGACACTAGGAGATAGTGTTGGCAGGACACCCACCCACCCCGGGCTCCCTTGTGGCAGGTGGCGTGATGGCTCTCGGCCCAGGCAGGACTGGAAAGGGGGATGACTGTGCTTGGTCCAAAGAGGGGTTGGAGGGGCTGAGGGAGAGGGTGCTGGTTCTGAGTCTGAGGATGGATGAGGGATAAGAGTCTGAGGGAAGAGGATCTTCAGGAGGAAGACAGATCTGAGACAGAAGTAGGTGGTCTAGGGAAGGGGAGAGAGTCTGAGGGAGGAGGTGAGAGTCTGAGGGAGGAAATGAGGGTCTGAGGGAGGAAGTGAGGTCTGAGGGAAAGGGAGAAGGTCTGAGGAACTCTAAGAAAGACCAAGTGAGGGCAGTGGCTCTGAGGGAGGAGGAGAGAGTTGGGGGAAACGGAAGGGTCTGAGGGAAGGGGAGATTTGAAGAGCATCTAAGAGGGGAGGCAAATTCTGAGGGAGGAGGACATTGGAGGGAGCAGACCTGAGGGTCTGAGGGAGGAGGAGCAGTTGGAGGAGGGCCTCCGTGGGCCGGAGGGAAGAGCGGCATGCTTGGGGAACCTGCAGAGACTCAGGGGAAGGAAGAAAAGGGAGGCTGGAGTCAGCCCCGCCCCGCAGCTGTCTCTAATTTCCCAGAATCTTCTGCTGCTCAGGAAAGTCCCAGCTCCCACCGCCGCCTCCCTCCAGTGTCGGGAACGGAGGATGCGGAACCAGGATGGCTCCCCCTCCTTTTCCCTTTGCTCCCTGCACCCTAGGCGGGGAGGACTAGGGTCTCCCCTCCCTGGGCTTTGAAATCTGGAGGCCCCCCGCCGCCAGTAGGGGCAGTCCCTGGATGAGTCCCAGAAACTTCCCAGAGAAGGCCCGAAAGTCCTATTTGGTGTCTAACCACTTTCCCTCATGCAGGCGACCCTTTGTACCTGTTCAGTTCTCCTGCGTCCTACTGCTTCTTCTCCCCTTGTCCTTCCCCGAACCTCCCTGGGGAAGGAAGGATCACAATTGTACCTGCTAGAGGTCCGAAGAGAGAAATGAAGTCCTAGCTAGAAAGCTGCAGGTCTGGGGCAGCTTTCTTGCCTTGGGGGCCTCAGTTTCCCCTTCAAAGAAGAGAAGATTGGGCTGGTCGGGCCCTATGTTCCTATTGACTTAATTCCTGGGCTTGTCCTGTTGGCTTCTGACTGAGGCCAGGATACAAGTCCTGTCTCCTGCTTTCATTAGTTATGTGAGTTCCAGGCAGTTAGCTTTCTCATTTATAAGACAGACTAACTCAACAAAATACACTTCCATTCTACAGGTTCTGAACTACAGAAAGTGCCTAATATGATGTAGCTGCTATTATTATTCTTCCTGTTATAACCTGGCATAGGAATAATAATTATTATCAATTAACCCATAATTTCAACAGCAGGATCCATTTCTTTGAGGAAATTAACATCCAGCATACTGGGCTTAGAGACATGGGTTGGAGCCCTGGCTCTGCCATGTGTTGGCTGTGTGACCTTGGATAGGTGGCTGCCCCTCTCTGTGCCTTTCTATGACTTCATGGTTGAGGGTAGTAACAGCTTCTGCCTCCCAGGATTGCTGAGCAGATGAAGTGAGCCCAGGTGTGCAGAATGAACAGCTGAATGAATGAATGACTTCTATTCTTGTGTCCATGTTGCCTGCCTTCACCCAGCAGGCCGGACCTTTCTTGTCATCGTGTTCCACCCAGCGATCAGTCAAGATGGCCCAGTCCTCCTGGCTGAGCTCCCACTGGGAATTGGCCCATTTCATTCTCTTGACACCTTGTGAGGAAAAGTCAACGAAAATCGCTATTTTTACAGAGAAAGAAACAGGCACAGAGAAGTCACTTCTTAGGATCACACGGTGAGAGATTGGGGGAGTGAAGATTGTAAGCAGGTCTCTGTGACCCCAGCTTGGCTGCTGTACCCGCTGCCCTGCGTGGGGTGGTCATTAGTCCCAGAGGCCCAAGGCCTTCTGTCTCAGCTCTAATTCCAATTACTCCCTGGGAAGGAGTCGTTTAGATGGGGAAACTCAGGCACAGGAAGGCAAGGTCACGTGCCCAAGGGTCTACACTCTTTCCCCAGGGCTATTCTGCTGCCTCCTGGCACAGGGAAGTTTGAGCAGACAAGAGAGAAGTTCGCTTTGCAGCAGGAGGAAATAGAGTTAGATTTAAGAGTCTCGGGGAGAGCAAGTGAATTTTGCAGATAGAGGGAAACAGAGACAGTGACCCTAGATGGAAAAGGACTTGCCCGAGGTCACACAGACTGGCGTCTGGGCTCTGGGTTGAAAGTCCTCCCTGGGTCTGCACACAGCTCTGCCCTCTGAGGCTCCACCCCACCCCCAGGGGTGAATGCAGGCCAGCTTCCTGGAGCACAGCCTGCGCCTCCTGGTTCCTCCCCACCCTGGGGCCTTGGCAGCTGCTGGAACCCCTGGCACCAGGCAGGATCAGCGTATCTGGGGCCTAGGCCAAGACTTAATCTTCCTCTTTCTCCCTGTTGCTGCGTCTGCACGCTCGCCGCTGAGTCAGAGGATTACCACATCGTCTCCAGGCGGGCTTCGAGACTGGACACCCTCCCCCCTGCACTCCTCCCCCCAACTCACTGCCTTGATCAGACAGGGGAGATGGGAGGAGTTCGGGGATATCAGCATCTGCCCTGGGCGGCTGCAGGGGGTGGTGGCTCTGGGAAGGTCAGGTGGAGGGCAGAGGGGTCCCAGCGAGGTGATGATGGTAGACAGCCAGGCATTACAGTGCTAGGCCTTAGTGGAAATGGGGCTCATCTGTAAATGAGGCTCACTGTCTAACTGGGTTCAAGCTTGAGCTCAGCCACTTACCAGCTATGTGACCCTGGGCAAGTGACTTACCCTCTCTGAGCCTCAGTTTCCTCATTTATAAAATGGGGGCAGAACCAGTGCATGCCTCACAGGGTTGTGGCGAAGGTCAAATGAGTTCACACCTGTTGGCACAGGCCGACATGGAGTAAGTAATCAGTACGTGGAAGCTGTGATTTTCAAATTTGCTATTAATACTGAGTATGGGAGTGTTGCCACAGAGGCACACTGCTTGGATCCCCTTTGAAGAAAGGACTTGTGACCCAGCTGCCAGGCGTGTAGGTGGCTGACAGCCTCAACTGTTGGCTTCTTCAAGGGCTGCCTCAGTGTGTCAGTCGGGGGCAAAGCCCCCTGGGCAGCCTCCAGCCATTGACAGAGCCCAGCAGGATGGGGCGGGGGGGCGGTCTGGCTGTTTCCGGCTACTGTGGGATTCCTCTAATGCAATCTTTGCTTCAGGGGCTCCCTTTTGGGCTGGCATCGTGGCCTGATGGTTCTCTTGCCCAATCCTGCCCTCCCTTCCCTTTCTCACATAAACCTTTTGCCCTCCTACCTCTCAGTGTCTGCTTTCTGGAGGACCACATCCATGACAAGGCACTTGGGAGTCAGACAACTGAGTGGGAGTATCGGCTCTGCCTGAGTGGATTTGGAGTCGCATCTGATCTCTCTGGGCCTCAGTTTCCCCCTCTGAGTCATGAGGATGATAACATGACAGCTGAAAGGATCCGGTGAGTCAGCTACAGCGCCTTAGGAACTGTTGCCTACGTCTTCCTTATCCAGAAAGCTGAGACAAGTCGAATCTGGGTCTACCTTCCACTTTGCCAGTTCCCAGCCATGTGGCTGCTGCCAAGTGCTTTGCCCTCTGAACCTGGTCTGTAAAGAGGGGATGGGCCCCTCCCTTCCCGGGTAGGGCACTGGCGAGGTCAGGCATGGGGAGCCCCGCTGAGCCCAGCTCACTGGATGCTCAGTAGCCAGGTGGTGTCACCATTGTGAGTGCCATGACAGGGGAGGTGAGCAGGGGTCTGCATGGCGGGCATGTTTGACCCCCGTTGAGGTCCTGCTCCCAGGCTGACAAATAAAGGGAAGCCCCAGGGCTGGGAAAGTGTGGTGTCTCCTGGAGAAGTTCCCTGATTCTAGGATACACCGTGGAGGTGGGAAGGGGGAGGCCTCTGCCCTGCTCATTCTGTCAACCAGAGAAGGGGAAGGGTGTGCAAGAAAGAGGGCCGGGCGGGGAGGGCAGGTGCTGGTTGCGGGGACTGCCTCCCTCAGCAGACTAGAGCTCCCCAAGTGGGGGAGGAAGGCCACCACCACCAGACTGGGAGGTCCCTGAGGTGGGGACACATTCCGCATCAGTGCAGGAGTTCCTTTGCAGGTTTGCCTTGGGTCCTTCCTCCTCCATCAGATCAGACTCTCCCTGAGAATGAGTGTGACTTCGCGGATTAGATATCTCTACGTGCAGGCAATGCCTCCTCTCTCAGACTTGGAACTCCCTTGGGTGGTGGCTGGGCACGCCTCTTGTTAGACTAGGAGCTCCTGATTGAGGAGGCAGTGTGCTTCCATCATCTGTCTCGTACATGGTTCTCAATGGAGGGGGACAAGTTTGCCTCCCTCCCAGGGGACGTTTGGATGAGTATTAGACCAGAGCTTCCTGAAGAAGGTGGGCATGCCTCCACCATCATGCTAAAGCTCCCTGAGGGTGAGTCTGAGTCCTGAGCTTGAATCGGCCATCGTACTAAGAGTGCTTAGTGAGCTTAAGTCTTGTCCCCAGTATTAAAGTATAAGCTATGAATTACCCAGGAGGAAGTTGTGGCCTGCCTCTCCCATCAGCCTAGCCACTCCCTGAGATGGTGTGAGCCTCCCTCAATGAACTGGGGCCCCCCTTCCCAAGCCCACCTCCCCAGGGCAGAGCGCAGAGCCCATCCCAGAGGAAGGGACAGCACCTTCCCTGAAAATCTAGCCTTTTCCCTGGAAGTCGGTGCCTCCCCAGCCTGAGGCCACAACCTCCCCTGCAGCCACTAAGGCTTAAAAACACAGATGCAAAACCAGGTCATGCCAGGCCCTTCCTCATTTGAGCTGGGGCCACAGTGGACTCACCTTCCCTGTCCCAAACCACTGTCCTGGCCGGGGCTACCCCTGCCCTGCCAGACTTTCCCATGGCAGACATGTCACCACTGCCCCGCCTGGTGGAATCAGGTCGCCAGCTGGAAGCAAATCTCCACACGGCAGCGTCCCAGCTGCACAACCCCAGGCAGGCTCAGTTTCTCCATCTGAAAGTGTGGGGCTGGCGCCAGGCCTCTGTGAGTTTGCACTGGCTATGGGCCGGCTGGTGAGAGGGGGTGTCCAGAGGAGCTGTCACCATCAGGCTCTGTGGGAGGTGGGGGTGGGAGTTGGCTGTGGCATCTCCTTGGGGACATCACCCACCTCTCAACTTGTCACTTCGGCCTCCTGTGGTCACATAGCCGCGGAACATTGGCTCACTTCTGGGAAAAATCAAATCATTATCGTGAGTTTAAGATCCCAAATTCTCTTCTGTGGGTTCCCACCGCACCCTCCTGCCTCCGGGCTCAGGAATTTTGCCCCCCCTGGAGAACCAAGTCATCTGAGGAGCAATGAAGAGATGGTGGAATCATGGGATGTAAAATAATACATATTTCTAAATTAGGAAATATGATGTGGAGAAATGCATAAAATGCAATGTTCCACTTCACGAACGATTATAAAGGGAGCAGTTAGGTTCAGAAATGGTTCTGCTGAGTCCTCAGAAGCCCCTTCAGGCCTCTTCCAAATCACAACTCTCTCCCTCCCTCAAGGTAACCCATATTCTTTTATGTTTTTATTGCTTTCCTTTTACTCCCTATGAATACACACCTGACCACTACAGTTTTCTTTCTTTCTGGAGGGGGAAGTATGTATGTATGTATGTATGTATGTATTTTAACAGAGGTGCTGGGGGTCGAACCCAGGACCTCGTGCATGCTAAGCATGTGCTCTACCACTGAGCTATGCCCTTCCCCTCCTTCAATTTTTAATAAAGAGGATCTTTCAGTGCAACCTCTTGAATCCGGCTCCTTGCATTTTGCGTTTTATGTCTGTGAGGTTCATGCATGTTCTTACATCTGTTGGAGTGCCTTCATTTCCGTGACTTTGTGTCTATCATTCTCTGGCCTGGAAAACTATAATTTCTTCATCCGTTCTCCTGTTGGTGGGCATGTGAGCGGTCTCTCAATTCTGACTCTTTGGACGATGCTCTGTGCATCCCCTGGTGCCTCTAAGCCCACGCACTTTTCTGCGTTATCCAAGAGTGGTAGGGTTGGGTTGCAGCGGTCCAGCTGTGTAAAGATACAGCCACACGGCTTTGCTCTGATTTTCACTCCCATCTACTTTGCTGCTTTGAGTTCTACCTGCCCCACATCTTTGTTGGCACTGGATCTGGTCAGACTTTTGAAATACGAGTCATCCTGGTGTGTGTGTGTGTGTGTGTGTGTGTGTGTGTGTGTGTATCTTCTGGTGGTTATAATTTGCAATTCCTTGCTCAGGAATGAAGTTGAGCACCCTTTCCTGTATCCACTGTCCACTGGAATCCAAGCACAACATAATCTTCAAGACAAAAAGCTCTAGAAACTTAGAATCTTAGTGGCAAAGAATTTTAGAGTCCCAGACTTTAAGGAACTAGACATTCCAGAATCCTGTGCCTCAGTTTCCTTGTTTGTGTCACAGGGATTATTCAAGTCTCTGACTCAGAGGATTGGGGACAGGATTCAAGGAGTTACATGCACACTGAGAACTGAGCCCGGTGCATAGTGAGCGCACTGTAAATGTGATTTCCCCACAGGCAGGAATTTCATCCATCTTGTTCTTTTCTGTGTCCTTGAAACCTCCAACAGGATGGAAGCTCAATAAATATTTCCTGAATGGATCTTAGCCTCAAAGGATCAAAGAAACTTGCAATTGTGGAACCTCAGGAGCAAAGGCTAACAGAATTTAAGAGATGAAGACTTATCAGGCCAGAGAGTCTTAGATTTGCCAAGGATGCGTTTTTATCACGTGTAGTTCCTAAGACTGACTGTTCAAGTTTTAGAAATGAGGACATTCCATTGGTGGAGGCTTCCTAGCTCTTGGGAGTGTCTCATGTGGGACTGAAAAGACAAAACCTCTGTCTTCTCACCCTGCTTGTTACCCCTACTTCTCATATCCATCACCTCCCTCCTCACCCTCCCGGCCTCTTCCCGGCTCATCCTCCCTGCGCAAGTGAATGGATCTTAAGTAAGCTGTTCCCACCTAGGGTGCTAGGGTGTCAGCCAGAGAAAGTCCAGGCTCCTGCCATGCGGCCTTGAGCCAGGCACCACCTCCCTCTGCCTTATCTCCCCCTGCCCTGCCCCCACCCACACCCCTGCTTTTAGCCGAGGCCTCTCCCCCAACCCTCCTGCCCACACATGCCCCTTTAACTTCAGCCTCAAAAACCCGTCTCTTCCATTGAGATCCAGACCAGGACACACAGGAGGGGTTCAAACTACATATCATGTCTCAGCTTTGGCAGCCTGTCCTCCAGGAAGTCCTCCCTGATTTCTTTCCGTAGGCTGGGTCAGGTGCCCCTCTCTGGATTCCCCAACTCGAAGCCCCAACCATTCGGAGATGTCGCTGTCTGGAGGCAGCTCAATCTCCCCTACGTGTGAGCCTGTGAGGGCAGGCTGGGGCTGTGCTCATCCAAACACTCCCTGGAACAGCTGAGATATCAGGGAACAGGTCCATCAGCTCCACCTGACTATTGAAAGAGGCTGTCTTACAATGCTCTGAATTGTGCACCCAGGATGCCATTCCTCTGGGGCCCTGGGATGGCTGTCTTCGCTTTTCTAGGTCAACAGGTGTGCCCAGTGGTTCAAAGGGACTCAGGTAAGGTCCGATGGTGCTCAGCCTAGGACCTGCCCTCCTGAGACACAGTAGCCATTGTCAGCAGCTCAGCTCTCATGTCCCCAGTTCTACCCTAAAGTCTCATAAAGCCTTTCTGTTTTATTTGTAAATATTTCTTGCATGTACCCATGTACCTGTGTACCCACTGTGAGACCCCAGACTTCAGGACCCATCTCCCCAACTCCCCACTCCTTCCCCTGAGGCACAGAGAGGTTAGGGGCTTTGCCTAAGGTCACACAGCCATGGAAGGGCCGGGGGAAATAGGCTTTTTAAAATCAACTTTATTGAGACGTAATTTACATACAGCAGAATGCACTCAGTGTACGGGGTGCAAGGGATGAGTTCTGATAAAAGTTTACAGTCATATCAT
Organism: Camelus bactrianus; assembly: GCF_048773025.1. Lineage (NCBI taxonomy): Eukaryota > Metazoa > Chordata > Mammalia > Artiodactyla > Camelidae > Camelus > Camelus bactrianus. The sequence goes on from NC_133547.1 coordinate 9,471,896, forward strand.
CACACTCGAGATATAGAACACTTCCATCACCCCCAAACTACCCCCGTGCCCCTCCAGTCAAACCCTCCCTCCATCCCCAATCCCTGGCAGCCACTGATCTGTTTTTTATCCCTGTTGTTTTTGCTTTTCCAGAATATCACATAAATGGTATCATACATTATGCAGCTTTTAAGAAAAATTCATTAAAAAATTTGAATACAGTCAAATTTACTCTTTTCGGTGTCCTGTTCTATAAGCTTTGTGCCATGCGTGCAGCAAGGTAGCCACCACCAGAATCAAAATGCAGATTTTTCCATTACCCCCAAAACCCCCTGCTGCTGGCCCTCTGTGGTCACACCCTCCCCAGTCCCGCCCCCACAACCACTGATCTGCTTTCTGTCCCTACTGAGTGGCCTTTTTCAGAAAGTCTTATAAATAGAATAACAGAGATTTGTGAGTCTAGCCTCTCACTTAGCTTAACTCATCTGAGATTCATCCACGTGGTCGTGTGCATCAGAAGCGTGCTGCATTTCATGACCATGTGTGGATGGACCACAGTTAGCTTATCCATCTACCAGCTGAAGAACACCTGGGTCATTTCCAGCTCTTGCCCATTCTGAAGAGAGTGGCTATAAACACACGTGTACAGGTTTACGTGTGACCCTAGGTTCGCTTTTCTCTTGGGTAAATACCCAAGGATTGAAATTGCCGGGTTGTGCCTGGGAAGTGTATATTTCACCTCTGGGGAGATTGGCAAACTGTTTTCCAAAGTGGCTGCTCTGCTCTGCAGGCTCACCAGCAGCTCAGGAGAGTTCTGATTGCAGAAATAGGATGTGAGTCTGGGTTTGTGAGACAGGGCTGAGCTCTTGGTCACCAAGCCACAGGGCTCCTGTAAATGATTGCAACAAAAGGTCTTTCCCCTTTGGTCACACCATGCAGTTGCTTAAAAAAAAAAAAAAAAAAGAGGAGGCAGTTCTGGGCTGATGTGGTGTGATCTCCTAGACAAATTGCTAGAAGGAAAGTCCAGAACAGGATGAATGTGTGCATTTGCGGAAAGAGGGGAGGGGAAAGAAATATGTGTACATATTTTCTGATCCATTCATAGACTATCTCTGGAATAAACACAAGAAGCTGGTAAGAGCGGAAACTGGGAGGTGGGAACAGGACTAGGGAGGGGTTGGAGCAGAGGTCAAGTAGATAGGCCACATCTCAATTCTATTTTGTGCTTTTTGGATTTTGAAACTTGTGAATGTCTTACTGGTTCAAAATAGACACATACATTCCATCCACTCCACCGACAGGTATTTCAGGCCTGGCTCTGGTGGTAAACAAATAAGATCTGATCACTGGGGAGTTGTGTCCTGAGACATTGTCAATAAGACAAGGAAAATGTAGACAATGTCAAGTATTCGCTATGGAGAAAAATAAAACTGGCAAGTGACTGGGGGTAGGGTGGGGTGGGAGAGTGGGGAGTGGTTTAAAGTGTTTTTAAAATCAGGAGGCCCTCATCAGGAGTGACATTTGGGCAAAGATGTGAAAGAGGGGAGAGAAGAAGCCATCTGGACATCAGTGGGAAGAGTGTTCCAGGCTGAGGGAACAGCAAGCGCAAAGGCCCTGAGGTGGATTATACTGGCTGTTTGAGGCTGGTTGCTGGAGTAGAGTGAGCAGTGGGGAAAGTGGAAGAGAGATTGGGAAGATGAGAGCCCAAGGACAAGGGAGGGTGGGACAGATTGTTTGGGTCTTGTGGGCCACTGCCAAGACTTTGGTTTTACTCAGAGGGAGATGGGGGCCATGGGAAGGTTCTGAGCAGGGGAGAGATGTGACCTGACTTAAGATTTAACAGAGTCTCTCTGGCTGCAAGGGTTTCCCTTTGCAGGCAGGGCAGGGACAGGGGCAGGGAGCCCAGTGAGGAGGAGACCACAGAGGTCTGGGCCATAGGTGATATGGTGGTGGCTGCGTCAGGTTGGGTGCAGCTGTGAAGAGGAGAAGTGGCTGGATTCAGAAGCTAGTTTGAAGGTGGATACCCTGATCTGTCTTACTTCTGCCTGTGTTGGGGGGCGGCCAAGAAGCCCAGGGAACCAGGACGGGGAGGAGTGAGAGGACCAGGCTTGGTTTGCGGAGATCAGAGAAAACATCCTTGGGGCCCTGATGTTTTAGCTGAGACCTAAAGCAGCTGAGGAAGTATTTGAAGGAGGCCAGTGCCAAGATCTTTTAGCAAAACAGACAGGAGGATGGACCCAGGCAGGGGTCAGGCCACATGGTGCCCAGTAGGCCTGGAGCCCTGGAACAGCCCTTGGGTTTTCTCCTGAGAGCACTGGGGAGCCACAGCAGGTTCTGAGCAGGGGTCAGGGTTGAGTTTTGGAAAGACCCCTTTGACTGTGCAGGGAGACCAGCTTTGCCTCGAGCCAGCAGGTGGCTTGGGTGGGGAGGGTAGGTGAGGGAGGGGTGACGAGCATCCATTCCAGAGATTTAGGAGTTAACTTCCTAGGAAAGGGAGATGGTGGGGTTTGTGCTGACTTCTGGGGTCAATGTCAGCTAGCATCCTAGGGGTTTCTCACACCTGAACTCAGTGAATCTTCACAACCACCCAGAGAAGTATCCCCTTTTCACAGCTGGGGAAACTGAGGCTTGGAGAGGCTGCAAAGTTCCCAGTCCAGGGTCACACAATTGGGAACTGGAGCATGGAGATTTGAACCCACAACCATTTCCCTAAGAAAGGCCAGGATGCAGCCCTGTCCATCTCCTACCCTCCCAGCTGCCCTCCAGCAGTGGCCTCAGGCAGGGTTAGGCCACCACCCTTCCCTCCCTCCCTGCCCAGAGCCCCAAGCCCAGTTCTGGACTTTATCCCCAGCCACCGCCCAGGTCAATAAAAGTCAGGCAAGCAGTGCAGAGGCCAGCAGGCAAAATTCCCCTACTCCCAGTGCCAGGGGAGTTACCCAGGGTGCGGAGGGCAGAAGGCAGGTGCGGAGAAAGGGGCCGAGGGGGAAGGGGAGCATCTGCAGTTCCGCGGTGCTGCCTCGTTGCCATGTGCCTCAGTTTCCCTCTCGGTAAAATGGTTGGGGCTCCTTCCAGGGACACAAGAAGGACCCTCAGGCATCTTCCCTTCTGGTCGGACTGGGAGACAAAGGTTTCCTCAGTCTGATGGGGGAGACAAGGAGCTCCACCCTGATGGAGACAATAAAGAGCTCTCACTAAGTCTGATGAGGGAGACAGGATTTCCCAAACAGGATAAAGATAAGTCCCAGCTCCCTGGATAGAGAGCAGGTGTCTAGTCTGCATTTCCAGTCTGCTGGGGGAGGTTAGGAGGGCCCATTCTGATGTGTGATATGGTTAGTTTCTAGTCTGAGGGAGGAGGCAGGTAGCCCTAGCCGCAGTCTGAAGGGGGAGGTAGAAATTCCTCCTTGACGCCCCCTCATCCTGCCCCACTCTCTGTGCTCCCCAGGGGGAAACAAGATGCTCCAGCCTGAGCTTCCAGTGTGATGAGAGAAAATGTTTGCTCCAGCTCAGCCTGCTCTTTCCTGAGCCTCCAGAGTCCAAGCAGCACCTGAATGCTTGAAATGCCACTGTTAGTCAGCTCCAGCTCTGGAGGGGGCCAAGACCAAGGGCCAGGGAGGCAAAGGATTTGGGGGATCCAAGGGCAATTCTGCGGGGCTCTGGGCCTGACGTCTTTTGTGAGCTCAGATCTGGATGGTGAGGTACTGGCGCCACCTAGTGGCATCTATGGACCAGGCCTCCCATCCAGAGCTGGAGGAAAGCTGAGGCCCCCGAGGACGTGAACCCCTAGGTGCAAGTCCCTCCCGCCCCCCGAAAAAAAGAAACCCATCTGTAATTCTGTGGCTTCACTGTGCTCATCCTCCAGGTGTTCTGGGGGGAGGGGTCTTTCTGACCTATAAGTCTGCTCCTGCCTCTCTGCTCACAACTTCTCCATGGCTCCCCAGTGCCTGAGAAGGAAGCCCGCACGTGGGCCCCGAGGCTGGCCTCTCTAGCCTCTCCCAGACATCCCTGTGCTTCAGCTGAACATGAGTAGATTTTTGAGCATGTCAGACTCAGAAACTACCTTCAGGCCTTTGCACAGGCTGTTCCTTTTGCCTGGAACACCCTTCCCTGCCTCTTCCCCAGCATCTCTTGTACTCCTCCTTCAGACCTTGGAGTAGATGCCTCCTCCTCCAGGAGCCCCTCCTTGACCTCCCCAAGTCAGGGTTACAGTCTTATGGGGAGTGCTATGTCCCTACAGGGCCTGACACTAGCTACATACTCCAGGGAATGTTTGTTTGAATAAATGAATGAATGCCAGGCTGGAGAGTTTGCCAGGGCAGCCAGAGGAGAGTTTAATCAGAGGAGGGACAAGGTCAGATTTAGAAGCTTCCAGGTTTCCTCTTAATCCTGAGCCTTTGTATATGCTGTTCCTTCTTCCTGGAACATTTGCACGTATTAACTCCCGCTCATCTTCTAGGTCTCAGTGGGCCGCCCCTTCCTCCAGGAAGCACTTCCTGACCCCCTGGGTCAGGCATTCCCCAACCTGGCCTCCTGGGCTCCCCCGATCTCATCCCTGACCAATGCTGGGTTGTCACTGTCTGTGACAAGTCTGTCTCCCCTATTGGGTCCTGGGAGGACGGGACTGGGTTCTGTTCATCCACTGTCTTCCTGCAGAGCTTATAATAGAGACATCCTTTTGTCAAGATCTGGGCTTCAATCTCGACTCCCCCATTTGCAGCGTGTCTTGGGTGAGCTCAGGGCCCTCCTGGAGCTCCAGTTTTCTCGTGAGAAATGTGAAAAGAATGGGTAGTTCTTCCTCCAGCCTCCCAGGGACATCGAGGAGACAAGACCCTGGGTCCTGAACTGACCGTGTGCCGGGTGACTGTGGGTGACCCACTTCCCCTTTTGGGGCCCATCTGGCTATATGAATGGGTGGCAGAGGCCCCATCCTGCCGGGACATTTCAGGAGGCCGGCGCGGGGCTTCCCAAGGCGGGAGGGTCAGGGACAGGCAGAGGGAAGAGGTGTCTGCTGGGTTAGGGGAAAACCAGCCTTCCCCATCATAAAACGGATGATGGGAGGGAAACAAACAAGGCCGGCTCCACCCGGGCATGAGGGGAAGTTGGGGGAGAGGATAAGGGGCCCCTGGAGGTGGGTAAAAACCACAGTCCACAGCTTGTGCCAGCTTCCCTCCCAGAGCCTGTATGCCATGGGGTCCAGGCTGTCTGCCCTGTCACTGGCCCCACCTCCAATCCTGCTCTGCCTGCAGCCTTCCAGCCTCACAAATGGCAGCTCCATCCTGCACATGCTCGGGGAAGAGCTTAGAGACCCCTCTACTTCTGTCTTCCCTCACACTGAATCCAGCCCATCAGCGAATGCTGTTGGCTCCACCTTCAAAGTCCATCCCCACCTCCACGGCCACCATCCCGGTCCAGCTGCTGCCACTGCTGTTGCCTCCTCACTGGGTTCCCTGCTCTTCTGTCTCCCTCCAATGGTCTCTTCCAGCAGGGGGCCAGAGGGATCCTGTTAAGACCTGAGTCGGGGCCTGTCCAGCCTCTGCTCAGACCCCTCCTGTGGCTCCCACCTCACTTGAGGTAATGGCCAAGTCCTTACTGCAGCCTACAAGGCCCTGCACGCCCCTGTTTGCCCTCTGCCTTCACCGTCTCCACTTCCCCCACACTTGCTCCACTCCCATCACCCTAGCTCGAATCCGCTTTCCTGCCTCCGGGCCTTTGTACATCCTGTGCCTTCTGTTTGCAGTGTCTCCTCCCCACCAACTGTCCACCCAGCTCCTCTGATCTTTCAGGTCTCACATTGTGAGAGGCCGACTAATGCTCCCCCAGAGATATCCATGTCGGAATCCCTGGGACCTGCGAATGTTACCTTATATAATGAAAAGGACTTCACAGAGGTGGTGAAATTCAGGATCTTGAGATGGAGAGATCATCCTGCGTGATCTGAGTGGGCCCTAAATGTTATCACAAGTATCCTTATAAGAAGGAAGCAGAGAAAGATTTGCTACAGAAGACACAGTGCTGTGACAATAGAAGCAGAGACGTGGGGTGCAACCACAGGCGAGGGACGCCGGCAACCACCAGAAGCTGGAAGAGGCAAGGAACGAATTTTTCCCTGGAGCCTCCAGAAGGAACCAGGCCCGTGGACACATCGGTTTTAGGCCTGTAAGATGCATAAGATGCACTTCTGCCTGCCAGAACTGTAAGAGAATGCACTTCTGCTGTTTTAAGCCACTGAGTTTGTAGCAATTTGTTTCGGCAGTCACAGGAAACACACACGCCTGAAATGTCACCCCTCCGGGAGGCTGCTTCGGAGCCTCCGCCTACATTACATACAAGAACCCACGCTTTTCCATCAGAGCATTATGACACTTTGTGATGACTTTGTCATGACCTGTTAACACCTGTCTTCCAGTCTGGGCTGTGAGCTCCGTGAGGCCAGGATCCCAGATGTCTCATTCAGTATGTGTTCCTGTGACCTTACGCAGGACCTGCTGAGGGTCTAGGCTCAACAGATATTTCCGTTCAAATTCATTCATCCATCCACTTATCAAGTATTTATCAAGTACCCAGTGTTTGCCTGGCACCGTTCTTGGAATTGGGGGATGCAGACAGTGACTCTGCCCTTGTGTCTCCCCTGGTTATGAACCGAATGCTTGTGTCTCCCTTAAATTCACATGTGGAAGCCCTAACCTCCCCCCGCCACTGTGCACCAGTACGTGGAGATGGGGCCTCTACGGAAGTGCTTAAAGGTGGGGCCCCAAGCTGAAAGGATTAGTGTCCTTCTAAGAAGAGACCCGACAGCTTGCCCCCCCTCTCTCCCCCCGAGCTCACAAAGAGCACTGGGCAAGACGGATGTGCCTGCAAGCCACAGGAGAGGCCTCGGACTGAAACCCGCCTGCTGGCACCTTGCTCTTGGACTTCCCAGCATTTTGAACTGTGAGAAATAAATTTCTGTTGTTCAATCCATCCCATCCGTGGTATTTTGTTACGGCAGCCCAAGCTGACTCAGATACCCTCTAGCATTTGCTATTTCTCGGTTGTTTTTCCCCTCATTCCACACTGCTTTACTTATCATGGCAGTGGTGGTTTAAAAATCTGTCCACAACTTCTTTGAGGATCCTCCCCTCAGAGGTGAAGCGAATCCCCCTCCCCTTGAATATGGCTGGATGTAGCGATTTGCTTCTAGTCTGTAGAATACAGCGGAAGTGAAGGTGTGTGATTTCTGAGACCACTGTGGCTTCCTTCTTGCCCTGCCATGGGATCACCAGCTGCCTTATCATGAACTTTCTACAGAGAGGCCTGGGTGGCAAGGGACAGAGGCCGCCAGCCAACAGCCACGTGAGTGAGCTAGGAAGTGGATCCTCCAACCCCCAGCCAAACCTTCAGATGACTGTGACCCAGCCAACCTCTTAACTGTACCCTCACAGGAGACCCTGAGCCAGAACAATCCAACCAAGTTACTCTTGGATTCTTGACTCACAGAAACTGTGAGATAATACAGCTGCTGTTGTTGGGGGAATTTGTTATGCAGCAGTAGATAACTGATACAATCACTCTATGGTGTGTTTTGTTATCTGGTAGGGCAAACTTCCTGATCATTACTATGGCTATTTATTGAGCACCTACTGAGCGCAAAGCACTGATTTAAGTAATAGACAAGAGATAAATGTCCTGCCTCATGGATCTCACAGTCTGGTGGAAAAGACAGATAATGAACAAGTGAAGAACAAAATACATAATATGAAGTGGAGTGTGTGTGTCATAAATGCTCTGAAGAACAAAGCTAGATAAAATTAGGTGTTCTGGGTGGGGGTATGTATCCCTCTGAGGTGGTGATATGTGAGCAGAGATCTGAATGGAATGATTCAGATATCCATGGTGAGAACATTCCTGGCAGAGGGAATGGCCAGTGCAAAGGCCCTGAGGCAGGAGTTGTGTGGCTTGGTCAAACAATAGCCAAGAGGCCAGTGTGGCCAGACTGGAGTGAGAGAAAAGGAGAGGAGGAGGGGTATAGACTGTGATCTGAAGAGGAGATAATTCCAGATATGTGACCTCACCTCTGGGGCCTCTATTTCTTCTTCTGAGGAATGGGTACCTGATACCTGCTTCTGAAGGTCACTGTGGGAACTCAGGGAGATTCTGCCTGTGGTTAGCAGCACTGGTGAGGCCCTTTGGCTGCCCTTGTCCTGTGCAACCTTGAGGGGCTGGGACAACCTCTCTGGACTCTTCACTGTGTGTCAGGACAGGCTGGAGTTCACCAGACTCCCTGCTGGGTTTTGGTTCCCAAGGTCTGGCCTTGGCATCCTGGTGCCAGGCACCCCCCTCTTCTCTCCTCCCCTCCCTGCTTCTCACCCACCTCCTTCTTCCCCTCTCATCCTCCTCCTCCCTCACCTCCTCCCTATTCCATCCTCATCCCTCCTTCCCCTCTCCCTCCTCTTTCTCCTTTCTCCTCCCTCTCTCTCACCCTCCTCCTTTCTATCCTGAATCAACATTCTGGCCCGGGGAGAAAAACAGGGCAGGCTTCCTTCCTCACCCTGGCAGGGCTCCAGAGACTGACTGGGCTATTGTGTGTTTTGGCCTCAAGGTCATTCCTGCCCCGAAACTGCCCTCCCCACTGCAGAAAGTTTACTTGGGAAAAGGCATTTTGGGTGAGGAGGGGATGAATGGGGATGGGGAGAGGGGCAGAGGCAGTGCTGGAGGTCTGGCCTGGCTCCCACCATGGCTAGAAGAATCTGAGGGCCCAAGAGGACCCCAAGCACCCTCCGGGCTTTGTGGGGGGACACGGGGAGCCGTTATCAACTCCTTGGGGCAGAAGAGGGCCCCAGTCTCAATCTTTGGTCTGCAAACCTGCCCTGTGATCCTGGGCCAATTCCTGGCCCCACCCCTTCCTGGCTGGCTGACTTTGGGCAAGTTGCCTCCTACTCTTTGTGCCTCACTTTCCTTTTTTTGTCAAACAGTCCCTGCATCTGTGTCCCCCAATGTCTCAGCTGACAAAAATCACCCAGGCTCTTTATTTTTAAATAATCCAGCTTCCAGCTTCCTTTCTCTGGAGACACAGTTTCCCTGGGCCCAGGCAGGAACCTGGGAGGTATATTTTTAATAAACAGCTAGGAGACTGTGGAGATGTGGCCCCATTTCAAAGGGAGGCCTGAGGAGCAGGCTAGGGAATCAGTGCTGAGCGCACGTGGCACGGGCACCTGTGATGATCAGTGTCGGGATCTGGAAAGCTCGTACACGTGGACTAGGTTTCTTATAGGCTGTTTTCAGGTGATGACAATTTTCAAGAACAGCCTGTATTACATAAAATGAGGGAAACCTGTGCCACAGGATTAAGTCCCCAAGGAAGAAGGCATTATGGAAAAACGGTGATTTGGGGCTTTTTCATCTGCCTGTTGCTCAAACCTAACATCTTCATGGTTAAAAAGTGCTTACGGCAGGGAGGGTAGAGCACGTGCTCAGCATATATGAGGTCCTGGGTTCAATCCCCAGTCCTGCTATTAAAATAAGTAAACCTCACTACTCCCCAAAACAACAAACAAAAAATACTTCTATATATAAATAATATACTTTAAATAGATTTATTTACAAAATATTTATAATATTATATATTATTAAAATATAATATTTTTATAATAAATAAACCTAATTACTTCCTCCCAAAAAACCCCAACAAAAACAAAGAAAGAACCAAAAAAAAAAGTGCTTATGTTAACTAGATTCTTTCCTTGTATGGACTCATTTAATCTCTTAGTCCTAATTCTTTTTATTGTATCAGAAGTCTTATTTTTTACCGGGTTCTTACGAGGTTTTTATCGCTCAAGCCTTCCTCCCATACCTGAATTAGGCAGGTGCTGGCCTCCAACAGGTATTCGTCCTCTAAATCCACTAGAAGTTCCACTTCTTAATACTTCCATCCTACTGGCTTCTGGAGTATCTATTACCTGGGCTCACCATAGCAGGAGGAGGCGGGCACTGTCATTATGCCTGTTTTGTGGGGGAGGAAGAGCCGGGCTGCCTGGAGTCCCACAGCGAAGGCGGCCAGCTCAGCTCTGTCGGGCTCCGAGGCTGCGCCCTTGCCCGGCAGCCCTGCTGAGGAGTGAAGGGGACTCGTCAGCTGGCGTGTCCACCCGGCAGCCGTGGGGACCGTGGGACCTGGAGCGAGGTTTTTGGCTCTCTGTGCCTCAGTTTCCTCACCTGTAAAATGGAAGAGCTGCCAGTAACCACTCAGAAGGGCTGTTGTAGGGATTCACTGAGATAGAGCACACAAAAGGACAACACTGATGCTCGGGATAGAGGAGCCATGATTATTGTATGATTGTGTTCCTCTTTTTTCCTTTTTCTTAAAAAAAATGTTCGTTTCTTGTTGTTACTCTTTCTTGGACTCTTAAAGAAGGGGACTGGACTGTCTGGAGGATTCAGTCCAGGAGCCCAAAGAGACCTAGGGGGATAGGAGACTTGGTCTTGGGGACATCTGAGCCTCCACATCCTGAGGACACGGGATCTGGCTTGACCTAGAAAACTGAGCTGCCCCCCCTCCTGTGGCCCCTCCCCCTGGCCTCATTCTGCATTGCACAAAGCAAACCCCAGGTGGACACAACCCCAGTCTTTCCCGAATCCTTGCTACTGTGGCTGGAGCTTTTTCTCTTTGGGCTTAGGTGAGAAAGGTCATTTTGTCCAGCTTAGTAGGTAGGAGATTCAAGGTCTGTCATGGCAAAGCCTGCCAGCTGCCCACCTGGGATCCATCCTTCCCGTCTTCTTTGAGAGCAGGACCCTGATGTTCTTTGGTGCAGCAATATACCCAGGGAAAAGACTACATGTCCCAGCTGCCCTTGCAGCTAGGCTGGTCACATGACTAAGAGCTGGCCAATCAGATGCAAGTGGAAATTGTAGTAGTTGGGATTTGGGGAAGGGTTCCTTAAGAAGGGCACAGTCCATAATCTGGCATGGGGCTATTTTTACCCTTTGTTTCCTTCTTTCTGCTTCCTGCCTGGAACATAAATGAGGCAGCTGCAGCTCCAGCAGCCATCTTGGACCATGAGGTGATCAGGAGAATGGAAGTCCCCAGCTAAGAATAACGGAGCAGAAAGATAGAAAGAGCTGTGTCCCTAATGGCACTGTGGAGCCACCATTTCAGCTCTGAACAATCTACTTATGGTCACTTTTTATGTGAGAGAGAAATACTCTTCTATCCATGTAAGCTACTTTTATATATATATTATATATATACACCAGTTTCTCTTTTATCTTATATATTAATGTCCTTTCTCTTTGCTGTTTGTGTTACATTATTTCCAGTCTTTCTTACCAGCTATTGATGAAAAATTCTAACTGATAGGTATGTCACTGACTCTTATGTGAACTTGGAGGTGTGGCAAGAACTTCGATGCTTTTTCTCATTTGGGGCTGGTTAGTGTTGTTGGGGTTAAGAGTATAGGTTCAAATCCATCCTCACTTTCTAGCTGTGCCATTGCCTGGAAACCTCATCTTGGAGATCACGGATTTAGCTAATAGCCTTCAAACTCCATGGAGCTCTCTTAGTGCTCAGTTTGGTAGGACAGAGTCAGTGGACAGAACTTTTAGCTCCCTCCTTCCTTCATTAGCCAGAACTGGTCACGTGGCCACCTGTTGCTGTAAAGCAGTCTGGGAAAGTGAGTACCTGACATTTTCAGCTGCTTTTATGGGAGGCAGTGCCTGCCATCATGAAAGAGGAGAGGGGAATGGTTGCTGGGGAGCTAACCACATTCTCTTCTCTCTCTCTCTCTGAGAGAGGAGAGAGAGAAAGAGAGAGAGGGAGAGAGCGAGCATCTACCCTGGGACAGACCCTTCACTTTAATCAAAACAGTTTCTCTTTAATTTTATATATTAGTCTCTGCTGTTTCTTGTTATATGTGCAAACAGTTTGTCCATTTCACTGATATTTTCAAAGAATCAGCTTTAGGTTTTATTGACTCACTCAATGTTTTATTTTCTATTTTATCCATTTCTGCTTTTATCTTTCTTAATTCCTTACCTTTTCCCCTTTGGTTTATTTTGGGGACTTTCCCCCTCATTTCTTGAGTAGAAACTTACTTTGCTCACTTTCAAGCTCTTTTTTTTTTTTAATAATCTCAATGCATTTAAGTATTTAAGGCTTTCATTCTGCCGCCAAGTGCGGCTTTGGCCGTATCCCACGGTTTCATTATATAATGTTTTTACTGTCATTTGATTCTGGTTAGTATTTTGCATTTTAAGTGTCCCTGTAATCCAAGTATTATTTAAATTCAAGGGTTTCCGGGGGCAGGGGTATAGCTTAGTGCTAGAGCAGGTGCTTAGCATGCACAAGGTCCTGAGTGCAATCCCCAGTACCTCCATTAAATAAATGAATAAACAAACCTAATTACCTCTCGCCCCAAATTAAGAAACAAACAAGAAAGAAATTTTTAAAAAGGATTTCCCCCACTAAATGTTTAGAAATTTGGGGTGGGGAACAGGCTCTAGCTTTTGAATTGTTATATACTTTTATTGCATTGCATTTTAAATAAGATATTGACCTACCATGTAAGCTTGCACTTGAAGAAACGGCTCTGAGGCTAACAAAATGGTTTGGAAAACTCTAGCCTATCCTAAGTCCACACCTTTTTTACTGATGGACAAATCGAGGGTCTAGTGAACCCACAGCAAATGTAGGATTCCAACCCAGATTTTATAACCCTCATTCTGGGTATCTTTCACCACTCACCATCTTAGCTCAACATAGCCATCCCCAGAAATGCTCTGGCCTGAAAGTTTTGGAGAAATCTCTCTACTAGTCCTTTCCATCCCTGCCCAAACCTCTCTTTCCACCCCAAGCCTGGAGTCTGCTATCTCCACTTCTAACACCAAGAGTCTCTCGCCAGTGGGTCATCTTGAGTGGGTGGGGGCCTGCGGCTCAGACTCCACTAGTGGGAGGAGTTAGAAGACACACTCTCTCTGCTTCCTGCTCCCCTGTTCTCCACCCCTCACCCCTACCCCTGCCCCATTTGCATTCATTTATTCATAGGGGATTTTTGTATTTAGAGGAGAAGGGAGATATTTTAGGGCCGTGCAGGTGATGTGTGAGAGATACGAGGGGTGGGGGGGAAATCCCAGGACAATGGAGGACACAAAAGGGCATCTTTGGTTAAATGGATGAAGGCCAGAAGGTGCTGGAACTCTTCCTGAGAAATGTGGTCATTCCCTGTCCTGTGCACAAGCAGCTTGGCATCAGGCCCTGGATTAAGGAGCAGGGTGCAGTGTAGGAGAGGGCATGTCCGGCCACTGTTTGGTGCCAGAGGAGGGACGTTCTTTGCCCCACTAGGAAGCAGGACCCTCAGATATAACCTGGGGAGATGTGGGAAGGCCTGAGGCCCTGATATCAAGCAGTGGGAGCTTGGAGCCCTCGGATTTGAGTATCCCTGTAGATATATGCATCCCGACTGAGAATAATCTTGGGTGGGAAAAGCAGCAAGTGTGGCCACCAGGAAATGGCAAGGTTGGCGGTGGCGGAAGGATAGGCTGACACATACGTGTGTTAACCAGGACGTTTATGAACTCTGTGGCTCTCTGACAGCTCAGTGAAGGAGTAGGGCCCTGGTGGCTCTAACTCTAGGGTGGAAACAGGAGAACAGTGGACCATGGTCCGGCATCCTTGCTGGAAGCAAGAGGTCCTCCGCTCAGGAGGAGGCGACGAGGAGGGTGGCACAAAGCGCCCGTCTCTCTGGAGGTCTCCAGGGCCACGACGCTACTCCAGGTCTGTGCGGAAGGATGGGCACAGGGGCGGAGGAGACTGTCAGGGAGGTAGGAGGCCAGGCCCCCGGCGCCCCCGTGCCTCCCGCTGCCCTGCCCGCCCCAGCCTCCCGGCGGCCCCGCCCACCCCCGCGCTCAGCCTGTGCCATGCTCAGGTTCAGGAAGGTGGCGCTGGTCCCGGTGCGAGGAAGGGAGGTTGACTGTGAGAAGAGAGACAGGGTGAAGAGGAATTCCGGGGCTCCATCGGGGGTGGCCTGCTGCCGCCGACAAGCATTCTCCCTCCAACACGGACCCAGAAAACCAGGGTTTGAGTGAGTGGATGAAGGAGGGTACCAGGGGTGCTTCGCAGTGATTGAGTCCCTGATCCTGGAAGCTTCAAGTCTGAGGCAGGAGGTCACTATCCTTGACTCAGGGACATGGCTTCTTGGACTGCCTGGGGGAAGCGAGACTGCAGACTGGGGAATGACCTAGCCCACAGTGTCTGATAGCTCCTGGTCAAATGGGTGAAACTTGACCCTGCCTCAGGGACATTGCCTCTCAGAGCTCTGGGAATGCTCAGTGTGATGGGAGAAATATGGTCCCTGACTCTGGGAGCTCCTGGCCTGATGGAGGAGACATGGTCCCTGGCTCTGGGAGCTCCCAGCCTGATGGAGGAGACATGGTCCCTGGCTCTGGGAGCTCCCAGCCTGTTGGAGGAGACATGGTCCCTGGCTCTGGGAGCTCCCAGCCTGATGGAGGAGACATGGTCCCTGGCTCTGGGAGCTCCCAGTCTGATGGAGACATGGTCCTTGGCTCTGGGAGCTCCCAGTCTGATAGAAGTGACATGGTCCCCAACTCTGGGAACCCCTAGTTTGGTGAGCAAGACATGGTCTTCAACATTTGTTAATTCCCAGTCTGATGGAGGAGACATTGTTCCTGACTCCTGGGAGCTCCCAGTCTGATGGGGAGACACGGTCCCTAACATCTGGGAGCTCCCAGTCTGATGGAGGAGACATTCTTCCTAACCATTGGGAATTTCCAGTCTGATAGAGGAGACATAATTCCTACGACCTAGAAACCTCCATCCTAATGGAAATCACCCTTATTTCAGTGTGAGAGATGTATTTTACCTTCTAGGGGTAGAAATTCTGTTCTCACTCTTACTATAATGCAAAGGACAAAACAGGACCCTCATTGTCCGGGATGACAGTCTGAAGAGGGAGGCATGGTCCACCCTCACTCTGCACCTCTAGTCTGATGGGAGAGGTAAGCCTCCATCATTAAACCATCCTCCCAGCATGGTGGTAGAGGCAATAGCTCCTGTGTTTTAGGGGCCACCAATCTGCAGGAAAAAGGATACCCTATCCTCAGGCTACGTCCCATGTTTTAAAACCTTTGGTCTGGTATGCCTCTGCCAGGAGCGAGAAGGCACAGAAGCCCTGCTTAGTGCCCCCAGTCTGATAGAGGGAGCCTCGCTACCCCTGGTCTAGGTTATCAGTTTGACAGAAGAGGCGAGAGCTCCACTGGGGAGTCCCAGGTCAGATGGAGGAGGCAAAGGCCCCTTCCTTCCGTCTGATGGTGAGGCATATCCATCCTTGACTTCTCTCCCCAGACTCACGGAGGAGGCAAAGGCCTCTTCTGGGAGCCCCTGTCTGAAAAGAGGTGCCCCCCGCCCCCTCCTGCACACTCACGGGCCACCTGCAGCTCCACTTCCAGAGTCTCAGTCTTGCCCTGCAGTGTGACGGTCTTGAGTGTGTAGCGGCCGGCGTCTGTGAGGTTCAGCTTCTGCACCAGCAGCGAGCAGTTGGGGAAGCCCACCTCCCGGCCTGTGTGCGCGGGGCCTGCAATCCAGTTCCCCGACGGCAGTTGGCTGAGCAGCCGGTTGGGCTCGGAGGCAGGCCCGCGGTACCAGGCGTAGACCAGCAGGTCCTTGGGGTAGCCCGGTACGGTCAGTGTCACGTCCTGGCCCTCCATCGGCCTGCTCGGCACGGGCACGATCATCGTGGCCACTACTGCCGCTGGGGAGAGAGCCGGAGGGGCTGGGTCAGCTGGGCCAGCACAGGGCACAGCATCCCCTGCCCACCCCCAGCCAGCTCACTTATGCCTCCCCCACTGGCTGGTGCTCCCCGTGTGGGGTGCTGGGAGGGAGACAGAGGAAGCAGGTGGCGTGTGGTAGTGGAGGCAGAGTTTGTGTCCCATCAATGCCCGCTGCCAGGGAGCTGTGTCTTCCCCCATCAGACTGGGAGGCCTCAGTGGGTGGGGGCCGTCTCTCCCCCACTAGACTAGGAATTTCCAGCCTTTGGGGGGATATCTCTCTATTAAACTGGAAGACCCTAGAGGGGTGGGTCATGTCTCCTCCATCAAACTGGAAACTCCCAAAGTATAGGGGCCATGTCTCCCCCATCAGATTGGAAATTCTCAGAATATGGGGGCCGTGTCTCCCCCATCAGATATTTGGGAGCTGTGTACTCCAGGTTGTGTCTCTTCTGTCAGACCGAGAGACCTCAGAATATGGGGGCTATAATTCCCCATCAGACGGAAAGATTCCAGAGGGTGGGAGGCCATGTCTCCTCCATCAGACTGGAAATTTCAGATTATTGGGCTGGGTCTTTCCAATCAGGCTGGGGACCTCAGAAGTTGAATGGGAACATGTCTATTCCATGAGACTGGAAATTCCTAGAAAGTGGGGGCCTCTACTCCCCCATCAGATTGGGAGTACCTCCAAAGTGGGAACTGTCTCCCCCATCAGACTAGGAATTCTCAAAAAAAAGGGCCATGTCTCCTCAAGACCATGTCCTCCCTATCAGAATACAAAATCGTCTCAAGTGTGGACTGTGTCTCCTCCATCTGACTGGAAGCTCACTGAGGGTGGCTGTCCTGTCTCCTTCATCACTGCTTGGATGGAGTATGAGGCGCTGACTCTTCTCTCTGACTGGTAGCTCCTTGATAGGGAGGCCCTGCTTCCCTGTTTCAAGACCATCTCTCCAAGGGCAGAGCCCATGTCTCCTCCATCAGATCAGAGTCTCTCCCAGTGGGGAAAGGGTGGTGTCGCCCTTTCCTCTGTCTCTCCCCTGGCACCTGCCACAGGGTTGCTGACAGTTCAGGAGGCTCTTGGGGATGCTGTACCCATTCCCTGCACATACCTGCACACCTCGGACACCCCCCATCTTGACCTGCACAGACAGGGCTCTGGGCAGCGCCTGAGGTCATCTGGTCCACCCCCCTGTGTCTTGCCAAGACCGGCTGCCAAGGCTCAGGTTGGGTGGGGCAGGAGGTACACTTACCTCTGGGGATGCCATTTCTGCTTTGGGTGAAAGAGTATCCACCCTTTGGATGAGACCCAGCCTGTTAGTAGGAGGGAGGGTGGAGGCGGGGGAGGACTGTTCCCACTGTCCCTCAGGGGACGGTGGCCACTTGGGAAGGAACCAAGGCGGAATGAATGAGGCCCTAATGTTCAAAGCCACCATCCCCAGGGGAGGAGAAAATGTCCCCTGAGGCTCCTGATGGCTCTGAGAACACCAGCTGTGTCTGCACTACCCCCACCACCAGGTTGTTTAAGGACAGAGGCCAGACAGTGCCTCCCTCGCTGTGTTTTTCCATTTGCCAACAATTGGCTGTGATTGTCCGGAAGCGGATGCACGTGTGCCCATGTGCGCATGCGCTCCTCGGCATCTGGGCCGGATAACGGGGTAATCTAGTTGGCTGCGCGGAGGTGCCGCTGTCTGGGTGGCAGCTAGTGGGCCAGGCCTGGAGCAGCTGTGGCGGACTGCATTGAGAACAGGGGCGCCCCTGTGACGGGATGGCCGAATGTTTTTCCATTCTGCCGCTGCACAGCGTGGGCTATGTGGCCCGTTTCTCCCTTTGCCAACCCCTCAAGGAAGACAGTCTGATTTGTCATTTGCGTTCTAAGTGGCAAAGCACGAAGGACTGCCTCCTTTTGTCACCTGCATGAAGAGGGTCCATCTGATGTGCCACTTTGTTACTTGGCCAGTGAATGGGTTGGAAATCTCTCGCTTTCCCATCCTCTCTTGGGGAAATGGCGGCCTCATGGTGGGCGGAGAAGCCAAACCTTCACAATCTAACTGGGCTTCCACCGCGGGGGTCGGGGCGGGTGGTCAGGCTGGGGGTTGACTCACCGGAGAGCTTGACCACCACTGAGGCGGATCCAGAAAGCAGGGTCTTGGGGTTCTTAGCAATACACGTGTATGTGCCCTCCTGGGCTGCCGTCATGCTGCTGATGTTGAGGTGGTCCTGACCGTCGTTCTTCAAGGCCCGCCCGTTGAAGGCCCACACGTACTCGGGCTCTGGGCAGGACCGGGACACGCACCACAGCGTGAGGGAGGTGTTGAAGTCGACTTTGATGGTGCAGCCCGTGCGGGTGGTGGAATCCTGGAGGATGGCCACGCGTTCTGGGCCGACTGTGAGGGCGGGAGGGAGAGACATGGGGCAGTAGAGGGGCAGGGCAGTCGAGGTGGGCACCCCTGGCTTTCTTTCCACCAGGCTGGGCCCCTGGGAATATCTGGGCCTAGCAGAGGGGAAAAAAAAAGTTACAGTCCTGCATGAATCTCTAACTTGCGCTAAGATCTTGAGAATCACTTTCTCAGGGATCTTGGTTTTTCTCTTCTGTAAAAAGAGGATGTTGGGCCAGACAGAATTTCAAGATAACGTTTGAAATCTATGGCTACATTAAAAAAAAAAAAAAAAAAAAAGAAGAAGAAGTCTAACTGATTGGTTTCTGATAAGCCATTCTAAGAGTCTAGAATTCTAGGGCTCCAAGAGCAGATGTTTCTAAGTTATTAGGCTTCTAAGATTCTAGAAATCTATGTTTCTGAGATTCTAGGATTGGGTGGCTCTACGGTTTTAGAATTAGATTCTCAGAGTCTAAGAATCTCTGCTTCTAGAGTTTGCAGGATTCTCAGAGTCTAGAATTCAGTGCTTCTTAAATCTAGGTTTCCCTGGTTGTAGGATTCTAAGTTCTAAGTTTTTCTACATCACTCATGTACCTCAGTGATTTCTTTTCTTTGGAGTCCACACTGCATATCTGCTGTCCCTGGGGATGACTCCACGCTTTGGTTATGTTTTTTAAAGTTTTGTTTCCACTCCCATCCCACCACTCACTTCCCGCCTCCCTTTCAAACCCAATCAGTTCGGTGTCCTTTCCTTGGAGTATTGATTATTTAATTTCAAAGGTGGTCTTTAGTCCTTAGGAGATGGAGCAAGTGCCTTGTAAGGGGGAACCCCTGGTTTCTAATCCTGCTGGCCTACTGACTCACTGTGTGCCCTTGGGTGCCCTTTCCAGGCCTCAGTTTCCCCATCTAGGCGGTTGGGACACTGGGTATCTCGGATGGGGCCGGGCCAGGAGGACTCACAGTACACAGTCAGGTTGATGGGCTCGCTGCGGCTGACACTGACTGGGTTCCAGACCTCACACTGGTAGGCTCCAGCCTCCTCCCTGCGGACGCCATGTCGGGTCAGCACCCGGCCATCGGGGGACAGGCCAAGACGGATGGTGATAGGCAAGGCCTCGCCATTGAAGAACCAGCGGACCTCAGCGGGGCTGGGGCTGCTGCACGTCAGGTACAGGGTGTCTCGGCGCTCCACCAATGCAGTGCTGTTGGCTGTAACCACGGGCGGGGCCAGGATCTCTGTGGAGCAAGAGACAGAGGGGGAGGGGGCCGGGCACCACCTGCTCTGGGGGCCTCCTTCTCCCCAGGCAAGGAGCATGATAGGATCCTGGCGGTGCCCTTGAACCTCCAGCCAGGACAGACAAGGAACAGGAAGGGAGGCAGATTTAATCCTGGAAGCCATCCTGAAGGATGTGAGCATTTTAATGTTATTTTAGGTCTTTTTGTTTGATGGTTTTAATATTTTTTAGAGTTTTTTTTTTTTAAAGCAGGATTGGGAAGGAGACGGGGAGGCCCAGCTGGGGTTGAGGGGGCTCCAGGGGGTGTCTCACCATAGACCTGCAAGTGTCCGTAGCCCACCTCCGTCTGAAACTGCCTGTTGAGAGTCTGCAGGATGTAGGTGCCCGAGTGTCTGGGCAGGACGCCCTGGATGTCCAGGCCGCCGTCGGGGCGCACAGCCTCCCGCCCCGTGTGGGCCGGGCCGGGGGTCTCATCACCCGTGCTTACGATGTAGCTGGCCACCAGGTAAGACAGGCTGAGCGTGGGCCCCGCGTACCAGTTGTAGGCAAGGAGGTCCCCCGAAAGCCCTTGGACAGCCAGTGTGATGTTGTCCCCCTCGGATGGCTTGGCAGGCTGGGGGGTGATGGTGATCTCAGCTCCCACGCTTAGGAACGCGGCTGAGGAAGATGAGCCAGAGGGGTCAGATGAGCCAGAGGGGTCAGATGAGGCAGGCTGGGACCGCTCCCCACATTTGATGGAGGAGGAGACATAGGCTCCTGCCGCATGTGTTGTTGCCACACGTGTTCCTGCTATGCAGTAAGTGCTGAATAAGTGTTAGCCAGGTGCAGGGGCTCAGTCCTGGGGAGATGGGTCTGTTCTGAGGACTGAACTGGATGGGCCATGCTAAGGATCTAGTATAAGGCTGGGCACACGGCAATCTCATAGCACACGCTCACAGCCTCCAGGAGCTTTTGGGTGCGTCCAGAGGGTTTTCCTTCTGTGAGAGTCATCATCAGGCCTACACTTATGAGATCAGGCTGCCTCACCCAGCCCCTGGGCCTGGACTCCCAGTCCAGTGCTCTTACTCTGCCTCCCCAGGCTCGGCCACAGCAGAAAGTTGGGACGTGATGAATACACCCCACCCTTTCTGTTCTCAACTCAACAGATAAGCCTCAAACCCATCTAGCTGGTTGAGTCTGCCTGGGTTGGAGTTGTATGTGGTTTCCTGGAGTGGGGAGCCGGGGCACCTCTTATGTAAGACGTATTTACATGCCCAGCCTGGTTTCCGGTACTTTCCATGCTGTTAGAGCATGGCTAGGAGTAAGGGCTCTGGGTCTGGCTCTTAGCCCTGCTGTTTTCTGGCTGTGTGACCTGTGACCAGTGACTTCACCTCTCTGAGCCTCAGGTTTCTGGTCTATGAAGTGGGGGTCACGAGTGGACCACCTTTGTAAGGTGGTTATGAATACATGGAAAGCATTTAGAACAGCTCCCAGTATCCAGTAAATGCTAGTAAACCCTGCTTGTAATGACCTTCAAGTGACCCTGGGAGTTAGGCCCATCTCCTAGATGAGGAAACTGAGGTTTAGAACTGTCCAAACCATATCCCCAGGCCCCAGGAGGAGCAGAGCTGCTGGTTCCAACTCACTCTAGTTCAGGCTTCCATAGCTCAAGTAAGAGTTTGCCCCAAGAATGCTCACACCCAAGCCTTAGAAATCTCCAAAATCCACCCCGAAAACCTCTCCGGGTGATGGTCCTTCCCGGCCTTCCCCTCGCTGGTGACCCTTGGAGGAGCAAACCACACCTGCATGATGCAGAGCAGTCCTCCCTACCCAGCATGCTGGATTTCCAGCTCACACCTTCCCTCCCCAGGCCGGGCATCCCCTCCTTTCCCCGTGGGGGCCGAATTCTGGGGGTGCCATCCTTGCTCACCACTGAGGAAGAGCCAGCTGTACCCGGTCAGCACCATCTTTCACCCCAGTCCGGCTCCTGGGGATAGTGGCGTTGGCGGCCCGGTGCTCCGAGGCCCTTCCTGATTGGGGTTTGGCTCCGTCTGGTGCCGGATCAGGGAGGGTTCGGTGATTTGGAGCTGGGGGGGGGGAGATCACCTGAATTTGGAAGGATCGAGTCACCGAGGATCTGGGGCCCCGTTTGGGTACCAGAGTGGGTGTGGCAGGCACGGGCCAGGGGTCACGACCTGGTCAGGCCTCCTGGGGCGCTGCCTAACCTTCTTTGTGCCGAGGGCCCAGATTTGGTACCAGGAGAAGAACCAGGTCGCCAGGGAGGAGGGAGGAGGGGCAAGGGAAGATTTTAGGGCAGTTCTTAACCATGACCCAGGCCTTGGCTTCCCTGGTGAGCTTAGGGGTCACTGAGCAATAAAACCCATCAGCAGTGATTGCCCGTTTCCCAGTCCCAACGCCAAGGGTGACCTTCATGTGTCATCTCTGTGGCTGCCCTGTGATGTGGGCACTGTCAGAACCCCCAGTGGCAGATGAGGAAACTGAGGCACCAGGAAAGGACTCTGACTTACCGATTCCTGCAAGGCGGGGGGAGAGGTCTGAATCCTGCCGTTTCCAAAGCTACACAGAAGGGAAGGAGGCTGGGTGCCTCCACACTTTCTTTGGGGCCCTGCTTCATTTTGACCTCCTGCACAGGGCTGAGAAATTCAGTTTGTCTTCGCCTCTTGAGGCCTCGTTTTTGCCTATCTGTCAAATGGGTGTATGTGGAGACATTGGGGCCAGAGAGAGCCCAGTGTTGACCTGGGATCTGCACTTACTAGAAGTGGGGCTAGGGGCAGCCCCTTCCTGAGTTTCCATTTACTGTGGAAAAACAGGGAGGATGTAGCCCTGACTCTGGTTGTTGAGAACAGTGAGATGCTACATGTCAGGAACTCTGCCAGCACCTGGCAGAGTCTGGGTCCCAAATACGAGGTGTGGTTGCTGTTACTGGACCTGGTTCCACTGTTCCTGGCCTCCATGACCCTGGGCAAGTTATGGAGCCTGCCAGGCCTTGGTTTCCTCATCTGTAAAATGGGAGTGATGCTTGTACCCATCTCATGGGGTTGTAAGGATCAAATGAGTGAACTTGTATGAAGTACTTACGATGATGGCAGACATGGAGCAAAAACGCAATAAATCACTCATTCATTTATGCTACAAATATTTAATGAGCAGAGACTGCCTGCCAGGCGCTGTTCTAGTGGCTGGTGGGTAAAATCCCTCTCTTCATCGTGCTGACAATTGTGGGATTAACACATAAACAGAAAATCTATTCCATGTTGATGGAGATAAGTGCTCAGGAGAAAAACAAAGCTGAGAAGGGGGCTTGTAATTTTGAAATTGGGGGCAGAGGAGGGGCTGAGGGAGGATGTCTCTGGGAAGGTGACCTTGGGCAGGAGCCACGGGGGATCTAGGAAGGGTGTTCCTAACAAATGTGTTATTATCAACATCTTGGTGGCTTCTGGGTCCTGGTCTCTCTGAGGCCCCAGCATCCAGCTTCTGGGCAGGGGGCCATACCTGCAGCTCACCTGTCCTGGTTTGCTCCTCCAGCACCGTGTCCTGAGCTGCCCTGGCAGGGGCAGGGCTCTGACATGGGGGGTGGTGCTAGGTGAGAGGGGTGGGGGTGGCCAGATGCGTTGTGGGTGACCTGGCTCCTTCTGCTCCCCCCATCCCTCCTGCAACCTCACCTTACCCTTCTCTGTCCTGGCCCAGCCCTCTCCCCTGAGCCCTGGGAACTTGTCCCAGTGTCATTCAGAATGCCTCCCCCGGATGTCCCTGGGAACCTCTCCCTCACCCCGTCCCAAACTGACCTCGGCATCTTCCCCCCGACCTGCTCCTCCTCCTCCTTGTCCTTTTATCAGGGATGGCGCCACTGTCCACCTGTCACTGGGACAGAGAGACTGGGTCTCGTCCTTGATGTCCAATTCCCCCCCCAACCCCTCACACCACACCCTCTCATGCCTGCCTCTTAAATATCTCTTCCTTGTGTGCCTTTGTCTCTGTCCCTGGGTCCATGTCCTCCCACCCCCCCACCCCCCTTTCCCCACAGCTCCTTGTCTGGCTTCCCCTCCTCAACTCCTCCCTGATCTCTGGCCTTGGTTTGGCCCCATCTTGGTACTCAGAACCTGCTATGACTCCTTGGCATCCTCAGGAGAAAACCCAACTCCTCATGGTGGCCCACCGGGCCGTGCATGGCCTGGCCCTGCCCATTTGACCAGCCTCATGGAACATCCCTTCCTTCTGGAAACTCTCTGTTCCAGTTATTCTGCCTCACTTGCCCTCTCTCCACCCAGCATATCCTTGTTTCCCTCTGCTCTATTTCATTGCCTATTCAACAACTCCTCCTCTTCCAGGAAGCCCTCCTGGACTCTCAGACAGGGTTAGATATGCCCTGGATCCCCAGTCCTCACCCTGACCACGCTGGGTCCTCACTCTCAGAGGGTGGGTCTGTTTCTTCAACAGGACTATGAGTTGTGGGAGGGCAGGACCACAGCTGCTTTGGTTGCCACTGTGTCCCCAGCACCACCCAGCACGGGATCGGGTGCAGAGCAGAGGATCAGAGAGTGTCTGTGGAACCGGACACCGGGTGTGGATGACACAGAGAGGAGTCTCCAGGGAGGCCTGGGTTTCTGATAACTTGCCGTCTGGCCGAGGAGTGAGAAGAGGCTGTGGCTCTGAGAGTCTTGAGGCAGGTCCTGGCTTTTGTCCTACTCCACCAGGGCTCCCTACCTCCCCCAGCATCACCCGACCCTTCCTGATCTGCTCCCAGCCCCTACCTCTCTGGCCCTGCCTCTGGTGCCTCCAGACATGAGCCCAGAATTTTGGTCCAATTGAGCACTGAAGTTTCTTGAGCACCTACTACGTGCCAGGCCCAGAACTGGGCAGGAAGTAGACCGGGCAGTCCTGGACAGGACCCTTTCTTTGCTTGTCTGGGAAGCAGGTGGTGGGTGATCATGACCCTGACCTCCCTGGAATTCCTCCAAGGGTGAGGGAGAGCAGGTGGGTGGAGAGTTCAGTGCTGGGCCTGTCCCAGAGTGGGAACTGGGTACATGGTTCCATTGTTCATTAACTTTTCAGCAACCGTTTATTGAGCATCTGTTACGTACCAGGCACTGTGCTAGGCTCCAGGTTACAGCCCCATACAGGAAAGACAAAAGCCCTTGCTCCAGAGAGCTGACTTTTTTTGTCTGGGGAGATAGTCAACTGACAAATACAAACAGGTACAATATTATATCAGGTGGAGATAATGCTGTGGAGAAAAAGAAAGCAGGGTTGGAGGTGTCTGGGGCACTGGCTTATAAAGCACAGAGAGAAGATGTTTTAGGAGGCTACATTGCCATACTGAATCTGGGGGGAAAGCATTCCAGGGAGGGGGAACCATAAGTGCAAAGGCCCTGAGGCAGGAGTGTTTTGGTGAGTGTGAGGTCATTGTAGCTGGAGCAGAGTCAGTGAGGGCAGAGAGGGAATAGGGTAAATTATTCAGGGCTTTGTGGGTCACAGGAGGACTTTGGCTTTTACTCTGAGATGGGAGCCCTGGGATGGATGTAAACAGAGGAGGGATGGGAGTTGACTTAGGTGTCAATAGGATCTTCTGGCTGCGTGTGGGGAACAGACTGTGCGGGGGGTGATGGCAGATGCTGAGAGGCAAGGAGGTGACTGTAATAGTCTGTGCTGTCCAATCTGGTAGCCACTACCACTAGCTTATCTGAATTGAGATGAGCTATGAGTAAAGAGTACACACCAAAGTGGTGATCATTTTGTAATATATACAAATATTGAATCACTATGTTGTGCACCTGGAGCTAACATACATTGTAGATCAATTACACTTCAACTAAGAAAAGGAAGGGCACATAATCACAGTATCCTAACAGGTTCTGCAGTGAACAATATTTACATTGTTGTAATGATGCAAACACTTACTTTGTTTTGAGTTTCCTTATATATACAATGGAATACTACTCAGCCATCAAAAGGAATGAAATAATGCCACTTCCAGCAACATGGCTGGACCTAGAGATTATCATATTAAGTGAAGTAAGTCAGAGAGAGAAAGACAAATATCATATGGTATCACTTATACATGGAATCTAAAAATTGATACAAATGAACTTATATACAAATACTCATTATTGATATAATTAAAATTATGATAAAATTTTGGGGAGAGGATGAGGAAGGAGAGGTGGAGGTATTAATTAAATTTTATCTCTTATAACATCTATACATTTTAAAATGTTTTTCTTTTCTTTTTATTGTATCTCTATGAGATAATAAATTTAACTAACCCTGTTGTGATAATCATTTCACAACAGATGTAAATCAAACCATTAGGCTGTACACCATAAACCTATACAGTGCTGTATGTCGGTGATTTGTTAATAAAACCGAGAAAAAACCCCCAGAATCTGAAGGTGAAAAGAAAAAAACCCACACACTAAATACTGAAGATTTATTGCAGACCGAAAAAAAACAAAAGAATGTAAAGTAGATCATTCACTTTTTATACTGAGTCCATGTTAAAATGATAACATTTTGCCTACGCTGGGTAAAATAAATTCATTTCACCTGTTTCTTTTTTTTTAACTGCAGGTACTGGGATGGAACCCAGGACCACGTGCGTGCTAAGCATGCGCTCTACCACTGAGCTATTACCTTCCCCCTTCATCTATTTCTTTTTACTTTTCTTCATGTGATACCGGAACATTTTAAGGTGTATATGTGGCTTGCATCATGTCTATTGGATGGCTCTGGATCAGGCAGAGGGTGGTTATGCCTGGACCAGGAAGGGGCGAAGCTGTCGGATTGTTGATATATTTTACTAATGATACACTATTCACTTGACGTTGTGGGCTTTTCCTGTTATCTCATCCGGGACCACCCTCCCTCCCTGAGAACCCATTTTGCAGATAAGGAAACTGAGACTTGGGGCCGCAGCCTTAGGAGGTTGGAATGGGTAGGTCTTGAACTCTGCATAGCCAGCTGGTGACAAGGTTCTCTGACCTTGTTTTGTCAACTCTCTCCCCCCACCCCGGCTCTCTTATCTCACCAGCCTCATTGTTTGTTCCCTAGGGAGCCAGAGGCCATTTGGGCCTCCTTCTGTCTCCCCGCTGAGACCCCGCCCATCACTGACGTCATCGATATTCGTGAGATGGAATGAGTGGTCGGTTCTCCCGTGGCAGGACCCTTGTCCTGTCCCCCTGGGCAGAGCCCTAGAAGCTGAGAGGTTGGCTAGAGCTGCTCATTTAACTTGGCTGAAGCAGGCTTCTGACCTCCCGGCCCCCCTTTTCTCCTCCCCTTATCTGTCCAGGGCGAGGCTGAGGTGCTGCAATATTTACTCATGGATCTGACTTCAGGGTGTGGCTTCCTGTGCCCGCCTGGCAACTCTGGGCTTGGTCCTGGTGGGGGCGGGGGCGGGGGCATTGGGGGGAGGCTGTTCTATCCCACGTCCCCCACTTGATTCCTCACCCTCAAAAGAACACCGGGGCTACCCTGCAGAAGGGGACAGTGGGTTGGAGGTCAAGCCTCAGACCTTTGAGTAGGCTGTTCCCTTTGCCTGGGTACCTGTCCCTCCCCAACCCCTTGCCCCCTCTCCCCTCCTTCACCCGGGGTTTTCCAAGTCTTTTAATCATTTAACAAATATTTGTTAAACACTGACTATCTGCCGGGCTGTGCTGGGGATACAGGCAACATCACTTCCCTTGTGGGACTAAATCCTATTGGAGGGAGATGTGCAATAATTAAAAGACTGATAGAGCGTATCTTGTCGGGTGGAGATAAGTGCTATAAAAATATTCAATAGGGGGAGAGGTTGGGGAGTGGCAGGGGCAGCTCTTTTGGTAGGGAGGGTGGAGAGGGCCTTTCTGACGAGGTGACGTTTGAGCAGAGACCTGAAGGAGGTGACCCGGGGGACTGTGACTATCTAGGGGAAGAGAGTTTTTGGCAGGTCTCAGCAAGTGCAAAGGCCCTGAGGCAGGAGGGTCCTGGATGAGTGTGAGGATAGGGAGGAGGTTGGTGTGGCTAGAGCTGTGTGAGGGAGGGGGATCATGGGAAGAGGTGGTTATACAAAGAGCAGGGGACCCAGAAAATGGACCTTTGTACACCAGACGGCAGGTTAAAGATGAGTCGGGTGATGGTAAGTCCCAGCTTGGGGTAAGAGAGCCAATGAGAGGCAGAAGGGAAGACTCTAAGTGTGGGGTGAGGGGCTGCAGGGGTCTGGTTTGGTATGTGTGAGGGGCTGGGCTTTTCTGGAAGGCAGTTCAAGGCAGGAAGTGAAAGGCAGAGTTAGGGAGGTGAAGGGGAGCAGAGAGGGTGCCAGGGTTCTTTGGGGACCCCATAAGGGCTATGAGGACCTGGGAAAAGGGAACCCAGCTAGGTGTCCTTCCTTTCTGGGCCTCATGTCTCCCATCTGTAATGTGGGAAGGAGTTGGACTTGTATTTAGACTTATGGTCAAAAACAATTTAAAAAGTATTTATTTTCTATTTTCTTTAATTAATTAATTATTTTTTTTGGGGGGGGTAATTAGTTTTTTAAAAGGATTTATTTATTTTTAATGGAGGCACTGGGGACTGAACCCAGGACCTCGTGCATGCTAGGCATGTGCTCTGCCACTGAGCTGTACCCTCCCCTTCTAAAAACTTTTTTATTCTGGAAAACTTCCAAGTTTTATAGACTCCTCAAAAACAGAGGAGAACAGAACAACATCCTTCCCCCTACAGCCATCTCCCACCTTGGGTCAATCTTGTCTCCTTTCCCCCACCCAAAACCCTTTCCCATTTTATTTGAAAGCAAATTCCAGTCATGGGATCATTTTATTCATAGATACTTCAGCCTGTATCTCTAAAAGATAAGGACTTGCTAAAAAGAAACAAACAAACAAACATACTCACAGTGTCATTATTTCATGTAAAAAGTTAAAATGAATAATGAAGACCTCTTTAGTATCTTCAAATACCCAGTCAGTGTCCAAATTTCCAATCATCTCCTAAATAGTAGACTCTTTTTACCAGCTTCACTGGGGGCATCATTTCCATCCCATAAAATTCACCTTGTGCAGCCATCCCCCAAATCTTGTTTTAGGACACTTTCATCACCCCCAAGAGTTTCCTTGTGTCGAGATACAAAAACGATTCCATATTTTGAAATGTTTGTTCCATCAGTGGAACAATTTCCTCAACTAAATTCTTCCACGGAACACCAGGGTGTCCAGCAGATAAAAATACCTTGGTCTTGACTCATCCCCCCACCCCCAGGTATGGGAACAAGTCTGCACCCCCATCAAAGGTATGGAGGGTGATACTTCTGAGACCAGGCTACCTATGCCACCTGACCCCGGCCGGACCCTTTCAGAGAGCAATGCCCTTTGGCACACAGAGCGGTTGAGTTTGGGAGAGAAGGGTTTTCCCCATGAATCATAATCCCTCTTGGTCACGGCCCAACATACTTCCTTCCCCCAAGCAGCCACTTCCTCATTTGTCAAACAAGGAGCCACAGCCCTGAGAATCAGAGGTGCCTGTGGACTCATGGGAAGTTGGTAGTGGTGGGCAGTGACCCCTGGTGGGCAGAGCTTGGGTGGGGAGAGCCAAGGAGCCTGGGGGTTCCCAGTTCCAGCCAAGGACGTTGGTCTCTTCCTAATTGGGCCGAACACTGAACCCAGTGCCTGAAATTCCACCATCTGAGAATGATACCTCCTTTGGATTGAGCAGTGCCCTCTCCTCAGACCCCTCTGCTTGGACAAACAGACCCCTGACATTTTAGTAGGTGGGGATTACATCTTAGTCCTTCATTTCAGACTGAAACATGCAGAGGATAAAGCTTGGGTGTTAGAAAGATTTGGGTTCCATTCCCAGTTTGTCTCTTAACAACCTGCGTGACCTGATCTTTCTCAGCCTCGGTATCTGCGTCTGTAAAATAGGGATAATCAAAGCTCTTGCCTCACAAAATCGTTCTGAGGATAAAATGAGCAATAAGTAAAGCACTCAGCACCGTGTATGGTGTTCAGTAAACGTTCAGTAAATGTGTATTATTAATTATTATTACATTTGCTTCCATATTGCCTCCCCTACTAGACTTTGAGTTCCCTGAGAGTAGAGGCTAGTCTGGTTTATTTTCATGTCTCTGGTGCCCAGTTCATTCAATAGAGCTTGGTGTACAGTAGTTGCTCAATTAACACTTGTCAATGAGGAATGGAGATGCTGGGTACAGAAAGGGAAGGATACAGACCATGAGAATCCACACCTGTTCATTTATTCCACACACATTCCTGGAGCCCCTGCCCTGTGCCTGCCCTGGGCTGGGTGGTGCTGGGACCCATCAAGTGGCTGAGGCCGCCCTGGCTGTGCCTACACCTGCAACCAGGGTCTCCAGCTGCCTTCTGCCAACATGCTGAACTGAACGCAAGACTGTGCCCTGAGCTCATAGTCCAGTGGGGGAGATGAACCCATCTCCAGCCAGTGATGACCCAGAGTTGGCAGGGTTGGGGTGGATATGAACTCAGAATGAGGACCTGACCCAGCTTGGGAGTGAGGGAGGACTTCCTGGAGGAAGAGGTGTCTAAGTTGAGACTGGAGGATGAATAGGAGTGGGGCAGCTAGAGTGGAGTGGTGTGGCTGCAGGCATACTCCAGGCATAGGGAAGAGAATGTGCAGGGTTCTGGAAGGAATTCAGTGTCTTGGACCATAGACCACAGGGTAGGGGTTAGGGGCAGGGGTCTTAGAGGTGAGGCTGAGAGACCCCCAGGAGCCAGACCTCACAGGCAGTTGAATGATTTGGCCAGGATGGGTCCCAGCAGGGAGGGACAGCTGTCGAGTCTGGGCTTTAGAAAGATTCCCCTGGGCTGTTTTCTGTTGGGAGGATGGGACGGGGTGGGAGGAGACCAGGTAGGAGGTTGGGGAGGCACAGGGAGAAACAGGATGGTCTGGCCCAGGGCTGCACTGTAGAGAGCAGGGAAATCCCAGCTCAGGAGACTAGGGGACTGGTTCAGGAGCCTGCCCCAGAGAAATTGAGGGAAGGAGGCGCCCATGTTTCAGCACCAGGGTAGCTGGGTGGACTCTGGGCGCCCAGAAGGTTAAAGTCAGGGCTGGAAACTGAGGGTGGGTGGACGCAGGGGCACCACGCGGCGGGGCGCTCGGCTGTGGGACTGTGCGGTCCTCTGCTGCCCCCTGCTGGCTCCGTGGTGACCCCTGTCCTGCATGCAAGTCTAACTAGAGTGGATCCAGTAATTCCATACCTAACCAGTGACAGATGACATTTCCTGGGCGATCGTGCTGCAGGGTGCACTCACGTTCACTGTCCCCAAGACTACACTCCCAACCTCGGTCCCCAGCTGCCTTCTGCCAACACGCTGAACTGAACACAAGACTGTCCTCCCAAATCTCTCTCTTCCTCCCAAACCCCTTCCTTCCTTCTTTCCTTCCTTCCTTCCTACCTTCCGTCCTTCCTTCCTTTCTAAAAACAGTGTTATTGAGATACAGTGCACATACCATACAATTCACTCCTTTAAAGTGCACAACTCAATGTTTTTCGTATGTTCATAGGGTTATGCAATCATCATCACAACAATCTTAGAACACTTCCACCACCTCCCAAAGAAACCCTGTCCCCATTAGGAGTCACTACCCATGCCCCCCTCCCTCCCAGCCCCTGGCAAACATTAATCTGCTTTCTGTCCCTATGGACTTGCCTATTCTGGACAGTTCACATGAGTGGAATCGTACAGTATGCAGTCTTTCGTGTTTGGCTTCTTTCACTCAGCATAACGTCCTCAAGGTTCCATGTTGTAACATGAATTAATATTTTATTCCTTTTTAATGCCCAAACAATATTTCATGGTATGGATAGGTTGTACTTTGTTTATCCATTCATCTGCTGAGGGACATTTGGGTTGTTTTCACTTTTTGACTATTTTGAATAGTCAAATGCTTCTCTAACATTTGTGTGCAAGTTTTTATTTTATTTTATATATTTTTTGCTATCATCAAACATGGAGGTGCTGGGAATTGAACCCAGGACCTCGTGTATGCTAAGCACATGCTCTACCACTGAGCTATACCCACTCCTGGGTACAAGCTTTTGTGTGAACGTATGTTGTCATTTCTTGCAAACCTGGCCCTCTTGCAGTGTGAACGTCACCACTACTCCTTAAACCTCGTAGGCAAAGCAGGCACCTGGGGGTTCCCCCACTCTGGTACCCCAGCTTCCTCAGCACCTGTTCGGTTCTCCCTCAGAGCATCATCCCCCCTGGACATTCGATGCTGTTTGTTGTCAGCTCTCCAAGGTCAGGGATCTCTGTGTGTTTTGTTCACGACTACCTCCTCAGAGCCTCAAACAGCTGCACACAACAGGTGATCAATAAATGTTTGTTGAATTGATGAATAAAAAAAATTTCCCCAGTCACCCCCACCACTGTGGTCCAGCACTTGTTGAATGAATGAATGAGTCATTGATTGAATAGATAGGGGAGGGCAGGCCTGCCTGGGAATTTCTCTCAGGAAACTATGTGGTTGAGAGTGTGGGCTCAGGTGTGAATCCTGAAGGTGCATTGACTGTACATATTTTGGTTCTCCCTATTCTGGGCACGTGGTAGGAATGCACCTGCCCAGTGCTCTTGACATTGGATTGTGCCGTGTGACTTGCTTTGGCCAATGAACTTAGAGTAGGAGTGTCACTTCCTGGTGGAAGCCCTTAAAAGCCAGTGCGTGTCTTGCTAGGTGCCCTCCCTTTCCCTGTACAGTGGCTGGCCCTGTCATCCTGGTTCCTGAATGGGGAGATGTGAAGCAGAGCTCTCCTGACCCTCGCCACACCTGCCTGCCTGACAGGAACACGTAGCATGAGCAAAAAAATGAACCTGTGGGTGTTCTGAGCCATGGAGATTGTAGGGTTGCTTGTTACTGCCGCATAATCTAGGTCATCCTGACTGCAACAGTGGCATAAAGTCACATTGGAGGTTAGGGCTTCAACATGAGTTTTGGGGGACACAAGTCATTGTATAACAAAGCTAGTTCCAAGTGAGCTAGAAGGCGTACAGTCAGGCTCAGAGAACTTACTCTGGAAAACATTGTCATCTTGGATGTATTAGGATTTAGAAGGAGCTGGATGTAACAGAACCCCTAAGTAACGGTGGCTTAAACAAAAGGGTAACTATCTAACCTGGCATGGTGGCTCCATCCATATCACTGTCCTTCAGGCTCCCTCTAACTTGGCTTTGGGCTGTCTTTGTCCATGTGACCCCAGATAGTTCCCATCACATCTTTTCTTGAGCCTAAGGGAAAGTGAACCGAGAAGAAAGGGTATCTTTCCCTTTAAGAAAATGACCCGAGGAGTGTGTATATCACTGCTGCTCATATCCCATTATTCTGGAATTAGTCACATGGCCACACCTA
Source organism: Camelus bactrianus (assembly GCF_048773025.1). NCBI lineage: Eukaryota > Metazoa > Chordata > Mammalia > Artiodactyla > Camelidae > Camelus > Camelus bactrianus. Next base: position 9,504,588 of record NC_133547.1, read on the forward strand.
GCTGCAAGGGAAGCTGGGGAATGTAGTTTTTATGCTTGACAGCCATATACTTGGTTAAAAACCCTATTTCTGGGGAAAAGGAGATCACAGATATTGGCATTTGATAAGCAGTTGCTGGTATAGAGGAGAGGAAGGCAGGCATCTGGGTTCTTCTCATCTGGGGTTGGGATAAATTGAGTCCCTCACACCCTACACCCTAGCAGCCAGTGCCTGGCTGAGTTCTACCCGTGTGTTGACCTGGTTAACCTCAGCAAGCAGGTGGTCAGAGGCCCAGGCATTGGGTGTCCTGAGAAGTCTGAGGCTGGAGAAGTCCCTCACAGGGAGTATTTGCATATTGAGTCAGCGGGAGAGGCAACTTCCCTTCCTGTGAATTCTTCCTCCTCTTCTACATTAATTTCCCGTGGCTGCTGAAACAAAATGCCACCAATATTGTGGCTTCAAATGACACAAATTTATTATCTCATAGCTCTGGAGGTCACAAGTCCAAAGTGGGTCTCCCTGGGCCCAAATCAAGGTGTCAGCAGGGCAGAGTTGCTTTCTGGAGCTTCTAGGAGAGGATCTGTTTTCTTGCCTTTTCTGACTTCTAAAGGCTTCTGCTCATGGCCCCTTTCAATTTTCAAAGCCAGCAAGGACCACTGGAATTTTTCTCCCATCGGGTCACTCTGACTTTGGGCTGCCTTGGTTTTCAGCCCCTTCCTCCATCTTCCAAGTGTGTCACTCTTCCAATCTCTGCTTCCTTCCTCATCACAGCTCCTCCTCTGACAGTTGCTCCTCTGTGTGCCTCTTAGAAAGACCCTTCTTAAGACATTCAGTGCCCTCCAGGGTAATCCAGCATAATCTCCCCATCTCAGGATCCTTAACTTAATCACACCTGCAAAACTCTTTTTGCTATATAAAATCCTCTGTACCATTCACAGAGGATTTTGCTATATAAGGTAGACAACTTGGAGGGGCCATTATCCAGTTCTTAATTTTTTTTTTTTTTAGCTTCCAGAGCAAAAGCCACAGTCTTTGCAATGCCTTACATGCCCTGCATGCTCTGCACCTCCCCATCTCCCTGACCTCACCTCCCACCCTCTCCCCCTTCCTTACTCTGTGCCCATCCCAGGATGATTCCTACCTCAGGGCCTTTGCACTTGCTGTTCCTCCTGCCTGAAATGCTCTCCCTCCAGATCCCTCTGGCTCCCTGCTTCTCTTCCTTCAGGTCTTTGTTCACTGTTACCTTCTGGGCGAGGAGGCCTCCTTTGGCTCTTTATTTAAAACCTTAGTCCCTCAATTCTCCCAACCCCCTTCTGTCTTTATTTCCCCAGTGCACTTGTCAGCACCCAACACAGCATGTATGTTATTTATTTATATTTTCTGGCTCTCTCTCCGTTGCCAGAGTGTCCTTCTAGGAGACCAGGAAGGTTTGTTTATTTTGATCCTTGCTGGAGCAGCAGGGTCTAGAACAGGGCACAGCCCACAGCTTATTCATTGTGGAGTGAATGAATAAATTAGAGGGTGAGAGATCAAGCCCACATTTAGGACAGGATTGGGTTGAGGGTAGAACAGGGAGCAGCTGTCCCAAGGGACTTGGTGTCAGGGGAAGTGGCCAGAAGGTGGCCACAGGTTTTGAGAGACTGAATTTTGAGTGGGGCTGGATCTGCCTGAGCAGGGAAGGGATCTGGGGGCCACAGCAACTGGCCAGGACTGTCATCTGGGGACACAGGCCCGTGAGACCAGGCCTGGCTGCCACGTGCCTTGTCCTCTGGGGCATGTGTGGTGGTGGTGGGTGCTGCCTTGTGCCCAGGGGAAGGGGCTCCAAAGGCAACCAGCAGAGCTGGGGTGGAGTGTTGTGGGCTGATAGTAGGAAGCCCTCTTGTGAGGTCTGGCTGGAGGTCGGCCTGAGATGACCCTCTTCACCCCCAAATATCCAGATGGGGGACTTTGGGGTGAGGGATGCAAGAACCTACTTTCCCCAGGCCAGGTTGCTGGAGGGCCAGAGTTGAGGCCAGGCTGTACACGCAGAGGGTGAGCGGGATGCTGGGCCCTTCACTCCCCTGCCCCCTGCCCAGGACACCTGTTTGATGCTGTGCTGAGTCTTTGGCTGAGTCCACCTCACCAGCCTCACAGCCCTGATGGCCCGGTCCTTCTGGGTCTCTGATGTGGCTTTTCTGTGGGCCCAAGGCTCCTGAGGAGGGGTGAGGGAAAGCCACTGGCCTAGCCTGGGACCCCTTCAGGAGTTGGCACCAGCTGGCAGTACGGGGCAGGGTCAGGGTTCAGCAGGTCCTGGGGGGAGGGGAGAGGAGACAGAGGGAGGGGGTGTTGTTGGGGTGAAGAGCTGGGGGGAGACAGAGAGGAACCAGGTGGAGACTGAGAAACATGGGGAGAAACACACACATGGGGAATGCAGGACTGAGATGGAAAGACAGAGAGAGATACAGAGAGATGTGGAGGTACCCAAGAGCCAGGAAAAGGGGTAGACACGAAGCAACAGAGATCAAAAGACAGGAGGGACAGAGAAGAGGAGGGACAATGAAAGAGAGACAGAAACAAAGATATGGGAAAGAGTACAGAGCAAGAGAGAGACAGACAGACACACCCTGAGAAGGGTAGAGAGACACGCACAGGAAATGTGAGACGGGACAGTCAGGGGCACTGAGAAGAGGCAGAGATCTGGGGGCAGACAGGAAGGGATGAAGACGGGCTGAGACCCAGGCCCACGAATGGGCCCCCGTGCTGGAGTCCCTGCTCGAGCCCTGGCCAGGCAAGGCCCTTCCCCTCTCTGGGCTTCGTTTCCTCTGTGCAAATTCACTGCCTTGGAATCCTTTTCTGAAGGAGGAAACTGCCATCCCCAGAGGGGACAGGACTCATCCAGGGTCCCTCCTCAAGGCTGTGATGCGCTTTCCAGAGAGCGACAGCCCTCTCCCACCAAGCCCGGTTACCATGACCCCTCCCCACCCTCACGGGGTCCCCAACACCCACTCCTGCCTCCCAGCTCCACACCTGATAGTGGTGGCTCTCTGGCTCCAGCGGTGGGAGTTGGGGCAGCGGTGGCAGCTGTGAAGGAAGAACACGGTGAGCCAGGCCCCAGGCACCCCAACACCCCCACTTTTGCCCTTTGATGTAGGGACAGACCTGGATTCCAAGTCCCTGCCGCCCCTCCCTGACCGTGAGCCCTCTGGGTGAAGGGAATGAACCTTCTGCGCCTCAGTGTTCTCCTCTGAGAAACGGGCATCACGGGGGGCCGTCCAGGGGCCAGACCATCACCCATTAACGAGCCTTCCTGTTGACACCTGTGGTTGTAAGCTTTTAGTCTTAACTTTTATGTCCCTCTTCTTATTGAATTCTTCTTTTTGATCAACCTTTCCCACCTGATTGTAAAGGGAATATCTGCTCAGTGTGGAAAATAAGGACACTTACAGGGGGAAAATAAAATCCACCCACCAGCCTACGCGCCCAAAGACACATGCTGTTTATGTTGTGCTGTTTCCTTCCAGTCTCTTTTGCTTATGATTTTTAAAATGGGGAGCAGCCGAGAGAGAGAGACAGAAAGACAGACAGACAGACAGAGACACACACAGAGAGAGAGAAGCAGTTCCCAAAATGTGTGTGAAGCACCGCAGGGCACTGCAGCCAACTCGGAGGGGAGGCACCAGGTCAGAAGTAGGCTTTAGGGGACAGGGGTGGGGGCTCACCATGGTGGCATTTGTGGGCCTCGTGTCACTGAGAGGGGACACCAGGAGGACTGGAGTTGGCATCGCTTCATAGATGTTGTTGTCACCAGGAGCAGAAGACAAGGGGAGCAACGGCTGACAGGTGGCCCTCAGGTCCGCGCTAGCTGCTGCTGCCATTTATTTACTCATTCAACTACCATTTGTGTTAAGCCCTCTTCTTGCCTGGCCTTATGCTGGGGACACAGCAGTGACTGAGGCAGTGCTGGCCTTGTCCTCCGTCCAGTGGGGGAGACAGACCCATCCCCAGACAGGGATGATTCAGAATGGGCAGGGCTGGAGTGGGATGAGCCCACAGGACTCCTGGAGAGGAGACCAGGAGGGCTTCCTGGAGGTGGGGACATCTGAGACTGGAAAGAGAAGTGAGAGTTATTTAAAGGCAGGAGAGCGTGCGTACAGAGGCCTAGCAGTGAGAGAGCTGGCTGTATTTGAGGAACTATGTTCTGTCTGGATTTTGTATATATGTTTCTTTGTACCAGTTTGTTTTAAGGATGGAAACATTACATAGGACAGATGAAGCCAGGGAAGACAGTGCGACCAGTTTACAATGGGTCTGAAGAGCCATATTAAGGAGCCTGAACTTTGTCCTAAGGATACTGGGGAGCCATAGAGGGTGTCCCTCCACAGAGGAGGGACAGGGTCAGAGTTCTAAAAGGACCTTGCCCAGCAATAGGGTGGAGGTCAGCCTGGAGTTTGGGAGGAAAGCGAGGAGTTGAGCGTGGGGATCTGGGAGATGGAGCTTGGGTTGAGTTGTGACCTGTTGGTAGACAGGAGCCACTGGTGTGGCTGGGTGAGTGTGGCGGTGACTGGGGTTGGGAGTGCTGGGCACTGAGAAGAAGAGGAAAAGCAGGTTTGGGGTGAGCACTCATGCGCTCAGAATCTGTGGGCTGAGTCTAGGGGAGTCCCAGCAAGGGCTGGGTGGGGCAAATGATTGGAGGTCCCAGCGTGGGGACCACAAGGGGGTTTTTGGCTTGGAGGATGAAAGGGAGGGGCTGTGAGGAGAGCCGGGTAGCGAGACCAGGACCTCTGTCTTACCAGCGTGATGACTGGAACCCACTTCCGGTTTCTCTGTGGCCGTCATCCTGGGGACATATGGAGAGAATGACATTAGGATAGAAAGATGCGCAGGTGGGTGGGGAGAGACTCAGAGAAGCTGGAAAGCCCATCAGGCCCCAGAGAGAGAGATGGTCCTTGCTTCACAATGAGCCAGGGCAAGACCTGCCCCCACCCTAGCCTCTTCTCCCATAATCCCCAGCCACACAGCCCTTCCTCAAGTTTCCTTGGCTGCCACCTTCTGCCAACAAGCAACGCTTCCCTAATGTCCCCATTTACACAGACCACCTAAACATCCTGCTCCATCTACCTGTTTCATGATTTCCTTAGTATTCTTCTTAAGATTGGCTCGTTTGAATACCCTTACTTAAAAGGTATACTTGACCTCATTACTGCAAATTTGTTAATTTGCTACACACTGACCATGGGCTGGGCACTGTTGAAGGCCTTAGGGACACAGCTGGGAACAAAACTGACAAAGACCCCTGGCCTCTTGGGTCCCTTGAGAGGTGTATGAAGGAGGTTCTGGACAGAATTGAGCCCCTGAGCCAGCCATACCTGAAGCTCATGTTATATAGGACAAAACATTTTCTATTTTTTGATAAGCCAGTTTAAAGGTAGGGTCTCTGTCACTTGCAATCCAGAATTCCGTCTAATACAGGACAGGAAGATCCTGTTCCCCGTAGTGGTTCTGAGATTTGATGAGATTTGATGAGTTGGATGATGTGATTTGCGGGGGAGGGAGACAGAAGGGAAGGAGAGAGAGGCCTGGGGTTCCTGTACCTGTGGCTCTGGGCTCTCCAGCCTCTTGTCACCAGGAGATAGGCAATGCTGCCAACGCAGAGAGACCCGATGGCCAGAGAGCCAATGATGATGGCGGCCACGATCCCAGCACTCACTGGCAGGTTTGTAATGGGCAGCTCCTTAGGCTTTTCTGAGTGATATGAGCGAGAGAGAGAGAGGACTGTGTGATGTCTTGGGAAGGCCTCCCTGCCACCCTCCCTGCTGTATCACTGACTATTCACAGAGCACTGATGTGCAATCTCATCTTCCCAGCCCAGAGCTTTCTCCTGCTTTTCAGATCTGAGTTAGCCAACTGTCTGATTCCACCGCATGTGAAACTCAACATGTCCCGGCTGGAACACCTTGGCTTTCCTCACCTCAAAACCTCTGCTTCCCTAGGATTTTCTATCATCCTCAGCCCATCCAAAACCTATCTCCTGACACACTCCCTCACCCTCACCCTCACCCTACCAACCTGCTTTTTTTTGCCTCTGTTGATGAGATCTCTATCTCTCTAGGAAAAGGATGGGATTCTGGGCTGTGTTTTGTGGGGGACATAGGGGACTTAACTCATCGATGTGCCAGATTTGGGGTCAAGCCTACCTGACTTCTGGCCCCCACCACAAGGACCTCTAGCCTTTAATCTCAAGCTGGATGCTTGTTATATCCTAGTCCTTGGCAGCTAAGCTTGTAGACTCTGAGGTTGAAATGCTGGGGTTTAAGTCCCTGCTGCCTACAGGCTGTGTGAACTTGGGCAAATTACTCAACCTCTCTGTGCCTCTTCTCATCTGTGAAATTGGGATAATAAGAATACCTGACTTTCTCACAAGGTTGTTGTGACAACTGGATGAGTTTACAACACACACTCCCACGCACATACAAGCACACACAGAGTTCTCTCAATTATCCAAACAAAGTAGGTTTGGTGCCATTTTACATATGAGGAAACTGAGGCACAGAGCAATGAACTAACCTTCTCGAGGGCTCAGTAAGGGCAGTGCTGGGATCACACCCAGGCCATGTGAGCTCCTAATGAATGCTGTGTGTGCCTGTGTCCTGAGAGCCCTTGAAGGGTGGGAATGAGCTATTTCAGAGCAGAGAGTGCAGTAAAGACTGTTATCTCCAAATGGACTAGAGTCTGCATTTGATAGATAGATAGATAGATAGATAGATAGATAGATAGATAGATAGATAGATAGATAGATATATAGATAGGCAGGCAGACAGACAGATAGGCAGGCAGACAGATAGACAGATAGATAGATAGAGATAGAGATAGATATTTGTATAATCACAGTAATGAGTATTTTACCTATTTCATCCATCTCCCTAAACGTTTATATGTTCAAAGTATCCAAAACCCATTTTGAAATTTAATCTTGTCACTAGGAGGAAGGGCAGAGCTTATATCCAGACTTATCTGGCATGTGGGCATATTCAAAGTTGTCCCCACAGCCCAGGAGGTGGTTAAATTAGGCTCATTCTGCAGATGTGCAAACCAAGGCCCAGACGGGTTGCATTTGGGTGGAGAATGGAAGGTCGTCCCTCTTCCAGATACTATACTAGCAACTTCTGCACCTTCTACTTAATTGAATCCCCACAACAGCAAGTGGAAATTCAGTGGCTTCTGTGAGCAGCTTAGGAGGAGGGGCAGGGCTGTGTCAGCTAACTCAGGGAGCCTCCTAGTCTCTGTCCACTCCCTCTCCCTTGTTGCCCAGTCTTCTTGCAACATCTGGAGCCCCTTCTCCCCAAATCTGCATGTTCTGGCCCATGCTGCCCCGTATACCCACCCATCCTCATCACCCACGTCTCCCTCCCTCACTCGCGGGGCTGCCTGGCCTTTCCCCATGTTGTTCGCTCTGCCTAGCAGGCTTTTCTCCCCCACGCTATATATAGCTCCTGCTCGTTCTTCTGTGTCTAGTTCCTTCTGGAAGCCTTCTCTGACAACCTGGGCCAAGGAGACTCCTGATAGACTTCTCCTTTATGGATTACTTAATTATGCAATTAGTTGATTAGTGTTGCTAGAGTGGGCACGTGGGCGTCTCCCCAGTACCTACCTGCTCTGCGCGATTGAGCCCACCCCCAGTTCTGGGTGGGGCTCTTAGTAGCCTATTCCAATCTGTATAGCCCCACCCCTTGTCACAGTGATTGGATCAGAGATGGCGGCTATCCAGACCTAAGCCAATCAGAGCTCTGCATTCCTTTGGCCTTAGTGATTGGTTCAGATTGGTCCAATCAGAGTGAAGTGAAGGACTGTGGTTCAGAGTTACGGAAGAAGAGATCCCTTGTTCTGGAAGCAACCGAGAGGAGTTGTGAGGCCTGTGAACGTGAAGACTGGAGTCATTTTGCTACCACGAAGGCGCTATCCGTTTCCTTCCTTGGAAAGAAAACCCTGAGCTTTCGCTGGGCAGAAACCTGCCCCTAATTAAGAAGTTTTCCAGCCTCCTTTGCAGTGTCATGCAGTGCACAGCTCATTCACACATGCCTTAACACTGTATTGACCGAAGCACAATATTGCTGCCGTGTTCAAACCTGGTGACCTTATTTTAACTTGATTACCTCTATAAAAACGCTATTTCCAAATAAGGGCCCATTCTGAGGTACTGGGGGCTAGGACTCAACATGTCTTTTTGAGGGGACATAATTCAACATACAGCACCTCCTAAACCTGGCTCCCTGCCATCCTGGAGACTCTTTGAGCTGCTCAGATTCCTTTAATTTGTTCCCTTTCTGCTTTAATCAGCCAGAAGCAGTTTCTGTTGCTGGAGCAGAAACCTTTCCTGATTCACATGATTTTTGCAGTTTGTTATATTTCCTGCCTTTTATTACAGACCGTGAGCTTGTAGAGAGGGCATCTGTGAATCACTGTATTTTCCAACGTTGATTGCAATCGTATGCTCTTCTGTGATATGACTTCACCATCCTGCTATCCAGCAGAAGGTCTAACCTCCCTCTCTTGCATCTGGGCCAACCTTAGTGATTCACTTGTAATTGAAAGAATGCAGTGTCAGCGACAGTGTGTGACTTCCAAGGAAGAAGCTATAGAGTTTCTGCCTTGGTCTTTTGGAACATTTGCTCTCCACATGCTCTCCTCCATAAACCCTGAACCCAGCCACCACGTTGTGAGGAAGCCCAAGCAGTCACGTTGGTGAGAACATGTTACGATAATCTGGTTGACAGCCCCAGCTGAGGTCCCAGCTAACAGCCAGCACGAGCTGTCAGACATGTGAGTGAAGTCACATCTAGGTGATTCTAGTTTCCAGCATTTGAGCCAAGCTCAGCCTCTTGAAATGATTGTTGTTCTATACCATTGAGTTTGTTCCACAGCAAGAAGTAACTAGGACAGAGCTCTGAATTCTGTTTCTTCCTCTAAGACTGAGTTTTCTTTTGGCTTTTCTTTTCATCAGCCTCTGGGACCATGTGCACTCAAGTTCTATGAACAAAGAATCATCTGGGCCTTTTTCTTTGGAGCAAATTTATCCATGTTGGTCTTTGACTAGGTAAAATCACATCTAAAAAGTGTTTTGACACTGCTATATATAAAATAAACAACAAGGACTTACTGTATAGCGCAGGGAACTATATTCAGTATCTTTTAATAACCTATAATTGGAAAGAATCTGAAAAGAATATACATATGTATGAATGTATATACAACTGAATCACTTTGTTGTATACCTGAAACTAACACAATATTGTAAATCAACTCTACTTCAATAAAAATAAATAAGTGAATAAATAAAACACTTTGAAAGACCAGTATACAAATGGACAGTGGCCAGATCATCTCTAAAAACAGGATTCTGACTTACAAGTTGCAGCAAGCTGCCTACAAAAACAGCCCTCTTATAAACAGTCCAGGAAGCCAGCATGCTTTAAGTCAGACTCACAGGAAGCCAGATTGCTGTCTCTAGTGACAATGCAGGAATAACTGCATTACAATAACTTCTGTAATAATCAGCTCCAAATAGCCAGGACTTGATTAAAAACTAACAGCCTCTCTAATTTCTGTCCCTGCTTCTAACTTAGGACCAACCAGAGAAAGCTAAACACGCACCCTGATCACCTAGGATATCCTGCTTCTAATTAGCCTGCTTATAGCTTTTTCTCTGCCTCCAACAAGGACACACCTGAAGCCTTCCCTGTTTTCCATTCTAAAGCTTTCTCACCCTTCTGCCTGCCTTTGAGTCTCTGCAAGAGATAATGGCTGACTCCCCTGCTACAGCATGTTTTGAATTGATACACTTGGTTGTTCTTTGTTTATTTCTACAGCTTCAAAAGCAGCAGCTTCCCATGGACTTGTCAAGCCAGCCCTGGTAAGGATCCCATGGTGGGCGGTGTTGTGGTTCTGCCCTTCTTACAGACATGAAAATAGAGGTTCTGAGAGGTTTGGCCATTTGACTAGAAGTCTTATTGTCACCCACGCTCTGCAGCCCAGGTCCTAGGTGCAGAGGCTGTTTTTTTTAACCATCAGGCTAGTTGTGTTTTATCAACAGGGATGCCACAGAGGCCCTCAACAAAACCAGTCTGAACCGGCTAGGTTCACGGTGGCTGGCTTTCCTTGCCTTGATTTATCTCTGTGTTTCCCTACCAGCCCCTGAGAGCTGAAGGACACTGGCCCAGATTTATCCTGTGTTCGTTTCAAAGGCACTTAGTATTTGACACAGATGTTTTGCAGCTGTGCTTTAGGAGATAGACAGTGGTCAACGGCTCAGAATCGCCTGTATCTTGACCACAGGAACGTGCCTGTGTAGATGAGACCTGATGGTGTCCCAGAGTTACGTTGGCCTCATTACCACGCTAAGATCTCTGCCCGAGGTGGGGGGCGGGGCGGACTGCACCCTGCTAGGCGCAATTCGGGCCCTGGGCAAAGGAGCGTAGACTGCGCATGCCCGGCGGCTCCAGAAAGTCTCCTCCCCCTTCTAGAGCCCGGATGACCTGTCTGCCTCCTAACCCTTAAAACCCCGTTACTCGCCTCCTTTCGGAGAGAAGGGGTTTGTAGAACGTGAAATCCGCTTCTCCATTCTCTGGCCTTCCTCAACCCTGTCTTGCTTGCATCAAATTCAGTTTCATCCTTGGCAGCGCAGACCTGCGGGAAAGGACTCCCAGACCAAGCCAGGGGCGCTCCGAGTAAGCTTGGGCCCTCGGGGTGGGCCTTGCGTCTGATTTCTTAGCCGCAGTGCGGTGAGTACTTGACACCAGGATCAGGCTTGGTGGCGAGGCAGAATCAAGTCCTAGTTAAGAGTGTGGCCTCTGGTTAAACGCCTCCGTCTTTTTGCCTCCATTTGTGACCCCGGGCGCCTCTTGTTTCTGTCAGCCTCTTTGTGACGCTGCGGCTGAAAGGCTCTGAAGGTCCAAAGAGTTTCTGCAGTTTTATGACCACTGTTTCTCAGGCTGTGAGGGTTGTGGTAGGTTCTAGGCCACCAAGAAGGTAACAGCTTTTTCGCACCAATTCTGACTTTCAGGGGCCGACTCTCCAGGGAGCTTGGTGCTTCTTTCCTCTCACGTGTTTTAGTAGTGGCAGAGCTTTAAAACAGAGGCCTGGTGAGTGTTGCCAAAGGCAGACTGCCGTGGACCCCCTGGGCTGCCCGCACACGCCCGTGAGAGGTGACCCCAGGCAGAACACTGGTGGTGGCAGAGAATCTGATCTCAACAGATGCTGCTGAAATAAATGCTAGAGTCTAAGGATTGTTGCCTCGTGTCCCAGCCCAGACTGAGGCAGGGAGAGGCTGGTAGGAAAGGCCAATGAACTTGGTTTTTCTCTTTCTCTTCTTTCAGTAAAAGTATAGAAGATTTCATCAAGAAGAGGGAAAAAGCAAGCTGTAATGGTACAAAATGTTACTGCTTATAGAAGCTTCCAGCACATGAGGGTAAAAGGTCTCTTTTATGAAGTGTGGCAATAAATACTCTAGCGTCCCGACCAGAGAGCTAGGTAATGAGAGAAAAAAAAATGTGGGCTCTAGAGTCAAGCAGCCTGGGTTCAAGTCCAGCATCTGCTGCTCCGTAGATGAGTTACCTGGACGAGTTACTTAAACTATGTCTCAGTTTTCCCATCTGTCTAATGGGGATCATCACACCTTGGCAGGGAGGATGCAGAGGATAAATGTGTCTGCACTTGGTGAGTTGAGGGGAGTTGGGTAATTTAACCACTATGGGTGTCAGAGAGCCCAAAGGTTTTGAGGAGCCTGTGTAGGGTTGCTTGAAGGCCCCAAATCCTCATGACTAGATTTACAGGACAACAGACACCAGCTGTAAATGACTGTGATCCCTGCACTGTGCTTTCGAGCCCAGTAACTGCTGCTTACTGGTTGTGGGACCTTGGACAACTGACTTCCCCTCTCTGAGCCTCGGTGTCCTCATCTGTAAAATGGGGGCAGCCACAGTACCTACAAGTCCAGGGCCTTTTCTTGTGTCTCTGTGAATCATTGGCCTCTGGAGTCCTGCCAGAGACTCACTTTCTTCCGCTCCTTTTTAGTCACGCAGTATCATGTGACCCAGGCTCCCTGATCAGAGGCATTCCTGTGAGCCTTGGCTTCTGACTTGCAGAAGTCAGAGACGCAGACACCATGTGGGGCCTTTAATGGTGAGGACAGAGCCAGCCCACCCACCAGCATAGAAACTTTAAAAAGTCAGAGATCTTTGTACTTTCCATCTGTAAACTCAGTGCTTGGCACACAGCAGGTATTCAGTAGATGTTTGTTGGTTGAATGAATGAATGCAGTTTTTCAGGGCTACCCAGGCATGGTTTTTTGGCCCAAGGCTGATGTTGTGGGCAATGGTTTGTCTGGCAGGAGCAGTTCCGGTGATCATACCTTGTTCCTGGTTCCCAGCCTCGTGGAGGTCCTGTTCCTTTTTTTTTTTTTTTGTCATCTTTTTAAAAAATTTTTATTTCTATTTATTTATTTATTTGTTTATTTTGTTGTTGTTGTTTGGGGGGAGGTAATTAGGTTTTTATTTTTAGAGGAGGTACTGAAGATTGAACCCAGGACCTCATGCATGTTAAGCATTTGCTCTACCATTTGACCTATACCCTCCCCCTACTTATTTTTTTATTAATTTTTAATTTTAATAGGTTTAAAAATTTTGCAGTTGATTTACAACATTGTGTTATTGTTATTATGGGTTATTACAGGCATTGAATATAGTTCCCTGGGCTGTACAGTAAATCCTTGTTGTTTATTTTATATGTAGTGGTGTGTATCTGTTAAGCCCAAACCCCTAACTTATCTCTCCCCCTCCCCTTTCCCCTTCGGTAAGCATAAGTTTGTTTTATATGTCTATGAGTCTATTTTGTAAATAAGTTGATTTTTAATATTTTTTTAGACGTTTATTAAACATCTTTCTGCCCATGCTAGCCGGGGTTGGCTTCTGTTACAGCCAAATCCCCTGATGATTAAAAGAGATCAAGTATGTGAGTTACCTGGGACGCAGGAAGTGCTGTCAGTCATTTCCAGTCCCCACCTAGGTCGGGGGCTAAATTTGGGGCACAGCTGCCTTCAAATATAAATCCCCTGGCACAAGGAGACTAGCAGCCAACCCCATCCCCAATTCCGTCTTTTCCTCTGCTCTTCCTTTTCCACTGAGCTGAACCGCCTTGCTTCCCTGCCTGCTGTGCTCAGCTCTCTGGAAGCCAAGGTTGTTCCTAGCCCCTTTAGCTTGCTGATCTCCATGGGGACCTCTCAGTGCTTCCCTGGGAGTCCCCGTGGAAGAGGCAGGTGGCAAGGGGCCAGGGCCATGGACTCGGACCCAGCTGGAGCCTTGGCCCCTCCCTTTCCCAGCGGCATGCTGTTGAGCCCTCTCTGGGCTTCAGTTTATCCTCCTGTAAAATGGGGATCATCCCAAGGCTACCTTTTGTGGGGATGGAATCAGGTGAGGCTGGCAGAGCGCTTAGCTGGAAGTGCCTGATGTGTAGTAAGTGCTCCATAGATGGGAGATGGCATCGAAAGTATTTTTCAAGTGGCTTAATGTGTGCTAAGCCCTGCTCTAGGCACCGGGGGAGTAATGGCGAACAAAATGGTGATAAGTCTATATTGTGACTATTACCAGGGATGGCAGTTGGTGATTCCTTGCTCATCTTCCCAGCCCTTAACTCCAGCCCCAGCTCCCCATCTTGTTGGTGGTACTTGATCCTACCCCCCTCAGAAAAGGGGTAGACCCTTGACCCAAGAGGAAGCAAATCACAGGCCAGGCCAGGCCAACCAGCTTCTCTCTCCATCTCTCTCTCTCCAGCTCCCGTTCTTTCTGTCTCTGCATTTTGGAAGAGGAGATTTAGAATATGCAAAGAAACCTGGGCTGGCACCCTGTTTAGTGTCCTGGTGGGACTCCCCAGTCATGGAGAGGAGGGTAGAGCCCATGAACAGAGATGATACCAGAGATGGTGCCCCCTGGAGGAAGAGGGAGCACTTGCTTTCCCGACAAAGCTTCCTTTCCCACCAGGGACAGGGCTTCCCCACCATTCATTCATTCAACAGTGTGTCTGGCCCTGTTCTAAGCTCCAGAGAGACAGCTGGGAACCCAGGCCTCCTAGAACTGACATCTCAGGGGCCACTTCGGGTTCCACCAGGCACCCCAACTCTGAGCGAGGTAGAGAGAGCTTATGTCTTTACAACCTGAGCCTTGGTTCAAATCTGTCCTGCAGTGCTGGCCTCGTAGGATGCCCCCCTTCACTGTCCTGCCTCGGTCATGCTGGCCTCCTGCCAGCTCAGTTCATGAGCCCTACAGCTTCTTACCACAGGCTCTTTGCACAGGCTTAGCCCTCTGCCCAAATATCTCCCAAAGCTCCTTCCCCTTCTACTTAGAACTGTTGTCATCATTCAAGCTTTGTTGAAGGGTTACCTTTCCAGGCAACCTCCCTGATTGTGTTTGTGTGTGTGTGATTATGTAGCTAATATCTGTCTCCATCACTGGGCTATGAGTCCTGAGAGGGCAAGGCCAGGGCTGCCTTGGTCATCACTGTGTCTCTGGCACTGCCCGATACAGGCTGGACACAGAGGAGACCTTGAGGAGGCAGCACTTGGAGAGTGCTGAAGGATGAGTGAATAAGCAATTTAGATTCTGCTGAGGCAGCTGTGGGCCTGATTCATGAGGCCCTGCACTCGAATCCCAACTCTGCTGCTGATTTGATGATTAGCTGCCTGATGTTTGAGAGGTGCCTTAAATTGTCTGAACCTCAGGTTACTCCTGGATAAAACAGAGTTTCAGGCTACACTGTGCCTCGTGGACAGGTTAGGCTGTGAATCAGATCACTCCCCTGCTTAAACCCTCTGGTGGATTCTTGTCAATCTCTCCACGGCCTATGAGCCTGGCCCCGTCTCCCTCTTAGACCTCGCCTCCTAACACCCTACTTGCTCAGTGTCTTATAGCCCTGTGTCCTTCTGTCTATGCTTTGAATGTACCAAGCTGGCCTCGGGGCCTTTGCATTTGCTGTTCCCTCTGCCAGGAACTCTGTCCTCTGAAATCTACAGGGATCTTTTCCCTCCCTTTGCTCAAATGTCAATTCTTCAATGAGGCCCATCCCTGATCACATCTTCCTATTTAATTAAAAAAAATTTAACTGGACAAGTCATAACCTTTCTGGGCCTCAGTTTCCTTACCTGTAAATTGGGTCTTATAATAATGCCTACTTCACAGGGCTGCAATGATGATGAAATGACCCATTATATGTAAAACTGGCATGTAATGAGCCCTAAAGAGTGTTAGCTATCACTATTGTTGTTCAACTCTCTGCTTGAAATGTGATCTTTTTGTTTGTTTTTGGGGGGGGGGAGATAATTAGGTTCATGTATTTATTATTTTTTAATGGAGGTACTGGGGATTGAAGCCCGGACCTCATGCATGCTAAGCACGCACTCTGCCACTCCCCTGCTGAAATTTGATCTTAAATTATTATTTACATGTTCATTCTAAGCATCCCACATTGGAATGAAGGGAGGGGAATTTTTTCTCTTTCTCTGCTTTGAGAGGAAGTGGTTAAGCTCCCAGATGCTGGCCTTGGGACTTCATGGGATTAAATGCCAGCTCTACTGCTTTGTGTGCCTCAGTTTCCCCATCTGTAAAATGGACACAACAATGGTGCCCACCTCATGGAATTTTGTTTTGAAAGTTTTCATTCACTCATTTGTTTATTCAACAAACATTAACTGAGAACCCATTATGTCCCACCTACTGTGGTAGATGGATGACAAAAGGATGAGTATGTTCTATTTCTGTCACTTTGAATAATTACTATTCTAGTGAGACAAGTTTGTAGAGTGATAAATTAGAACATGTTGTGACAATCAAAAAGGTGAGAGGATGAGCAGAGTCCTGCAAGAGCACAGATGATGATTAAAAAAACTAATCCCTACCTTCATTCCAATGTACGATGCTGAGAGTGAACATGTAAATAATAAATTAAGATCATATTTTGGGGGGAGGGTATAGCTCAGCAGAGTGCATGCTTAGCATGCACAAGGTCCTGGGTTCAATCCCCAGTACCTCCATTAAAAATTATAAAGAAATAGATCTGCCAGGGAAGGTTAAGTTATCCCCCCCACCAGCTTATTGGGATATAATTGGCATATAACATTTCACGGAGTTTTCTATTTTTTAAGATACAAATAAGTTAATATAGGGCAGTAGTTCTCAACCAAGGGTAACATTTGACCTTGTCTAGAGACATTTGTGGTTGTCACGACTGAAAGGGTGCTACTGGCATCTAGGGGCTAGAGGCCGGGGAGGGTGCTCAGTATCCTACAGTGCACAGAACAGGTCCCTACTGCAAAGAACTAGCCCAGGGCAAGCATTTAGAACAGTGTTCCCATAACAAGTGTCCAAGAAATGTTAGCTGTTGCTACTGTCCACCACCATCTGGTACTTTGCCCAGAGTGGATTCATCAATAAATACTTTACTTATGAACATATATCCTTTAAGACCAGGCATACAGTGGGTGCTCAATAGATTTTTCATGAATTAATGCATGTAAGGAGTCAGTGAGATGGTGCATTCTCCACGCTCTGGCTCTGGGTCTGGCACAAAGTAAGCATTCAGTAGATACTTATTAGTTAATGCACAGGAGTATTAAATGATATCTCCAGGCCTGGCACACAGTCAAATGCTCAACCAATATGTATTGCATGGATGAATGAGAGGACCAAATGTTTGCCCAGAGCTTGGCATGTGGTAGCTGCTCAGGGTGCATCAGCCTCCCCACTTCCTCCTTCAGTGCCCAACACTCACCGGCCACCTGGACCTCAGTCTTGGCCCGCATAGTCCAGGCAGGGTTGATGGTGACAGCTACTTGGTAGGTGCCGCTATCTGTGGGTTGGGCATGACACAGCAGCATGGAGCCGTTGGGGAAGCCGATGATGTCTCGCTGCTTCATAGCACTGCCATCCCTCTGGGGCTTCAGTAGCCCTGGGATGTAGGTGAATAGCATCGTACCACCATAGGTCTCCTCCCCCAGGTACCAGTTGAAGTCCTGGAAGGTGTCTGGGATGCCCTGGACAGACAGGAGAAGGTCCTGGTTCGTTTGAGGCTGTTCTGGAATCTTCTGGATGCGGAGGGCTGCCCAGGAGCCTGGGGGGACCCAGAGGGCCAGGATTGAGACTGTGGGGTTACAGGGGAGGCCTGAAATCAGAAGTGTTGGGCAGGGACATCTCCTGCATTCTCTCCTCCCTATAGGTTCTCAACTCGGGGCTCTGTGTGCTATTCATTGGAAACAGTGCTGGGATTGACTAGTGATGTCTGCCCTCGGTGCAGGAGTGGGAACTCAGACATGAGTGCCACAGATTTGCCATCCCATTGGTCCAGAAGGTTTTCTGCTCTGAGATGCTGTGTGACCTGCCTTTAAACACATGGACTCTGAATTAACTTATTCATTTAACCAATACTTTTAAAAACCAATATATTATTTATGCTACAATACCAATTATATATGTCTAAAATTCCCTAGATTTCTAGGCACTGGGGACTCAGTAGGGAATCAAATATAGATAAATTCCAGCCCTCATGGTCCTGACATTCTAGAAAATTCCATAGAGAAAATGGGGATGAGATTATGATTCTGCTGCCCCTCCCTCCCATCTTACCCTAATAATTTCATCTTCCCTGACAATCTTTCCCTTGGAACAATCTTCCAAGAGGAAACCTCAGCCCCTGGGCTAAGTACCACTTCTCCCCTCAGCCCTAGAGGTATGTTTCCTCCTTACCTGAGAGAAGGAGGCTCTTTGAGAAGTCTTGCTGGGCTCCAGCAGGAATCTCCATCTTGGTGTCCTGTGGAGATGCCAAGGGGCCACCTACTGGATACTGAGGGGGCCAGAGGGCTGGGCCCAGGCTTTCAGAAGTGGGCCAGCTCAGTAGGGGTCCCGGGGGTGCCTGTGAGACCTGGCCGAGGCTGCCCCAGCCCAGCACCCCTTTCCTACAGGCTCTGGAGTCTTCACCTGTGCTCTCTGGGATGGACGTGGAGACACTGGTTGAACCAGTTTCCCAGGGTGACTGGGAAACTTTCTGGGGCTTCTCAGGACTCCTCCCTTGACCTCTTTTAATCTCTCTTTCCCACTGAGTGTGAGTAGCAGTAGGAACAGCAATAATTTTAACAACAGTCACAGCAGCCTCTGGTTGAGCAGCCCCCAGGCCAGGCAGGTAGGTAGGCGTCTCACCCAACTACCTCATCCCACATCCATGCATAACTCTTCCCATTTCGCTGATGAGGAAACGGAGGCTCAAGGAGAGAGGCATGTCTACCAGTAGGTGGAGACTTGGCCTGTGGCTGGCTCACCCTACAGCTCTTAGCATAGTTTTTCCAAAACATCCCTCCATTTGTTCATTCCAACATGCACTCCCTCCCTGTGCCTGGCCCTGTGCTGGGTGGTACTAAGGATACGGCGATGGTTGAGACAGCTTCTTCTCTGCCCTCAGTCCACAGTGCAGCTCACAATTCTGTGAGTGTAGGGGACAGACCCATCCCCAGACAACGATAACCCAGAATGATCAGCGCTGGGATGGAGGAGTCCAGGGGCCTGGGAGATGTGGCACTCAGCCTGAGGGAATGTGGCACTCAGCCTGAGGGGCAGGGAGGACTTCCTGGAGGAGGGACTCTGGTCACAGTTGAGACCTGGAGTAGGAGGAGGAATGAGGTGGGGTGGAGTAGGGTGAGGTGTACCAGGCAGTGTCAATAGCACAGGCAGGGGCGTGGAGGCTGAGACAGATATCAGGGTTCACTGAGGAGGCTGCAGAACCCTGGACGAATGGAAGGTCAGGTGGGAGGATGTGAGTGTGCGGGGTGAGGCTGGAGAAGGAGGGAACACTTGTAATTTTGAGCTCTATTGGGACAAGGGCCTGGGTGATGGCAGGTCCAGGATTGAGCTCATACCATAGCCACTAGCCACATATGGCTATTTAAATATAAATTTGAAGTAATTAAACTTAAGTGCCTTAAAAAAAAAAAACTCAGTTACTTAAACTAGCCACTTTCAACGGAGCAGCAGCCCTGTGTGACTAGTGGCTGTCACATTTGACAGCGCAGATCTAAAACATTTCCATCACCATCACAGAAAGTGGACAGCGCACAACTAGGGGTCTGAGGTGGGCAGCGCCAGGTGAGATTTCAGCCTGCAGGAGGAGAGAACACCAAGTCGGGGTGCCAAACATCAGTAGCAGTTTCTATGTGTGCGTGTGTATGTACTGGACACACATCAGATTGTCAGAAGTGCCAGCATCTTGCAGAGTCCCCAGGTTGGGATGAGAAGGAAATCTTGACTTTGAATCATCTTGACAACTGCAGACACCAGCGCAGGCCTGCTGTGAGTGGGTGAGCCCGGCTCTCAGCCCAGCTCTGTCATCATTTGGGATCTTGGGCAAATGAATTCACTTCTTGGGGCTTCGGCTTCCTCTGAAGGATGGGACAAGCATCCCCACCTCACCGGACTGTTGGGAGGAGCAAGATGCTGCATGAGGAGCCAACAAATGCCCGTTACTGACTTGTCTTTGGACTTGCCCTACCTCCCAGATTCATGACCCTGCTCAAGGGAAGTGCATTTCCCTCAAGGTGTTCCCAGTCCCCTGCCTCCCAGTCTCCAACACCTGGCAGGTTTCAAGGTGGTATTCCCGGTGGTGTTCATCAGGGTCAGAATCCATCCAGGATCTACCCTCAGTCCTTCCTGCTGCAGTTTTAAGATTGCCTCTGTCTGTCTGCCTCGCAGAAGTTGATGCAAACCCAGCCATTATTTCCAAGTGGAGCTGCCTAGGGGAGAGAGCCCCAATCCTGGGCTTCAGCCAGATTGTCCAAACCGGCCTCATTCTGGTAGGAGTTCAGTATGGAGCAGAAGTGGAGTTTAGAGGTGAAAGGGATTCTGATAAATGTTCACTGCTAATCCCCAGGAGCAAAGGCTCCATACGCAGAGAGGCAGTGCCTACAGCAAAACCAGTCATTTTGGATTTTCCAGTTCCTGAAACTCCTCTCTCTTTCATAATGACTTCAACTCCTTTTGATAGCCCCCTCCCCTGGAATAAAGTCTGCCTTATGCTTTAACTGGTGTCATTAAGTAATTTTTTTCTTTAACAGTTAGAATATTATTTTATTTTTTAACAGTTTACCCATCCTTGACTTCATGAATTTGATTGGTTCTGAAAAACTGCTAGTAAGAGCTGGGAGATGAAAATTTTTTTTCTATAAAAAATTTAAATGATTTTTTAATTGTAATAAAACCCACATAAAATTTACCGCTTTAAAGTGTACAATTCAGTGGCATTTAGTACATTCACAATGTTGGGCAACTGTCACTGCTATCTATTTCCAGAACTTTTTTTATTATGCCAAAATGAAACTTTGAACTCATTAAGCAGTCACTCCCCATTCCCCCTTCCCCCAGGCCCTGGCAACCATTAATGTCTTTCCTATCTCTATGGATTTGGCTGTGTTAGATATTTCATATAAATGGAACCATGCAAGGTATGACCTTTTGTGTCTGGCTACTTTCTCTTCAAATAATGTTTCAAAGGATTCATTCATGTTACAGCATCAATCAATGCTTCATTCCGTTTCGTGGCTGGATAATATTCCACGCTGTGGATAGACCACAATTTGTTTATCCATTCGTCCATTGATGGACATTTTCATTGTTTCTCCTTTTCGGCTATTGTGACTAGTGCTGCTATGAGCATTCGAGTATAAGTATTTGTTTGAGTACCTGTTTTCAGTTCTTTGGGGGACCTGCCTAGGAGTGGAATTCCTCAGTCACTTCATTGTTTTTTAATAAATGAGATTTCAATAGCACAGGCGTCCTCATCCTGAGTAATCTGCAGCCCAGAGGTTTCTGGAATTTTGTAGCAACTCGAAGCTGGATGATATTGACTTGAGCCCCCCTCCCCTTACTCTGTGTAGAAGTGCTGCCAGGGTTGGGAAGTGCTTGTTCTAGCCTCTCCATCAGACCTCTCCTTCCCATTCTCCAGTGTGGATAACGGTGGTTTTCTTATGTGGAGTTTACACTACACTTAAAACAGGATTCTGGGGCCACTGTCTACTCTTGGCTCTGTGGAATCCACACATCCTTCTCCCCAAACAGGCCATTGCATCCACCACTGGTGGGAACGAGACCAGCACAACTTCTCTGCGGGACTGTTCATCAGTGTCTCTCACAGTGACAGGGCACTGCTCTTTTTTTTTTTTAACGAATGGAATTTATTTTCTATATTGGAGAAGTTGGTTAAAGGGTGCTTTTTTTTTTTTGGTGGGGGTAGGTAATTAGGTCTATTTAATTAACTGTTTAATGGAGGTACTGGGAATTGAATCTGGGACCTCATGCATACTGAGCATGTGCTCTACCACTTGAGCTATACCCTCCCCGCCAGGGTGCACTTTTTTTTTAATTGAGGTATAGTTGATTTACACTATCATGTTAGTTTCAAGTGTACGGCAAAGGGTTCTGTTATATATGTATATATGTTATTTTTCAAATTTTTTTCCATATAGGTTATTACAAGATACTGAGTATAGTTCGCTGTGCTACACAGTAGGTCCTTGTTGTTTATCTATTTTATATATAATAGTGTGTATCTGTTAATCCCAAACTCCTAATTTATCCCTCCCCCACCTTTCCCCTTTGGTAATCACAAATTTGTTTTCTATGTCTGAGAGTCTGTTTCTGTTTTATAAACAAGTTCATTTGTATCATTTTTTTTTAGATTGCACATATACGTGGTATCATATGATATTTGTCTCTCTCTGTCTGACTTACTTCACTTGGTATGATCATCTCTGTGTCCACCCAAGGGGCACTACCTTTGATCCAGTAATTTCACCTCCAGAGTATGTCCCAATACCCATGCTTAGTGACCACATGCAAGGTCATTCATTTACTACATCACTTCCCTAATAGTGAAAGGGTGCAAACAATGCAAATATCCATCCATAGGGGCCTGGTTGACAAAGTCCTGAACAGCCCCTGGGGAGGAGGACAGTGTGGCTATAAAAAGACTAAAGAGGCTCTCTCTGAATCTCCAGAAAACTTAGGTAATAAAAGCAAGGGGCAGAACAGTGTGTATGAGACATAACCTGTTGCAGAGGAAAATACATGTGTGTATCATCTGTGCGTAAATGAACTTACCATAAAAAATAAATAAATAAAATAAACTTACCAGAAAGTAGTGCCATGGTTACCTGCGGTGGAGCAGGGGCCCAGGGTAGGAGAGGCAGATAGAATAATGGGTCCCCAAAGATACCCAGGTTCTAATCCCTGGAACCTGTGAATATGTTTCTTTACATGGCAAATGAACTTTGCAGATGTGATTAAGTTAGAGACCTTGAGATGGGGAGTTTATCCTGCATTGTCTAGGGGGAGCCCTAAATGTCATCACAAGGGTCCTCATAAGGGAAGGAGGAAGGCAGGAAGGTCAAAGAAGGAAGAAGGTGATGTAATAATGGAGTGGGGAGGGGAA
This sequence comes from Camelus bactrianus, assembly GCF_048773025.1. Lineage (NCBI taxonomy): Eukaryota > Metazoa > Chordata > Mammalia > Artiodactyla > Camelidae > Camelus > Camelus bactrianus. The sequence goes on from NC_133547.1 coordinate 9,527,052, forward strand.
TGGTGATGCAGTGCAGGACTGTAAGCCAAGGAACGCAGGCAGCCTCTAGAAGCTGGAAAGGCAAGGAAAGGGCCTCTCCCCTGGAGCCTCCAGAAGGAACCAGCCCTCCCCACACCTTGATCTTAACCCTCCGAGACTCATTTCAGACTTCTGACCTCCAGGACTGTAAACGAATAATTTTGTGTTTTTCAAGCTACTAAGTTTGTGGTAACACAACTCCCCCTCCCCAAAAGGTACAAGTCAAAGGTTTTTGATGTATCATGTTATTAATTTTTTAAAATTGAGGTAACAGAGATGACAAAAGATTTGCCATTTTAACCACTTTTAAGTGTACCATTTATTTATTAAATGATTCTTTTTTTTTTTTTTTTGCAGGGGAGGTAATTAGGTCTATTTATTTTAATTTTGTTTTTTTTTAATGGAGGCACTGGGGATTGAACCCAGGACGTCGTGCTTGCTAAGCACACACTCTACCACTGAGCTATACCCTCCCTCTTTGAGTGTACAATTTTGTGGCGTTAATTCAAATGTGTAAAACTGGATATCCACATGCAAAAAAATGAAGTTGGACCCTTAACCTTATACCCTATATGCAAAATTAACTCAAAGTGGACCCCTGAGGTGCTTTTATAACTTTCAGTTTGGGGATTTTCTGTACAGGCAGAGCTCGTGTTATTGCTCTTTGTTTTATGGTGCTTTGCAGATATTGCATTTTTTACAAATTGAAGGTTTGTGGCAACCCCGGGTCGAACAGTTCTGTGCCATTTTTCCAACAGCATTTGTTCACTTCGTGTCTCTATGTCACACACTGGTAATTCTCGCAATATTTCAAGCTTTCTCTTTATTCTGTCTGGTATGGTGATCTGTGGCCAGTGATCTTTGATGTTGTGGGAAACAGTGGTGTCCAGTCAGAGATGTGGTGATGCGGGTTGGTAAAAGAATTTACAAAGATGAAGGAGGAGCTAGTAAGGGAGTTTATTAGGTTACACTGCTATAGGCAACAGTGGGCCACACAGACAAGAGGTGCCTGTGTGAGCACCGAGGGCTGGTTGTTGGGGTCTTTTATAAGGGTCATAAGGTGCCTGATGGGCTTGTGCACAAGTCTCTGATTGGTTGTAGGTGAGGTAAGAGGTTTAGGGTCCATGAAGGGCGGTGTGGTTTATGACTGATTGGGTGGGCTGAAACAAACCAGCCTGAGCATTACCTAGGGCTGTTAGTTTGTTAGTGGAAACATGCCCAGTAAAGAATGTACTTTGCCTGTTGAGGGATCACAGGCAGACATCTGAGAGCCCAGAAATGGGGGTTGTTGGACTTTGAAGGATGTCAGTTGGCCCCACAGATGTTATAACAGCTGTAAGTCTGCTGTTACTGTTGACTGTAAGTCATAAAAGATTATGACTCACTGAAGGCTCAGATGATGGTTAGCATTTTTTAGCAATAAAGCACTTTAAAGTTGATGTATGTACATTTTTTAGACATAATGCTGCTGTACACCTAATAGACTGCAGTATAGTGTAAACATCCCTTTTATATGCACTAGAAAATGAAAAAATGCATGACTTGCTTAATTGCGATATCCACTATGTTGCAACATCTTCTTTATTGTGATATTTGCTATATTGCAGTATTTGCTATATTGCTATAGTCTGGAACTGAACTGGCAATACCTGAGGTATGCCTGTATTTTCTAGTTAAATTAAAGAGAGAGAGAAAGAAAAATAAGGTGCGCACTCCCCTTGGTGTCTGAGAATTCTGGGGACTTATGTCCTTATGATCTTCTTGATTCAAGGTCTTGCCTTCGCACCTCTGGTTCCATCTCACCCAGTGACAGCCCACATGAAACTTGGTCTCTCCTCAGTTCCCACAAAAGACCCCCTTGCACACAGCCACTTGAGGTTAATAAATAAACTTTAATGAGGTGTTTGGGGGCTGGGGACGGTCAGGGGTTTATATCAGTCCAGAGAAAAGCTGAATCCTTCTCATCTCTCTTGCAGAGCAGCTCATGCCTTGCATTCTGGTTCAAGGTCTCTATCTCCCTAAGGTATCTTCTCCAACAGACAGTTCTCTCTGTAAGAGGAATTCTAGTGCCTGGCATCAAGACCATTTCAAAGTAAACAGGTCAGTTGTATCTGAGCAGCTCTGCGCCCTGGGTCCTGATCTGTGGGAAATGTTTCTTCTGTAGTTTCTGCTCCCTCGGTGTCTCTTCCTCCTTGTTTTGGAAACAACTTCTTGCTTTACCTTGATGGGTTGCCAGCATCTTGTCAATATTAGCACCCTGGCTACAGATGTTCTCCTGGGGCTGAGTCTTGGCAGAAGGTGCTTGGAGCAGACAGCCTCTAAGGTCATGACCACCAGTTGTGCTGGCTCCTTGGGCAGCCTCGGGCAGCTGGGCTCCAGCCTTTGGTTCTCTTCTGGTGATAACGGTCCGTCGCTATTTCTTGTAACTACAGACATTCCATATTATACAGAGATTTAGAAGTTCAAGACCAGAGGTCAGATTCTTATGAAAAAATCTTCAGTAGTTGGAGCATTCTGTGTGGTTCTACTATGCAGGAAAGGATTAAATTTGTTCAAAAAGATACCTAGCCCTTTGCCCTTGGCTCCTGGGAAGTAACCGCTAAGCTCTTGGAATGTGCTGGTTGATAGGAGTCTTTGTTGACCTGCGGCCGTGGGCCACACTGGATAGTCTATGCCAGCAGTGTACTTTGTGGTGGGGGCCTTGGGCCACAATATATTAGCCTGACCTATGTTGGTGCTAGAGACTAAAGTCAGCTATGTGGGTGGTCAGTTGTGTCTACATGATTGACCCCCAGTAAAAACCCTGGAAACCAAGGCTGAGATGAGCTATTCTGGTTGGCAATATTGTGTGTGTGTTGTCATACATCATCACTGGGAGAAGTAAGTGTTGTCCACATGACTCCACAGGGAGTGGACAACTGGAAGCTTGTGTCCGGTCTCTCCAAGACCCTTCCCTGCAAGCCTTTTCACATTGCTTACCTTAATCTCATACTTCCAGTGTAATAAACTGTAACTGAGTATCCATGAGTATAACAGCATTCCTGAGTTCTGTGAGTCCTTGTAGTGAATGATTCAACCTGAAGGTGGTCTTGGGGACCCCTGAACTTGCACGTAAGAAGGGACATTCTTGAGGTCTGGCTCGGGGAGGGTCTCTTTGGAGGGAGATTTCATCTATTGAGGCGGGGTCTGGCTGTGAGACCCACATCCTCACCAGCTGCAGTCTCTCTCCATTCGGTCCTGATGCTGTCACCTTGTGCTCTCTGTTGGCGGATCCTGGGGAGAGCTGTCTTTACTGTCCACAGTTGAATAGGAGACCTTCTAGAAGGAGGATATGCAAACTTTAGCCTCAGGTGCTTTTCAAACAAAAATCTTCTCCCTGAAGCCTAGCATGCAAAGAGCTGGAGGCATTAGTAACTGAAAACTTCCCCAACTTGGGAAAGGAAACAGTCACCCAAGTCCTGGAAGTGAGAGAGTTCCACACAGGATCAACCCAAAGAGGAACACACCAAAGCACACAATAATCAAATTGACAAAAATTAAGGATAAGGAGAAAATATGAAAATTAGCAAGAGAAAAGCAACAAATAACATAGACGAGAACTCTCATAAGGTTATCAGCTGATTTTTCAGCAGAAACTCTACAGGCCAGAAGGGAGTGGCAGGATGTATTTAAAGTGATGAAAAGAAAAAATTTACAACCAAGAATACTTTACCCAGCAAATTTCTCGTTCAGATTTGATGAAGAAATCAAAAACTTCACAGATAAACAAGAGCTAAAAGCATTCAGCACCACCAAACCAGCTTTACAACAAATGTTAAAGGAACTTCTCTAGTCATCAAAACTTAAGAAAAGAGAACAAAAAGAAGAAAGAGAAAAAAAAGACTTAACAAAAGATTGTTTTGGCAATTTGGGGTCTTTTATGGTTCCATATAAATTTTGGAATTGTTTGTTCTAGTTCTGTGGAAAATGTGAGTATGTTGACAGGGGTTGCATTGGATCTGTAGATTGCTTTGGGTATTGTGGCCATTTTGATAATGTTGATTCTTACAATCCAAGAGCACAAGATATCTTTCCATTTCTTTGTATCATCTTCAATTTCTTTCATCAGTGTTTTACGGTTTTCATTGTATAGGTAACCTCCTTGGTTAAGTTTATTTCTAGGTATTTAGTTGTTTTTGATGCAATGAAAATGTTTATACCTGTTATAAAATTCTGGTTTTTGAAGTGGAAATAAAAAGTGAATGAAGGGGTGCAAATGGCAAAATATCCTTTTTTATGGGTGAATTGTATTCCACTACATATGTATGCTGTGTCTTCTTTATCCATTCATCTATTATTGATGTGCACTTAGGATGCTTCCATATCTTGGCAATTATAAATAATGTTGCTGTTAAAAAAATAGTAGGGCTACTACAACTAATAAGTAGGTTTAGCTAGATCAAAGAATAAAGGTCAATATACAGATATCAATTTTATTTCTATATACCAGCAATGAATAATTAGTAATCGAAATTTTAAAATAGTACCATTTACAGTAGCATAAAGTTACTAAATCTTGGGGAAAATGTGTAAAATTTGTATGTAGAAAACTATAAAACATTGGTAAGAGAACTCAAAGAAGATCTAAATAAATATACCATGTTCATGGATTGCCAGATCCAAACATGTATGGGTTTAACACAATCCCAATCTTAACATGCATTTTTGTAGATATTGAGAAGCTTATTCCAATATCTATATGGAAAGACATAGAAACTAGAATTGCCTAAAAAACAACTTTTTAAAAGAAGAAGGAACAAAGTTGGAGAACAAACACTAGCTGATTCCAAGACTTACAGTAGGGCTACATTGATCAAGGCAAGATGGTGTTAGCAAAAGAACAGACCCAGCTATTCCACTCCTAGGCATCTACCCAAGAGAAGTGAAAACATATGTCCACAAAAAAAACCCTGCACATTAATTTTATAGCAATTCATAATAGCAAAAAACTTGAAACAAACTAAATGTCCATCAACTGAGCAGCGAGTAAACAAACTAGTATATCTGATGCTACTCAGAAAAATACAAACACCAACTACTGATGGAGGCAGCCCAACATGGGGGAACCTCAGATGCATTATATGTGCTTATAGGATGTTTTAGGAAAAGCAAAACTGGAGGGATGGACTCCTGATCAGTGTTGGTGGATGCTGAGAGGGGAGTGAGAGAATTGACTAAAACGGGGCAGGAGGAAATTTGGGGGTGGTGAGAATGTTCTGTATTATGACCGTGGTGCGGATGTGGTCTATATAAACTGTTACATGTGTATAAAAATTCATTAAAAGTGCACCTAAAGAGAAAAAAAAGAGCTGCAGGCCTGTTCCCTACCCTCTGGGAGCCAGGGCAGCACTTCTCCAGGTGGTGTCATGAGTGGGGAGGGAAGGGGTGCCTGTGAAAATGCAGATCTCCAGGCTTCAGTGCGGACCCACCAGACCAGACTCTCAGGCGGCAGGGCACAGGAACCTGCATTTTCTCAAACCTTACAGGGGCTATGGCAGGAAGGGTTGGGAACTGCTGCTCAAGGCATTTGGAGAAGAGATCAAGGACCTGACATGTGAGGCCATTCAGGCTTTTGGTTAAGTGCTGCAGGTGCCCAGATATGCCTGGCTTTGCCTTGGGAAAGCCCACAGTGATTAATCTGAGGTTCATGGAGACCCCACTTCCTACACACACACACCCGCCTCAGCCCCACCACCACACTTACGCCATTAGCAGAGGGGCTGCGCCGTTTGTGACCTGGGGAAGCAGGAGGAGAAGTGGTCAGGAATTAATGACAGTGCAGGAGAGCATGGGAAGAAGACGTGTGGGTGGCTGTGTCCCTTGAATTCTAAGTCCCAGCTCTGCTATTGATATGGGGGAGTCACTTCCCAAAATGGTTTCTATATTTCTAAAACACACCTGGGGTATACGCTTCATGTAGTTCTTCATTCAGTTATTAGGTATAAGTCAATATTTACAGAGCACAGGCTCTGGAACCAGATGGAAGGGTTCAGATTCCTGTTCTGTCCTTAAGGAGCTGGGTGACCATGGGCAATTGACTTAACCTCTCTGGGCTTCAGTTTCCTCAACCATCAAACAGGGATTTATTCAGTAAATAGTGAATGTCTGCTTTGTGCCAGGGGCATCCTAGGTGCTAGGGATATAGCTGTTGAACAGACAAAAATCCCTGCTCTCATGGTACTTACATATTAAGCATCATAGACACCGCAGGAGTGGCGGTAGTAATCACAGCTATGCGTACGCCCCGCGTGTGGCTTACAGAGTGCAACCACTGCACTGAGGGCTTTGCCTGTATCATCAGGTACAGTTACTCCATTTCACAGATGAGGAAACTCGAGTCAGAGAGAGTAAGTCATTTGCTCATGGTGACACCATAAAGCAGTAGAGTGTGGGCCCAGACATAGGCAGTCTGGCTCTGGACATGACGCATTCAGCAAACACTTCCTCAAATATCTCTTTCATGCCTGTCCTGGTGGGTGGTGCTGGGGACACAGCCATGATTGTGATGGTTCTAGCCCTGCCCTCCTGGGGCTCACAGTCCACTGGAGAGACACACGAGTCCCTGCACAGTGATATCCCTGAGTGGGCAAGGCTGGGGTGGGGGAGCCTAGAGCTGGTGCTTGGCTTATTTCAAGGAAGAATATGGAGGGCCTCCTGGAGGAGGGGGCCTCCCACTGGGATGTGGGGAGGTAATTTTATTTAGTGATTGAGGGAACAAAGCTTTCTAGCCAACAGAACTGCCATCTACTCCTGACATTCCACTTGTGTGTCACTTGGCAGGTAACTTCACCCTTCTGAGCAAACATTTCCTCATCTGTAAGTTGGGCTCACAGCGGGACTCTCTTTGCAAGGTGGTTGTGGATATTCAAGGGGGCTGTGCAGAGAAAGTCCTTGGCACAGAGAAAGTGCTCAGCAAAATATAGTTCTTTTGATTACAGAATTAGCTGCAGGACTTTGTCAGAGGGAGCCATGGGGAGGGTGCTCCAGGCAGGGGAACAGCCTTGCAAAGTCCTTGAGGTGAGAGCATGAGGTCCTTTTTGAGCCAGGGATCGAGGTGCCGGTTCCTGCCACCCCCTCTTTTTCCATGAGAGCAGCTAGGGGGTCACTCCTGAGCAAGGGAGATAGAGGAAAGCTGGGGGTGGGTGGGAGTGCAGTTAAGTGTTACTCCGCCCTCCATCCTTCTGGCAGGGGCTCCTGTGTCACTGAATTAAAAGTTAAAGTCCTTACTCTGGTCTTCGAGGCCCTACAGGATCTGCTCTCACTCCTGAAATATTTGTAAAATGAGTCAACAATCCAATGACTAAAACGCCCTGGTCTCAATGTCCTCGCCTGTCAAATGGGGGAACTTCATGGTACTGAGGTGAGGATTCAGTGAGAGGCTGCCACGTGGACGGCTTAGCGCAGAGCCTGGCACATAGTATGGGCTCAATTATGGCGGCTGTGGTGATGTTCATTTACAGCAGAGAGGCGGAGGGTGTGCCAGGAAGGAGGGGACTCACAGAGGCTTCTGCGTAGCCGGAGATAAACGAACAGGGACAAGGCCAGACCAACCAGGATTCCCAGAGTCAGGAGGATAATTTTCCAAGAGGATAAGCCCGAATGTGGTTGCTCCCTAGGAAGTCCTGCAGGAAAAGGAAGCAGAGATTTAAATTGAGAGACTTCTGGGGTTTTCACCTGACCCCAAAACATTACTCCTCATTTTTAAAGGAAGCTACCACTCTGCTTCCCTTAGTCTATATGGTTCAGGTGGATTTGACCCCATCCTCTGGTTCCTAGGATGGGACTTTGACCTGGGCCCGGCCTGTCAGAGCATTCCATTCTCCCCGGCTGCGGTGATTGGTTCATAGCGGGGTCTGTGACCCAAGTTGAGCCAGTGAGAGCCAGCCCTGAGACTGTGGCTAGAGCTATTGAAAGTGGTGTATTCTTTCCCTTGGGATTACTGAATTGGGCTGAGAGCTGAGGACCATCTCACCTTCCTGAGGGGAGAGCCTTCCAGAGAATGAAGTCAGCATAGATAAAAGCACAGACAAGAGAGGTAAAGAAAAGTTCCTGGGTTACACAGTTGGAGCACCTGGATCTAACCATACTTGGAGGCACATTTTCAATAAAGTCTCATTTTTTGTTCTGGAATTGGGTAGTCCTGATGGCTGTAAAACCTTGAAAATATACTAAGAAAAAAAGTGTACATGTTCAAAGGATGAATTTTATTATTTATATATTATATTAAAATATAATACTACTGAAGGGTAATAATACTCAAATATGGTGGTGAAGGAAATGATGGAGAAAAATTTTTTTTAAATCTCATTTTTGCTTGACTATTTTGAGTTGTGCTTCTAGCAATTCTAAGTGGTAGGGTTCTGCCTGGTACACTTGGAAAGCCTTCCTGAGTCCCAGTGAAAGGGGCATCACCCAACTACCCCAGCAAGGTTTGCAGAGCGGCTGAGTCCCGGTGGCGGTACAGTGGTTCCCATGGCACAGATGTTGAGTTAACAGAGAGTAAAGCTGGTCCCGTTGGACCTTCCATGAGGGAGCTTAGGGGAAGGATGGGAGTCAGAGAGCATTCTTGTGGCTGAGGGACTCCCTTACCAGGGACCACTTCTAAACTCTTCCCCCAGAGAGAATCCTCCCGTGATTTCCTTCTATGGTCCCTCTGCTCTCCCCACCCAGGAGGTGCCTCACCTCTGACCAGGACTGTCAGTTCTGCCTGGCCCGTCCCCAGGGCGTTGGTGACAAGGCAGATGAAAGTCGTGTTGATGGATTCATCCACAGTATGGATCAGGAGCTGGGTGTCCTGGGCCACAGCAGAGGGTGGCAGGGGTCCCGTGGACCTGGGAGAGACACATGGGTGAGGAAGTGGCCTCTGGTGGAGGCCTAGAGTGACAGGTGATTGAGCACTTACTGTATGCTGGGAACACAGAAACCCTCATGACATCTGTGATAGCCCCTGAGAGCAAGCCTGGAGTTCCCCTGACTCTTCTGCTCACACTCATGTCCAGCCTATCAGCAGATCCTGTCTGCCCCACCTTCAAAATCTATCCAGAATCCAACTGGATATACAGAATCCTGATCAGAGGCCTGAAGGAGGCAAGGGTAAGAGTGAGCAGTGTGGGAACTGGTGGGAAGAGCATTCCGGGCATAGGGAACAGCATATACGAAGACCCTGGGATGGGAACATAATTGAAGTGTTTGAGGATCCACAAGGAGGCCACTGTGGATCTAGAGGTGAGAGCAAAGGACCGCAGCCACCACCCAGGGCTGTGCCCCCTACTCCTGGTCCACTGCGGCCACCTTCTCATGGGGTTCCCTATTTCTACCCCCACCCCACCCCACTCTGTCCCCCATTTTGCAGCCTGAGAGATCTTATCAGAACTAAGTCAGCTCAAGTCCCTCCTCTATCCAAAGTCCTCCTGTATAATCTCACTCAGAATAAAGCAAAAGTCCTTACCATGGGTATAGGTCCCATACACGCTGGTCCCCTGATGCCACTGATCACACTGTCTGTTACTCTCCCCTTTGCTCTTAACTATCCACGGTGGCCAACTGTAGATCCTCAAACACTCCAGTTATGCTCCCATCCCAGGGTCTTCGCATGTTCTGTTCCCTGTGTCTGGAATGCTCTTCCCACCAGTACCACACTGTTCACCCTCACCTCCTTCAGGCCTCTGCTCAGATGTCACCTTTGTGACACCTTCCTGGGCCACTCTATTTCAACTGCAGTGACCCCCCTCCTCATCCCCCTCCCCCTGCTTTATCTTTCCCATGGGCTTTATCTACCTTTATCTACCGTCCTTGACAACATTATCTTGTTTATTGTTTCTCTCCTTCACCCAAATGGGAGCTCCAAGAGGGGAAGGAGTTTGCTCTATTTTATTTACCAAGATATGTGGGTCAACAGCGTCTGGCCCACAGCCGTCAGGAAACACTGGCGTAAGGGATGGAGGAGACAGAGGCACGGATTTGGGCATTTGGCAGAGCGGGCATGGAAACCCCGCCGTGTGGCTTGTAAGCCTGAACTTTGGTGCTTTGGGGCAGGAAAATAAAGGCTGGCTGTCAACACCAGTTGGAAACCTTTGGCCAGCAGTTCCTTTCACCATCAAGACCCTACTGTGGGTATCCGTGGAGGTGGACAGACACGGTTGGTCGCCAACATGACATCTGCATAGTTGAAAATGGGAAAGCGCCTCTATCCCCACTTGGGATTGGTTAAGTCATTGAAGGCATCACCTAGGATGGAATCCCAGCAGCATGAAGGAGGGGTTGTGGGTATTTTGAAACATGAAAGATAAAGACTGTTTGATGGATGGACAGAGGGATGAACCGATGGGCAGGAATGTGATAAAAACAACTAACAGGAAAATATTAATGGGAGAATCCACGTGTGGGTTTTTGAGTGTTCGCTGGACAATTCTTACAACTTTTCTGTATGTTTGAAAAATCTCCTGATAAAATGTTGGGGAAAATGGATCTACAGGCTTTGACATGGAAAGATGTTCACAAGACAGAGAAGTTTCAAAATTGTACATACAGCACAAATTTTGTGTAGAAACATTGAGGGAAAAAAAAAGACAGGAAGGACATATTACAAGGGGTCACAGAGGCTATTCCTGGAGGTGGCTGGGTACGCTTGACCTTTGGTGTTGTTTTCTTCTTTTTGCAATAACCATATTGTCTAAAGTTTCCACAATGCTTGCCAGTTATTTTTGTAGTGAGGAAAAAGGCCCAATAAAAATTATATAAAAACAATTTACCCCTTTGCCTGTATCTTCCCTCACTTAAAAAAAATGCTTTTTATTTTTTTAAACTTTTTTTAGGGAGGAAGTAATAAAGTTTATTTATTAACGGAGGTACTGGGGATTAAACCCAGGACCTCATGCGTGCTAAGCACACACTCTACCACTGAACTATACCCTCCCCCTCTTCCCTCACTCTTAATCCCAGCCTCCGCATGAATTTGAGGAAATCTTCTGATTGCTCCGCCTCTCAATTTCCTCATCCAGAGAATAGGGACAGAGAATTGTTTCGTCAGCAAGGACAGAGCAGGTTACACGAGGTAGCTGGGGAGGTGGCCCAGCCCAGGGGTTAAGAGGTTTGGGTTTGGATCCAGGCGCTGATTGGAGTCACCTCTGCACCTCCGTGGCTATGTGCCCCGGCCAATGACGGCAGCTGCTGGGGCCCAGCTGGTCTTTAACCCGACATGGCGATAGTGTGGATTGTGCCCAGAATATGGGGATTGTGCGGGCTGAGGCTAAGTACTTGGCACACAGCTGGTATGTCATCTCATCTGGACTAAACCACCTCGTAAACTCTGTGCATACGAGACAGAAATTTTCCTGGGGGCCCCAAGTTGACTTCTTGCTCTCCTTACTTTCCTGCCTACACCCCTCCTCCCTCAGACCTAGGAGTCCAGGTCCCCCACCCCCTCATTTCTCAGGATCCCGGGGATCTGGGTCCCCAGCCCCTCCCTCTTCCGACCCAGGACTCACGTGCTCCAGTTATAGCCCGTGGGCTCTGGTTTGCTGCGGACATCACAGTGCAGGGTGGCCCCATGGAGGCCAAGGTACCAGTTGTCATCATAGCCAGAGATGGAAACCTCAGGGGAATCTGGGGGAGACAGACACGTAGGCTCAGAGACAGGGAGCCTTCACATTATTCAGCCTAAAGATATTTGGAATTCATGTCACAACTGGAAAAGGCCTCATTGGGTTTCGGGAAGGGCCCAAGATGGAGAGGCCTGGAAGGGGTCTGGGGCAGTGGGTTCCCTCTGAGAATAGAAGCCTGGGGAGTCCTCAGGAGGGTGAGAGGTGGTGAGGCACAGGGAGGGCATCTCAGGACCTGCTTCTCTCTACTCCTTTTCCTGGGTAAAGCCAGGTCCTGGCGTGCCTTGGACCTCCTGGGCGCTCAGAATGCACAGGAGCATGTTCAAGGCTCTGACAAGTCCTGCAGGAAAGAATCCTGGATGACGTTGTTTCAGCCTGCTGCTTATCCAACCCAAAAGTGAGCGACAGAGAAGACTTCAAAATCCCCAGGAGGAAGGCCAGTGAGACAGAATGTGTGTGTTTGTGTGTGGGGGAGTCAGTAGAGATCCCCTCCTCTCTCAGACCCAGTGGCAATGTTGAGGGGGTCCGGTGTAGACAGTGCCTGAGGGAATCAGTGCAGCAACTGCCTGGGAGGGTCTATTCAGTACAGACAACGATGGGGGCACAGACCCTAGACCAGCCAGTATAGACCACATTGGGGCAGAGGGGAATGGAGACTACACTGGGGGGACAGTTCTCCAAGGGAGCCAGTGTAGACAGTGTTGCAGGTCAGTGTGAGAGACATCCTAGGAGAACCCGTGTAGAAAATGTGGGGTATCAGTGTAGCGTGGTCAGGGGAACCACTTTAGGCAACGGGGGGAACAGTGACAACTCCCCACAGCTGATGGCCTAACTGGTGTAGACAATGGAGGCAGTGCTTTCTGGGACCCAGGGAAGCCAGTGTAGACAAAGGTAAGGCAGTATAGAAAATGAACAAGGGAGTCGGTGTAGACCATGGGGAAGTGTGCAGCCATGTGGACACTGTCAGTGTGGACAGTTGCCCAGGGAGGCAGATGTAGGCACTGTGTGTAGATTGGGCTCAAGGAAACCAGTGTGGGGCGTTGGTGGAGATAGTGGCCAGGAGAGCCAGGTAGACAACCCGGGCAGGAGTGTGGACTGTGGCCTTAGATGTTGGTTTAGGCAATGAAGGACAGTGTTGTTTGTGGCCCAGGAGAGCCGGTGTAGATGGTGTAGGGGGTGTAGACGATAGTCAGGGGAAGCTAGTGTGGATGATGGGGTAATGTTGAAAGTGGCCCGGGGAGTCAGTGTAGACGGTGGCAGGAGGAGGGTGGGGGCGGGGTCCCTCCTCCAGGGCACACTCACAGGGCATGCTGAGGGTCACAGGCAGCAACACCGGCTCCTCCAGGCTCTCATGCTCCACTCTGCATGTGACGTTCTTGCCATCCATCTGGCTCGAAGGTGTTAAGGTTAAGAGGCTGATGACGGTGAAGGTGCCGGGCAGGGGCCCTGGCACCTGGCTCTTATTTGCCTTCCCGTCCAGGTGCGAGGACCAGGAGATGTGGGCAGGCGGGCGACCCCCTGTGGAGACACAGCTGGCCACAGGCACAGGCTCTGGGCCGAGTGGGCTGAGTGGGACCTCCTGGGTCTCGGCCTTGTTCTGGGGTTTGGCTGGGGATAGGAGTGAAAGAGATGGGTCACTCCTTGCCTGAAGTCACTTAAACATCTCAGCAGCAGAGGAGGGTGGACAATTGAGGGTACAGAATGGCCAGGTTCAAATCTCAGCTCTTGGGTTGGGGAGGGTGTAGCTCAGTGGTAGAGCGCATGCCTAGCACACATAAGGTCCTGGGTTCAATCCTCAGTACCTCCATTAAAAATAAATAAACAAAAACCTAATTACCCCCCCCCCAATAAATACAAATAAAAAATGTGAAACTATACATATATATATTAGGGTGGCCTTGGGCAAGTCAGTTTCCTTGTCTGTCCACTGGGGATGATGATAGAGTTATTGGTGATGAGAAAATGCAGGTAAAGCTCTTAAAACGGTCCTTGGCACATAATAAATGCCCAATATATATATATATATATTTATTATTGGTAATTGAATCCATTGGCTGGTTCTGTGATGGGCAGTGTTGAGGACCCAGCAATGACCGAGACAGCCTCATCCTTGCCTTCCTGGGGTGGGCGGTCCAAGGGGAAGAGAGACTTCCCCAGACAGTGATGACTCTGAGTGAGCAAGGCTGGGATGGGGGAGCCCAGAAGGGGTGCCTGAATCTGGGGGTGGTATGTAGGTGGTTGCAGAGGGCTTCTTGGAAGAGAGGAGGGCTGAGCTGTGCCCTGGAGTTTCAGAGGGAAAATGACTGGCCCAAAGTTACATGGCTGTAAGCGGCAGAGCTGGGCTTTTACACGAGGTCTATCTGACTCCAAAACTACCTTGACTGTTTCTTAATCATCATTTTGGTGATTCCCTGACCTGGGGCTTCACTTGGTTCCTTTCTCATCAGTACCTGAGTTATTGTTACTGAAGATTTCTCTTTAACTTGACTCACTGGTTCTGTTTTACCCTCATCCTAAACCATCAGTCCTAAAGTCCCAAGTTTTCTGAAATGATGAGATTTGCCTTTGTCTGGGTACTGTATGCCAGGCATTGTTCCAGGTACTTAACCTTTCATGAGTCATTCATACAAGGCTTGGAACAGTTCCTGGCATCTAAGTGAAAAGGTAATGTCAGCTCTTATTCATCGTCAGAGTGAGCTCCCTTTCACAGCTGAGGAAACTGAAGAACAATTGTACTCAATTGCCAAGAGGAAAGCCTGACTCCCTGGTGCTCAGGAAAATGACCGCAGGATTCCATGACAATGCCCAAGGGCAATTGGCCCCACGGGGAAAGCCCTCCACTACTGGGTATCAGAATCCCCGCCTCCCAGTCTATTTCAACTCTTCCTCCCGGAAGGGAGTAGTCACTAGCTCACATGGGCTTCTGTTCTAAGCAATTCACCTGATAAACTCCCAGGACCCTCAGGATAGCTTTCTGAAGGCAGCAGTATTTTTACTAAGCCTATTTTACAGATGAGGAAAGGAGGTTCTGAGAGGAAACCACTTGCCCAGGCTGGTAGTGGCTAGCTGGGGTCCAAACCCAGGTCCCTGGGCTTCCTAGACCCCTCCCTGTCCCCCCACCCCATACTCGCATCAGCCCCCACCTTCCCCCACACAGCATCCCCAGCCTCTCCATCCCCTCTGCTCTCAGTCTCCCAAGATCTTACTCCCCATGATCGCTACTCTCTTCTGGTCCTCCAGCCCCTCCCCTTTCTAACCTCCCCCTCTGCATCCCCCCCCCCCGCCCCCTATCATTGCCCTACATCCTTTTGTGCCCGCAGAATCGCTGCTCCGGAGGGAATCTCACTCCCTCCCGGCTCTCCCCACCCTGTGCTTACCTCTCTACGTACTGCACCCCACCCCACCCCACCCCCTTCCCTTTCGTCCCCAGTCATCCCGGCTCACCCAGCACCCGGAGCCAGGTTCGGGCGCTCCTGTCGCCTTGAGGGAACGTGGCGAACTGGCAGGTGTAGTTGGCCTCATCCTCTGCGCCCAACCCCCGCAAGGCCAGCGATGCGTCCCGTAGCTCCTCTCCTGGCTTGGCGGCCACAAACTCCAACCGCCCGGGCTCGGGGAAACTGGGGCCCTGGGTAGGGTGGAAGACCGCCACGCTGCGGATGGCCTCCGTCGGCTTCTGCCGGGTCCAAGTCACCTGAGTCACTGTCACTTTATCCTCCATGAGCTGTAATTTGCATGGCAGCTTCACGGTGTCGCCCAGGAAGCCGTGCACCTGGGCAGGGGCCAGTACACTGACCACCTCAGTCTCTGTGGGGAAACATGGGGCGGGTCACACCCGGGTGTCCCTGATCTGAATGGGGAGGGGCGACCAGGAGGTCGCTCGCCTGGGGCCTGGAGCCCCTTGGTTGGGAGCGTGTAGGGGGGTGCGGTGGGAATCATTCTGGATCTGGGCAGCAGCAAGGGTTAGCGGGGCTGGACTGGGTTTGCAACCAGGCCCACGCCCCTTCGAAGGGCTGTTATTACTGTATTTCCTCTATGTCAGCATCATCATTTAAAATATTGTGGTCAATATTGTGGTTAAAAAACTTAAAATTGCCATTTAAATAATTTAAAAGTGCCATCTTGCAGTGGCAGTAAGTACATTCATGATGTTGTGCAACCATCATCACTTTCTAGTTACAAAACTTTTTTCATCACCCTAGAGACATCGATTTTAAGAGGCACTGGGGATTCTGTTATTTACAGCACGACTCACTGTCAGTGGTTACAGCATCTCTGATTTAGAGGTCTGAAAATGGGAAGAAACTCTAGGTCTCAGAGTCCATGAAATATGGTATTATGATTACTCTCCGTGGCCTGGAGGTAGGAAAATATTTGTAGGGGATCTTGGCACAAGAAGGGAGGTGATGATAGCCCTAGGGTTTTGAATCCCTTCCGGATTTCTGCTGTGAGGCTTCAGGCAGATTACTTAACCTCTCTGATTCTTTTTTCCAGTTTGTAAAATGGGACTAGTAACAGTAAACATTCACAAGTTGCTTACATATATCAGGGACTGTTCTGAGTGCTTCTCATGTCTCCCAGCATTTAGTCCTTAAATAGCTCCTCGAGGCAAACACTATGGTCAGCCCAACTTTAGAGAGGGGGGAAACAAGTCTTTTAATGCAGGTCATATACAGTGGGCAAGTGGAAGAGGTGGGATTTGAACCTAGGGTACTCCTGACCTCTAATCCACCAGACTTCATATGAAAATCTTTCTTCCTAGGGCTCCAACATATAATAGGTCCTCAATACTCGTTGGCTTTTCTTGATATTGATAAACACAGTGCTATGCATTCTTATAAATAATAATAAGGATGAGGAGGAGGTGAGAAGGAATTAAGTTCTTTCAATCTTGGTCCTGCTACTCACTCACTAGCTGTGACCTTTGTGCCAGTGGTTTCACTCCTCTGAGCCTCAGTCTCCTCATCTGTAAAGTGGGAGTGGTTATAACTTGACAGGGTGTTGTGAGGACTAAAGGATGAAATTTCTGGAAGGCATATGCCCAGCACGCTATAAAGACCAGTATCGTAAGTATTGTTACGAAGAAGAGGAGGCTGGGAGGTAGTGGGCAGGGGTGCTAGGAGCTTGCTGTGTGGAAGAAGGGCATGGTCTGGACTCAAGGGGATTGTGGGGTGGTGAGCATGCCAGTCTGGGTTCGGATGCCAGCTCCACCATTGATGTGCTGTGCTGCTCAGAGCAAGTGAGTCTCCTCTGATGGCAAGGCCACTATGAGGATGAAATTGGGTGAAGTGACCTTTCTCTGGGCTTGTTCCCTGTGTAATAGCCAGGTCCAAGCTCCTAATGTGTGCCAGGCGCTGGGCTGCTCCCTTAAGCAAGGCTGTCTCCAACCC
Organism: Camelus bactrianus; assembly: GCF_048773025.1. NCBI lineage: Eukaryota > Metazoa > Chordata > Mammalia > Artiodactyla > Camelidae > Camelus > Camelus bactrianus. Next base: position 9,544,096 of record NC_133547.1, read on the forward strand.
TCTTCACGGTCCATGGGGCACACACTAGTATTTTCATCCCCGTTGGATCGAGGGGCAAGTGAACTTTGGAAGGTCAAACTACTTGCCTAGGCTGACCAGCAAGCAAGGGGCAGAGCACGGGACCTTTGGGAAATGATGACACGAAGGAGTCTACACTCAATACTACTGTTGTTCACATGAATGGTCATTATCATCATTACTGTCTTCTGGAGTGCATTGACCTAGTTCAGCATCATCCCAAGACACAGTCTTACAAGGTAGGTAGGATTCCACCCCGACCCCGAGACCCCCAACACACACTTTGTGGAAACAGAGCGCTTAGGTCACTTTCCTGAGCTCACACAGGTATTAAATGTCAAAAGCTATTTTGAACCCGGGGCCGTCTGACATCAGAGCTGTATTCCCAATACTTGGAACGCTGCCCCACACATAGTAGGTACTTAATAAACGTGTGTGTGATGAATGCATGCACGAATGCACGGCCACGTCCTTAGAGCCACACATTTGGGGTCAAAGGGGAACGGGGTTCTGTGCCGCTGCCCCTCTTTCCCCCAACCAGCAATCTCTCTCACCGGCAGCGGGCTGTTGGCAGCCGAGGAGAAGGGTTTGCGAGTAGTGAGCAGGGTGAGCAGGTTCGCCAGGTGCCGTGCCAGGGCACAGCACACCCACTTTATTTTACCCTGAGGCTGACCGAAGTCTGGCTGCTTTTCCGGGAAGCTCGCTGAAGGGTCCGACTCCGGCCCGGCATCCGTCCATCCCTGGGGCGGAGCGGTTCGGGGAGGACGGCGCTCTCAGCCTCGGGGAACGCAGGGACCGAGTGCCCGGGCTGGTGAAGAGGGAGGAGGGGAGCAGGGGCAGCCCGGCCGCGCGGGGTCACTCACCGGCTACCGTGGGCGACCAGGACAGAGACAGCAGGGATACCAGCAGCCGTGGCCAAGCTAAGCGAACGGCTTGAGCCATGCTGGGCGCGCCGCCTTCTCCACTAACCCGGCGTCCGCTCGCTGTGGCCGCGCCGCCGCCGGCGGCCCTGATTCCGCCGCTCCTGCCCGGGAATCGCGGCCGCGCTCCGCCGCCGCGGCCTGGGGGCGGGGAGGGGAGGTTCGACTTCTTCCCTCCGCAGACTGGCTTAGAGGAAGACCTGGGCGCCCTGTCCCCGCCCAGCTCCTGGTGCGCCGGCTGAGTCCCTCCCTCCGCGCCTGCGCTGACACTTGTCATCGAATTCCGGTGACAGTCCTAGGAGGTGGATACTGATAGCACGAAGCTTCTGATTTGGAGATCCCACGTGACAGGCGAGGAAACTGAGGCAGGCAGAGAGGTTCCGCGAACTTTCTAAAGTTCGCGTTGGCGAGTGACAAAGCAGAGATTCAAGCCTATATTCGGGGCAGTTCCTGAGTTCCTAACCACCAGGACTAAACCCCCTGGATTCATATTAGGCAAATCGCTGCTCTTCTTGGGGCCTCAGTTTCTCACCTGAGAAATGGACAGGATAATAGAGCTCACCTCACAGGAAGGTTTGTAGGGTTTAAAGCAGCAACTGCTTAGTTCAGTTCCTGGTACATAATTTGTACTCAGTAAACAGCAGCTATCACAAAACAGCTGTTAGTGCTGCTTTACAGAAATCATCAAATAATAATGTTGATGAGAATGACGGCTCATTCATTTATTTTCACTCAACAGATATTTATTGAACCAGGCAGTATTCTAGGCACAGGAGATGCTGCAGAGAATAACATAGACAAAAATCCCTGCCTTCACGAAGCCCACCTTCTACTGGTGGGAAACAAACCATTAACACATCAATACACAGAGTACCATCATGTCTGGAGGTGATAATGGTTATGGATGGAGCAATGTATAGAAGGGAGAGAAATGAGAGAGGGACCAAGATAGAGACAGAAGATGAGAGACAGAGAAGGGACTGGGGGGACAGGACAGTCAGTGAGATGGGAGAGAACTGAGAGGTCAGAGAGAGACTCAGAGAGCCATCTACTCAGACATAGAGCTTGGGAGACTTCCTGGTCCCCACCTGGCCTGCTAGTGACTCTGACCCTTGTTCTGTGACATCCTTATATCCTTTGAGAAAATTCCCTCTGGGCTTTGGCCAGTTTGAGGGGTTCTGTTTCCTGCTGCCCTCTCTGTCTTGGCACAGCCGTGGGTGAGTGCGTGGCTCTGATGCTTGGTGTTTTTCACTCTGGATGTATGTGGGTGAGTTTCTGAATGGAACTGTTGAGGCTGGTCTCTGGGAAATCTCTGAATTTTCTCTCTGACACTCTTTTTCTGGGCCGCTGAGTTATTTCCGAATTGGGAATCTGTGGCAGTTTCTGTGTTCCTCCCCTGGAACATGATGTCACCTTCGGGAATTCCCCTCCTCCCAGGGCTCCTGGCTATGGCTACTGTGGTTTCAGCTGCCTCCTCCCCTCGCCAGTGTTTGGACTTGAGATTTAGGGCTCACTTCACCCCATATTCTGTCTCTTCCCCACCAGGCATCTGACTTCTTGGTGACAGGAATGGGGCCTCTGTCTGAAAACAAACAATGAGAGCCTTGGTCCTGAACAATTCTGTGCAATGGGAATGATATAGGTTCTGTTATTGAAGCTCAAAAGTGGGGTCAAGGCAGGGCTGACGGGTAGGGATAGGGCAAAAGTTAGGGATGAAGTCAAAGATGGGATCAAGAAAAGGGCAGGTCTCAGGGATAGGGCTTGGGTGTGGTGAGGGTCAGTAGGAGGGAGAGGGCCTTTGGTGGCTGGTATTCCCAGGGTAAAAAACCTTTGAGTCAGTAAATACTTGGGAAGGCCAAAAGGTCCAGGCTGTCAAAATTGCTGAATTAAATAAAATGTCTTATTGCAGGTCTGGATGAGGCTGGATGAGGATGTGCTGGAGGGAGATTAGTGCCAGTTGGAAAGGGTGGATTGAGTCAAGGAGCTGTCTGGTTCCCCTGACAGCCTCTCCCCTGGCCACTCCCCACCTCTGAGCCCTGAGGGGCGGTCTGGGGTTTCACTGAAGCCACCCACCTCTGGTTCCCACAGCTCCCGGGGTTCTCTCCCCATGGCCCTTTGCTCTTTGTATTCATTCAATCAGTGCATGTTTATTAAACACCCACTGTGTGCTTTGCCCTGTCCTATGCACTGAAGATACAGCAGTGAGCAAGAGATAAAATTCCTGCCCTCCTGGAGGTCCCATGCTGGATGGGACTTGGGTGGAGAAAGATAATTTTTTAAAAAATGTAGACAGGTACTATACATACCAGGGAATGGTAAAAGCTGTGAAGAAAAATAAGACACAGTAAGGAGACAAGGAAGAATTTCTTCAATATTCCTCCTTTGTGGCTGCCCAACACTTTTTTGGGGGGGGTAACTAGATTTATTTATTTATTTACTACTACGATTATTGTTTTTTAATGGAGATACTGGGGATTGAACCCAGGACCTTGTGAATGCTAAGCACGTGCTCTACCACTGAGCTATATCCTCCCCACCCACCGTGGCTGCCCAACACTTCTGACTCTCCCTTTTCTAGCTTCTTCTATGTATTCTTCCTTCCCAAGTCAGAAACAAAAGAACCTTCACAGCTTTGTGCTTCTTGAAGCAGGTGTGAGCCTGCGCACTAGGTGTCATCAGTTGACTTGCATTTGGAGGGGACCACGTGAGCCTGTTCTAAGCAGATGTTTTAAGGCTGTGGCCTGGCTCATCCATTGTTCTTCTTCTTTTTTTGGTGGGGGGGGTAACTAGGTTTGTTTATTTATTTATTTATAATGGAGGTACTGGGGATTGAACCCAGGACCTTGTGCATGCTAAGCATGTGCTCTACCACTTGACCTAAATCCTCCCCACTGTTGTTCTTCTTTGGTTCCCATAACTGCCTGTACCAGATGGGGCTGCTCCTTCAGCCATGATCGTAGGACAAAGAAGATGTGTGAAGGAGAGCCACAGCTGACCTGCTGTCAACGTGTAACATGAATGAGGAGTTGATGATTCAAAGCACCAGGATTTGGGGGTTGTTTGTTATTGCAGCAAAATCCAGTGAAAGCTGACTGATAGAAAAATCCTCTCTGAGATGGGGAGTTGAAACCTAAATGAAGTCAGCCCGGCAATTGCCTGGGGATAATTCAGGCCCAGGAAAAAAGCAAGTGCAAAAGCCCTGAGGCACAAACCTGCTTACTGACTTGACAAAGGGGAAGGTGTGGCTAGAGTGGGAAGAGTGATGGGGGTATAAGGAATAGTTTGGAGAGGTAGGAAGGGGTCGAATATTATTGGACCAAGTGGCCCATGGTAAGATGTTTACATTTTATGGAGATGGGAAGACTTTCGAGGGTTTTGAGCTGCTGTGATCAGACTTGTGTTTTAATGGGATCCCTCTGGCTGCCATGTTGGGGACAGGCTGTAAGGGGTTGAGTGTTGGAGCCAGTGGGGAAGTGACTGCAGTGGTCCAGGTGGGAGATGATGGAGGCTCACCGCTGGGTGATGGTGGGGTTGGAGAGAACAAGCGGTTGGATTCTAATGTATTTTGAAGGTAGAGACCCAGGGATTTGCCAGCAAATTGGATGCGGGGCATGAGGGAAACCTCTCTTTCTCACCGAGGACCCCAAGGTCCTGACCTGGCGGAAGGAGGAGGTGCCTTTGACTGAAATGGGGACGAGGTCAGAAGTTGTAGGTTTGGAAGGAAAAGCAAGTGTGGTTTTTGGACATAAATGCTTGCTTCTGTGCGTCTCCCTGTCAAGATTCTAAATTCCTTGAGGGTTGGGACCAGTTCTGGACATTTTTCTTTACACAAGTGCCGAAATATCTATTGAAAGAATAAATAAGTGAATGGATGTCTCCAACGGGCCTGTTACAATTCCTTGGGGCTCATCCCATGAATGCCTTGGTTTTCTAACTTCTGCATCCAGGAGAATCACCTGGAAGCTTGTATCATCAAGCAATGGGGGAAATATTTCCTTCTTCTTCTCTCTCACATTGAAAACAATAAATAGTAGCATCATTATGCCTTTTTCTGCTGTTTACTCAACCATGTATCTCAGTGATCTTTCGATAAAAGGACATAACAAGCTGTCTCATGCATTCGTTTGCTTATTCATAGCCATGGATCATTCCTTTGGATGAACACTGTGAAAATTTTGAACGTGTCTTCAGCGGATAGCCGTTTCAAATGTTTCCAACTGTTAGCATTGGCAATCTGTCCTTCTCTGAGTAACCACATCCACACCATTTCACACGTGTGTGACAGTATTAGTTCCATAGGTTCCTAGAAGTGAATTTGCTGGGTCAAAGGTCACGCGTATTTGTGGTCTTGGAGGATAGTGCCAAATTGTCATTCAGTGCTCTCTTGTCAGCAAAGTCGGAGATTGGTGGGGTTTCCTACCCAGGGTGGCTCATGGTAGTGAACTGAAGCTTTTACAATTTCAGATGTGAAGGTTTGTTGCAAAGGGTTTGATGTAGGAACCTGGAGGCTGGGCAGGAGGGTGGGGAGAGAAAGAGAGGGAGGGAGGGGGAGAGAGAGAAAGGAAGAAAGAAGAGGGGAGGGGGAGAGAGATGGAGGCTGAGAACGGTGAGGTGGGGGCTCCTGAGTGTGACTCCCTTGGTTCAAATTCCATCTTCACCAACTAACAGCTGGTGGTTCTATGCAACCTGTATGATTCTCTTGCCTCCTTTTTCTCACCTGTAAAATAGAGGATCATGAAAACATGAGGTGATGGTTAAATCGGTTATTTAGAAATGAGTTATATGGCTAAAAATGTTGTTTATTTTGCTGCTCAACAAACAGCAGATATTATTTCTGGTGTCCTGGGGCTTGTAGCACCTTGCTGTGCACCCTGACCAGGAGGCATGTGGGCAGCAGAGAGCCGTAGGGTTGTTTTTTCTAATTGAAGTATAATTGATTTACAGTGTTGTGTTGAGCCGCAGAGTTTTGTGCAGGGCAAAGACCTCATGGCAGCTAAATCTCATGTTCCTCACGTGGAAAACAGTGATGAAAACCCCTGTCCTGCCCTCTTTGTGGTGCGGTCGTGGACTGGACAGAGCATGGGGTGGTGGGGTTGGTGAGGGCAGAGCTTTTACCTTCTGTACTCTGAGGCTGGGTGGGAGAAAGCTGGCAGAGAAAGCCCCAAATAACAGCCACCTGCCTGTCCTTCCCCGAGAGCTACCAGAGGGGGCATGTCCTCTCTCTCACCTCCCACTAGCGCCCCCCTACAACCCTCATATCTTTTGGGGTGTAGTGGTGCCTCACAATGGTTGTTCCCCTCGGTTCTCCCCTTCCAGATCCTGCAGTCCTCTCACCGCCCAAGGAAGGAAATGAAACCCGCCCCCTCCCAGCCTACTTCTACCCACTGTGAGTCATCAGAGCCACACCCTTCAGCACATCCCTGTCATTTGCAGGAAAGAGTCCAGGTTCTGGAGTCCTGCGTGACCTGGCCCCTGATGAAAGTCTGCTGTCTCTTCCTCTCCCCCTTTACACGTCAGCCCTGCGGAAACCCTTGTAGTCCTAAAAAGATCATGTTTGCTCACCTTCAGGCTGGAACATTTTCCCTCTGTTCTTCACTGGCTACTCCCACTTTAGGTCATGGCTGAGCCATCCCCTTCTCCAGGAAGCCTGCCAGGAACCTCCCCGCCCCAGGCTGGGCAAATCCCTCCTCTGGTCTCCCAGAGCCCCCTGAGTCCCACTGTCCCAGCCCTGCCCACTCTGATGTGTCACTCTTTAGGGATAGATTTGTGTCACCCACTGGGCTTTAAGTTCCACAGAGGCAGATCCCAGGGCTGTGCAACTCACAGCTAGGCAGTGACAATTCAACTTCCTCATCTGTGAAATGGAGCTAATAATAGCATCCACTTTCCAGGGTTTGGGGAAATAAACGGAAAGGATGCATTAAAGCCCTTGAGCGCAGTGTCTGGTAAATATCACCTTCAGGAGATGTGGCTGCTCGTGTTCATCATCTCAGTGTGTTCTCCAGGACAGCTGGCCCCTCTGCAGGATGCCCTCCTGATCCCCCAGGCTGGATCAGGAGTCCCTTCTGGGCTCCCATGTCCCAGCCCTGACTACTCTGGGTTGTCACTATCTGGGGGTGCTTCTGTCTCTCCCACTGGACTGTGAGCCCTGGGAGGGCAGGGTGTGGCTCTCACAGCCACCTTTGGGTTCCCAGTACTGCCCAGCACAGGGCTCCACACAGCCCAGGTGCCAGAGAAAGGTGTGTTGAATGAGTGAATGTATGAATGAATGAATGGCTTTAGTGATTATTTGTTCTCTGTTATATGTCTTTTATTCCTCCTTCCCACTCTAGCATATACAATTATGTTTTCTAGAAATACTGGAATTTAGAGAAAAGTGTGTGTGTGTGTGTGTTTGTCTCTGTGTGTGTGAGAGAGAGAGAGAGAGTTTGAGAGATGGAAAAGGTTGGGTTGGGTGGAAAGAGGGGTGGGCTGAGGACTTGGGCAAAGAATGGGCTGGATTTTGGAGGTTGAATCTGTAAACTCTGTGAAAGCAGAGACCAAGTCTGTCTTGTTCATGGCAATATCTCCAGCATCTAGCATGGATCCCGACACAGAAGGTGCTCAATAAATATTTCTTGAGTGAATGAATGAGCCAGGCATTGTTAAAATAGCTATGGAACCTTGCTGTGCCTCTGTAATTGTGAATCACAGTGTATTCTGAGTAGGCGTTGAACTGGGAGTAAGTTCTTTGGGTCCCCCTTAGAGTAGAACACCTGGCTGAAGCGCAGGGGAAGCAATCACGGGGCTACTGACTCCACCATCTTCAGACATCAATAATTGATGCAGGCACTCCTTCCTGGCAAGCATGCCAGCAGGCATTAACAGTCGATGGGGAGGGTGGGAGGAGGATAATGGCTCAGTGATAGAGTGTGTGCTTAGCACTCATGAGGTCCTACGTTCAATCCCCAGTACTTCCATTAAAAAAAAAATGGATACAGGTATTCCTTCTTGGGGGCATGGGTGGTTTCCCAGAATTCTTAATATAGATCTTGGCCCACTGCCAGTCTATCAAAAATGGTAGTTGAGACATTCACCTCATGCTCCAATATGGCTGCTCGGTTCCAGCGATCACGTTCCCATTCCTGCCAGCAGGAAAGGATGCTCCCTCACCTTAAGGACACGTAACACTTCTCACATTTTATTGACAGTGTAATTTTTTTTTTTTCCCTTGGACATCATGTACCCAGCTAAAATTGAGGATTCTGTTACTATGGAGAGAGAAGAGAATGAATTCTGGGGCTCTGAGGGCAATCTCTACCACAGCTGCTGACGAGGTTGGGCTATTCTACTGAGGCCAGATGACTATTCACCCCACCCTGGGGTTAGGGTAGAGGCCTCAGGATGCCTGACCCAGTTTTTCTGAGACAGAGAAAAAGTGAAAGGAGTTTGAGTTAAGTTATTCCAGTTAAACTCCAGCTTGGAGAAAGGTTTGGAATTCAGTCAGTGCTTTCATTTCTGAGCCTTTGAGTTTTCCTAGTTGTGTGGTTTTGGTCTCTTATTCATTCAACAAACATTTCTTGAGCACATGCTGTACAACAGATACAAGTCTGGCATTCATGGAGCTGAGAGTCTAATAGATGAGATAAATGTTAAATAATCACACCAATAAATATTTAATGACACAATGTGGTAAGTGCTATAAAGCAGAACAGTACGATGAGAGAGTTCACCCCAGGGATTGAATTTATAACAGGAGTGGTCAGGAGATCTCTTTGAGGAAATGTGCACAGTTTATTTTTAGTGGAGGGAGGAACGTCACAGTACTCTCAGCTGTTCCAAAGCGCAAGAAGTATTGCTGCAGCCGTGGCCAGAGGACAGCTGGAGGCTGGCTGGTGGCCGAGCAGTGGCTGTAGTGTCACGTCTGAGAAGCAGATAGACTAGGAGCTGCAGGAACCAGCTCTCTCCATCACCACCCCGGCAGCAAACGACTAACTTCTCCTTTGACAATGGAGGGAAGTGGGAAGAAGAAGTGGTAGGGCAGGATACCTCAGGTGGGTGAGGAGCCAGTTAGACAGTAGGGACTTCTGAGCAAATCTGGACCCTTGGACAGGCCAGGTCTAGGATCCCAGAACTGCCATAGAGTCAGTGATCTACACATATGGATGTCAGGGGATTGATTTATTTATTTTAACATTGGGAGTAAGAGTTGCACTGTCTGATATAATAGCCTTTAGCCACAGGTGGCTAGATAAATTAAAATTAATTAAAAATAAAGAAAATTTAAAAATTCAGTTCCTCAGTTACACTATCTCCATTTCCAGGGCTCAGCAGCCACCTGTGTTGGACAATACTGTATTGGTCAGTGCAGATACAGACATTACCATCACCACAGAGAGTTCTATTGGACAGCGCTGGTCTAAGGCACAGGATTTGGAATTGAGTAGACTTGAGTTGGCATCTCATGTGGCTGTGTGACCTTGGACAAATCACTTGCCCTCTCTGAGCCTCACTTTTATCTTATGTACATGAGCACAGTGACATTTCCCCGACATAGGAGGTGGGAAGCCCATGAGAGGATGAGAAGGAGGCTCCAGCTCCAGGAAGGGAGCAACAGAGCAGTGGAGTGATTGGAAACAGGGATTTCAGAGCCAGGGAGCATGGCTTGGAGACCAGCCCCACCGTGTGCTGTGGTGATGACCCTGTCATACCCTGTCTGAGACTCACTTGCTTTGTCTGTAAAATGGGGGTGGTTCTCCTTTCCTCAATGGGTACAGTGAGGATGATGTAACACGTAAGAAATCTAGTGTAGAGGGTGGCACATGGACAGCCCTCAATAGACAAGATTTGAACTCAGGTCTGCTACTATTATTGCTAATTGTAGTAATATGGTAGGTGGCTTTGTGTTGACACGGTTGTGTGTCACAGAAGCACTGAATGTCCCTCAAATGTTAGCTATATCCACACAGGAGCACTATTCATACTCATTTTAAGCAGATGAGTCTCAGAGAGGGTAAGTGACTCGCCTAGGGTCACACCAGTACCCTTTGCCTACCATCTGTCAGGATTCTCCAGTGAAAGAAAGTGTTGGATCTTATTTACAAATGCATCATGGATTTCTGAGGGTTGAGACCCTTCACCCACTTCTCTGCATTTGGAAGGTGTTTTTTTTTTTTTTCTCTGAAAAGGAGCAAAAATAAGCTGCATGTGTAGAAGACATATTTTGGAGTATCTGCCCAGTTTATAAACCAAAACCTCTCCCCCCCTTTTTTTTCTGAGTACTGAGTCTCCATAGACAAGGAGCTGGAGCTCTGATTGTACAGAACATCTCTTACCCTTACCCCAGCTACAGTGATAGGGCCTGTATTGACACCTGTCCCAAGTGAGCCAATCAGATACCTTCTCCAGGGGGTTCAGAAATCAGGCAAAGGGATGCTGGCTAAGTTGGGCTGTTCCTCTGAACATGAGCATTGGGGATTTAGAAGCTATGGGATGGTGCCTTTCTCCATGTGGACCAAGAAGCATTGAGTGCCCATTTGCAGAGAGACACAGAGAACTGTGAATTCTATGTTCCTGGAGAAGAGGTTTACAAAGGCTGAGGGGTCGGGGACTGAGAGAGGCAGTGAGCAACTGCCCTGGTTCCAGCAGCTCTTCTGCTTTCTGAAAACACGCTCGAGGCTTTGGTGGCAGATTACAAGAATAGCCACAGATTTTTCTCTTCCCATCAAGGATGAGGTCATTTCCCTACCCCTCACCATGTGACTTGCTTTGGCCAGTAGAATGTGGCATAAGTGATATGTGCCTGTTCTTAACCTTGGCCCTAAGAGGCATTGCAGTTCTGCTCTCATTCTTGGAATCCTGCCTCTGTCTTGTGAGTATGCCTGGGTTTGCCTGCTAGGGAATGAGAGATGACATAGAAGAGTGGCTAGTTGACACAGCTGAGGCTATCCTAGTCCAGACAGCCCCTAGGCAACCTGCCAACTGACCAAAGATGCATAAGTGAGCCTGGCAGAGACCAGAAGAACTGCCCAGCTGACCCTGGCCCACACTGATAACCTGTAGAATTGTATGCTAAATAAATGGCTGTTGTTTCAAGCCACTAACTTTTGGGGATAGTTTGTTACACAGCACGTGCTAACTGATAAAGCCTTCAATTCCTGGAACTCTTCCTGGGTCCTTATATTAAATTCCTTAAATTTCTAAATTCCCTGTGTTTTTTCTTGAGCGACTTCAGTGAATTTCTTTTGCTTGTAGCCCAAGAGTTTCAAGAAATATAGACTGCTTGTTTATGTGGCTCCCAGGGACTTGGTGAGATGAGCAGATGGGGTATTGGTAGATGGCAAGAGGAGATGAGAGCAGTCCCTGGGGTTTTCAACAAGATGGGGACATCCCAGAGACAAATGATCCGGAAGCCAGGAGGAAGGAGCTCCCAGGAACTTCCTCTTGTCCCCAGCCCCGGGATTCTCCCCACCCCACTGCCTGTTCCTGGTATTACCTCTTGGGCTGATAGACAAGTGCCCACACTTCAGATGCACATTGTTTTTTTGTTTTGTTTTGTTTTGTTTTTTTGCTACCCAACATATCCTGTCATGTAATAGCAGAGAGTAGTTCTAGTAATGCTTGAATTATTAAAAATGGTACTATAACCTCTACCTTCTCTTGGAGCTGTGTTTATGAGACTTCATGCTTTTGTGATTTATCCATATTTGTTCCATTACTGTGTAGTATCTCTCTGTGGAACCCACTGTGAGAAAATACAATAAATTTGATTGAAAAACAATTTGGGAGCATCAATAAAAGCTGAAGATACACATATTCTATAACTGAAATTCCACTCTAATTATCCACTGAACAGAAATGTTCACAATGGGTTCCACAAAATGTATATTTTGAAACAGGATATTGTAAAACAGCTGTCAGTATTTTTGAGTACACACAAAAATTCATGGTTAAGATCTGCTTGCAATTATCTCCTTTTGTCTAGAGTCATTTATTTGTTTTTTAGTTTTAGTCAATTTATTTAAACTGAAAAAAAAAACCCAAAATGGTTCAACCATTTCTTCGTCTGCCACACCTACAAGGAAGAGAGAAAAATAACAACAATAGCAATAATAATAGTAATAATAATAAAATGTGGCCAACGTTCATTGAAGGCTCACCATGTGCCAAGCATTATTTACAATATTTTACTTTTACCATATTAGTTAATCCACATACCTACCCTTTGAGGTAGGTGTTACATTACCATTATCCCTGTTCTACAGATGGGGCACAGAGCCATTAAAGGATTCACCCGAAGTCCCACAAGGTAGCATATGGCAGAGCTGGGATAAGCCAAAGGAGCCAGGCCTTAACTGCAAACCACGGGGAGGGTCAAGACAGCCATGCTTGTCCTCGGGACCTCACCTCCAAGGTCACAGCTGATTGGACAAGGCTGGTTCCTTCTGGACGACGTCAGCATCGGTCTATCCTAACAGGTGTTGGCCAAGGTGGCGGGAGGACAGGAAGGGATCCCTCCTGCCACTCATAGAGGTAGGGACTCCAGGTAGTCTGGGTGAGGATTTTCACACCAGCCTGATTTCTCACCTTTCTCTTCTAAGAACCTAACTTTAGAGTTGTCTCTGGGTCTGATACAAGATCAGCTCTTTGTCAGCGTCATGTCCTTGATGAGTTGATGGATTTCTCTGAGATTTAGTTCTACTCATGTGGAAAATGAGCACAAGAACAGTCCCCATCCATGAGAGTTGTTGTGACTTGTCTGAGGGCATGGGAAATTGGAGCCACAGTGACAAAGGTGATGTGGGTGATTCAGGCAGCAGCCTGGCCCTCCCCTATTCCCCAACTCTAAAGGTTCCATACAACACTCACGGACTGGAGACCTGGCCCCAGGCCCTCCCAGCTGGTCCACGAGGCCTTTCCAAACCATTTCAACATGCAGATTTCTCTTCCTCAGTACATAAGCTACCAAGGCTTGTATTGTCAATGGTGGAGAAGAAGCACTGAGGGTTAGGGGCTAGAACCAAGAGTGAGGCAGGGTTCAGGGTTCGAACCCCTCTTAAACTGTGGGGTCTGGAGCCAGTCCCTTCTCTCTGAGTCTTAGTTTCCTCTTTGACACAAAATGAGATCTTCACTCCTACTCCACCCCACCTCCTGCCGAGCTCTTGTGGAGATTAAATAATGTTTAATAAGCACATACTAGGCGCTCAATCCACAGTAGGATAGTACAGTATTATCATCCTCTTGTGGAGATTAAATAATGTTTAGTAAGCACATACTAGGCACTTAATCCACAGTAGGATAGTACAGTATTATTGTAATAGTTAATTTAATCTAAGATTAAAATGAAAATCAGATGTAAGTGAGATTCCATCCCTCCTCTTTCCTAAATCCTCCATGGCTCCTGTCTCACTCAGAACAAAAGCCAGGTCCTTACATGGCTAACAAGACCTTATGCTGTCTGGTGCCCCACCACTCCTGCCCCCTCTCCACCCCTGTTTCCTTCTCTGATTCCATGTCCTATTTCTCTTCCCATTCCTCATGCCACATTGGCCTCTTGGCTGTTTCTTGAACATGCCAGTCAGATCCCACCTCAGGGCCTTTGCACTTGCTGTTCCCTCTGCTGGGTATGCCCTTCCCCCAGATCCACTGGCTTCTTCCTTCCTTTCCTTTGCTTAATGTCTTTGCTCCCATGTCACTTTCTCAGGGAGGACTTCACTAGCTTAGTTAAATTGTGTCCCAACCCCACACTCCCTGTGCTCCTTCCCAAACTTACCCCGCTCCTTAGCACTCACCATCAGCAACATACTATTGATGCTTTACTTGGTCATCACGTGTACCATTGGCATATCAACTAGACTGCAAGTTCAGGAGGGCAGGGACTTTCCTCTGTTTATTCCCATGGTATCCCCAGTGCCTGGCACATGGTAGGGACTCAACAGTTATGTGTAAAAGGGATGAATAGGGCTCTGACCATATCCCTGGCCCTGCTATAAAGGCTTTAGAAATATTACCTTGTTTAATCTAAACAACGGCTCTCTGAGGCAGGGGCCGTTATCATCACCCTGACTCTGCAGGTGGGCAAACTGAGGCACAGAGAGAGGAAGTGACTTGCCCATGGCTTCACTGTGGGTAAGTGACAGAGCTGTAATTTGAACCCAGGTCCAGGTGGGAAGGTATAGCTCAGTGGTATAATGCCTGCTTAGCATGCACGAGGTCCTGGGTTCAATCTCGTACCTCCATTAAAAAAATTAAAAAAAAAAAAAAGAAAACACCTAATACCCTGTCCCCTCCCCCAAAAGAGATGGCCCTAGCTCCAGAACCCTCTCCTGTCTCTTTGTTCCCCAGAGGCCACTTTGAGAATGGATGATGGCACATCAGGGGTCAGCGTCATCCTTTCTGTTTTTGTCATCCTTTCTGGATGAGCTAAAAGCTCCTTGGGATGAGGCTGTTGGTCTGGCTTCAGTCTCGCTGCAGGGCAAGTTCTGTGCCTTGTGGGGGCTGAGTGGATGGGAATGAGGGACGGAAAGTACCTTCACTTCTGGATTAAGGTGAAAACTATGCTTCCGATCAGTAACACGATCCCCACAAATGCAGCCACGATGAGGGCGATGGCAGATCCTCCTGACAGGGAGAGAGTGGGGTCCGGCCGGACAGGCGCGGGGTCTGTGGGATCCACATTGGCTTCTGGGGACCGAGAGAAGGAGAGACTAGGGAAGCCACCCTCCTTCCATACCCCATCCCAGCTCCTGCCATTCCACCTCTTCCCATCCTCTGGGTCTCCACCCCAGCTTCTCCCTGTTCTCCTGCCCCAGTCTCTCCCCACCCATCTCCCCACCACACAGAAGCCAGAGGAGTCTTTTTAAAGTTCAAACTTGATCCTGTTCCTTCCCTGCTCAGAACCTTGCTATGGCTCCCCAGGACTTCACCTTGGCCTTTGAGTCCTTGATGCCTGGCCAGCCTCAGCTATCTCCACCCTCCACCTTTATAACGAAGCCCCACTGGATCCTCCTCAATTTTCTTTCTTTTTTAAAGTTGAAGTAGAGCCGATTTACAGGGTTGTGTTAATTTCTGGTATATAGCATAGTGATTCAGTTATATATGCATATATATATATATTCCTTTTCATATTCTTTTTCTTTATAGGCTATTAGAAGGTATTGAATATAGTTCCCTGTGCTAGACAGTAGGTCCTTGTTGTTTATCTATTTACATATAGTAGTTGGTATCCACAAATCCCGAACTCCCAATTTATCCTTCCCCACCCCCTTGGATTCCACTCAATTGTCTGAGCTCAGCCCCTCTCTCTCCTACTTCCAGGCCTTTGTCTGGAATGCCCCTGGAGTGCCATTTATGCCATTTTCTCCCCCTTGGGCTGGATAATTCCTGTGTATTCTAGAATCAGCTCAGATGTCCCCTCTTCCAGGGAGCCCTTTCTGATTCACTTGCTGAGTTGGATACCCCCTTGGGTCCCACAGACTTTTGAGCTCCCCCAGCCCAGCCTTGCGCACTCTGGTCATTACCATTTGTGGACAGGTCTGTCCCCTACTGGACTGGGAGTTCTGTGAAGGCAGGGCCAGGGCTGTCTCTGTCACCAGATGTCCTCAGCACTGCCCAGCATGGACCAGTCATATAATAGGTGCTCAAAAAACATTTTCTGACCAGTTGATGAGTGAGGAAAGGGGTCTTAGAAGTATTGTCATTCTCAGTAAACATATCAGGGTCACCAGATACTCTGAGATTTAAATTTTTATCTCCCAGTAAATCACTGCAAAACCAAATCCTGAAGCTTCCACTGAACCCTAGCTGGGGAGAGGAGGCAACTTTTCGGAATGCAGCCAAGCCATGCCCCTTTCCATGCTCTGGGCCTTTGCTTATGCATTCCCTGCTCTCTAGATCCCTCCCCATCTTCTCTACTGGCCAGCAACTCTGCATCCTTCCAGCTTGCTCCATGCTGCTCATCCTCCATGGATAGAAACATCAAATATAATATGCATAACAGCTGCTATTTAAAGGTGTTATGCCAGCCTCACCCATATACTGTTTCAGTTTCTTGTAGCAATCTTGCAGAGGTCTACACAACCACCTCTGTTAGACACAGGAGGAAGCTGAGGCTCAGAGAAGGGACATCACTTGTTCTAGGTCACCCAGCCAACAAGGCATAGGGGCAGGAATTGAACCCCACTTTGGCTCCCAAACCACTTTTCTTATCCCAACAACTGGCTGTTCTTGTTACTGCCACCCGAGCCTCCAAACACACTACTGCACATGGTAAGAGGCACAAATGAATAATAATATAGATAATGCTAATCACAGCAGTGATGCTTGTCCATCCTTACTGAGCACTCACTAGTGTTCAGTAGTGCTAAGCGCTCTTATTTTAAGCTGTTCACCTGCTTATCTCATTGAATGCTCACAACTACACTTTGGAGTGGGCACAATTATCTTCCCAATTTTACATATGAGGAAACTGAGGCACAGAGATGTCAAGGTACTGGTCTAAAGTCACACAGCCAGGAAGTGGTAGAGCCAGAATTCAAATTCCAAAGCCCATGCTCGGAACCACTCGTTATATTATCACTTTCATTTTTCTCTCCCACATATGCTGAGACTCAGAGAGGTGACGGGGCTTCTCAGGTTCACAGAGCCAGCAAATGGTTGGATCCAGGACCCAGGCAGCAGCCTCCAGATCCTGCCCTGAGCTTTCATTAGAGTTCATGTCTTTGGGTCTCAGCCTCCCATCTGTAAAATGGGCTAATGATCCTCACTCTGCCAGGCAGATGAAAGAATGGGGTGCCTTCTTGGCTATAAAGGGCCTCAGAGGGGACTGCTCATAGAAGTGGCTCAACGGAATCAGGAAAGCTGGCCACTGACCAGCAAGGGTGCAGGGGTCTGGGGTGACGGTGGGAGACTCACGTGGCAGTGAGATAGTCACGGGCCTGGAGAAATACACTGCCTGGCTATTCTCAGCGAAGCATACGTAGGTGCCCAGATCCTCTAAGGACAACCTCTGAATAATTAGCTTCTCCCCGGTCCCACGAGGCTTCCCATTGAAGCTCCATCGTAGCACAGGCTCAGGGTTGACGGAAGCCACCCACTGCAGGATCACTGAGTAGTTGAGGTCACTGTAGATGACACCGTTTGTATTCCCTGGGAATGTCAGCAGCAACACCCCGTCCAAGTTGGCTGTGCAAACAAGGAGCAAGGTCATGTGGGTGGAGGCCACTCACAGAGACTGAGCACTTCTTCAGTTCACCACAGAGGCATTCATTCATTCATTCATTCATGAATGAATGTGCTTGGAGTGCCTGCTCTGTGCCCAGTGTTGCTCCAGACACTGGGGGTAGCAGAGCTGTTGGCGTCCTCACCCTCAGCACTTCCAACTGCCAACACTGCACCTGTTGCCCCACGGCTGCCATGGAGGCAGCGGATCAGAGAGCTGGGAAGTGGACACGCCCATGCCCTCTACACTGCTCTGCTCTCAGTTTCTCACGCTCACCAAGTCCTCTTACCCCTCCAGCCCTGTCCACACTGTTCTTGCTGTCTGGAACAACCTTTCTCATCATCTTTACTGGCTAACCTCCCTTCAGATAGCATTTGAAATGCCACTTCTGCAGAGAAGCTTTCTTTGGCTCTGCCCTTGAGATTATTCCTTTCACGTCTCTCTCCCCCGCCAACTGGGAATTCCATGGTGGGAGGAACCAACTCTGTGTCATTCACTGCTGAGTTCCTCCTTCTCCAAGAAGCCCTCCCAGGCAATCCAGAGGGAGCCAGGCGCCCTCTGGGCTCCCATAGCCAGCTGGCTCGTCCCAGCCCTGCCCACTCTGAGACATCCCTGTCTGGGGATGCATCATTTTCCCCACTGGATGCTGAGCCCAGGAGGGGAAGGCCAGACCAGGGCTGTCTCAGCCAGGTTGTGTCTCCACCACTGCCCACCACAGGGCCAGGTACAGGGTCAGGGTGGTGGTTTGTTGAATTAATAGATAGTAATGGGGTCATGCCCACCTCAAGCCTTCCCCTGAAGCCCCAGCTCCCTAACCCATATCACTGCTTCTAGGGACCAAACACCTTTTCTTCACACCCCATCATTCACCCACTGTGGAGCTGGGAGCCCACAGGCATGCTGGGACACAGAGACAAGTTGGGGAGTAGGCTGACCAGCAGGTGGCTTGCCTGACTGATCTAGAAGCCAAATGCACTGTGGTTGGAAGGAACCATTGGCTAAGCTTGATGTACACTTGGCTTAAACTTGGGATGGAGGGAGTGGGTGAGACCCCCAAGGGCATCCTCAGATAGAAACTTGTGGCAGAAACTTCTGGCTATCTCCCTCCATCTCTTCTCCCCTTCTTCCTTTAGTTTCAGAATCCCACCTTTCAGCTGGGTATATGATTGCCCAGGATAAAGACTACATTTTCAGCTTCTCTTAAAGCTAAGTATGACCATGTGACTAGTTCCCAGCCAATGAGATGTGAGCAACCTCTGTGTTGGGCCTTAAAAGGAAGGCATCTTCACTCCCCTTCCCCTCCCCTGTAGTATTGGTTGGAGTGCAGATGTGATGAGAACCATCTTGGGTCCCACAAGCAAGACAAAACCTGCTGATGATGGAATAACGAGAAGGAGCCTGGGTCCTGATACCATGAAGCCACCATGTCATCCCTAAATGGTTTATGCCAGACTGCTACGTGAAAGCTAAATCTCCTTCTTGTTTAAGACACTGTTACTTTGGGTCTTTGTTAGAGCATCAGTCTCTGAGTCTTATATGGTCTCCATTATGGGCTAAATTATGTCTTTCCCTTACCTTCTCCAAGATTCATATATTGAAGCACTAACCCCCAGAACCTCAGAAAGTGATAATATTTGACAATAGGGCATTTAAAGAGGTAATTAAGTTAAAATGAGGCCATGAGGGTGGGCCCAAATACAATCTGACTGATGTTCTTATAAGAAGAGATTGGGACTCACAGGGAGACACCAGGGGTGACAAACAGAGGAGAGACCATATGAGGACACAGGGAGAAGGCAGTAATCTGCAAGCCAAGGAGAGAGGCCTCAGAAGAAACCAAACCTGCCGACACCTTGATCTTGACTTCCAGCCTCCAGAACCATGAGAAATAACTTTCTGGTTTTTAAACCTCCTGGCAGGTGGTCTCTTGTTGTGGCAGCCCTAGTAGACTAATACATCTCTAAACCACCGTCTAGGGAGGATGAGTCTGGTTAGCCTCAGGACTTTGTTTTTCCGGTTTAGGTGTGAAAGTTCAAGTCCAGAGCTGAATAGCTCATAAAAACAGAGGTGAGTTTGAAGGCTGCCACCAGAGACCCCTATCCTTCCCCAAGTGATAGTGAACAAATATTTAATGAAGATCTATTGAAAAGTGTGATAGGTGACAAAAATGGCCAAGCACATTGCAGCTCCTCTCATCAGGAGGTGAAGCTTATTTCCCTCCCGTTGGAGCTGGGCCAGTCATGTGACTCATTTTGGCCAAAACAATGTGGTGGAATTGATGGCACGCTAGTTCTGAGTCTGGGCCTCAGGAGGCCTTGCAGCTTTCGCTCTTGTTTCTCTTCCGTTGCTGAGTGAACAAGCCCGGGCTAGCCTGCTGGTGGATGAGAGGCCTCGTGGCCCATTTACCCCCATTGTCCCAGCTGCCAGCCAGGCCACTGCCAGACATGGGAAGGAGGCCACCCTGGACCAGTGCCCAGGTACTCACTCCCTAGCTGACCAGAGATACATAAGTGGGCTCAGCTAAAACTAGCTGAGACCAGAAGAACTGTCCAGCAGAATCATGAGCTAAAGAAGTGGTTGCTATTTTAAGTTTTGGGTTGGTCTGCTAGGGAGCACAGAATGGATCCTGATGGGCCCTGCTGACCAAGAACTCACCCCTCCTGCCATAGGGCCCCACTCACCCTTGACCTGTATCTGCTCCGTCACACTCCTGCGTCCCTTGCTCGTTTCCAGCACCATGGTGTAGCTGCCCGCGTCCTGAGTTGTCACATTTCTAATGACCAGGCTGCCTTGGGTGTCCAGTGTCTCCCGGCCAGTGTGGCCAGGCCCTGGGAGACCCTCAGGGGAGAAGATCATGGCTTCCGTCCGGGCCTCGTGCCCTCGAAACCAAGAAGTGGAGAGAACACCATCGAGGCTTCCGCGGACAGGCAGGTGGGCATCAGCTCCTTCCGTCAAGGGCGCCAGAGATGCAGAGGAAGGCAGCTCCAAGAATGCAAGCAGGGTGCCTTGGAGTGGGGAGCAAGGAGAGGAGAGAGCAGGCCAGCAATTGGGACCAAAGGCAAGATGCTGCCCCAGCAAGTAATCCTTCCTGACCTGGTGAGATTGAGTACCACCCAGAGTTGATGATGACAATGGTGATAATAATAATAATAAAATAGTGTAGAAATAAAAGAAATATTCCTTGAGCACCTGCAAGCCAGACATTGCCTAAGTGTTGGACATGTATTATCTCCCTTATTCCTACATCAGCCCCACAAAGTACTTATTATGCTGGATGTCATGCAGGTTCATCCTCCACCTTTTTCTGCTCCCTCAACGGCTGACTTCTCTGAGCTGAATCACTAGGGATCCCTTGCCTTGGGTTTCTGGTTGCCTTCTGCCAATGGAGGCATTGGTGAAAGGCAGGAGGACAGGAGCAAGTGACCTTGAGGGAACTGGTCCCATAGCTCCCTCCCTGCTCCATCAACACTGATTGGCGAGGTCCCTCTACTAAAGCTCCCGTTGGGTGCCCCCCTCCATATACCACTCTTTTTAGGCTTTGGTGTCTGCTCTTCCTCTTATAGCTTCCAGCCCAGGGGAAGTAACAGCTTCCCGCTGTTGCTAGCCGTTAGGTGCTGCACAGTTCCCTGTCTTCCATGGGTTACCCATGCCCTGCCTACACCTCTGCCAATAGCCCCCCTATTAAACCCCCCTCATTACTCCTTTTGAGTAAACCATCTGCTTCTTGCCTCAACTCTGTCTGATACAACTATTATACTCCTATTAGAGATGAGGAAAGGGAGGCTCAGAGAATTTAAGACATTTGTCCAGGATGTCTTAGGTGATAAACAACAGAGCTGTGATCCATGCCCAGGCAGTTGAAATTCTCAGCCACTAAACTGTACCATCCAGTGTGCCCCCATCCCCGTTTCTCTCACTTCCTCTAATTAAATTTCCATATTGCTTAGAGAATGAAGTTGAACCCTTGGAGTCTGGCCTCCAGACCCTATGCACTTGCCCACTCTTCTTTCTCTCACTGGAATGATCACCAATGCAGTAAAAACATCAACTTCAGTCAAAAAAGACTGAAAAAATTGACATCATAATAAAAAGGAACTTCTGCAAAGTTTAATAAAAACCCCAAGCACCCACAAAGTCTAAAAGACCATGACCTCCCAGGAAAAATTATTTGCAACTCATATCACAGACGAAGAGCCCATTTCACTAATACAGAAAGAGCTCCTAGATATCAGTAAGAAAAATATCACCATCCTAACAGAAAAATGTACAAAGGAGATGAGAAGGAGGTTCACAGAAAAGAAAATTCAAATGTCTCTTGACATAGGGAAAAACGTTCAGTTGTACTCATAGTAAGAGAAATGCAAATGAAAACAAACCAGGATTACGCTTTTCACCTATCAGGTTGGCAATGATCCAAAAGTCTGACGCCATGTGTGGGTGAGGCTGAGGGCAACAGGAAGCTCGCACACGGGGCTGGTACAACCCCGGGTGGAGGACAGTCTGGCAAAGTCTTTCAAGATGAAAAATCCCCATATCCTTTGACTTTGTAATCAAACATCAGGGAGAGTGTCCCACAGATACACTTTCCCAGTCTGAAATGACTAAGGTGCAGGGTTATTTGCCACACTGTATCGATAATGGCAACTGCCCATCCATAAGGAACTGATTAAGTAAATGATGGTCCATTCACACAACGAAACAATACAGCTATGCCAAAGGATGAGGAAGAACTCAGGGAAAGGTCACTGAAGTAAGTAGTTAAGCTACAAATGCACACTGCTGAACAGTCTGTGTGGTATGCTACCTTTGCTGTAAAAATGGGAGAAAAGTAAATATGAATTTGCATTTTCTTGTAAACACATAAAGAATCTCTAGAAGGGTACATAAACATAGTGGTTATCTGTGTCTGGGGTGTGGGGAGGGAGGGGACGTGGAAAATGGGGTAGGTTGGTGGGGGGACAGACTTCACTAAAGGCCTTTTAATATATCCTTGAGACTCGAGCCATGGGGATGTATAGCCCATTCAAAAATTAAGTAAAATTTGAATAAATGAAATAAGAGAGTATAAACTAGGTTCTTAATTATCGAAGACACACAAATGCACACATCCCAGAATGCAGGCTCCAGAGCTGGACTGCCAGCATGCAAGTCCCAAAACTTATTAGCTCTGGTGACTTTGGGAAAGTTACTTAACCTCTCTGAGCCTCAGTTTCCTTATCTATAAAATGAGAATAATAATGTCTCTGGTGATTTTCGTCTGGGGACGATTTTGCCCCCCACCCGGGGGACATTAGCAACATCTGGAAACTTTCAGGTTGTCACTACTTGGGATGGGGGTGCTCCTGGCATCTGGTGGGCAGAGGCCACGGAGGCTGCTAAACATCCCACAGTGCACAGGACAGCCCCCCACAACAAGGGCTCATCGGGTCCAACTTGCCGGTCGTGCCGATGCTCAGAAGCCCTGGTCTAATGCTTGTAAAGTGCTTAGACTAGTGCGCTAACAAAGTGACTGTCGGATAAATGCTGGACATTATAGTTATCATCATTCTTATCATTCTTGCCTCCACACTCACAAGTACTGTAAATATGCCTTTTAAGATAAAAAAGCTATAGAATAAGTGGTTAAGTTTTAAGGGTCAGAAATAGCCACTGACAGAACAGATGTTAATACATCAGGTTTCTTCTGGGTAAATTAATAAGAAATAGTGGCGAGAGAGAATGCATCCCAGGGCAGGCGGCATCGTCAGCTACACATGCACTGAGCCCTGGGAGTGGGAGTGAGCGGTCTCAGAAGGCGGCTTCCAGCAATCAGCTGCTACTGTGTGCTGGCTGAGTGCCCGGGACTGCGCCAAACTCTCAACTGTTACCTCACAGATCCTCTCAGCAACTCTGAGGTTGGCACTAGTCTGTTTTACAGGCAGGGAAACTGAGGCACAGCCAGCACAAGTCTCAGAGCCACGGTCATAAGTGGATTGCTGGGAGTTGTCCCGCCGTAGGGCCTTCTGGGGGGCTCACTGCCTACCTCCCGCCTCCATTGATTTTTATCTCTGAGTCGGCAGCTAGTGTGACTTTTCTAACCCCCTGCTCGTAAACCTTCCATGGCTCCCTAGTGCCCTCAGTGCTCCTTTGCCTGGCATCCCCCTCCCTTTTTTTTTTTTTTTTTTTTTTTTTTTTGCCTGGCACCCTTGCTACATCTCCAAGACCCTCTCACCACTCTTTCCTCATTCTCTGCATCAGTCAGACTCCGTGCAGCTGCTCTGGCCTCTGGGCCCCTGCCTGTGCTGTTCTCCCCACCTAGAATGCTGTTCCTCCCCAACTCTATATCCAGCTGTGATTCAAGCCCAGGCCCCCACCTCCCCTTCTGAAATCTTCCCTGACCCTCAAGTGTGCTTGGTAATAGATACTACGATGTTTCAGCAGGGAACTTCAGTGACTTGATGGGGTGATGGAAGCTCTTGCCAAAGTGACAGGAATAAAGTATTATACCCAAGAACCTGCTCAAGATTTTGCTCTTCTGTCTTGATGGAAAAGTTTGCTGTCTTATGCTTATGAAGCAAGAGCACAGGGATGCAATTGGCATAGCTGGTGTCCTATCTTTCTGAGGTCCTGTTTCGATTTTGACAGGTTTGAAAGGTTCCCCATCCCCATCCCCATCCACCACCTCCCCAGCTCCAGACCTGAGTCCTCTCGTCTGGGTCTCCCTCCCCCTACCCACTCCTGCCCCAGCCAGCGATGCTTGGTCAGTGCGATCTGGGGATGGGTCTGTCTTCCTTCTGGACTGTGAGCCCCAGGAGGGCAGGGCTGGGACTGTCTTGGTCACTGTTGTGTCTCTAGCACCACCCAGCACAGGCTGGGCACAGAACAGGCACTGGCAGGGGTTTGTTGAATAAGTGACCAGAGGGGGAGATCCCAGGTCATACAGTTCACATTCTGGGATTGAGTTCTGACTCGGACACAGCTGCAGGTACCTGGTGATTCAGGAGTGTCCTTAGGCATCTTGAGAAGGAAACCTCATATGTGAGCAATCCTCACTCTAGCCGGTGTAGAATCATGGTTTCATTTGCAGACTTTGAGGCCACTGGACGTGGGTTCATAAACCTGACTCTGCCACTTTTATTTCTGAGCTCTGACCCTCAGTTTTCCCACTCGTCATGGAGGGTGGATAGTAGCCAGTTCATAGGAGTGCCTGAGATCCAATGAGATCATGAATTTTCAGGGCCGAGGACGGTCTAACTTAAGTATTATATACATATATATTTAGGTATTTTACATATATATATATAGGTATTTATATATATGTAAACATATATAGCTTGTATATAAGGTAAACACAATATAATAATACCTTACCTATATAAAAATACCTATAAAGTATATATATAAATATATAAAGTGTATATATATATATGGAATTTCAGAGCTGGAAACATATAGATGATTCCAGAACTCTTTTTTTTTTCCTCAGGGGGAGGTAATTAGGTTTACTTATTTATTTATTTTATTGATGGAGGCACTGGGGATTGAACACAGGACCTTGTGCATGCTGGGCATGTATTCTACCACTGAGCTCTACCCTCCCCCTAGAACTCTTACTTGACAGGAGCATGGCTGTTTTATTTTATCTCTAACCTTCAATCAAGTGGGAAAAAGTCTCTATTCAAATTTTTCCTATTCGAGCCCAGGACATTCCCTGAATCACTATATATATTGATTATATATGTAAGCCAGCATGTGTAATATATACATATATATATCAGGTTATACCAGATAGATATACCAGAATGTTAAACTTGACTCTCCCATTGTCTCAAAATTTCCCCAGAGGTTTCAGAGGCTGAGAACAAAACAGCAGATGACAAGAACCCTACATTCTCAATTGAGGTCTGGCTAATGGGTTGCCCATCCCCAGTTCCTCCAGCACCAGCCGCTCTGTGCTCACCAGGCTTTGGGACGGGAGACAAGAGCTCATGGAGAGGAGGAGGCGGCACAGAGTGAGGCTTTCTACAGGAGAGGTGAGGATGAACCGGGGGGTCCACCTGAGGGGTGGGGATAGGGGCTGAGGCTTTCCTCTGCACCCCCTGCCAAATGAAGATGGCTCCAAGGGAACCTCTTGGCCAGCTGGAGCTGTGCTCCCTGGAGTTTGTGGGAACTTAAACTGATAAGTCCCCAGGGGAGGGATGGAGAAGAGGCCCTTTGGGGTGGAGGAGAGAGAGGGCTGGGTTAACATGGCCCATACCTCCAGCTGTTGGTGGGACAACAAAGATGTTCACAAGTCTCCCATGAGCCAGTGTGGATGCCTCGGAAGGGAGCCAGCTGGAGGCCACCCTGGCAAAGACACCCCCGTTGGGAGAGGACTTGCTGGGTAGGTTCCCTCAACCATGCCTCAGCCACACAGGAGGCCATGTCTTCACCTTACAACTACAGCAGCCAAGTAGAAACTTTCCTGCCCCCTTCTAGCCCTCCTACCCTCTGCCCATGGCCTTGGGGGGCCGCAGACCTCAGCTCTGGGTGGGGAGAAAGGACACAGAGAGAGAAATAGGAATGAGGCCCACCACATCCCACCACGTCCTCACTGCAGTCTGAACCAGGCCTGAGCTGGGGAGGAGGCAAAGCCTTAAACTAGGTGGAGTTTGAGGTTTGGAAATGATACAGAACTGGCCTTTTCTAAGACCTGGAAATAGAGGCAATTTATTAACTATCTGAGAGGCAGATGTGTGTAATCTCTGGAAGGTGTGGTCTTGGAGGCCAGACCATCTGGGTTCCAATCTTCCTTCTGCTACTTCCAAGCTGTGTGGCCTGGGGAGGATATATAACCCCTCTGTGCCTCAGTTTCCCCCTCTATGAAATAGGGATCATACAGCCCTTGCCTCATGGGGTTGGGAATTAAATGTTACTACATGAAAGCACTTAGAACAGGCTGCCACATAGATGTATTCAGTCACAATGACCTCTCTATATTATGATTGTTATTATTATTACTGTTCTTATTATTAAAATTGTTATTAGATATGGATAGCTGGGGTGAGACGGGATGCTCTGGTAGAAAGTGGCTGAGGTGGGGTCCTGGATTCTGCTTCTGCCCTTGCCAGCTGCCTGCTCTTGGGCAGGTGACCCCGCCCCTATCTAAGCCTCATTTTCCTCCTTCTAAAAGGGGGGTCAATTGCACAGCCTCTTGGGAATTTCAAGAGATCTCGGGTGCCCATTCTGCATGGGTTTTAAACTGACCAGAGTCAGAGCTCCGAGTGGGAGCGTCTCTGATTTGGATAGAGACTCTCCCTGGGGATGTCCCTATCTTGTCCCCAGCCTGTAGGGTTACCCCTGTCTCTCACGCACCTGTTAGAAGCAGCCTCTTCCAGGCAGGGCTGTGGCCGGAGCCGGCGCCCAGAGGACACCTCATGCCGGGTCCTGTCCTGGTGGCGCGGAGGAGGTCGCCGGTCAGGAGTGGGGTCTCCCAGACCGCACAGTCAAGTACTCAGCCTTGGCCCCGCCCCCGCACGTGCCCCGAGCGTTTCCTGGCAACACCTGCGCTTCGTCCAGTCTCGGGTTCCAGCCTTGGGCTGGAAAGTCACCTCCAAGTGGTCACCCTTCTCTAGCACTGAGTTGATGGCTGTGGTGGGTGGGGAGCAGGCTAGGGTGGAGTCCCTGAAGAAGGGGCTCTGAGATTTCACTCCCCTCTCTCTCTCTGCTCCCACTCCCAGCCCCTCCAGACCTGGAGAATGATGAAGGTGGAGGGTGGGGCAGGCTTGTCCTGCCTCTGTAACCTCACGTCAGAGGAGAGGACCGACCAAAGGTCGTCAGGTAGGCGGTGCTGGCCTCTTGGCTTTGCTCCAGACTCTCTGACTATTGTTCTGAGCCTCAGTAAAATGGGGGTGTTAATAATAATGCCTGCCCTAGAGTCAGAGGGACCCATGGACATCAGGTTCCCAGCAAAGTGCCTGGCATATAGTAGGTACTCAATAAATGAACATAGCTATTAAAATAATGCAAATTATTATTGATAGCCGGGGTGTCTTGGGAGTCATATTCAGAAGCCTCTTGTTCATACTGTATCCTGAATTTGGGATTTTGGAAGGGTAAGGCACAAAAGTTCATTTCTCACATCCTTTTGATCCTCTAGACCCATTCTTTCCTTCTCTAATTAATAATTTTATTGCTTAAACTATAACTGATGTTCACTGAACACCTGCTGTGTGCCAGGCACAACACTAGCCTTTTATAGTTGCCTGATTGAATCCTCATAGGAGTCTTGAGGGGCTGGTATGATCATCCTTATTTTCCAGTGGTGCATGGAGGCTGAGTAATTCACCTGACATCTCTCAGCAATTCACCATGGCTTTTGTCAGGTCTTGGATCAAGCCACCTCAGGGCCTTAGCACTTGCTCTTCTTAGAGGTTTACCCCCGTCATCTCATGGCTGACTGCATCTCATTATTCCAGCCTCAAATCATATATCAGCTCCTTAAAAAGGCCTTCCCTAACACCTACTGTAAGTCAGGCCCCAGCTTCTTGCTAGCAAGACACACTGTTTAATTTTCTTTACAATATTTATTACTCTCTGAGATTATTTATTTCTTTGTTTGGTTGTTTATTTATCTGTCTCTACTCCCCTACACCCACCTCCTGAACTAGAATGTCAGATCCAGGAGGGAAGGGATTTTTGTCTGGCTCACCACTGTGTCTCCAGTGTCTAGAACCGTACCTGGCACATTATGGGTGAAAAAATTTCCTTTAGGGGATGCATGAAAGAATGAGTAAGTGGGTGAGCATAATATGAGTGTTGGAATTTGAACTCAGAAGTTCATGCTTTTCTCTCCCGGAGATGTCCAGGTTCTACCCCACCCTGGGGCAAAGTTTCCTCCATGAGTCTCTAAAGCAGTCATCATCAAGTGACTTGGTTATGTCTTTATTAGCATTAGCCATACTGCCTCTTTTATGATTTTTCTGAAGGCCTCTGTTAGGGGACATGGTAGGCCAGGGGATGACCAAAGGATGATAAGCAAATACTTGCAACATCATTAATAACCATCTGTGGATGAGGACTGTAGTTTCCGCTCCACCAGCATTCACTCTCTTTTATCTGGGTAACAGCATCTGGTGCCCTGGAGCTGAAGGGCCCAGGTCTTGCCAATCAGAGCACTTCATCCTCCAACCACAGTGATTGGGTAGAGACTGGACATGTGATCCAAGCCTGGCCAATGAGAGCATATCAATCCCATGCCGGGGTGATGTCTTGAGAGTTGGGCACATGACCTAAAGCAGGCCAAGGAGGAGCAAAATGAGGATTTTTATTGGAGCTCTGGAGAAAACAGCATTTCTTTCTGCTGTTCTTGCTAAAGCTGAAAGGATACAACTGTGGATACAATCATGAGTAGAGATGCTGCTTCAGAGTGAGGCCAACCTTAGGAAAGCATAGCTGGTAGATGGACAGAAATTTCTGACGCCATCATTTAAACACCTAGATCCAGCTGTGCCTAAAGTTGGTGTGGTGCTAATCCTTCATATTTTTAATATTTTTATTTAATTATTTTTAATGGCGGTACTGGGGATTGGACTGAGGACCTCAAGCATGCTAAGCATGTGCTCTACCACTGAGCTAACTATACACACCTCCCTCCTTCATATTTTGTTTTATGTGAGTCTATATATATTCTCATTGATTTCCCAGAACAGTTTGATTTGGAATTCAGTTACTTGCCTCCAAAAGAACTTTGAAAGGAAAAGTGAAAAATAGAGTTTTGAGAGCATATGACTTGGGATCTAGCAGAGACTGAGGATGGGGAGGGGAAGCCCCTTGCGGAGGCGATGGTTACACTGACCCTGGGGGAGAAGGAGAATTTAGCAGGTCAGTGGTTCACAAGCTTCTGTCTTTCTCATACCACATCATAAATCCTTCCATATCACACCCACATCCATTTTAATTTGTTTACTCAATAGTTTTCTTTAAAATGACTGAACTAAAATAAGCTCAAGTCAGTTTTAAAATATTAACGACCCCCAAATTATATACTAATATACTAATTACATTAATGCAGATGAAAATAAAACATTTCTTTCCACATGACTGAGGAAATTTTTGGTGTGTCACCAAAAGAACATGAGTCCCAGTCTGTTACATAATGATGTGAAGATACTTAACATTACTGAACTGCACCTTAAAAAGGGTTAAGATGGTAAATTTTATATTATGAGAGTTTGTAAAAACCACAATTAAGTTTTTTAAAATTTGTTTTTTAAAAAAATAGAAGAGGGCCAGGAGCAATCAGGTACATAGCTTGACTTTACAGTCCAACCAAGGTAGGATGCAATTTAAATAAACCCTTTCTTATATTCCAAGAAATAGCTAAATTACATAGAAATTGTAACTTCTACTTACATAGAAATCATGACAAACCATCATTGAGTCCATAGTTAACTTGGGGAAGGGATTGACTACTTAAATAGGAAGAAAGAAGGCAAATGGCAAATGTGACATCTTAATAAGTCACTTCTCTTTTATTAGGGTCAGATAGCTTAGTCCACCATCACTAGTGATGTCATGTGAGTATTATGTAGCTCATAATATGTTGTGATAAGAAGGGCACTTCACCTCTGTGGTATTTTCCTCCCCAAACTCATAGCCCCTGTCTGAGTATGTGTAATTTAAGTTATTGTCATTTTGAATCTGTTACACACAGACAAATTTTAAGCCATTCAGTTTGGAGGCAGCAGAAAGTAGGGGAAGGTGATGGCAAACCCAATGGACCACAGGACCTGGCCATGTTTCCTGCTATTGTTTATTGTTCAGATAATAAAGCCATCGTGGTACCCTCCCTTTTGCTTACTTCTGCATCTCTTTCTCTCTCTCAATTGTTTCTGCCTGCAGACCAGGATGAGGGGTGATATTCATTGAGATCTTAAGGCTCCACCCAGATGCTGGTAGAAAAGTAGGTGTAAAGAAACCAGAGGTTATCTGGATCTTCTAATGCAAAGCAGGCCCTCCCTACGCAGGGAAAGACCAGGTATGGGTTTCCCCCTGGATGTAGGAAGCTGAAGAGAAAATGTCCCAGGGATTTTAGATTGTGGATTCATTTGCTCACCATCCGAGCCTTCCTTCTTCTGGCATGCCTTCATATAGCTAAAACTACACTTCCTTATGTCCCTTGAAACCAGGGTTCTGCCAGTCTGACCCACTTGCATGAGATCTGGAAAGAGAAAGTGGAACAGAGATTCTGCTTACGATGCTTTTGCCACATATTTTGGAAAGCACAGTCATGAACAGGCTGGTGGTTTGTTTTTTTTTTTTTTTTTCCTGAGGCATTGCTAGTGACTGGCTTCATGCATTTTAAGAGGTTCTTCTCTTTCTGAATCCAGCAAGCATGATGTGGTTCTGGAGCACAGGCCTGTTAGTTTTTTTGTTTTGTTTTGTTTTGTTTTAACAAATTGAAGGTTTGTGGCAACCCTGTGTTGAACGAGTCTATCAGCGAGCACGATTTTTCCATTTGCTCACCTCGTCTCTGTGTCACATTTTGGTAATTCTTGCAGTATTTCAACCTTTATCATTATGATTATATTTGTTATGGTGATTTGTGATTAGTGATCTTTGATGTTGCTACTACAACTCACTGAAGGCTCAGATGATGGTTAGCATTTTTT
The DNA here is from genome assembly GCF_048773025.1 of Camelus bactrianus. Lineage (NCBI taxonomy): Eukaryota > Metazoa > Chordata > Mammalia > Artiodactyla > Camelidae > Camelus > Camelus bactrianus. The sequence continues at coordinate 9,574,863 of NC_133547.1, forward strand.
AGTAATAAAGTATTTTCAAATTAAGGTATGTGCATTTTTTAGACATAATGCTATTGCACATTTAATAGACTACAACTTTTATACGCACTGGGAAGCCAAGAAATTCCTGTGACTTGCTTTATTATGATATTTGCTTTATTGCAATGGTCTAGAGCTGAACCAGTAATATCTTGAGGTATGCCTGTAGCTGCAGTTTTTTGATTCCCCACCTTTCAGTGATGGTAGAGGGAGCAGCTCCCCTAGTGGGTCAGTTCTGCAGCCTCAGTTCTTCAGCTTGTGGGGTCTGGTGGCAACAGCATTATTTACCTTTTCCATCAGAGGACACCCAGTTGTCTACCCCTGGCGTGGGTCTGTCCCTTTCAGTCTCTCACAATTTAATCAATCCAATCCTAAGTCAAATCAGATGCACAAGAATGTCACACACCAGACCCATCCTCCCAACATTTAGAAAACACAAGTGCAATAGCACCTCCCAAGTGAAAGCAGTTTTCTTGCCTTGCTGTTTTCAGCCATGGCCCATACAGCAAAAGGAGGTAAACAATTTAAACGACACAACACTGTTTGTTTAAATAAAAAGGATCGAGCAGAATCACAGGTGTTCTTTTTAGCTCCATGAGGATGGAAGAAGAGAGAAGTGACAATGAATACTGAAGTCTTTGCACTTTTCAGGAAAAGGGAGTATCATTGTAGATCTTATTACCTGGGGCAACAGATTATTATTAAGACAACCAGTCTAGATTTGGGAAGTATTATGAACTAAATTGTGTCCCCCTCAAATTCATACGTTGAGCCCCTAAACCCCAGTGTGACTGTATTGGAGACAGTCCTTTAAAGAGGTAATTAAGTTTAAATGAGGTCATAATGGTGGAGCCCTAATCCAATTGATTCAGTGACCTTATAGGAAGAGGAGGAGACACCAGAGATGCTCGTGCACACAGGGAAAGGTCAGCTGAGGACACAGCAAGACGTTACCCATCTGCAAGCCGGAGAGACCTCAGGAGAAACCAACTCTGCTAGCACCTTGACCTTGGACTTCCAGCTTCCAGAACTATGAGAAAAAACTTTGTTGTTTAAGCCACCTTGTCTGTGGTATTTTGTTAGGGCAGCCTTAGCAAACTAACACAGCAGGTTAGTGGGGGCTCTCAAAGGATGCAGCAACCTCAATTTTTGAAGTCTGGGTGTCTTATAAGACTCCTTTGTTTGTGACATTTGTAAAGAGAGTTTCACCTGGCAAAAAGAGTCTGCTTTTCAGAAGCTGCAGGAGAAGAGAGAACATTTTCTTTCTTGTTGCTCAGATTTTTGTTACCAGTTAGAACAGCCTAGAGTTCCAAGACCAAGTGTTGCAATCACATTTCTTTTCAGTGTTGAGAGGAGAACAAAGAAGCAGCTTCAACATGGTCAAAACTTTTATAATGTAGAAGGAAATGGGAATAATAGAATTATCAATAGAACATGAGGCATGCAACATTTTGCACCCATCAAAATGAAGAAGTGACATAGGAGAGAAAAGTAAAAATTTTAGTTCGAGCTGTTCCAGGATGGCTGTGAACACAGGCCAGTCTTTTGGACTCAATGACCTGTCACTTTAAGCTGTATCCTAACTCGAGGTTAGTGGTGGCATTCAGCTATCCCAGATCTCAGAAAAAATCTGCCTCTGCACAATCGCCTCACCTCTCAGGGAGCTGCATTTGAAAAACTCTTGTATTCTCACAAAGTTGAGAAGTCTACAATGGTTACAACTCCAGTCTTCAGGTCTTACTTGGGCGGGGGGGCGGGTGGCACTGTGCTCTTTCCCATAATGTTCATCTCGTATTTTAAAATGTTTTAATGGACATTCCTTCTTGCCCTCTGTCTCCCTGCTCCTTATCCCATCCTATACTTAACTGAGCCTGGACTATGATCAGGTGAGAAAACCAGCCTCCAAAATATCATGCTTTTGGCTGCAAAAAAAAAAAAAAAGATAACCCAACTTAAAATAGTTTAAAACTCTGACATATATGATCCTATGCAGCAGGGATTCCAATGATAGGGCAGTTCTGGGTTGGTTAACACAGTGGCTCAGAGATAACACTGAAGACCCAGGTTCTGCATCTCCGTTCCCGGCCCTTAGCAGGTTGAATTCCAGGGCCGAGTCCCTTCCCAGTCCAAAATGATCACCATATGGGACAACAACAGCTTCCGAAAGCAGAAGCCAGGACCAGCTAGTCCTAGTTCTCTTCAAGGTCCAATAAAATCTTTCCCATCAGCCCCCCACAGACTTCCTCTCACTTGGCATAGGCCAGAACCAGGTCAGATGCCTATTGCTGGGAATGGGAGCATCATGATTGGCTCAGCCTTTGGCCAATCAGGACTTGTCTTTTCTGGAGCACTCTAAGTAGAATTCCACAAAAAAATGCATTTCCCATTGTGAAAAAAAGTGGTTCCACGGTTAAAGAAATTTGGGGATTAAAAAAAGCAAAAAGAAATATGTAAAATTAATTTAAATAATATATTTTATTTAACCCAGTAATCCATAATGTTGTTATTTCAATATATATTCAATAGAAAATATTACTAATGAGATACTTTACATTCTTTTTTTTGGTACTAAATCCTCCAAATCCAGTGTGTATTTTACACTTGGAGCACATCTCAAAGCAGACCACCTGCATTTCAGGTGCTCACTAGCCACACATGGCTAGTGGCCACTGTAGTGGACAGTTGTGTGTTCTTAGGTGTGCAAGGTAAAGCAGAATCAGAGAGGTTGGGAGCCTGGCTCAAGGGCGCACAGCAAGGCCCAGCTCTGTGTTCTTTTCAGCCCCTAGTTTTCCCTGGGAGCAGGACCCAACCCACAGCACATTCTAAGCCAATTGCTCTCAAGTTCTAGAGAATTCTAGAGCATTCGAGAATCACCTGGGGAGCTCGTTAAAATGAGGATCCCAATCTCTCCCCAGCCCTACAGCATCAGAACCTCTGGGGTAGAAGCCAGGAATCTGCATTAACAAACTCCTGTGACTCTGATGCACATCTGCAGGGTGCACCTGGAAGACTGCTGCTGCCAGATGTTTTGGAATCACTTATCAAAATTCTAGTTCCCAGGCTCTACCTCAAACCAAGCAAATCATAATCTCCAAAGGCAGACCAGGATAGCAATATACTTTAAAAATTTACTTTATCATAGTATAATATACATCCATTAAAATGTACTTATTTTAAGTGGAAATTTTAACATATTTGACCCACGTAATCACCACTACAGTCAAGATACAGAACTGTTAAAGTATAGTTGATTTACAATGTTGTGTTAGTTTCTGGTGTACAGAATAGTGATTCAGTTATACATATACTCTTTTTCATATTCTTTATCATTATAGGTTATTACAAGATATTGAATATAGTTCCCTGTGCTAAAGTTGAGTAGGGCCTTGTTGTTTATCTATTTTGTATGTAGTAGTTAGTAAGATACAGAACATTTTCATGACCCTGAAAGATTCCTTTGTGCCTCTTTGCAGTTAATCTCCCACCCTAGGAAACTGCTGATTGGTCTTTTTTTTTTTTTTTTCCCAAAGATTAGATTTGTTTTTCTTAGCATTTCTTATCAGTAGAATCACACTGAATGCACTCTTTTAAGTACATTTTGAGCAGCCATTTCACTCAGGACAATGGTTTTGAAATTCAGCCCTTTTATTTCACCCCTTTTTATTGCCAATTAGAGTTGACCCTTGAACAGCTTGGGTTTGAACTGCATGGGTCTACTTCTACGTGGATTTTTTCAATAAACATACAAGAATATATGTGTAGAACGTCGCATGCCATTCTTATTTTGAAGTGCCTATCCTTACATAGGCATAAGGTGAATGATACTTAATATAAAATCAATGTGTTAGTTTTCTTACTGTTTTATGACTTTGCTTTCAAAGAATTGCATTACTGTGGAGTATGCCCTCCTCCCTCCCTCCCTTCCCGCCCCCCCAACCCATAATTGGAGAAACTGTGTCAGTCTATACTCACAGGTAAGTGATTTTTTTTTAAATGTGATGTTTCCAATACTGTATAGACTTGTATGCCATACACATTTATAGGCCAGGCTACCATGACACAATTATACTGGTTGCACTAGGCTACCTACCATAAAGCAGTCTTATTACTGCTGCTTCATTATCAGTGCATGGGTTGTTGTGGTTGTAAACAAGAAAGAATTTGTTTTGCACGTTATCTTTTCATTTTTGATGTTGAGTGTTGGTAATACGTATATAACATCTACAGTGTTTTGTATCACGTATTTGGGTAGGTACTTGCAGATGGTTCGTCTTGTAAATAGTGCAAACTTATGTACTGATAAATACAGGACAGTATTGTAAAAGGATTTTTTCTCTCTTCTGATTTTCTTACTAACACTTTCTTTAGCTTACTTTATTGTAAGAATACAGTATAATACATCTACTGTAGAGAATATGTGTTGGTCAAACTGTTTATGTTATCAGTGAGGCTTCCAGTCAACAGTAGGCTCTTAGTAGTTAAGTTTTGGGGGAGCCAGTTATATGTGGATTTTCGACTGCACAGGGGGTCTGTGCCTCTAGTCCCCACGTTGTTTGAGGGGCAGCTGTATTCCGCTATGCGGATGTACAGTGTACAGCTCACTTATCCCCTCATCAGTATTTGAAAGTCTCCCCAGGTTTTTCCAATGGATGAACAATATTAAGAAGCCTTGCTTTGAGCTTCAGGCTTTTAATATATAAGCCTACAATCCTGTAAACTCATGGTCTTCTAAATGTGATCCTGCCAACTTCACCTACTGAGTGTGAGAGAGACAGAGATGAGTGATGGGATCACGCCGTGCCTCCCACAGGGTGATTCTCCCAGCCATGTGCCTGCCTGGTGGTTTGGGGATCCCAATGAGGAGGCTACAGCCATGTCTTTGCCCCTGCTGTTCCCTTAGCCTGAAGCACCCTTCCCACTTTCTCCAAGTGTCTAAAGGATACGGACTGGTTGCTGCTCTCAGCGTCCAATTCCTCCCCCTGGATTGCTGGTCAGAACCCTAACAAGTATGGCCAAGGGACTAGTTAGTTCGGATAGTTCAGGATGTGCTGCCTGGGTCAGGGTGCCCTCTGCTCTTCTCTCAGCGGCTCAGAGCCCTCCTCCAGCTGGTCTCCCTATCCCTCCAGCTCCAGTCCATCCTCCACTTGCCACCAAATTCTTGTTGCTTGGCTGTGACCCTGTCACTTGGGCTGTAAGAGGAATTGTTATTATTCCACCCCCTCCTGCCCCACCCTGCCATTCTCTTCTCTTGAAGCTGATGCCAGTGGGGTGAGGATACACCCCCTCAATCTGGTTCTTATACCCCTTCTTCTTACCCCATGAGGATGTAGACCAAGATGCCACTGCCCTGCATAACTCTGTTGGATGTGCTCCAGGTGAATGATGCCTCCTGGTGGTGAAGGTGTGTATGTTGGGTGAGAACAATGGTATGATGGGTGTTTGTCCAGACAGGGGTAGGGGGGTTGGGTCTTCCATCTCTGGGGGTTACAGGAGTCCAGGGCCCCACTCCATTTACAGCTTCTGGGAACCACAGGAAAGCACTCACTGTGGCTGCCTATGGGAAATTTGAGTTACTGATTAGCATCGGCTCCCAGCTGGGCAGGCAGGGACCTTGCCCTGGGTGAGGCTGGGATGGTTTCCTCTCTTGATAAGAAGGGACAGAGCTGGGCTCTAGCAGGAGATCAACAGCTCCTTGGCCTTATGCCTGCTCCCCAGGCTACCACCTGCCCTAGGTGAGCTACATCCACTGGCCCACTGATGAGTTTCTTTTTGGTGCAACCAGTTCTCTGAATACCTGTCAGGAAACTTCTCAGTTTAGAGAGCCTCTAAACTGGCTGAGGGTTCGGGATGCCTTCCATCTCTGCAGAAGAATAAGATTTTGGAAGAGATTCCCCTGGTATCCATGCCCCTTTCTTCCTTGGTAATACAAACATTGATTTTTAAATGGACAGATTGGCCCACCAAAAATTGTATTGTCTATGTTCCCCTCACCTAAGTGTTGCCATGTGACTACATTTTGGCCAATAGATAAATAGATTTGTTATCTGGGACTTCCAGGGATTGGCCTTAAAGAGCATTTTTTTTAAAACCCCTTCTTTCTTTGCACTACTGACTGGAATGTGGATATGATGGCTGGAGCTCCAGCAGCCATCTTGGATCACAAGTTATACTAAAGATAACAGAGCAATAATATGAAAGGAGGCTAAGTCCATGATTATGAAGCTGCCACATTAGCCCTGGGTGCCCTACCTCCAGATTCTGTTTATGTAAAAGCAAATTAAACTTTCAACTTATTTGGGTCATTTGATTTTGGGGTTTTCTGTTCCTTGCACCGGAACCTAGTCTTGACAAAATGCTCTCTCATGGAGGAGAAATCCAGGGTGCATCCTGTCAAGGCAGGAGTATTTCTTGAAATTCTTCTGGGTTTTCATGGCAGGAACCCAACTTGAAGTAGTTTAAGGAAGAAGGGAAATGTGCTGTAAGGGAATTTCAAGACAGTTGTGGAGCTGTGTCTCTAGGACACCTAGAACCATAGGCTCAAACCCTCAAAGGGATTTCTTCCTCTCTCTTTCATATCTGCCTCCCTCTGTGCCCTGGGTTTGCTCCTATCTCTTCTTACAGCCTGGCTTTCTCCACAGAGGCCAGAACATAGCTACTCATAGTCCCCAAGCTCTCCTCTCACAGTTTTGGCCACTGAGAGGGAGACAGATTCCCTCAAGCTCCCCTGACTTAGAATCCACAGTGAGCACAGATGCAGTTCCTTGTTTCAGCAGGGCCAGTGGTGTGCTGGAGGGGTGCTGACCCGAAGGCTCTGACCACTGGGAGGGTCCGAGCTTTCCCGCCTCTCAGCCTCCCAAGCCACACCCACTGTGACTTCCAGGATTTATCTCCCCCAAACCCCATTCTGTTTTGCCCGTTTCCCTTGTCCTGATTGTCCCAACTGGAAAAATCACTCAGTCACTAAAATCATTTTGGGCTTGATAAATAAATTGAACAATGTGAGGAAATGTTGGTGACATAATATGGACTGAAATAAAAGGGTGATAAAACCTTTCTGAAATCACTGAGCTCAGATTCTCAGTAAGATTCCATGATCTGAATTGAAATAAGGGTGGAGGATGGAGCCTGACCTGTGGGTGGTATAGCCCAGAGGTTGAGGGTGGGTGCCAGTCCTGCCTTCACCACCAGCCAGCTGTGAGCTCTCGATCTTTCTACCCACAGTTTCCCTACGTGTAAAAAGGCGGTAATGATAGAATCTACCTCTAGGGTCGTTAGAAATTAACAGTCCTTGGGTGGTGCCCCGTGGGCGGTGAGTGCTCAGTTCAGGAAGCTTCTGGGGCACAGCAGTCAAAGTATCAACACTTCCGCAGCATCACACCTGTCTTCTGGGTTCGAATCCCAGGCTCTCCACTTGCTGGTTGGTGGCTATGGCTTTGAGCAAAGCACCTGTTTGCATCTCCATTTTCCCCTTTGAGAGAAGGAAAGCGCATTGTGAGGGTGTGTTGCCAGTTAGACAGTGTTAGTGCTTGCCGGATGTTAATTAGCAGGGTTCTTAGTGCCACTCCTGCCAGCTGGGTTGAGCTGTTGAATATTCGGGAATACCCGCTAGTTGTTAAGCTACTAGAAGCTTAAAATTGGCCATGGTGGGAGTATGTGCGTCACAGAAATTGACAAGCATGACAAATCAGGGCTTTTATTCCACCAGAGAACTAGTTTACCAGCACACCATTGTCCCCTGCTCCGTGTTTCCCGAACACCCTTCTCTTGTGCCCACCTCCCTGCCGAGACCCCGAACAATCCATTCAGTTGTCTCCTGCAAGTTGCCATGTACAGACCCACAGGCTCCTCAAGCCCCATGCGGGAACTTGACTTTGTTACCTACCTCCATTCTGCCCTGCCCCCAGCACCTCCATGGAGACCGCATCACTGCTATTCACCTCGTCACCCTCAGCCCTCCCACATTTTGGAGTCACCCCCAGCTCCCCTCTGTCTCTCACACCCCCGTCCAATAGGTCACCAAGTCCTATTAGCTCTTCCTCCAGAATATTTCTCGTATCTCTGTTACCGAGTCCAAGCTTGTTCTGCTCCATGCATGACAGGCCAATAAATCGGGAGATGAGGTGTTGGGGCAAGGAATAACGACTTTATTCAGAAAGTGGGCAGACCGAGAAGATGGCAGACTAACCATCTTGATATTGATGGACATTTAGGTTGCTTCCATGTCTTGGCTATTGTAAATAGAGCTGCCATGAACATTGGGGTGCGTGTATCTGTTTGAATTAGAGTTTCCTCTGGATATATACCCAGGAATGCATGCACAGTAATTACCTTGTGCTGGATGGCCAGGGTGCAAATCCCAGTGTCACCAGTTGGCTGTTTGATCTTGTAAAATTACTAATATCTTCATCCTAAGGTTGATGTGAGAATAAAGTGACTTAATCCATAAAGCTCTTAAGACTGTGCCAGGCACACAGGAAGCACTCAGTAACTGTTCACTTTCATTATCCAGGTTTAAGGCTGAGCTGGTCTGCAGACAACACCTCCACCCACCCAAGGGAGGCAGGCTTCTGGGTCCTGAACTTCTGCTTCTAAGTCCTGGGTGCCTTCTCCTCATGACCAGCTTACCTTAAATTCAGCCCCTCTGAAATGTGTTTGCATCTGTCAGAGTGCTGTAAAATTCCACATTACATTTAACGAACAGTGAAAACCAAATTTAATTTTTGTTCTAGAAAGAAAAGGTGCTTCAGCAAATTGCCTCAAGCGTCCATGAAGTCTTTGCCAAAGTGGGTAAAACAGAATGAGAGAGGCACAGGTGTGTAAATGAATCCTATCCTTCCAAAGAGGCTGCAGATTTAGGGGGGGAAAGGTTTATTGTTAACACAAAATTAAACCCAAGTGCCCTTCACATTGTTTTTTAAATGATAACTTTCCAGCGAGCCCTGCCAGCTGCACCTGCTTCTGCCCTTTCCTGGGAGTTCATTCCCAAGGGAGCTTCAGGGCTGGGGATCTCTTCAAACTGAGCGCCAGCGGTTGCGTTTATCCGCGTTTTCATCTAGAAGGGAGGCCCAGAGAGCTTTCTGCTGATTCTCCAAGGAATCTTTAAGCCTCCGCCGGAGACGAACAATCTCACTAAATTTGCCCCAACAATATGGTGTGAGATTCATGCTGGTAGTTGCCTTTGGGGAGGAGGGTGGGCGTGGTGACTGGGAGGGGCGCAGGGCCGACTCTGTCTCAGGCTCTAGCTCATGCCTACGTGGGTGCTGGCTTTGAGAATCTGAGCTGTCTGTTTAGGTCTGGCATACTTTCCCTCTAAATGCATGAGAAAGATTTTGGAGTATGTTAAAGTCAATGTGGCAGAATGTTAATAATTTGTGAAATCTAGGTAAAGGGATATAGAGGTTCATTTAACTGCTCTTACTTTGTAGGTAGGTTTGAAATTCTTCATAATTAAAATTGGGTAGGATTACAAAGAAGCAAACACACAGGCACTAAAACTAAAACCAAAAAGCTTTCCCGAAGAAACAGGCAGGAGTCAGACCACATTCTATATATACCCTTTTGTGTGTCTGTCTTGTTTCTGGCTCTCAGGCTCATTCACAAAACTTCCATCCTCCCCTTTCAGGAAATCATTAAATCTGTCCCCTTCCCCAATCATCACCACCTACATCCCCGCAAAGTCTTCCCAGCGCTGCCTGAGCCTGGGAGCTTCAGTTTCCTAGGGAGGAAAACCCAGTCATAGACTCCAGTCTCAGTCCAGTTCCCAGCTCTGCCACTTTCTAGGTCTGTGTGTTATCTGTTGCTGTGCAAACAAATTGCCCCCAAGTGTAATGGCTTAAATAAGATGCCTGAAGGAGAGGCATAGCTGGGTGTACCAGCCTGAGGGATCCTAAGCCAGAACCACCCCCACGGAGCCCTTCCTGCCTTCCTGACCCATAGATATTGAGAAAGAGAATAATGCAGTTGTTTCAAATTGCTCAAAGTTGGGGCAATTTGTTATGCAACAGTAGTAACTGGGGCACTAAACTGGGACACCTTGAAATAGGAAGGAGTATGTCCTGGGACACAGTGCATGTTGTGAGAGGGTTCAGCCAGGTCTCAGAAGAGAAAGGAAACAGGGAGACAGAGTCAGAATTTCATCGAAGCCCCACACGACCTTGTTTCTGTGTCTCTGCTTGCCTTTCTTCTCCTCTCCTACAGGTCGGCCTCACCTGTCTTTCGGCGCCCAGCATGGGGAAAGGAGGCTGTCTCCAGCTCCCGTTTTCATATCCTCTCTTTAAGAGGCTGAGCCAGAATCTCTTGGTTTCAGTCCCCAATTTCCTGGGAAAGAGAATCTTGTCAGCCAGTGCCAGTCTGGTGTCTAGACTGGGATTCTGAAGTTGCACAAGGTGTGTTTGCCGCTGCCCCAAGTGATGCTGGAATCCAGCCCCTCCTCTCCCTTCCAGGCTGGGCATCTGGTCCAAGGCTGGAGGTAGGGGCCCTGGGTGAGTTCGGGGTCCCCAGAAGCAACTCTTGTTTCAGATCCTCTTCAGTAATAAAAGGCCCTGAAGCCACCTTTTGTCCCAAGAGCTGTCTCAGATCAGTAATAAGAGAATGCTGCACCATTTTACCATGTGAAAACTCAGAATGGTACCAAGATTCTGGCTTCCTCCAGTGAAGATGGCTTCAGGCTGGGAAGCTGAGGACAGAACAAAGTAGGTGGGAAATTCTCTATTTTCTCTGCTTGGGTGTCTGAGTCCCTCCCTCCCTCCCTCCTCACCCCTCTCCCTCTGTAGGGCTGAGCCATGGAGGCACCTGGAAAGTTCTCAATGGGCAGGTCCAGGCGGGGCAGGTCCCGGCGCTGCTCTTCTCCCCTCAGTGGGGACTTTTGTGGGCTGCAGCTGTACCCAGGCATCCGGCACCAGATGTGGCAGGCATCCGTGTGCCTGCATCCATATTATAATCGCAAGGATAAACAGTGTGCCAGGCACTCTTCTGAGCACTTTACATGAGTGTCTCAGGCTGGGTTCTCTGGAAAGCAGACACCGAGACTGAGTTAACAGTGCAAGAGGCTTGGTTCGGAGACACACCTGTGACAGCAAAGGAGAGGGGGACATAGACTGCGTGTCAACCTGATGAAGTCCCAGCCATGCAGGGAGGATCTCCAGAGCCAAGATGGCCCTCCTGTCTGTATGTTCGTGCATTGTTCATCACAGCCCCAGCTGTAAATAATCCAAATGTCCATCACCAGGTCAATGGACAAATCATGGGCCCCCTACACAGTGGGAGACCACCCAGCCATGAAACAACGAACTCTTGATCCACGCAGCAACTTGGATGAATCTCAGATGCGTGAAGCTGAGCAGAAGAGTCTGGATACGAAAGACCACATGTCACCTGATTCCATTTCTATGAATTTTCTAGAAAAAGAGGCCTCAAAATGTCCAAGAATGGGTGGCACCAGCAGGCTTCAGGGAGAAGTGGTGTCTGGGGCTTAAAACCAGAGAGTCGGGCGCCCCCTGGTGGCTCATTTTCAGAGACATAAAGTCCAGGACCGGTAGCTACCATTTACTCCCCTTGGTGGAGAGAGCTTGGGGGTGAGAGGATAATTGTTATTCATAACAATAAACATTATATGTAACACGTATTATTATATGTTATATCCATACATAATATATATACATATGCACCAACAAACCCGAAGCCATGCTGTGGGCCAGGCAGAGTTCCCACAGGAAGCAAAGTTACCATTATCCCTCCAGGGCATGAGAACAAGACAAGGAAACGGAAGGTTGGAGGGGCCACACGACTGGAGGTCGCACAGCCTGTGAGTGGGATGTGAAGTGGGATTTGAACTTGGTCTGTCTGAGTTCAAGGAAATGGAACGATGCTGCTCTGAGGGTGTGGGGGTGCTGGCTGCTTGGGTCCACGAGACCGAGTCCCATCCTGTCTTTGATTTGGAGGCAGCCTTCGGTCTTCTGACAACGAACCCCTCTCCACTTGAATGACTTCACACCGGGCTTTCCGTTGAGGCCAGCAGGGCATTGGCAGTGCGTCCACGTCCTCGGGGGCCCCATGCCCTGACTTGCTTTGTGTGCCTGTGGCTGGGGGCGGTTTGCTTCATTTAATTTGGTGTCTGGTGGGAGTTTCCTGCTGAGACCCTCGGGAGTGGTTTGCCCCCCTTCTCATGTGGCCTCCTGGGGCCTCCTATGTTCACTGTCCTTTGATACCTAGTTCATGTCTCATGGCCAAGGGGGTGAGGTGAGTGTGACCCACAACACAAAAGCTCACGGCTGTCTTTGGGGATCCCTTCCCTCAGAAGGCTCAAGCAGCCTTGGCAGGCCCTAAGAGCTGGGGGGCTATGCCTTTGGCCACCCCAGCTGGATGTGACCACTCTCCTCCATGACTTCAGAATTCTTACTGAACCAAACTTGGGTCTGTTAACCTATGTGGTCTCCATCATTCCATCGGAGGAGTGACAAAGCATTTGCAGCCATTTTAATATCCTAACAACCTCATGCTGGACATAGTCATAATCTCCGCTTATCAGATGAGGAAATGGAGGCTCAGGGAGGTCTAGTCATTTGCCCAAGATCACTCAGCTAGAAAGCAGTGAGCCAGGATCCCAACCCAGAGCCCGTACGCTGAAGCATTGCCAGTTTGCTCTCTGAATCAGTGTGTTCAGAGCCTTCTGCTTCCACAAGCCAGGCTGTTGGCACCTCTTACCTTGTTTATTCCTTCCCTCCTAACTAGATGTGGCCACGTGCCGATCACACATGATTCTGGTGTCAGTTCAGACCGACCTCAATTCCATGTGTATTTTCGGAGAACTCACACTACAGAATAAAGATGTAAGGGCTAATGGCATATAATACAGAGATGAATCACCGATTCCAGACAGCAGAGTAACTGAAGCAGACAGAACAAGAAGTAAAAATAAGCTTGATATCCTCTTAGTAGAGAGAAAAGGAGTGTGGAAGTAGGAAGCCCCAGGAACACATTATAAAGATGACCTCACCTTTGGGGTGATCAAAACCACTCCTCCACCAGGCTCGTCCCCCCAAACTGGACCCCACTATTACATTTTTTATATATATATATATATTGAAGTATAGTCAGTTTACAATGTGTCAGTTTCTGGTGTACAGCACAATGCTTCAGTCATATATGAACATACATATATTTATTTTCATATTGCTTTTCAGAATAAGTTCCTTCATGATATTGAATATAGTTCCCTGTGCTATACAGTATGAACTTGTTGTTAACCTATTTTATATATATTAGTTAGTATCTGTAAATCTCGAACTCTCAGTTTATCCCTTCCCACCCTCTTCCTCCCCTGGTAACCATAGGTTTGTTTTCTGTGTCTGTAAGTCTGTTTCTGTTTTGTAAATAAGTTTGTTTATCTTTTTTTTTTCAGATTCCACATATAAGTGGTATCATGATATTTTTCTTTCTCTTTCTGTTTTACTTCACTTAGAATGACAATCTCCATGTCCATCCATGTTGCTGCAAATGGCATTATTTTATTAATTTTTTAAACATTTTTTATTCAGTTATAGTCATTTTACAATGTTGTGCCAAATTCCAGTGTAGAGCACAATTTTTTAGTTATACATGAACATACATATATTCATTGTCACTTTTTTTTTTCGCTGTGAGCTACCACAAGATCTTGTACATATTTCCCTATGCTATACAGTATAATCTTGTTTATCTAGTCTACATTTTGAAATCCCAGTCTGTCCCTTTCCACCCCCTACCTCCTTGGAAACCACAAGTTTGTATTCTATGTCTATGAGTCTGTTTCTGTTTTGTATTAATGGTCTTTTTTTTTTTTTTTTTTTTTTTTTTTAGATTCCACATATGAGGGATCTCTTATGGCATTTTTCTTTCTCTTTCTGGCTTACTTCACTTAGAATGACATTCTCCAGGAACATCCATGTTGCTGCAAATGGCATTATGTTGTCGATTTTTATGGCTGAATAGTATTCCATTGTATAAATATACCACAACTTCTTTATCCATTCATCTGTCGATGGACATCTAGGTTGTTTCCATGTCTTGGCTATTGTATATAGTGTTGCTAGGAACACTGGGGTGCATGTACATTCTTGAATTAAGGTTCCCTCTGGATGTATGCCCAGAAGCGGGACTGCTGAATCATATGGTAAGTCAACCTCTGGTCTTTTGAGGAATCTCCATATTGTTTTCCATAATGGCTGCACCAAACTACATTCCCACCAACAATGTAGGAGGGTTCCCTTTTCTCCACACCCTCTCCAGCATTTATCATTTGTGGACTTTTGAATGATGGCCATTCTGACTGGTGTGAGGTGATACCTCACTGCAGTTTTGATTTGCATTTTTCTGATAATTAGCAATATTGAGCGTTTTTCAGTTGCCTATTGGCCTTTTGTATGTCTTCATTGGAGAATTGCTTGTTTAGGTCTTCTGCCCATTTTTGGATTGAGTTGTTTGCTAAAGATATATTCAGGATGTTGTTCATATCCTGTTTCTGTCATGGATCAACCGTTTCTGGGGGGAGTCCTGGTTCCTTTCAGTAGGGAATGGTATTAGAAGCCAAGATCAGTGTGTACTCATTACTACTGGGATGTCTGTTTTTTAGGACCTTTCAGTGACCAGAGCTGGGGAATATATACACAGACACACACATACATCCACATATACACACCTATGCACGGACATTATATGAAAGTACATTTATGCATCATATACACATAATTATGCATATTTTCAAAATCATGAGTTTACACCAATGCTGCAAATTCCAGGTTCTCTCTTACTTTCCCCTGTTCCATTTTTGTATGTCTCTTCTTCCACAGTGAGGACACTGGCTCCCAACAACATTAACACATTCACTTATTTGCTTAATATATTTTTTTCATTATAATACATCTAAAATATTTCTGAATTGCTTCGCCTATACCACTACAAAAAATATCCTACTAAAAAGAGTTCAGAAATTATTTGCAGTTCCCCTGCATATAGTCAAATAATACGTTTGCAAATTACTTGGGTTGTCCCTTCCCTGCCCTCCCTCCCTCCCTTTCCCCTCAGTATGATTTTAATGCTAATTTTAAATACAGTTAGGTTTATTTGCTTTAGTCAGCTTTTCAGTTTTATTTCTTCCTTTTCCAATTCTTATTGATTTAATTGAAATTCTTGAATCTGTAGAAGAGTAACATGATTCCAGAAGTTAAAACTACACATAAAGATATATGCAGATAGAAATGTCCCTCCCAAAGCTCTTCCACCCTGTGGGTACCAACTTCAGTGCCTTCTGATTTATCCTCCCTATGTTTTCTTTTCTTTCTTTTTTTTTTTTTTTTTGGTAAAAATAAGTAGATATTTGTATGTTTTCTTATTGTCTCTTTTCCCGTTATTTTTTGTTGTCTCTTTTTTCTTAAACAACAGATAGCATACTGTAAACGCTCTTTGTATTTTGCAGAATGTCTGGAAAGTGATCACACATTAGTTCATAGAACTCTTCCTCATTCTTTTTTAATAGGTGCATAGTACTCCTTTGTGTAGAGGTACCATAATTTATTCAGTCCTAAATGGTTGGGCATTTAGGTAGTTTCCAATATTTCACAATAGCAGACAATGTTGTAACAAATAACCTTGTGCACATGTATTTTCACATTGTTGAAAGTGTTTCTTCAGGCTTACTTCCCTAGGAGTGGGATTGCTAGTTGGAAAAGTTAATGCAAAATAATGTGTTGATGAGGATGTGGAGAAAAGAGAACCCTGTGCACTGTTGGTGGGAATGTAAACTGATGCATCAACTATGGAAAATAATATGGAGGGTCCTAAAAAAATAAAAGTAGAACTACCATATGATCCAGTCATTCTATTTCTGGGTACTTATCTGAAGAAAATAAAAACACTAACTCAAAAAGATATATGCACCCCATGTTCATTGCAGCATTATTTATAGTAGCCAAGATATGGAAACAACCTAAGTGTCCATAGATGGTTGAATGAATAAAGAAAATGTGATATAAATGGAATATTACTCAGCTATAAAAAAGAAGGAAATCTTGCCATTTGTGACAACATGGATAGACCTTGGGAGCATTACACTAAGTGAAATAAATCAGACAGAGAAAGACAAGCACTGTATGATCTCATTTACATGTAGAATCTAAAAAAATTTTTTTAAATGAGCTCAAAGATATAGAGAACAGATTGGTGATTGCTAGAGGTGAGGGTTGGAGGAGGGCAAAATGGGTGAAGAGGGTCAAAAGGTACAAAATTCCAGTTCTAAAATAAATAAGTCAGAGGGAAGTAATGTACAGCATCATGACTCTAATTAATAATACTGCATTGCATATTTGAAAGTTGCTAAGAAAATCGATCTAAAAGTTCTCATCACAAGGAAAAAAATTTGCAACTACGTGTGGTGATGGATGTTAACTAGACCTACTGTGGTGATCACTTCACAATATTTGCAAATATCGATCATTAGGTTGTACACCTGAAACTAATATGATGTTACAAGTCAATTATACTTCAATTTTAAAAAAAGCAAATGCACACATAGATTGTCAGATATTGCCAAATTCCCCAGCATGGCGATTATACCATTTTGCATTCTTACCAGCAGTGTCAGAGAGTGTCTGTTTCCTACACTTTCTGTCACAAATAATTGTTGCTTGTCCCACTGCTTAGAGGTCCCCAGCCAGAAGAAGCTCTGTCCTCCTCACTTTCTTGCACCTTCAAGGTCATTCTCCCAGGAATGTCTTAGGAGATGCCAACCTCCCCATCACTGATGGGGGAACATGTAGCAGCTGGGAAAGCATCTCACAACCCTGGAAGATTTTTTTTAAATGATTATGACCAAAACAAACCCCACAGTAATAATGTTCCTTGTAGAAAATACTCGTATGCAAAAAAGAGAAAAATTGCATGTACTCTCACCCCAGGATAAACATTTATTAACATTTTGTTATATTTTCTTTAAGGTTTCATTTTTTTATTGAAGTGTAGTTGATTTACAATGTTGTGTTACTTTCTGGTGTACAGCACAGTGATTCAGTTATACATATAGATATTCTTTTTCATACTCTTTGTCCTTGTAGGTCATTACAAGATATTGACTATAGTTCCCTGTGCTATACAGTAGGACCTTGTTGTTTATCTGTTTTGTGAATAGTTGTGTGTATAAGTTAATCCCAAACTCTTAATTTATCCCTCTCTCCCTTTTTCCCTTTTGGTAACCATAGTTTGTTTTCTATGTCTGTGAGTTTATATTCTGTTTTGTAAATAAGTTCACTTGTATCTTTTTTTTAGATTCCATATATAAGTGATATCATATGATAATTTGTCTTTCTCTGACCTACTTCACTTAGTGTGATAATCTCCGGGTCTATCCATGTTGCTGCAAATGGCATTATTTCATTCTTTTTATGGGTGAGTAGTATTCCATTGTGTGTGTGTGTGTGTGTGTGTGTGTATGTGTGTGTATATATATATATATAATATATACACATACACACATATATGGACATTTAGGTTGCTTCCATGTGTCAGCTATTGTAAATAGTGCTGCTGTGAACACTGTATGTTTTCGAATTAGTTTTCTCCAGATAGATGCCCAGGAGTAGGATTAATGAACAGAGTTCATTTTTAAAATTTTCTTTTCTTTTTCTTTCTTATTTTGAAATAATTATGGATTAGCAGGAAGTTGCAAAGATACAGTATCATTGAAAAATCTCATGTATGCTTCATTCCACTTCCTCCAATGGGTACATCTTACATAACCATAGTGCAGAAGCAGGAATGTTGTCGGTATGATGTGTACGTAGAATTCTGTTCCAATTTATCACATGGTCATGTAAACACTACTGAAATCAAGATACAGAACTATTCTATCACCACAAAAATCTCCCTGGCGCTCTTTACATTCACACTCACCTCTCTCTTTCCTACCACCCCTAACCCCTGGCTACCACCAATTTGTTCTCCATCCCTATAATTTTGTCATGTGACCTTTTGAGAGGGGCTTCCCCCGCCACTCAACTACAATGCCCTTGAGATCCAATCTAAGTAGCTACATTTCAATAGTTTATTCCTTTTGATTACTGGTAGTATTCCACATTATGAACATACCATAGTTTATTTAATCATTCACTTATTGAAGAATGTTTGGTGGTTTCTAGTTTTTGGCTATTACAAATAAGGCTGCCACAAACATTCATTTACAGGTTTTTATGTGAACATAAGTTTTCATTTCTCTGGGATAAATGTCCAAGAGTGTAATTGCTGGGTCATATGGTCAGCGTCTGTTCAGTGTTCTAAAGAAACTGCCAGACTGTTTTCCGGAATGGCTCTTTCCACAGTGTATGAGAGAGCCATTTTCACTACATCCTTGTCAACGTTTGTGTTTTTTTTAAACACTTTGTGGTATAATTTATGTACAGTAAACTACATATATTTCAGATGTACAGTTTGATGAATTTTGATAGCTGTAAACACCTATGAAACCACCACCACAATCAAGATACCTAACATTTCCATCACTCCCCAAGAGGTACAAATTTCAAACTCCCAGTTTATCTCTTCCCACCCCTTCACCCCCTGGTAACCATAAATCTATCCTCTAAGTCTATGAGTCTGTTTCTGTTTTGTAAATAAGTTCAATTGTCAACATTTGATATTGTCACTATTACTATTGTTACAGTTGCTATGTCTTCTTGGTGGATTAACTCTTCTATTATTACATAATTTCCCTTTCTATGTAACTATTACAAAAAAATTTTTAGTTGTAATAAGTGTGTAGAAATATTTCATCATGATCTTAATTTGCATTTCCTTATAGCTAATGATGTTGAATATCTTTTCACGAGCTTATTTGCCATTTACATATCCTTTCCAGTGAAATATCTCTTCATATCTTTTGGCCATTTTCTAATTAGATTGTTTGTTTTTTACTGTTGAGTTGTGAGATATTCATATTCTAGATACAAGTTCCTTGTCAGATATGTGGTTTGTAGATATTTTCTCTCAGTCTTTAGCTTGTCTTTTTATATTCTTAACAGGGTCTTTTGCAGAGAAACATTTCAACATTTTGATAAATTATCACTTTTTCTGTTATGATTGTTCTTTTGGTGTCATGTCTAAGAAAAGAACTCCTCACCAAGCCCTAAGATCATAAAGATTTTCTCCTGTTTTCTTCTAAAAGTTCTATAGTTTTATGTTTTATACTTAAGTCTGTGATCTATTTTGAGTTAATTTTTATATAAGGTTTAGGTCAAGATTCACTTTTTGCTCATGGATATCTAACTGCTCAAGCACGATTTCTTGAAAAAGAGATCCTATTGAATTTTGTGAAATGTTCTTTGTGCATCAATTGACATGATCATGTGATTTTTTTTTCCTCATTAGCCTGTTAACATGGTGGATTACATTGATTGATTTTCAAATATTGAACCAGTCTTGGATCCTTGGAATAAACCCCACTTGATCATGGTGTATAATTCCTTTTATATATTGCTAAAGTCTGTTTGTTAATATTTTGTTAAGAATTTTTGTGTCTGAATTCATGTGGGGGTACTGGTCTATAGTCCTTCCTGCCTGCCTGCCTTTCTTCTTTCCTTCCTTCCTTCCTTCCTCTCCTCTTCCCTCTCCTCCTCCTCCTTCCCATCTTTGCTTGGTTTTGGTATCAGGGTAATATTGGCCTCATGAAATGAATTGGGAATTATTTCCTCCTCTTCCCTTTTCTGGAAGAGATTGTGTAAAATTGTTGCTGATTCTTTAAATAGCTGGTAGAATTCTCATGTAAAGCCTTCTGGGCCTGGAGGTTTCTCTTTTGGGAGTTTTAAAATTACAAAATCAATTTCCTTAATTGTCATAAGGCCATTCAAATGGTCTATTTCATATTGGGTTGATGGTGGTAGTTTGTGCTTTTTGAGGAATTGCTTCCTTTCATCTAAATTGTCAAATTTATGTGTGTAGAGTGGTCTGTCCTATTTCCTTATCCTTTTGTGGTCAGCAGGGCCTGTGATGATATTCACTGTTTCTTTCCTAACATTGGTAGTTGGTGATTTTCTGATAAATTAGTAATCAGTGGTTTCCCTCTTTTGTGCTTTGTCAGTAATAGCAGGGGTTCATCAATTTTATTGATAACTTGGAAGGTTTTTGTTTCATTGATTTTCTCTATTGGACAATGTCACTGATTTCTGCTCTTTATTACTTTCTTTCTTCTTCTTGATATGGGTTGTTTATTCTTTTACTAATTTCTTGAGGAGGGAGCTTAGACTCTCTGAGACTTCCCCTCTTGTCCTGTGAAGGGTTTAGCGCTTTAATTTCTCCCACAGCACTGTTCTAGCTGCTTCTCACAACCTTTGATGTGTTGTATTTTCATTCTCTTTCAGTTCCATGTGTTTTGGTCCCCTCTTCCTCGAGACTGCCTCTTTGATCCATGGCTTATTTAGAAGTGTGCTGTTTCGTTTCCATATGTTTGGAAAGTTTGCTATTATCTTAGATATTTCTTTGATTCCATGTGTGAGAGAACACACTCTATATGGTTTTCAATTTTTTTTTTGCATTTGTTGAAGTTTGTTTTTTGGCTCACGATATGGTATATCTTGGTAAATGTTCCATGAATGTTTGAAAAGAGTGTGTATTTTGCTCTTGTGGGATGGAGTGCTCTATAAATATCAACAAGATCTTGTTGGTTGATGATGGTATTGAGTTCTTCCATATTCTTGCTGATTTTCTGCCTGGGTGGTCTATCAGTTGTTGATGGTGTTGCTGAAGTACCAAATCATAATTGTGGACTTATCCATTTCTCATTTCAGTTCTGTCAACTTATCCTTCACATACTTTGCAGCTCTGTTGTTTAGTGTGTACACATTTACAGTTGCTATGTCTTCTTGGTGGATTAACTCTTTTATTATTACATAATGTCCTTTTCTGTCCCTGGTAATTTTGTTTACTCTGAAGTCCATTTTATTTGCTATTTATACAGCCATTCTTCCTTTCTTTTTTTCCTTGTGATAAGATTTGCTCTTAGAATTTACTCTCTTAGCAACTTTCATGCATAACATACAACAGTGTTAATTATATTTATTGTGTTGTACTTTACATCTCTGGTACTTATTGTACCACTGGAAGTTTGTTCCTTACTCCTGCTTTCTTTTGAATAAAATGTGCATGATTATTTTACTTTTTGGTGGTGGGGAGGTAATTAGGTTTATTTATTTATTTTTAGAGGGGGCACTGGGGATCGAACCCAGGACCTCCTGCATGTTAAGCATGCAATCTACCACTTGAGCTACACCCTCCCCAACATTTGCATGTTATATCCTCCATCTTTTGGGTTTTTTTAATTGAAGTGCAGTCAGTTACAATGTACAGGACAATGTCCCAGCATGCATAGACACCAGAATCCCTGGCCTGAGTTAGGCAAGTCATCACACCTGTATAACACCTTGGTGTTTTGTTTTTTTTTTAAGAAAAACATTTTTTAAAGTATTTACATTTCTTTTTTTATGATTTCTTTTTTTAAGAGGCAGAGGTGATTAGGTTTATTTATTTATTTAAAAAAATTTAAATGGAGTTACTGGGAATTGAACCCAGGACCTCGTGCACACTAAGCATACACTCTACCACAGAGCTGTACTCTCCCAACTAAACTCTGGTGTTCTTAACTATAAGATGGAATGATATGATCGCTTACCCTACTGTACTTTTCATTTTTCCATAGCATGTATCACCTTCTAATATCCCACATCATTTACCTATTTATTATGTTTATTGTTTATTGTCTCTTTCCTTACCAGAGCAGAGATTTCTGTCTGTTTTGTCCCTAGCTGACTCCATAGAGCAGGGGCAGTAGGAGCTCAGGAAATGTGTGTTGAATGACTGAGTGTATACCTTCCTCACAGGGGCTACTGTGTTACAACACATGACAGTCACGACACCTAGTGGAGATTCCCATGTATCGAGCACCGTCTCTGTGCCGGGCACTGTTCCCAGCACTCTCTCCCACCGTTAACTCATTTGATCCTCACGACCATCTTGCGAGGGGAGACTGTTGTTCATCCCCAGTCGGCTGGTGAGAACCTACACACACACACACGTGACCTACCTCTCCCCAAAAACCGCAGCTGGGGCGTGGAGAAGTTGGACAGCAGCCTCCAAAGAGGCAAAACTGGCACCATCTCCATCTCATAGCAGAGGAAAGTGACCATGAGAGAGGAGAACTGACGTGCCCAACGCCACACAGTGAGCAAGTGGAGGAGCCAGGATTTGAACCCCTCCCTGCAGTTTGGATCCAGAGCCAGTTTGCTCAGCCCATGCTTCATTGGAGCAGAAACTTGGTGACTGTCCATGGCTCGAATGAGACCCAAACAGTGGCAGCAATTCGAGGCAGCTGGGCGAGCTGAGATCTCTTTCCTTGGATGCCAAGCTGCCCCTCACACCCTAAGTAATCATTTTAGAGTTTTCTCAGCCTTCTCTTGAATTACATCCCACCTCCTCTGTTCCGGAGCCACTTGAATTTCCTTTGAAAAGGAGAGGAATTAACTCTCATATACTGAACCTTTTTTTATGTTCTCCAGGTTTCAGCGCAGATGTCCTCTCTTCCAGGAAGCCTTCCCTGCCCCTTCCTCCTAGCTTGAGTCAGGCACCCTCTGGGGGTTCTCGCAGCCCAGCTCACTCTGTGCCTCTATGACCAGGAATCTGTATCACAAGCATCATTTCAGCTTATTTAATATTTCCAGGCTGTTCACGGTGAACTCAGCACTGGGTCTGTCTTGTCATTTTTTTATTTTATTGTTATAGCTGTTAACTGTTACGATCACAGTTCCTGGTCCCTTTAACTCTAAACTTCTTGAATTGTCCCTCCCTGGCACCATGTCTCCCTGGCTGCTCCCTCATCCTGGCAGAATGGTGGGGAGGGAGGCTTGGGGTGAGAGGAGGCATAATTCCCAAGGGGATCCAGGGCCAAAGGGCAGGGCTTTCTTTCTCCTTTCTCACCTTGAAGGAAACCCCAGGGTTCCTGGGGCTGCTGTTCTCTGTGCAGAGGAGGGAGGAAAGTGAGCCCTGGGGTGAAGGACGGAGGTGCAGCCAAAGTTCCTCCCATGCCACCACCCCTGTCTGTTCCGGGAGCTGCTGTCTGCTGTTGTTGAAGTCCCTGTCAGTTTGCAGCAAGCCAGAGGGGAAGAGAAGGGAGCCCTCACAGCCGGAGTGAGGACAGTGCCTGCGTGTGCAAGCCGGGGACACTGTCAGCTTGGTGCTCTGAAGTCAGGCGTCAGGATCCATGGGGTCCACTGACCTACAGCAGCCCCACTGGGCAGGAATCCTGCTCTCAGGTGAGTGCTCTGCTCCCCTCAGATGGGGTGGGCGGTGCGGGGGGGCTGTGTGTGCGTGCACCTGTGCACAAAAGACACAGGTAGAGACAGAGAGAAATACAGACAGAGACAAAAATAAACACAAATACAAAAGAGACTGACAATGGGAGACAGAGGCAGAGACCAGAGAAAACAACATACATATGGAGAGAAAGAGGAGGGGGCGGATCAGAACTAGCGAACCAGAGAGACCCAGAGAGAGACAGAGACAGAGTGAAAATAGCAGTAGAAACTGCACCAGAGGGAGGGAGAGACAGAGAGGAGACAGGGAGACAGAGGATAAAGAGGCAGCAAGAAAACTGTTCAAAGACACACAGAAATAGAGACTACAAGGTCCTACGTACAGCACAGGGAGCTGTATTCAATAGCTTGTAATAACCTGTCGTGTGTACATAGATCTGTGCTGTACACCAGCAACCAACACAACGTTGTAAATCAACTATACTTCAATTAAAAAAAAAAGATTCAAGGGGAGTCAGGGTGGGGAGAGACAGAGACCCAGAGCTGGAGCAGAACAGAGAGGCGGGAGTGAGACAAGCAGAGGGAGGAGGCACCAGCCCTGAGTGGCCAGCTCACGCACCAGGACGGGGCATGGAGGTGAAATTTATGCTTAAAGGGCATCTGAGGCCAAATGGGAGAAACTAGAATATTTTGAAAAGAAAGGCATTTTGGAGGCAAAGACATGATCTTGCCATGTGTGGTGTGCAGCAGTGAGGCTCAGCCTGGCTTTGCTGTGTGGTCCTGAGACTGGTTCTTCCCTCTGGCCGGAGCTGCCTGGCTGAACCTGGCAGGCTACAGGGGCTCCTGGTCCTCCCCGGGGGGCTGACGTATCAGCCACAACGTGTGTGGGGGCTTCCTCCCGGGGGGGACGGGAGGCAGGAGGAAAAGGTCCAGGTGGAGGCTTCGCACAGAGAGAACTTTCCTGTCTTGGATGGACACAGTGGAGCCCAATGCTGATGCTTCCGCTCACCTTATTTCATTTATCCTACGACAGTAACGAGGCAGGCACTACTGTTATCCCCATTTTACAAATAAGGAAACTGAGACTCAGACAGAGGACATCACTGGCCCAAACAGAGAAGCTGGGATCCAAAACCCAGGGAGTCAGGCACACAGCCTGTGGGCTTCACCTCTAATAACATTGGAGATAGGGAAATACAAGCGCAGGAAATAATAACAAGAGTAATAGTAACAGTAACAATAATAAAAGTGACTGCCACTTACTGTGGAATGTCACATTTGTTGTCTCCTCAGTCCTCACTATAACCTAATGAAGTAAGTTCTGCTATTCTCCCCATTTTGCAGTTGAAGAAACTGAGGCTCACAAAGAGAAAGCCCCTTGCCCATGATAACAGGGAAAGTAAGAATCAGAGTCCATATTTGCTCCCAAATATCCTGAGTCCGAGCCCTTAACCACTGATTGAGCGGAGAATGAGGCAGTGCTTGGGCTAAAATCGGGTCATTGGTGGGGTGGAGTCCAACTTCTGTTAACTGGGCTGATGGGAGGGGCGGGGGGTGTCAAGGTCAGCTGCTGGGGTTGGGGTTCCCCCACCTACGCCCACCATCTCTTTGAGTCTCCATTAAACTGCGCACAGAACAGCCAAATGGAAACTCCTTCCGCCTGGTTCCCTTTTCTTGCCCCATGCAAGGGAGGTCTCTGCCCGAGAGCAAGTGTGAGGGAGTACCAAGGGTTAATTCCTCCCATCAAAGTTAATAGAAGTTCCCCTTTATCGGGGATTGGTTCTGTGCCCATCCCTGGACCAGAGGAATTGTAGGGTGTTGACAGCACAGTCTTCAGGAGCTGGCGGGCCAGATTCAGCTCTAACTTCTGACACTCACTGTATGGTCTTGGAAAGTGACTTCACCAATCTGAGCTGAGTTTACCTCTCTGTGGAATGGGGAGGCTGATCATGCATCTCCCACAGAGTGAGCATCATTGGAGAGAGCTCAGTGATCCTCAGGGGATCCAGTTAAAGCTTGCCAATATTCATTACCACCCACCACAATTCTAGGAGGCAGATGATATTGTTCCCATTTTACACCTGGGGAAATTGAGGCTCAGAGAAGATAAAAACAGGCCTCAAGCCACACAACCAGTAAGTAAGTAGTGGGTAGGAGTCAGGCTGCTAGGGGTGGAGTGTCATATCCATGACCTCAGACTTCCCTCCACTTATGAAGACCATAACTGGACACCCCCAACACACCTCTCCGTCCCTGAACGCCTCCTCTCTCCTCCTGCAGCCTCACTTTTGACCGTGTGGAGTCTGCCAGCCGCAGCCCAGCTCTCCCGTGGTGCCAGCCTGCTTAAGACCATCCAAAGTGAGAAGGATGTTGTTCCATCTGTGTTTGAGACTCCCCTGGTCACCTCACGCTCATGGCAGATTCAGAGATGTGGGCACAGAAAACAAGGCTGTCATTCTGATCTCTGTCTCCACACCTCAAGCACCCATCAGGGTTCTATGTCCAAAGTTCCAACTGGACAAACCTGATTGGCTCAGCCAGGGTCTGACAACAACTGGTCTGATCAGTGGTGTTGGGGGCAAGGGTAAAGGTGTGGATTGCAGCTGTCATGGCTGTGGGTGGGGAAGGTTCGCTAAGAAGTGGGTAGGAGGAACCTAACTGTCAACCCTGCTACAAGCTTGATTTCTTTGCAGCTGATGTTAATTGACCCATTGTCATGTCCCAGACCCTCTGTTTTATTTGTACAGTCCCACTTAAGGGGGCTTGGAGAAGGGAAGTGAGTTGCCCGAGATCACACCTAGAATGAGAAGTAGATCCAGCGTTTGAGCCCAGTCATTGAGCTCCAGGGTGTCTGCATACAGTTCCAACCCATCCCTGCTCCTCTGGGTCCCTCTGTGACTATGTCTTCCTGGGTCTTCCTTTATCGTTTCTCTGCCTCTGTCTCCCTCCCCCCTCCCCGAAGAACCACTGGCCAAGCCCACCATTTCAGTCAGCCAAGGCACTGCCATAGAGCAGAGGGAAATGGTGACCTTCTACTGTGACACCAAGGACGTCAACATTACCATCCACTGGGTCTCCAACAGTCTTCCCCTGGTGTTCCACGAGCGCACGTGGCTGTCCACAGATCGCAAGAACCTCACCATCCTCACTGTCCAGCGCGAGGACGCTGGGACTTACCAATGTGAAGTTTGGGGTGTCCTCCAAGCCCAGAGCAGTGACCCCACCTTCTTGGCCGTGAGCTGTAAGTCCTTCTCCATTCTCCCCAGCCCCTCACTGATAGCCACTTCCTTGGTGATCTCATTCGGTCTCACAGATTTCAATACCATCCCAACGTGGGCTTGTCCACCCCTGAACTCCAGGCGCATACCTGTGCGGCGTCTTCTCCTTGGATTCTACTGGAACAACCAACTTGACATCCCTAAAACTGAGCTCTTTAACTTTCAGATGTTTGATCCAAAATATTGTCTGGGTAGGGGTGAGGAAAGAGCATTTGCTGGAATGCTTAGCTGTGTCTTCCCACCTACCCAGGGAAGACATTTAATCACCACCAGGCTCTTGCGTCTTCTCTGTAATGGTCCCAGAGTTTGGGTGGGGAGAAAAGTTAGTATTTGTTGACTCCCCAGGTTCGCCCTAAGAGAGCTGTTACTGAAGCTGTTGTTCCTGCTACCACTGTTCTTGTCCCCTCAGATGGTCCTGACCCCGTCAAAATCAAGCTGAAGTCTGGTGTGGCCAACAGGGAGGCGGTTGAGGTGATAGAAGGCTCCAACGCGACCTTCTCAGTGGAGACTCAGTCTCACCCACGCCCCACCTATTTATGGTTTCTCCCCAATGACTCTCTGCCCATCGGGAGCTTGTTCCACACCACGAGCACACTCACCATCCATGCCATGTCAAGGGAACACGAGGGCACATACAGGTGCCTGGTGTCCAACAGTGCCACCAACCTGTCCCGCATGGGGGTTCTGAACGTCCGAGTCCTGGGTGAGTCTCTTTCCCCTGTTCCTCTCCTTTGTTTCTCCGAGAATCAGAGCTACACTGATATCCTACAGTTTGAGGAGGCCAGTGGAGTGGGGAGTTCCCGTGTGGTGGGTGGCAGATCATGGTTCTGAGCACAGGGGAGGACCTGGGTCCTGGTGTGGCACGTCTTCCACAAGGATTTGCTGGCTCTCAGTGGAGTGTCTATAATGTGATTCTCTGGAAGTGGAGGAGGTGAATCTCTATACATACAAACAGTAACACCACATTCAAACATCCCATCCTCACCTAGAGACACACACACAGGTGACAATCACACAGGAACAGCACACTCACGCATGTGCACCACAGACACACACACAACTCACACATAAGTGCACACAACACATGACAGTACAGAATACAACACAAACTCACACAAGACACATATCACATGCACACAACAGATATACACAATACGTGCAGCACACAGTACCTAACACAAACACACAACACATACACACACACCTACACCACGTACACACAATACACACACACATATGCATAGCACATAAACAGTACCCAGGACATACACACAAAACACAGACACACGTATCTCATGAATGCAACAAACAAGACCACAGACATGCAACATATCCTCCTATAAAAACATATACACACAAAACATAATATGTACAAAACAGACACACACAACACGGATACTCCACATCCTCACATACAACACAGAAAATGTGCTATGTATTCAACACCTCAACATGTGCACAATGACACAGAACACACACACAATGCATAAGCACACTACATGCCCAATACAGTGATATACACGCACAGTAAAACACATGCACATGACACACACACTACCACAGACACCAGCGTACTCAGCTACAGAGAATACATACACACACAATACGCACTTGCTCCCAAAGTCCCTGTGTTCACCACCCATACCTCACGGTCACAAAACATATACACACAACACACACAGATACAGCAGACACAAAACACACCCAAATACCACACGCTCTCCTTACACACAAAATTCATAACGCATTCACGTAATTGTCACACAAGACACACTCATACACAAAGGACTTAGATTTACCACCCTCACAGTACATTCAGATGCTAAGTGTGCACGCACGCACACACACATCCCTGGAAAATCCTGTAGGTTCCATATGTGCAGAAGACTGATGAAGGTCCCTGGGTCCCATCCTTGTGTCTCTGTGTGTTCCCAGAAAGACTGACCAAGCCTTGCATCACGCCCTCAAACCTGAGTCCTGTGGAGAACACCAGCCTGGTTGCCCTGACCTGTCAGACCACCCACAAGCAGGTTGGAGCCCAGTGGTTCCTGGGGGGTCAGCTCCTCCAGCCCAGTGAGCACCTGGTGCTGTCGGCTGACAACAGGACCCTGACCATCCACAGCCTCTGGCGAGACGACGCGGGGCCCTATGAGTGTGAGATCTGGAACTGGGGCTGCCGGGCGCGGAGCGACCCCCTCTGGCTGAACATCAGCTGTGAGTCACCAGCAGCCTGGACCTTCTCCCCTTCCCTTCCTCCTTCCCTTGCTTGAAGTTCTTCCTTCCATCCATTCACTCCATAATTATTGAATTCCTGCTCTGGGCCAGGCATGCTGGGCACCAGACAAGACAGCGCACCTGCCCTCATGGAGCTTACATTCTAGTGAGGCAGACAGACCATAAACAGTGAAGCAGGGGAGATACGTGGAGTGTCAGATGGGGCTGGAGGCAGCAAGGAAGACAGTCCAGGCTGGGAGGTTGGGAAGGTGTTGCAGTCCTGGCTGGGGTGGTCAGAGGTGGCCTCCTGGAGGAGGTGGTGTTTGTGCTGAAGGACCTGGGAGGGAGCCGTGCAGGTGGCCAAGGGAAGAGAGTTCCAGGGGAGGAAACAGCACATGAGGTGGGACTGTGCTTGGCATGTCAGAGGAATCCAAGGAGGCCAAGGTGACTGGAGAGGTGAATTATGGGGAGAGTAGAACAGAAGAGGTCGAGAGGGTGGGAGTGGACCACATAGGGTCCTGCGGGCCATGGTGAGGACACTGGGAGCCACAGAAGGCTCTGAGCAGAGGAAAGAGAGGATTAGACTTAGGTTTTCAGTGTCTCTCTGGCCTTTGTCTATGGAGTGGAAGCAGGGGAGAGAGAGGAATTTATAGAAAGAGTTTTATTTGTTTGGGTCCATGGAGAGGCAGGCCTCACAATGGGATTAAATGAGGTTATGCCTGCAAGGATTTTATTAAGGGAATACTCCTGTGCAGAAAAAGTAGGGAGAGAGCCTCGAAAGGCAGGGAGAGCCATCAGACTGAGATGCAAGTCTGACTTGGAGTGAGGGAGAAAGGGAGAGAGGGTTGGGCGGGCGTGTGTAGAACACCATGGAGTCTAAGGAACATCAAGACTGTCAGGGATCCCATGTCTCCCAGGAGGGGATCTCCCTTAGTTTCTCCAGCACACTCCGGTATTGGCAGGGTGTAGCCTGTGAGAAAGTTATGGATGCGTTTTCGGGTCCTGTAGCGCTGCCCTTGGTCAATTACACTCTTACCACTGGAGATCTTTGAGGCGCCCTCTGGTGGTGGTGATCACAATTACCCATCAAGAGATGATGGGGTTGAGCCAGGGTGGCAGCTGGGGGTGAAGAGATGGGGTCGGGTGATGAGATGGGGTCGGGCCGTAAATACATTTTAAATATCAGATTCACAGGATTTGCTTCTAATTGGCATGAAGCCAAAGAGAAATGGGAATGGAACAGGGTGGAATAGGACATCTTGCCAGTGGAGGATGGGTGCATAATGTTTGGCTCTGCATGCAGATGGCCCTGATCGAGTGGATATCACCAGGGGGTCAGCGTCCCAGGTGGTCAACATCATCAAGGCGGAGCTCAACTCCAGCCTGACCCTGCAGTGTCAGGCTGACTCCCAGCCGGATGCTGAGTTTCACTGGACCTCTGCACACTCCACCACTGTGTGTACGGGCGAGCAGCTGATAATCGAGGCCCTGACCTGGGAGCACCACGGGATCTACAACTGCATAGCTTTTAACTCTCTGACCCACCTGGCCCGCTCCACCTCTGTCCTGATCAGAGTGATAGGTGAGTCCTTCTGGTGCACCTTCTCCTTGGGGCCAAGTGACTTTTCCTAATGCTGGCCTCAGCCGTCTAGTCTTCCCTTACCATGGGCTGGGGTGTGGCAATGACAGTCCTGCATGGACAGGTTCCTAATCCGGAGCTGTTGAATCCCAACTGCTCACACTCAGGCGCTAGAATCTCTATTTCCTAACTGTGCGCCCTGGCACACTCCAGGCTGCTGTGAGCCTCAGTTTTCCTACCCATAAATGGGGTTTGTGATGCCTACCTTTCAGTTTAGAAGTACAATGAGTCAGGGAGATAACCAATGAGAGAAGGGGTGAGCTGATAAGGAAAGTCAGGAATCATATTATTCACAACCTGGATGTGACTGGCAGCGAACTACTATGTTTCTGTCTTGAGTCCTTGAGGGGGCAACACAGTGTTGCTGTTAGCCAGTCACTGTTCACGTTCTGGCTCCAGTGCTGTGTGACTTTGGGCATGCTACTTAACCTCTCTGGGCCTCAACTGCTTGTCTGTAAAACAAACATAACAATTGTGTTTATATTATAGGGTTGTTGGAGATTAACATTTGGAAAGTTATTATGTCAGTGCCTGGCATATTATGTTTGTTACATAAAATTATTCCTTATTGAGCCTGTGCTACACCCTAAAAGCAAGCCTTTCCACATATACTATCAACAGACATTTCGTGGATACTCTTGGCCAGCCAGCTCTGAGGCAGGCCTATTGGTGTCTCCATCATATGGGAGAGATTGAGATGCAGAGACTCAAGCCCCGTGACTAGGGTTTAAAACCAGGCTGGCCATCTCAAGAGCAGTGTTCTTAGTTGTCCACAAAGTAGAGGATCCCATTCAGCTTTCTAAATTACCTCACTGAATCTTCAGAATAACCCTCTGGTCTTGTTATGACCATTTGATGGAGAGAGAAACAGAGGCTCAGAGGAGGAAGTAGTGAGTTCGGGTGATGCTCACAGGATGTTGTAGGATTTAAATGAGATCACGTATAAAGGGCTCCTGGAGCTTAGAGATTGGTAGATGGCAGCTTCTATCATCATCATCGCCTTTTATAAAGCACCTACTAAGTGTCAGGCACCATGCTGGTTCTTTTACATGTGATCTCATTTAATCTTCTCAAAAGCCTGTAAGGTTATGGATTACTATGCTTATTTGACATATAAAGAAATAGATACTCCGAGAATAAGACCAAGAACTCCTAAGGCATCCAGGAAGCCCCTTTCTGCCCGTCCGTCCAAAGCAGAGCCCTTTCCTCCTACCCCTGACCCTCGTGTGGCTGCCTTCCTAATTCTTGTGGCTGGACTTCACCCCTTCAAGAAAGGTTTTGGCAGAAGTGGGATGGGTAAGCAGTCGGCCAGTGTTCATGACAACAGCTGCTGTTTATTGATCAATCACCTGCTGGGTGCCCGGCATTAACATTCATGGTCTCATGTCACCTTGGCAACATACCTGTGCAGTAGGTACCACTTACTGCACTTTGCAGATGAAGAAATGAGACTCAGATAGAGAAGTCACTGTCCATGTTCACAGGGCCTCAGGAGGTCTAGGGTGACTCACTTGGGGGAAAGTTAGGTTTCTGGTTGCCAAAGCCCTTTCCTCTGAAGGCCGCATTTGATCCGTTATCCTAATCAGTGTCATAATCACACCAATGCTGACTGATCACTTTCCATGGTTCTAAATACTTTACCTGCATTAAACATATTGAGCATTACATATATTGGATATGAATACATATATGTTTAATCTTTCCAGCAACCATATGAAGTAGGCTTCATATTATCTCTGTTTTTACAGAAGAGACAGCTGAAACACAGAGAGGTTATATTGCATGGCCAAGGTCACACACCTGAGATGTGAACTTAGGCCATTTGACTCCAGAAATCATGTTATTACTACCATGAACTTCTCTCTCCCAGTGACTGGAAGACAAGCACTCATCAAATGACAGTGGAAATAAAGCTACAAGCTTGGGAATGGGCTGGGGACAGGGATGAGAGTGTGTCAGACCCAGGCCCTGATTCTCTCTCCTTGCCCAGGTCCCCAGTCGTCCCTGTCTGCAGGGGCCATCGCTGGTATTGCCATCGGGATCCTGGCTGTCATTGCCCTGGTCACAGGGCTGGGCTGTTTCCTCTACATCAGAAATGCCACAGGGTAAAGCTGGGAATGGGATTGGGGTGCTGGCCCGCAGGGGACCTGCCTGGCAGGAGTGTTGCTGACCATGGTGCTGAGCTGTATCCATGGCAGGTGGGGAAGTCAGAGGGTTTGGGACATTGCCCAAAAATGGACATGGGATATGGGCAAGGACTAGAGGCATAGAAGAATGAGAGTCTTGGGGTTTCAGGTCCTCAAGGGAAGCAGCAGAGGACTCCATCCATGAGGCCGTGACAACTATCTCTGAAAAGGATCAGCCTGCAGAGCCCGGTTGCAGTAAGTGACTCCATAGCTGATGCCCAGAGCAGCAATGAGATGTAGAGAAGAGACTGGTGCTAGGGCCCAGGCCTCTGCTCCAGCTTTGCCCCCAGGTCCCTATGATATCATGGGAAAACCCTGTACTCTCAGAACCTCCATGTCCGCATCTGGAAAGTGGACGAGGTCGGGATCAAGAACTCTGAGGAGTTTGCCTGTTCTAACAACCGTAACACAAATAGGGCAACGTGCTGCCATTCTCTTCTTCCTCACTTTCAGAAAGCTTTGTTAATTGATTATTGTAGACAGAATCAATCACAACACTCCTCCCTGTAAGTTCAAAACCAGGCTCACAGTCTCAACAGAGTGCCTCAGGCACCCTCTACTGATGGAGGGGAGTTGATCAAAGGCAAAACGAAACATCTTTGCCATGTCTGGCCTAAGATTCTGGTATGATCAGCCTTATGAAATGGAAGTTCTCTAGAGACTTGCTCAATCCAGTTCAATTTTACAGAGAAAAAACCAGGACCAGGAAGGGTATGTGATAAACCCAGGCTACAGAGGACCCTGGCCTAACTGGGGCTAGAACTTAGACTTCTGTCCTCAGCTAACTCAGATCTTGATTTCCAGGACACTCCCAGGTCAAGATCACTGGAGATGTGATGGGGAGTCCTAGGGAGAAAGGAAGGAAGGTTTCTGCCACACCCTTCCTGGGGATAGATGTTACCTGGACAAATAGCCCCTTCGCCCCATCCCCTCCTAACTCCAGCCCTGGGCTGGTGTTCACTTTCTCTAGGCTGGCCAATATATGCCAATGTACCAGACAGTCAAGGACAGGTCCAACTCAAAAAGGTAGGTAATGCTCCAAAGGGACCATCTCTGCTCCCCTGACTGTCTGGCCCTTCTCCAGCCCAGCAGGGCTGTTTCAGTCCCATCTCTTGGGGTTGAGGGTTCAGGCATGTTCTCTTGAGAATGCCCAGTGGAAGCTTGGGTCTCTCTGCATCTCCTCCCCTGATTTCTCTGGGGATCTCAAGACCTTCTGTGGCTTTTTCATCTCTTCTCCTTGTCTTCTTGCTCTTCCCTGGACACCCCCAGGGAATCAGAAGGGATGTAACTGTTTCTGAGGCCTAAGCGTTTTCCAAGAATTTCTTGGGGTGGCCTTCATCCCAAGCCCCATGATCTCTTCACTACTTTCTTTTCCCCCAGATACTGCCACTAGACCCTCCTGAGCAGTTCTATGAGGTAGGTTGGCCCTGCTTGATTTTATTAAAGAAGCTTCAAGGGAATACATGTTATATTTGATGAGTCTGAGAAACTGTCTTGTCTAGATCTTTCATTGAGCATTGGAGGGTCAAGAATGGGGGAGAAAGTGGCCCAAGGTCTCACAGGGAGGATCAGATTCTAGGCTCCTGTACTGAGCCGCTTCCAGTTCCAGGGCTTGGAATTGTATTGCAAGTGATGTGGCGTTGGCCTAGAACATGCTGGGTTGCAAAAGATGTTTTAAAGTGGTGGTTGCAGAGGTTGCCAGGTGAAAAGGAAAAGTTCTGGGCCAGAGGGAGGGCCCTGGGTCCTAAATCTACTTCTGCTTCTGATACTTCGTAAGAACATGGTTAAACCTCTTCCTCTCTGGATCCCTGAAGAGTGTAAGTTGACTTTCTAGATGCTGTGATTCTAAGGCAGTCTCTGCCTGAGGGCTCTAACTCATCTTTGTTCACTTGCAGAAGGAATCACCTTCAGCAATGCCTGAGCGCTATTCTGATGGCCCCAGGAAGCCATCACCCAAGCTTGCGTTGCATCCATTGGTCCCAGCACTACCAAGAGAAAACACGGAGTCAAACTATGAGGTATTTTTATGCCATACTGAGTCTTTGGACAGATGCAGAGCTGTCACCAGTCTGCCTTTTCCTCCTTGCTGAAGAGTCTGTAGGATAAACTATCAAGAGATTTCCTTTCAAAAATCTTTTCGATTCCATTCCACCTGTTTCCATCCTATCACTTTCTGGTTCATTTCATTACATTCCCTCCAGTCCACTCCATTTTACTCCATTCCACAAGTCCATCACATTTATTTTCACTCCACCTATCTATTTCCTTTCTATTCATTTAATTTCATCTCCACTTTATCCCAACAATTTCTTCTCCATCCAGTTTAGTATTTTTTCCATTACATCCCACTCCATTTCTTTCCATAGAATTACTTTTATTTCCTTTCCATTCCTTTAATTCCTCTTATTTCTTCCTGTTCCATTCCTGGCCATCACTTCCCATCCACTCCACTCAATGCCATCCCTTTGCATTCAGTCCCACTCCACTCTGTTTCCTTGTGTTTCATTCATTTCTTTCTTCTTTCATTCATTTCCATACTTCCCAATTCTTCCTATTACATTTTGTTTATTTTTAATGTTTCCTTTTAATCCTACCCTATTCATTTCTTCCATAGTCCATTACCATCTATTTCATTCCTGTCTACTCCACTTCCATCCCATCAATTTATTTCATTTCCATTCTTTTCCTTCCGGTCCCATTTCATTCCTGTTCTTTCCATCCACATATTCAATCCATTCCATTCATTCTATTTCTTACCATTCCTCCCCTTCTAGTCAATGTCCCTATTCACATTCATGTCCATTTGATTAGCTTTCGTTTCATTCCACTGCATTCCATTTCTTCTCATTCTGTATATTTCTTTTACATTCACTTCATTTTCTTTCTGTTTCCTCCCTTCTTTTCTCTTCATTTCCTCTTCCTCATCCTTTCCCTTTCCATTCAATTCTGTTTCATTGTTTTCTATTCCTTTCATTCCATTCTCTTCCCTTCTGTTCCTCTTTAACCCACCCCACTCCATTGTATCCCATTCCATTCTACTCCATTATTCATTGGATGAACCATTCTCACAAGATGTGAATGTCTGTGTCTTAGGGATTTTTAAGAACTAAGACAAACACTTCAAAAGTAGTTCAGATAAAGTGGGGATTAATTGAGAGAACACTGGGGAATCTCAGATAACTCAGTTTTAGAAATTACTTTTGGGCCTCATGGGGACTAGAATGTTATCAGGAAGCTTCCTTCTCTTCTGTGGTTGCTCGTTTTTTCTGATCATGAATTCATTCCATTCTCCTCAGTTCACATGGAATTCCTATGTAAGTTCCCTGGTCACTACTCCTCTATAACTTCTGATTATATATGACAATGCCCTCTACTAATGTTTAAAAGTTTCTAGATTCACATTCTCCAGAGGAGAATCACACTTGCTCAGGCCATTGTATGGATTGTGCTGGTATCTATCAGCTCTCCAATTACCTATGAACTGGTACAAACATAGCTCCTAGGTCCCTCTCTTCATCAGGGTCAAAGGAAAGGAGTTACATCTGTTCCCTTTTATCAGTAGAGCAAAAGCTCTTCCTGGAAATCTCACCTAGTACACTTCGTCTTGTATCTCTTTGGGTCGGAGTGCAGTCACATGGTTTTTCTTGTTACAAGGAAGGCTGAGAAAGTGAGGTACTATCCTTCCCAGTCTCTTCAGTAGAAGCAGACAAGAGAGAAGATGTGAGGAAGAGTGTGAGGCCAGCCACCTGAGCATGTTATATCCTGAAGAGATGAGAAGGAGCAAACAATGCAAAGGGTCTGGAGTAGAACATTCTGAGTTGAGAGGCATCAAATGAAAAGGTCCTGAAGTGAATGTATTTGTTATCTGTTACTGCATAATGAAGTACCACAAACTTAGCAGCTTAATACAACACACATTCTTTATCTCAGTTTTTGGGGTCAGGAGTCCAGGCACTGCTCAGATGAGTCTTCTGCAAATAAAGGTGTTGGCCAAGTCTCAGGTCTCATCTGAGGCTCGTCTGGGGAAGGCTCCACTTCCAACCTCACATGGTTATTGGCAACATTCAGTTCCTTTCAGGCTGTCATAATGAGGGCCTCTGTTTCTTGCCATCAGTTGGAGTCTTCACTCAGTCTTTTGCCATGTAGCCCTCTCCCTAAGTGGCTCATGTATTTCATCTTGCTACTTCAAAGCCAAGCCAGATCTTATGCCCTGATCTTACGTAGCAGAATGACATACGTCTTGTCCCCTCTGCCATATTCTAATAGTTGGATGCAAGTCACAGATCTTACCCTCAAATGGAGGATTACATAAGGGCATGAATAGCAGGAGGTGAGGATTATAAGGGTCACCTTACCGTCTGCCCTCCGCAGTGGGGAAGTACATGGGCCATTCCAGGAACAGCGAGGTGCCAGTGTGGCTGAAGTACAGTGAGAAAGGAGGAAGACCTTTGGAATTTTCAAGGATGAGAAAGGAGAATGCCAGAGTGTTTGGGCCCCTTCAGCAAGTTGACCAGGAAGGCTCACCTAGAAATGGAACTCACTTTTTCTTTTTGTTTAATAGGTGCTTGTGAATCCAGAGCACAACATTTACTGCCAAATGAATTCCTCCACCTAACGGAAGCAGAGATCCTTTCTCCAGAAATCCTAGAGAAACCATGCTCAATCATATATTCAATGACATTTACTGTGTACATATTATGTCCTAGACATCGTCTTTGTAGACCATATGATGTTCTGTTTCAATGTGTTTTTCAGGCTCTGGACCCTAGCTCCCACCAAATCTTAGGCTTTTGACTCATGTTTCTTTTTTCCCCCATACTCACTGCTACACTATTTTATTTTAAAATGTGCCACAGTGAATGGATGTATCCATATTGGTTTTTAGAAATGTACTATATATATATATATATATATATATATATATATATATATATATATATATACACACACACACACAAAGTACATATGTCATTGGTTAAAGAACTGTCCAAAAGAAGAAATAATTACCAGAAAGTTAATGTAGTGGGGAGGAAGGATATAGCTCAATGGTAGATCATGTGTTTGGCATGCATGAAGTCCTGGGTTCAATCCCCAGTACCTCCACTAAAATAAAATTTTAAAAACAATTTAAAAAACTGAATTACCTCCCCACTCAAGAAAGAAAGAAAGTTAATGTAGGTGTTTATACTTCATTTGACAATTACAACTTATTTGAACCTAGGTTTCAGTTTCCTAGTAATGACTGATAATAACAGTGACTGGCAATTACAGTGACCGAATAGAGAACTGTAAATTTCATTATTGTGCCTTTGGTCAAAATTTTCAATGATGGAAAATTTTCACCAAAATTCTGTGCTTTAGTTAACCTAAAAAATGATTATCCTTTACTGAAGAAATTTAATGGAATCCTAAAGCACAAATTTACTAACAATTATTCCTATAATGGGGTATATATTCAGAAGGAATAAATATCTGTGAGTCTTACCAAAAAACTATTCTGAGAGCGCAAAAAGTATAATCATAATAATAAATAATGAATAATAAATCATTCACATACAAGGGTCTCTTGTTTAGATGCCACTGCAGATTGACTATGCTAAACAGAAAGGCAGCACCTCATTTCTTACTCTTGTAAAGGAGGAAAAGCCTTTAAAAAAAACCTCTTTGAAGAAGTTTCAGTAGCTATGTTCAGTTGACTAATGTTTCTTTAAAAGCAACAGAAACAGGGCAAAAGCGACCTAGAGTTAAGAGGGCCAAGTTCTGATACCCAGAAGCTGGGGATGCCATAGTGTTTGCTGCATCACAAGGATGGACAAACACTGCTGGACACAGCAGCCAGGGAGAACTGTGAGTCTGAGTTCTAGAGATGAGCGTGGGATGTATGCAGGGGTCAGACAAGCAGTGTCTTTTCAAATCATGGTAGAGGATAAGGAACAAGGAGCTGTTAAGAGATAACAGGAGAAATCATAAAATGAAACATGGGGATGAGGCACATGAGGAGAAGTGGGCATGAGATGCTTAGAGTCCTGAGGAACTCAAGGGTGGAGATGTGAGAATGAGATTTGCTAAAGGTAAAGAGGAGTCAAGAACGACTTTTAGGTTTCTGGCCAGAGCAACTGGATGACTAGCAGGCCACCTTCTGAGGCAAAAATGGGGGAGGAGCATTTTGGGGATAGAGAGGGAAATCAAGAATTTGGTTTAGACATGTCAAGGATCAGTTGGAGCATTAAGCAGTTCATAGAAGTCTAGGCAAAGGAGGGCTGGAGATACACATTTGGGATTTGAAGTTATGGGGGTAGATGAGATCTTGTGTCAGGGGTTCCCAGGACCACCCTCAGGATCGAAGATTTGCTAAAAGGATTCACAGGACCTAGAAGTTCTTATACTCATTTTTATGGCTTATCACAACAAAAGGATAGAGGGTAAAATCAGCAAAGGGAGAAGGTGCCAATGGCAATGTCTGGAGGAAACCATGAATAAGCTCCCAGTGTCCCTTGTCTGTGGAGTCACATGGGGATTCCCACAATGTGTGACAACACATGTGAAGTGTTGCCAACTGGGGAGGCTCACCCTGAAATTGAATGTCCAAGGTTTTTAAAAGGGGGTCAGTCACTGAAGCTCCAGACTCCCAGAAGGGTAGCAGATGTTCACTATAGATCACATTGTTTGTATAACTATCTGGACAAATGGGTAGAGACACGCAAAAACACTTTTATCACTTAGAACATTACAAAAGCTCAGTTGCTAGAAGCGGACCAAGAACTAGTCATGGAGATAGGCCTTTTGTGGGGAATATGCAGGGTTTGAGCAACTCAGGCCTGCTAAGTTAACCCTTTCCTCTACAGATCCCAAAGAGAGTGGATGAAGACAGAGAAGGGTAGAGACTGACAAACTAAGCACTGGTCCCTTAAACATTTATAGTTTGAGACAGAGGATCAAGCAAAGGACAAGGACTGTCTTTTTTCTTTTTTTTCTGCCAAGAACCTCCTCCTTGCTTCCCCTTACCACCGAATATCCTAGGAACAGGTCACACTCTTCCTCTCCCTTATCTTTTGTCTTTAAAGCAAATGGATTCTCAACCTCCTTGCTCTTCAGATATTAAGCCCTCACCCAACTCCTGGCCAGTAGAACCTCAATATGAAAATTGGGTCACAGCCAATCCCCAGACAACTGAGAGATAAATCTCTGGATTAATTGGGCATCTTTGTAGAAGGAGCTCCTGTTCCTTAGTAGTAGCTGTTCCAAAGTCCCTATAATTCAGGTTAGGTCAGGGATTCAAGTGCTCCTGGAAGTAAACTTTACCATCTAGTTCATTTTGAAGGGGAAAAAAATGACCAAACAAAAGACAAAGTCAGTTTTAAATTACATATCACTTATGCTTTAATGTCTAAATATCTTAAAAAAAAAAACAAAAACAACTGAACAGAAAAAAAGGAAGATGAGCTAACATTCAAAGCACCCATTGTGATTTTGTCATGTTTGTACTGAGTCTGTAAATCAATCTGCAAGATTTAACATTTTTACAACACAACAGTTATAAGGCAGCATTTGTATGTCCACACTATCTCAGTAGGGTTTTGAAGGTTTCCTCTAATGTCTCTACATATATTACTAAATTTATTTGTAGGACCTTTTTTTTTTGGCTTCTGTTATGAATACATACAAAACTTTTCTCTGTCTTGTTTGCAAACTTTGTATTGATTATGTGTAAGAAAGATACTGAATTGTAGGCAAGGGGGGAATAATGTGAAAATTAAGAGCATCTACTCCAGAGTCAGTCTGCTTGAACTCAGATACCAGCTGTGCCCTTACAATACAATCTAAGGTAAGATACATAATCTTTCTGGGTTTCAGTTTTATCTTCCATAAAAGGAAATACCTGGTTAAAAATACTGGTAAGGAAGGGATAAAATTATTATCAGTAGATGACTGTCTCAGTAGAGAAGCCAAGAAAATCAAATGGAATACTATAAGAATTCATAAGAGTTCAGTAGGTTAGCCAAAAATAAATACTTTTTAAAAAAGCATCAAGCACAATAACCAATTATAAGAAACTTTGGGGGTAGAGATTACATTTCCAACAGCAATAATTTTTGTTGTTGAAAGTCAGAATTTGTGTGAGGAACACTACAGGAGTGCGTTGGCA
This sequence comes from Camelus bactrianus, assembly GCF_048773025.1. Taxonomy (NCBI): domain Eukaryota; kingdom Metazoa; phylum Chordata; class Mammalia; order Artiodactyla; family Camelidae; genus Camelus; species Camelus bactrianus. Next base: position 9,615,665 of record NC_133547.1, read on the forward strand.
GCATTAAAAGAAAAAACTTTAAGATACTCTATATTCATACAGCAGGGCTCCAATTTTCAGCTTCCTCCCTGGTGGGGTAGGAATAACCATGACAATTTCCTCACAGGGCAATTGTGTTGGTTAATGGGACATTGGGAGGGAGAATATAGCTTAGTGGTAGAGCACGTGCTTAGCATGCGCAAGGTCCTGGGTTCAATCCCAAGTACCTCCATTAAAATAAAATAAAATAAATAAATAAACCTAATTAGTGCACTCCCCCAATGTGATGTTAGATGTTAAAGTGTTAATATAGTTTAACATGAAATAAAACAAGTATTTTATTTACTCAAAACAAATGTTTACTGAGCAGCTATTATGTGCCACGTAATAAGTGCTGTGGATAGATATAAAGTAGATATAAATCCTTTCCCTTAAGGAGCTGACAGTCTAGTGGTGAAGGCTGATAGTCAATAGACCAAATAAATATCTAAAATATATAGTATATTAGAGAAAAGTTCTCAAGAGAAAAAAATAAAGATGGGGGAGGCAGGGATTACATGGGAAGTGAAGAGTTCGTTTGCAAGTTTACAACGGTTGGTGGGGGAAATGCCTCATGAGGTGACCTTTGCCTAAAAACCAAATGGTGGGAGAATCCTCATAGAGAAAGCCTGCCAAGCAGCATGAAGAGCGCATGCAAAGGTCCTGAGGTGGGAGCCTGCTTGAGTTTTTGGAGAAGGTGTAAAGGCCAGCGTGACTGCAACTAAGCCAGGAAAATGGTCAGGAGATGAAGTCACAGAGCAAGGGGTTGGGGCAGGGAATAGATTCTTAAGTCCTTATAGGTAGAAGAAAGAAAGAAAAAAAGACAACAATTTAAAAAAAAGGATTCTTGCTATTTTACTATTATTAACTACAAACATGTATCAGATTCTTGAAGAGCTTGCTAGAAGCTCCCTGAACTGTATAACGGGTTTGTAGCAACTATCTTTGCCCATGAGGACCAAAGGAGACTGTGCACAACCGTCTCACAAGGCAGAGAGGGATCCTCGCCGTTTCCAACCGGATCCCGTTTTCAGTCTTTTCTGGGCGCCAAACTGAGCCCAGGCCCAGCCTTTCCCAGGTCAGCTACTCCCCAGGCATCGGTGCCTTGGCCTGCGATCTGGCTCCCCGTCTCGGCGCCCCGCAAAAATACGGATATGCCCACTCTCAACACCCAGCCGGGACTCCAACCCGAACATTAGGCTTTGTGCAGCACCACCACCCGGGCCCGCCTCCCCTGAGGAGCTGGGTCCTCGCCCAATCGTCGCCCGCGCAGCCGAGGCTTCTGGGAATTGTAGTTCCAGCTCGCGGAGTCCACACGCACTTCCGGGTTCGGCCAGAAGGGCAGCCATTGTCCCGCGCGCAGAGGCTTGTTGTTTTCGCGCACCTCGGCCCTTCGGAGGTTAACCCAAGCGGCCTTGTGGATGCCGACTAGGGAAGGGGACAGAACTAGCTTAACCCAAGTCTGTCGCATGCAGAATCGGGGCAGAGAGTTGCTTAACCGAGCTCGTCCTGACGCAGAGCCGTGCTAGGGACTGAGACTGGGACGGGCCCTGCCTGGCCCTCGAGCCTGTGGACGCCCAGGTTAGTGAGGGGCGGGGCAGCGCCGGCTCCTCCATGCGCGCATGCGCAGGGTCTAGGCCGGCCGCTGAGATCGGGACTGTGGGTGGGCGATTTGGAACCTGCGTGGGCGGTGCTTCACCCTCGGGTCACCAAAGTGGGTAGTGATACTAGAACAGCTGCAGATTCTGGGACTGTGCTCTGCGCGCGTGCGCGCGCGAGTGCCTGGTCAGGTGGTTCTCTTGGGATGCTTTGAGGATGCCCATGTTGGTGGAAGACAGGCTGTATGCTCGGATGTGGGAGCTATCCTGAGAGCCCCGCCTCCTCCTCATACTAGCCTGGGCCTGTTTAGTGGAGGACCTGAGGATGGCTGGAAAGTGCTCAGTTGCAGATTCTGATTCCTGACGGAGGGGGGCTCTGTCATTATTAGTATACTCTTGAGTAGTTGTTTGAGTAGAAAGCACGAGGTGGGAGGTTGGATTCTGGGCGGTTGGCTCTCGGATGCTGGAACAGACTGCTCTTTTTGCAGGCCTGGAGGCGCCCTGGGTAGTGGACAGACCAAGCTGGAGCTGCAGTTTCTTGTTTCAGGAGAGGGAGCACTGCTTTAGCGAGCCCTCCCTCCCCCGACGCCTATGGTGGGGATAGCTTACGGACTAGGTTGGCAGAGAGACCAGGGCCTAGAGGTAGGTTCGAGGCGGAGGGCTCTCTGCACAGGTTGAAATGGACCCTTGTAAGATAGTGCAGAGTTCTAGGACATTCAAGTTTGGTGTAGACGGTGGGTGATAGCTACAGAATTGGAGCCCGGGAATGACAGAGCTGCACCAGTTGCCATTAAATCGACAGCTGTTTGGGGAGGAAGCAGGATGCTGCCTATATGATTGTGAAGTAGTTTTTCCCAGGACCTTTGCTCCGGCCACTTAGCTTGCAGGCATGAGAATGCCCCAGTTGGTAGAGGGACAGAGTCTGGGCTGCAGATTTGGACCCGGAAGGGGCTGTACTCTCGGTGGCAGCCAGGGTTCATGTTTGGGTTGGCGGAAGCAAAAGGACCCTGTTGCCATGGGAGCTGCTCTGCCATGAGCCTGAGAACCCCCAGGCTGGTGAGTGCCCAAGTCCTAGGCCTGATTCTGAAGTTCTCTGCTTAGACTACTGTTCGGGTGTTCTGAAGCTCTGGTGGTAAGCAGGCAGTGGGGCTGGGGACCCTAGAGTCCTCCCAGAGGCTAGTGGATGCTTTATGTATCCAGGGGAAGTTGAGGCACAGAGTGGGAGATGCAGCCTCTCATCTCAAGAGCGAGGACTTATGCCCCAGGCTGGTGGAGGGCCCAGGTTCTGGATGTAGAGTCTGGGTATGAGCCTGCTTTGTGTGTTCGGGTATGCCAGCAGGAGAAGGGAACCTAACTGGGTGGCCCCTGTGTGGTGGCTGCTGCAGTAGAGGCTAGGTTGGGAGGGCTGAATTTGGAGCTTCCAGTTCTGGACTGGGGAGGGCCAAGTCTGTGCTCTGCACATGCACTGGCATTTGGGCAGAATGTGGAGGCGTGGGCAGTCCTGGGGCCCTGGTACAGCCTGAGGATGTCCTGGTGGGTGCAGTAGAGGGAGCAGCCGCAGATTCTGGGCTGCAGAAGGGTAGGGTTGTGCCAGGTTCCCTCTGTGCACACACACATGTGTTTGGGTGAGACAAGGGCCCTGGGATCTTTGTGCACCTGGCTCCCTAATCACAGCTTGAGGATGCCCAGGTTGGGGGAAAGACAGCATCTCCCTGAGCTGCGGGTGCCCAGGAAGATGTTTGGGCAAGAATCTGGGCGGGTGCGACTCAAGTTGGGGCCTGCGGAGGTGGGTGGAGGAAACAGTATGGGTGCAGGCTCAGGGTACAGTTGCACCGGGAACTAATGCTATTACTGTTTGAGTGAGGATCCAGTGGGGCTGACCGGTGAGAGGGAGAGATGAGGTGGGGATGGGATGCGTAGGGTGGGATTTGCCAGGGGCTGTTCTAGTCTCAGACCCGGAAACAGTTGGTACCAAGGCAACTAGGGTACACATTCTGGGCCTGGAGGGGTTGGAGGTGGGATTCTGAGCTGGTGCACTTCTTGTAGGGGCCCACTGACCCCAGAATGGTGGAGGGACCAGGTCCTGGGTGCAGCTCAGCTCTGTGCGCATACTTGGCTATTTGAGCAGGAAGTGAGAGGCAGTCCACCCATGACAGGCACTGGAGGGGCAGGGGAAGGATGGGGTCCTGGGAGTGGTGGGGCTGTCATGAGCTTCATGCAATTAGTCATGGAGTTTAACTCTGGGCCATCAGTCTGGGCCTGTTGTTCACCCTAGAAGAGGTGCTGGTTTGGGGCTGCAGGGGGAGGGTGCACACTAGAGGATCCTCAGTGTGCTGGGTGTTTGTGGGGGTCCCCAGATCCAGTGGAAAAGAGAGGGACTGATTTGTGCTGCGGATCTTGGCGGTGGGCAGAAGGCTGTCTTTGGGCATGATGTGAGTTTCTGGGTAGGTGGCCCAGAGGCCCCAGGTAACAGAAACCAGGCTGGAGCTGCAGTCTTGGCCTGGGAGAGGAACTGAGGGACTGTAGGTGTGTGCACAGCTCTTCAGGCAGGAATCTATCGGGCAGGAACCTCTGGAAGCACAGTTGCCATAGTGACTGCATCCTGGAAGCAGAGACTAATCCAGGGATGGGGGAGCCACAGTGGACTTGCACAGGAATGCTTTTCTCAGGGCTTCTCCCCTTGCAGCTCAGGACGTCAGGCCCCTGCGTGTGCCTGGAGGAGAGCATGGAAGAGCGGGATGAGAAGCCCCCAGGGCCCCTGAGGGCCTGTGCGCAGGTGAGTGGAGCATCCCTTCCCCAGGGAGACCCGGAACTTCCCACCCACGCCCCACAGCCTGACCCTCTGGGCTTGAGAGGCTGTGTTTTGGGGCCCTCTGGTCCCTCCCAATCAGCAGGCATCTAACACACTGTACATTTCACGAGGCTCCTGGCATTTCCTCACCCTTTTAACCGAAATAACTCTTTCTGGAAGGAATTTGGCACCCTGCATCAAAAGCCCTTAGGGTACTGATTCCCCCTTGACCAGCAGCTCACAGCTGTGCTTGAGAATGAGCAGTTGGAAAGAATGAGAATGTGCAGTGCAGGAGGAGAGTTACGGGTTATGGTAAGACCATGAAATGAAATTCACTGTAGCCATTGATAGAGTAACGCATACTTACCAACATAAGATATTTATGATCTATGTTAAGTAAATAGCATTTCAAACTGATAAAAAAAAAAGGGGGGTGAAGTTTGTGTATGCATAGAAAATCTGTCCCAAATTGATCAGTTAACAAAGATTATCTGTAAGTTATATTCCAAGTGACTTTATGCTTTCATTTACTTATCTATATTTTTGTGCTTTTGCATGGTGGATTTTAAGGTTAAGAAATGAACAATTTAAAGCATTTTCCTACAGCAGCTATTCTTTAAGAATGTTTAATTTTTTTTAGTGGGTGAGACAAGGGCCCTGGGATCTTTGTGCACCTGGCTCCCTAATCACAGCTTGAGGATGCCCAGGTTGGGGGAAAGACAGCATCTCCCTGAGCTGCGGGTGCCCAGGAAGATGTTTGGGCAAGAATCTGGGCGGGTGCGACTCAAGTTGGGGCCTGCGGAGGTGGGTGGAGGAAACAGTATGGGTGCAGGCTCAGGGTACAGCTGCACCGGGAACTAATGCTATTACTGTTTGAGTGAGGATCCAGTGGGGCTGACCGGTGAGAGGGAGAGCCCTTTTTTTAATGTTAAATTAAAATTTCACCTTTCTCCTCTTGAACAGTTCAGTCCTGAAGCTATTAGGTGGGGCAGAGCTAGGTCGGTGTCTGCAGTTGAGGGAGGGCTGCTTGCTGTGGAGTGTCACAGCCTGGGGGTGACAAGGGCTTCCATGTTGGGGGGCATCAGTGACCAAGTGGGGTGAAGACGATGGCACCAGGAGTCAGAGCCCAAGTGGAGTGAGCTATGTCTGTATGGGAGAGCGGGATCTGGTTTGGGGTGGCAGGGCCAGAACAGGGAAGAAGGGCAACCACAAAGGCGACACCCCAGAATTGGCAGTCAACATGTAGTCAGAGTCTCCACTCAGATGGTGGTCCAGCTTGGGGTGTCAGAGCCAGAGCAGGTGAGACGTGCACATGTTGGGGACAGGGGCACATCCCGGTGTGGCATGTCACAGCCTGAGCAGGCTGAGGGCATCTGCACACGAGGGTGGCCCCACGTGGAGTGTCAGCGCAAGCAAGAAGGCTAGGGCATCCACATGGAGTCCCCAGCCAAGTGGCACGAGAGGAAGTCCACGAGGAGAGGCCGTCTGGCCTGTGGAATCAGAGCCCAGGCAGGGTGATGAGGAGAGGGTGGCCTCCTGTGGAGTGGCAGAGCCCAGGTGGGCTGAGGAGGGACAGGGAGTGGCAGGGGAAACGGGAAATTAGCTACTTATGGGGTTTGGGGGGGCTTGATCAGATGAGTAAATATCATAAGGATGATGAGAAGCAGGGTTCTCACCATCAGCTGTGGAGAGAGAGAGAACACTGGAATGAACTTGGCGGTGATCAGTGGAACTGGAGCTGTTGGTGTGGCTCATGGTTTTCAGTGTATGTAGGTGTAGAAATATGTAGAGGTGTCTGTGTGCCTCGATGTGTGTGTGCGTGTGTGTGTGCAGATGTCCACACATACATTCCCTGTCTCTGTCCACTGTGAGGATCTGGGGGCAGTGACATTTCCATGCCCGTGTGCACCCCTAGTGCCCAGATTTCAGCTTCTAAATATGCCATGGGTTTTATGAGTTTGCCGTTAATGGAGATTTGGTGTTCGGTTCTTTGCTGTTATGGATGGCACTGCTGTAAATGATTTTGCATGTGATTCCCTGTACACATGCGCAAGAGTGTAAGAGAGCGTTATGAACGTGTACATTTACATACATGCACATCCACGTCTTTGTCAAAAGCACAGGTAAAACGAGTTTGGGTGTGGCCATTGGTATTGTACTTTAAGCGAGTGACTTCGTGTGTTTTCTGGGAATCATAATGGTCCTTTTGCTATTCTCCTCTGTGTCATACAATGGAATTAGCAATCTACTCGCTAACAGTTTTGCTTCCATCACACATTTGTCGATTGCCTAGTCGGTGCGAGGCCCTGTGAGAGGTGCCAGGGAGAAAGATGACTTCGTTCTCATGGGCAGAAATGCGCTTCTCACACATTCTGAGCTACCTAGATAAAAACACCTTCCTTCTTGTCTTAGTTCTCTGTGGTTGCACACCGCAAACTTAGCAGCTTAAAACAACCAACATTTATTGTCTCTCGCGGTTTTTGAGGGTCAGGAATTGGGAGCGGCTTATCTGGATGTTTCTGGCGCTCAGGGTCTCTGACGAGGTTGCAGTAAGTTGTGGGCAGGAGCTGCCTTGGGAAGGCTTGACTGGCAGGGCCATCGTGGAGTGACTGCCCACTCCATAGCGAGCCCGTGTGCAGGTCAGTCCTAGGGCTGTTTGCTGCTGGCTCTCCCGAAAACAAAGGTGACCAAACAGACCCTTCCTAACTCGGAGGCTTCTTCTGGCAATAAAACAAAGCTTCCAGCCAAATCACAGAATTATTACTGAATTCAATTTTCAAAGCTTTTGTATTTGGGGTGTCCTGGCTGGAAACTCCTATATCTATAAGGAGGTTCAGAATCTTAACTCTGATAGGTGTCACACCAGGAGAATTGTCCCTCTTTGCTGTGTTCATTTCTTTTACTGCCTGCAGGAGACATAAGGCAGAGTTCACATTTCAGCTCAAGGGATGTGATATGCAGGGCCCATGTGGAGGTCCCAAAGTCTCTCTGTCTCTCTCTCTTTTTTTAAGTAGACTTGAGATAGAGCCCAGGCAACTGTATTTTTTTTTTTAACATCTTCACAAGTAGTTCAAATGCATAGCCAGATTAAAAACCACTGCTACACGTAACTGTAATCACAAAATGACAACAATTATACCTAAAGTCTATATAACGTAACATCTTATGATTCATTTTCGCATATATTATTCACCAAAGTTTCTTAATTACTAATTCAAGAGAGAGTAAAAGTAACCCCCACCCAAACTAGAAAGCTGAAGTTTCCCCTGCTTGAATTTCCCAGAGACCCTCCTCACCAGAGGGTCTCACTACTTCTCAGGCACAAGAAAATTCTCTCTCCCATCCCATCCCATCCTCTGTGAATAATTCGCAACTTTCCTCAAATATACAGAGAACAGACCCTCCACCACAGGTCATCAACTCACCAATCACCTGCCTGGCTCTGAATGTTGAGACTTGACAGGGGACAGACTGTTACTGAAGGCAAGTTCATGTGCTAAGACAGCTAAGAAATACTAAGGGAAGAAGAGATGAGACTGTGCTATCCAGGAACACTTCATGGAGGAGGTGGCATTTGATGTGGAACTTGAATGGTCAGATGTGGAGTGGAGCGGCAGGGCAGTGCAAAGGGGAGGAGTTCAGATCAGACAGTCGGTGTTTGGATCGTCACTGGTGAACTCCATGGACTTAAATGAGTTCACTAAATTTTATTACCATTAACTTCTGTGTTGGTGAGATAGATGTGTCATTGCTTTCCTCAAAAGAGTTTGGATAATCGGATGAGATATTCCATGTTGAAGTACTCTGTGCGTTATCAAACACTAGGCAAATGGTGGATGACATTACCTGAAGGACACTGCAGGAGCTAAGGTGTAAGTAACAGGAGATCTTCCCAAAATGGTCAGTGACCCAGAGTGGGTGGAAGGGGTGGCTGGGTGTTGATGTGTGTGTGTTCACTTTTGTGACAACATGGTTTTTGAGCCTTTAGTTCAAGACAGTAAGTTGGGGTGGGTTCTGGAGGTTGATCCTTTGAATTTTCTGAAAAGAAAGGGCACCTGACAGGGGAGTCTCGAGCTCAGCAATGATATGGTGCCTTCGGGGGCCAAAGGACAACTGCCAAGTCTCAGGTACACATTCTAGGTGGTGGTTTTACTGTCTACACACATTTATGAAGTGCCTACTATGTGTCAGTACAGTCGGCTCTCTGTATCTGCAGATTCAACCAACCTCCAATTGAACATATTTTTTTTAAAAAGTTCTAGAAAGTTCCAAAAGCACAACTTGAATTTTCTGCATGCCTGGCAACTATTTATGTAGCATTTACCTGGTACTTACAAGTATTTACATAGCATTGACATTGTATTAGGTATGATAAGTCATCTAGAGATGATTTAAAGTATCCAGGAGGGTAGGTATAGGTTATATGCAAATACTATGCCATTTTATATAAGGGACTTACATCTAAGAATTTGGGTATCTGGGGGTCCTGGAACCAATCCTTGGCAGACTTGGAGTGATGACTGTACTGATTTTTTTTTTGTTCGGGGGAGGTAATTAAGTTTTATTTATTTATATGTTTATTTTAATGGAGATACTGGGGATTGAACCCAGGACCTCATGCATGCTAAGCACGCGCTGTACCTCTGAGCTATCCCCCCCCCCGCCCCCATGCTGATTTAAGCACAATGAAACCATGGTAAATAGGAGAGAGGTGAGCTAAGCTCTTAAAGAACCCATTCTAGTGGAAGCTGTATTTTAAAAAAAACAACAAAAAACCCAAGGTATAAATAGATGTGTGATGTGAAGAAACGAAAGCAGGATCAAGTGCAGAACTGTCTGCTGGGGTAGGGGCCGGGAAGGACGTTGGATGCAGGATTGACTGTGAGCAGAACTGAGCTCCCTTTTGTTTCCTTGTGAAAACTTTTAAACCAAAAGGTGTTGAAACCAGTTTTGATTAAAGAGAAGGTGCACCCGTACTCCCCAAGTAAAACGATCTCAGCAGTTGTGAGATCAAGGACGTGGTGGAGTTTTGTCTCTGTCCTGTACCTGCGGAGTTAGAAACATGAAGTGTTCCAGTTCTGGGCCTTATTTCTTAACTGGTCTTAAATGTTAAAAAAGCAAAAAAAAAAAAAAAATTGAAAGATTATGTAATAATTTAAAATACAGTCTAGTGTTTCTAAGTTTTCCTTCCTTGGGAAATGTCTCATTTCCCAGGTGCATTATTTATTTATCTATTTAACCCCTTTATTGTGGTGTGGTTCCTGTACAGTAAACTACACATACTTCAGATGTACACTTTGGTGAGTTTTGATAGATATATGCACCTGTGAGACCACCACCACCACAATCAAGATAGCTAACATTTCCATCACTCCCCAAGAGGTGCAATTTTTGAATTTCTAATTTATCCTTTTCTATCCACCCCCCAGGTACTTTTATTTATTTATTTATTTATTTTAACATTTTTTATTGATTTATAATCATTTTACAATGTTGTGTCAAATCCCAGTGTAGAGCACGATTTTTCAGTTATACATGAACATATATATATTCATTGTCACATTTTTTTCTCTGTGAGCTACCGTAAGATCCTGTGCTATACAGTATAATCTTGTTTATCTGTTCTACGATTTTGAAATCTCGTCTATCCCTTCCCACCCTCCACCCCCTTGGCAACCACAAGTTTGTATTCTGTGTCTATGAGTCTGTTTCTATTTTGTATTTATGCTTTGTTTGTTTGTTTTAGATTCCACATATGAGCGATCTCGTATGGCATTTTTCTCTCTCTTTCTGGCTTACTTCACTTAGAATGACATTCTCCAGGAGCATCCACGTTGCTGCAAATGGCATTATGTTGTCAGTTTTTATGGCTGAGTAGTATTCCATTGTGTACATATACCACTTCTTCTTTATCCAGTCATCCATTGATGGACATTTAGGCTTTTTCCATGTCTTGGCTATTGTAAATAGTGCTCCTATGAACATTGGGGTGCAGGTGTCATCCTGAAGTAGGGTTCCTTCTGGATATATGCCCAGGAGTGGGATTCCTGGGTCATACGGTTAAGACTATTCCTAGTCTTTTGAGGAATCTCCATGCTGTTTTCCACAGTGGCTGCACCAAACTGCATTCCCACCAGCATTGTATGAGGGTTCCCCTTTCTCCACAGCCTCTCCACCATTTGTCATTTGTGGATTTTTGAATGATGGTCATTCTGACTGGTGTGAGGTGATACCTCATTGTAGTTTTGATTTGCATTTCTCTGATAATTAGTGACATTGAGCATTTTTTCATGTGCCTATTGATCATTTGTATGTCTTCCTTGGAAAATTGCTTGTTTAGGTCTTTTGCCCATTTTTGGATTGGGTTGTTTGGTTGTTTCTTACTAAGTCGTATGAGCTGCTTGTATATTCTGGAGATCAAGCCTTTGTCGGTTTCATTTACAAAAATTTTCTCCCATTCCGTAGGTTGTCGTTTTGTTTTACTTATGGTTTCCTTTGCTGTGCAGAAGCTTGTAAGTTTCATTAGGTCCCATTTGTTTATTCTTGCTTTTATTTCTATTGCTTGGGTAGACTGCCCTAGGAGAACATTTTTGAGATGTATGTCAGATAATCTTTTGCCTGTATTTTCTTCTAGGACGTTTACTGTATCTTGTGTTATGTTTAAGTCTTTGATCCATTTTGAGTTTATTTTTGTGTATGGTGTAAGGGAGTGTTCTAGCTTCATTGTTTTACATGCTGCTGTCCAGTTTTCCCAACACCATTGGCTGAAGAGACTGTCTTTATTCCATTGTATATTCTTGCCTCCTTTGTCGAAGATTAGTTGACCAAAAGTTTGTGGGTTCATTTCTGGGCTCTCTGTTCTGTTCCATTGGTCTATATGTCTGTTTTTGTACCAGTACCATGCTGTCTTGATGACTGTAGCTTTATAGTATTGTCTGAAGTCTGGAGAGTTATTCCTCCAGCCTCTTTCTTTCTCTTCAGTAATGCTTTGGCAATTCTAGGTCTTCTGTGGTTCCATATAAATTTTATTATGATTTGTTCTAGTTCTGTGAAATATGTCCTGGGTAAGTTGATAGGGATTGCATTAAATCTGTAGATTGCCTTGGGCAGTGTGACCATTTTAACAATATTGATTCTTCCAACCCAAGAGCATGGGATATCTTTCCATTTTTTAAAGTCTTCTTTAATTTCCTTCATCAATGGTCTATAGTTTTCTGTGTATAATTCTTTCACCTCCTTGGTTAGATTTATTCCTAGGTATTTTATTACTTTGGGTGCTATTTTAAAGGGGATTTGTTTCTTTACTTTCTTTTTCTGTTGATTCATCGTTAGTGTAAAGAAATGCAACTGATTTTTGAACATTAATCTTGTAACCTGCTACCTTGCTGAATTCTTCAATCAGCTCTAGTAGTTTTTGTGTGGACCTTTTAGGGTTTTCTATATATAATAACATGTCATTGGCATGTAGTGACACTTTTACCTCTTCTTTTCCAATTTGGATCCCTTTTATTTCTCTCTCTTGCCTGATTGCTGTGGCTAGGACTTCCAAGACTGTGTTGAATAGGAGTGGTGATAGTGGGCATCCTTGTCTTGTCCCAGATTTTGGTGGGAAGCTTTTGAGTTTTTCCACCATTGAGTACTATGCTGGCTGTAGGTTTGTCATATATAGCTTTTATTATATTGAGATATGTTCCCTCTATACCCACTTTGGTGAGAGTTTTTATCATAAATGGGTGTTGAATTTTATCAAATGCTTTTTCTGCATCTATTGAGATGATCATGTGGTTTTTGTCCTTTCTCTTGTTGATGTGATGTATTACATTGATTGATTTGTGTATGTTGAACCACTCTTGTGTCCCTGGGATGAACCCACTTGGTCATGATGTATAATCTTTTTTATGTGTTGTTGGATTCTATTTGCTAATATTTTGATGAGGATTCTGGCATCTATGTTCATCAGTGATATTGGCCTATAATTCTCTTTTTTTGTAGTGTCTTTGCCTTTGGTATGGTGGCTTCATAGAATGAGTTTGGGAGTATTCCCTCCTTTTCAGTCTTCTGGAAGAGTTTGAGAAGGACTGGTATGAGTTCTTCTTTGTATATTTGGTAGAATTCCCCAATGAAGCTGTCCGGTCCTGGACTTTTATTTGTAGGGAGGTTTTTTATTACTATTTTGATTTCATTTCTAGTGATCGGTTTGTTCAAGTGGTCAGTTTCTTCTTAATTCAGTCTTGGTGGACTGTATGTTTCCAGAAACTTGTCCATCTCCTCTAGGTTATCCGGTTTGGTTCCGTATAATTTTTCACAATATTCTCGTATGATATTCTGTATTTCTATTTTATTTGTTGTAATTTCTCCATTTTCTTTTCTTATTTTGCTAATTTGTGCTCTCTCTTTTTTCTTCTTTGTGAATTTGGCCAGAGGTTTGTTGATTTTATTTACTTTTTCAAAAAACCAGCTTTTGGTTTGATTGATTTTTTTCTATGTTTTTTTAAATCTCTATTTTATTTATTTCCTCCCTGATCTTTATAACTTCCTTCCTTCTGCTGCCTTTTGGGGTTTTTTGTCCTTCTTTTTCTAGTTCTTTTAGTTGGTGGGTTAAATTCTTTTTTGAGGAAGGCCTGTATCACTATAAACTTCCCTCTTAGCACTGCCTTTGCTGTGTCCCATAAATTTTGTGTGGTTGTGCCCCAGGTACTTTTAAATTATAGGATGAATTAACTTCCGGCCCTTAAGTTATTAGAATTTAACAGCAACCGGTCTTGTAGCAAGGAAAGACACATTTGGTGTTGTCACACATTACGGTTGTGATTTCTCTTTGCAGCCCAGTTGCCACGATGTGGTTGAGTTCATTAGCAGTTTGGGGTCAAACCTTGTGGCTCTCCTGGACCATCTGTCGTTTAGTTGGTGTTACTTTGGCATTGTGAGCTAGGTTTGTTTTTGTTCCTTGGCTTTTGGAGCGATTTTGTAATGCCCACTTCTTCTTCTAGTTCTCTTGCTATTTTCACTCCATCTGCAGTTCCTTCCTCCAGTTCAAGAAGTCTTGAACTTCTCAAAGTCATTCATAAGGGTTAGAATCAGCTTCATCCAAATTCCTGTTAATGTTGGTATTTTGACCTCTTGTCACATGTTACAGATGTTCTTAATGGCATCTAGAATGGTGAGTCCTTTCTGGAAGGTCTTCCATTGACTTTGTCCAGATCCATCAGCAGCTATGTATGGCAACTATGGCCTGGCAAAATCTGTTTCTCAAATAATAAGACTTGAAAGGTGAAATAACTCCTCGCTCCATGGACTGCAGAGTGGATGTTGTGTTAGCAGGCATGAAAACAACATGAACCTCATTGTCCATCTCCATCGGAGTTCCCAGGTGAACAGTAGTATTTTGAAAAGAATCTTTTCTTCTGAGCAATAGGTGTCAACAGTGAGCTTAAAATACCCGGTAAACCATGTCATAAACAGATATGCTGTCATCCAGGCTGTGTTGTTCTGATTATAGAGCACAAGAAGAGTAGATTAGCATAATTCTTAAGGTATTTTCAGAAAGATTGTAAATGAGCATTGGCTTCAACTTAGTCACCAGCTGCATTAGCCCTAACAAGAGGGTCCTTTGAAGCTCTGAAGCTAGGCATTGACTTCTCCTCTCTAGCTATGAAAATCCTAGATTGCATCTTCTTCCAACATAAGGCTGTTTTGTCTACGTTGAAAAATCTCTTGATTAGTGTCGCCACCTTCGTTAATTACTTAGCTCCATCTCCTGGATAATGTGCTGCAGCTCCTACATCAGCACTGGCTGCTTCACCTTACACTTCTATGTCGTGGAGACGGCTTCTTTTCTTAAACCTTGTGAACCAACCTCTGCTGGCTTCAGACTTTTCTTCTACAGCTTCCTCACCTCTTTCAGCCTTCACAGCATTGAAGAGTTAGGCCCTTGCTCTGGATTAGGCTTTGGCTGAAGAGAATGTTGTGGCTGGTTTGATCTTCTGTCAAGACCACTCAGACTTTCTCCCTCTCAGCAGTAAAGCTGTTTTGCTTTCTTATCATCCATCTGTTCAGTGGAGTAGCACTTTTCATTTCCTTCAAGAACTTATGTTTTGAATTCATAACTTGGCCAACTGTTTGGCACAAGAGACCAAGCTTCTGGCCCATCTCAGCTTTCGACATGCCCTCCTCACTAAGCTTAATCCTTTCTAGCTTTTGATTTAAAGTGAGAGACGTGCAACTCTTCCTTTCACTTGAATACTCAGAGGCCACTGTAGGGTTATCAGTTGGCCTAATTCAATATTGTTGTGTCTCAGGGAACAGGGAGGCCTGAGGAGAGAGGGAGAAATGGAGGAAGGGCTGGTCAGTGGAGCAGTTAGAACATTCACAACATTTTTAGATTAAATTTGCCATCTTATGCGGACACAATTCACGATGCCCCAAAACAGTTACAATAGTAACATCAAAGGTCACTCATCACAGATCACCACGGCAAATATAGTAGTGATGACAAAGTTTGAAATACTGTGCAAATTACCAAAATGTGACACATAGACATGAAGTGAGCAAATGCTGTTGGGAAAATGGCACCAGTATACTTGTTTGATGCAGGGTTGCCACAAACATTCATTTTGTCAAGTGTAATAAAATGAAATATGCCTGTCCTCGAATGGACTATCATTTGACAGACTGACTGTACTCTGTAGGAGAAACTTCTGGAAGCCACAAAGAAATTATCTTATTTCAAAGAGATTTTGTCGGTTGTTTCCTAAATATTTAATTAAGGAAAATAAATGCCATTAAAAAATGAATACAGTGTTGAAATGTAGACTATGTACCTGCCCCTCAGTTCTACCTTTCCAAAAATAACTGCTTTCAATGCTTTTTTTTCTGTGCATGTTTATATTCTGAAAGGTTTATTCATAACCCACATATACTGTTCTTAATTTCATTCAACAATTATATTATAGACATCTTTCTGTTATTTATATGCATCAATCCATGCAAATTCATCTTTTCTTCTCTTGGCTGCTAAATAGTATTCAGTTATCTGGATAAAGCATAATTTATTTAACCAGGCACTTACTGATGGATACTTACTACCCCCCTCCCTTTTTTGCTATGATAATGTAACCCTTTAATGAGATTTCTTGTACCCGCATCTAAAGGTACTTTCTTTTATTTCCTAAGGACATGCTTTCAAGTAAACTTACTGAATATTACATTTTTTTTAATGTTGCCATTAAAAAAAAAGCAAATACTATATATAGAAATTGATGAAATCTGGATCAAGTCTGTACCTGCGTTAAAGATGTTGCACTGACACCAATTTCCTGGTTTTGACAATGCACTGTGGTTGCGTGTGATACTAGCATTGGGGGAAGGTGAGTGAAGGGTACACAGAAACTCTGTTGTATTTTTGCAATTTCTTGTGAGCTTCTTGAAATAGCATGAAGCTATTTCATAATAAAATATTATTTTAAAAAATATTGCTCATCCAGGAAGGTTGTATCTACTTAAATTTCCACAAAGAGTACATGAAGCTCTTGACTGGCAGGCCACCAGGGCAGGCGTCACTAGCAACAGTCCAAAGAAACACTCCATGTGGTTGGGATGTTGGTTACATACAGGGATTCGAGTAGTAAGTAAATATAAAGAGGATGAAGAAAGCCAGAGAAGAAGGGTACAAATACAGGAAGCCAGAAGGCTAGAATAAATGTGTTGTTGTGTTGTGATTGGAAGTATCAGTGTGAATTTATGGTCTCTAATGTACAGGGATAGTATAGAGAGAGAGATGTGATTCTGATTGAAAGAGGTAAGCATCTTTTTGTATATTCACTGACCATTTTCCTTCATAGTTGAGTTGCGTGTGCACTTTCCTTTATTCCTTTTTCTGTTGACACTACCTTTTCCTTACTGATTTAAGAAGAAATCATAACAATATAGATTCTTATTGATGGTGCCCTTATTGATGGCACTTTTTGCCAAAAATTTTATGAAGTTAATTTGTTGTTCTTTTTCTTGATCATTCTTTGGTCATGCTGTCTTCCATCTTACTTGCTTCCAATTCCATGATTGGGGAATTCAGGCAGGGCCCAGCTGGACAGTTCTTTTCTCCCATATAGTGTCTAGGGTTACTCAGCTCCATTCAGCTGGTAGCTGGGCTGGCCTGGAAGATGCCCAGAGACCTCATGCCATGTCTGGTGCTTCATTGCTCCTCCAGATGTCCCCTGTCTCTCCACATGGTTAGCTTTAGCTGACCAATGGGAGGGAGTTGGTAGGTGAGAGGTATTAAAGAAGGTGGTATGTCAAATCCTAGCCTACTCAAGGGGGAGTGTTGAGCGGTGATTTTCCTCCCTTTCCTCATCTGCTTTGCCTTCTCAAGACTCTCTCCTTCCCCAGGAGATTATCGTCAAGGTCGAGAGGGAAGATGCCGGTTCACTGGCCATCCCATCCCAGGTGAGTTGGACTTGATCTCTTTCTTTACATTGAGAAATGTGCATGGCTGCTGGGCAGCAGAAGCCAGACCGAAGTGAGCTGGGAAGTGAGTAGAGAGTGAGAAAATGAAGATCAGAGTGCACAGCTTTTTACAAAGATTTGGTTGTCATGTAAAAGATTGAACAGAGTGATATCTGCAGGGAAATTTGAGGTTGAGGGACTTTTCTTTCTTTCTTTCCTTCCCCTTAAATGATTGAAAAGATTTGGCTGTGTTTACGTGGTTACAGGAAGGAGAAAGTGGAGAAGTTACCGTTCAGGAAAGAGAGGAGATAAAACTGTAAAGCAGAGTCTCTGATTCGTGTCAGGGGAATTAATTCAGAGCGCATGTGAGCCCATTGGCTCTGTAGAGGAAGAAGGACTCATGTAAAAAGAATGAGATTGAGGGAATTTTTTGAAGGCTTGCATTTTTCTCTGTGAATAATCAGAGGAAGTTATCTGTGGAGCAAGAGGGAGGGAGTTGGAATGCAGAGATGTTTGCCAAGAGTGAAGAAGGTTTACAATAGTAATTTTGAATGATGAGAGCCACGCTGTTCCAGGAGGTAGAGTAGGGTTGCTGATCAGCCCAAAAGGTTCATTCTGAGATACTGACCATTCATAATACTCTATCCAGCTGCTCTTGTGGGTTTTCCTTCACAGTGGCACCCTGTAACCTCCTTTCCATAGATAGCAGATTGACATTCAGTTTTGTTTGGTCTTTGTAGCCAGGTACACACTTAGTGGAAGCCCCACAGGTCAAGGTAATATTTGCAAGAGGATTTTTGAGCATATCAAATAGAAAGATTAAAGTGAAGGATCCACAGACTCTCAACTGTGGAAAAGATGAAAAGATTAAGAGGATGCTAAACAAACAAACAAAAAGAATATAGGCCGGTAGGTAGGAATCATAGGTATTTCAATAAAGTAAAAGCCCCAAACCATCAAAGAATGAGATGAGTAAAGGACTGGTTAAGTAAAGGTGAGCAATCTGATATCGTAATCATAGTGAGTCATTCTGTATGTGTGACTTGAGCGGTAGCCTCCTTCATGGTGATTTCAAGATCTAGGGTCTCACCCTAAGAGTGAGGGGTTGGGCACTGGGCCGACCTTATGAACTGATGACTGAAAACACGGTCTTTGATGAGGCAAACTCGAGGTGGCATCCTAGTCACTAACCTTAGGCATATGTGTTAATTTCTCTAACCTTCTAGCTCTTCATCTGAAAAATGGTGTTGCTCATAGCATTTTCTCACAGGGACCTTGTGAAAATTAGATGAATGGTAATTTATGCCAATGCTTAGCACACTGCCTGATATCACACAGTAAGTGTTTATTAAAGTCAATTATTTTTATATTATTGTCAGAGAACTCTACGGGTGGATGCTATAGGCAGTGTAAGAGCAGGCAATACAGGTTCTTGAATTAGAGGATAAATCCTAGTATTATATCTCTTCAGTGGATGAGGGGGGTGGTGTTCAAGAGGTTGGTAGGACCAAGCTCCAAGACGTGAGGCAAGTGGCATGAGTTTCAGGGTAATTGGAAGGGCACACGCCCTCCTCCTTTGATGCCGAGACCCCCGGGATGGGAGAGCATGACCACCCTGAGCCTCTGAGGGCTGTGGAGGAGGGAGTCCTCGGGGAAGTGTAGGTTTCCATGTACACAGGGATATAGAGAGGATATTTAGTGACGATGTGAAGCTGTAAGATTTTGTTATTGTTGAAGAAGAGTTCCCAAGGGCACAGGTGAAGGGTTTGGGAAGGAATTTGGAGGAGTGGAGAGCAGGGGACAGGTGAGAGGAGGAGTAGAATAAGAGGGACTAAAAGTCCAGAAAAAGCAGTTTCCACCGGTTGGGGGGCTTTTTCAAATGGGTTTGTGATAGGCCTTGTGAGGTTCAGGGGAGGGAGGACTTAAATCAGAAATTGAACTAGGATTATTTTGGTATATTACCAAGTCCATTGGTACTGTTGATTCACTTACGGAAATTATTTACCAAATACATATTTTGTACGTACTATACACCAACACTGTACTAAGCACTGAAGTTAAATAAATACCTGTCCCTGCCCTCATGGATTTCAGCCTGGTGACAAAGATGACCATTCTGCAAATGATGAAAAAGCAGGGTGAGTCTTACAATAGAAACCCCTGGAACTTTGAGGACATATATTCTAGGGTGGAGTTGGGGGGCTCATCTAGTCTGCTATTATTTATTTGACATTTGAACAAGCTTGATATTAAAGGGACCGACAATAAACAGTGAAGGGGGGTGTTTATTAAGAACTGTAGATTGGAAGTTGAAAAACAGTACCTATAAATCCCATGTTCCTCACAAGTAACAGTTTGCAAATGATATTTCTGAATCCCATTTTGGGCTAATCAAGAAAACCTTTGAGATTTTAGTGAGATTTGTGGGCCACAACTTAGGAAAATGCAGGTACCAGCATGAAATTCAGGGACCTTGTGTCCTGTTCATGAACCACAGCTTAAGAACACCCGTTCTGCAGCAGGGGAAGGGGGTGGGAAGGGATAAACTGGGAGTTCGAGATTTGCAGATACTAACTACTGTATATAAAATAGATAAACAACAAGTTTCTACTGAATAGCACAGGAAACTATATTCAATATCTTGTAGTAACCTATAATGAAAAAGAATATGAAAAGGAATATATGTACATATATGTATGACTGAAACACGATGCTGTACACCAGAAATTGACACATGTAAACTGACTATGCTTCAATTAAAAAAAAAAAAAAAGGAATACCCCGTCTGTTTTTAAAGCCTTGGCAAGTGGCGTTCAACTTCTGTGGATTTTGCTGCCTTTGGGTAAGGACAGATCATCCCCAGCACTTTTTTGGATCAAAATTCCTGCCCAGTAGTCTTTCCTGCTTAGAGGAGCAGACCAAGAAACCCCCTTTACATGGCAGTAACGACAGGCCCTATGGTGCAGCTTGGCACGTGGGCAAAATAGAACTGTTCCTGAAGACTAAGAGTCCAGGATAAAGGTCGCATTGGCTGTCCCTTAATTTTTCAGGGTTCTCAAACCTAATAATCCTTATAATAATTGCCAGCCTTTTGTTGCTGTTGTTGTTCAGTAAACTCTAATTGCTTTCATATATCATTACAATCAATTCACTCAACAGCAGAATGAGTTGGGTGTGTGAAGCCTAATAAATAGAAATGGAATCAACTCACCATCAAAAGACAGATGGTCAGATCAGATGTATTTTTAAAAAATTTCAGACGCATGCTCTTAATAGATGAGAAAACTCAAGTCTCTTTTCCAAATCCAGTGCTCTTGACCTGTACATACAGCCTTTCATTGAGGCCTTCAGGCCATTTTCTGTCTGAAGCATCAGTCAAACCTGTGTGCCAAATCTGGCCCATCACCTGTTTTTATAAATAAAGCTTTATTGTAATACACCACACCCATTTGTTTATATATTTTCTGTGGCTGCTTTCTTCGCTATAGCAGCAGAACTAAGTAGTTGTAACAGAAACTGTGTATCTTGCAAAGCTTAAAATATTTACTATCTGACCTTTGATGGAAAAAGTTTGCTGACCCTGTGCTGTTTGGGAATTTGGAGGGAATTCCTAAGTAGGAATTCTGTATTCACCAATGCTAAAATCAGAATAAGCATTTTCTTTAAGGTGAACAAGAGCAAAAACAATTTATATGTCAGTTTTTATCTGGTGTTCCTCTTTGGGGTTATATAAACTGGTCCAGCATTCAAAACCCAAAGGGGCTCACCTAGAAGGTACTTGTACCTCTTGACTAGAATCCTTTGGACACTGACCATCTCAGGACAGTATCCAGGCCATCAGACTTTCCTTCTTCCATCTGTCAAACTTTTCTTTCTCGGTGAACACTGGAAGGAAATGATGCTCAGCTGAGCAGGAATGTGTGTCCTGTTTTAGGAAGGAGTAAACTTCAAAATAGTGACTGTGGACTTCACTCAGGAGGAAGAAGGCACATTGGATGCTGTTCAGAGGACCCCGGACAGAGATGTGATCCTGGAGGACCACAGGGACCTGGTCTCTTGGGGTAAGAATACAGTCCCCTTTAATGAAGTCCACATGTTGAAATGATTTCTCATTTCCATTGATCAAGACCTAGGGAGTTCAGAGGCCAGAATGATTTTGGCCACACATAGATTGTGTTTGTGCTTTTTACACTCCATTGAAGAGTTAATTTTAATTTGTAGGGTAGCAAAGGTACAGTTTCTTGTGTTTGAGCTTTTTCTGTCTTCTTGGTTCATAAAGGCCAAAGACTGGGACCAAATTCTGCATTGATTTTCTTTTGTCTCCAGGCCAAATACCCAAAGTTCTATATCTTTCCCTATCAGCCTTTCAAACCAGACACAATCTCCTGTTGGAACAAGGGGATAAGTATAAAAAGGATTTCCCAACACACATATCCAGGTGAGAAACAGACACTTAGGAGTCATTACAGGTATGGAGGATTTGTTTGGAAAATCCCCATAAGGCATGCCACATATTTCTCCATCTCACTCCTTTTTCCAGGGGTACTTTTTCTCTTGCTTGGCCTAGTAGACACCCAGGCATCTGCTTCTGAGCTAATCTCCATCCTCTGTCACTTGAAATCCAAGGGGCCATCTTAACTCCTAAGGCATTTAGGGACCCTCAGATAACAGTGCCCTAATTCTTTGCTCCTGGTTCACAAAGTAGTTTGCCCTTGTCTTACTAACACAGACTGTGCTAGCAAGTTTCATGCCTCCAGAAATTGTTAGAAATATAAACACTAATCTCTGTTTCAGTGAACATTTTTTCTAGCTCTAAGGGTAGAAAGGACCCTCTTTTTTGTGTGTGTGCCTATATATAAGGATTGCAAAATTGTTTTGTAATTTGAACATTCTGCATAGGTGATCTTATTTTGGAATGTGGAGATATTTGACATCTAAAGTCTTTTTATTCAACAACACTAAGATGGGAGTCATTTCATTTTAATGCCTTGTTATGCTATTGGACTGTGATAGTTCTCTGCTTACTGTTTCATCCCATTCTTTTGCTTTCTCAATTCAGGTTATAGATCCACTGTCTGCATAGCTTAAAACAAATCCACATAAATTTTGCATACTTTTCTTGTCAGCTTTTCCCCGCACTATTCCAGCTTTAACATTTTGGCACTAGGATGTTTTCTTTTGCTTTCTTTCAGACTCAGCAACTGCACTTGGAAGTAGAGAATCAACATCAAAGCAGAGCATTTTTCATGATGAACCATCCCTCGAAGTGAAGATAGAAAGGTTGACAAGAGATGACCCTTGGTTATCTTCATGTGAAGAAGTTCGGGATTGTAAGGACCAGTTGGAGAAGCAACAAGGAAAACAAGCGAGACTTTTGAAGGAAGTGACATTTACTCACAGAAAAGCTATGACTCATGAGAGAGTCTGCAAAAGTGATGACCTTGAGAAGGGTGATATGAATTCCAGTCTTCTTTCACCCCAGTTAATACCTGTAAGAAACCATTTTCATAAACATGCCTCACATGTTAAAAAATTGCATTGTAATTCTACAGTAAATACTCATCAGATGATTAATGACAGTGGGAAACACTGTGAAAATAATGAATGTGGAAACCTCCCCCAGAGCATTCATTTTATTCAGTTCACAAGAACTCAAACAGAAGATAAATCCTATGGATTTACTGACAGTATTCAATCATTTAGCCATGGTACACCCCTAAATATACATGAGAAAATACACACACAAGGAAAATACTTTGATTTTAAGGAACATGGGCAAGTTTTGAACCATAGCATATCCCATAATAAAAAACAGAGATTCCCTGTTGAAGGGAGTCAGTATAAGTGTAATAAAACCTCCCAGAGTTCATCATTTGCTCAAAACATGAGAAATCATTCTGAAGAGAAACCCTTCGAATGTAGTCAGTGTGGGAAATCCTTCAGCTGGAGCTCTCATCTTGTTGCACATCAGAGAACTCATACAGGGGAGAAACCTTATGAATGTAATGAATGTGGGAAATCGTTCAGCCGCAGCTCCCACCTTGTTTCCCATCAGAGAACTCATACAGGAGAGAAACCTTATAGATGTAATCAGTGTGGGAAATCCTTTAGCCAGAGCTATGTCCTTGTTGTGCATCAGAGAACTCATACTGGAGAGAAGCCTTATGAATGCAGTCAGTGTGGAAAGTCATTCAGGCAGAGCTACAAACTCATTGCACATCAAAGAACTCATACCGGAGAGAAGCCCTATGAATGTAATCAGTGTGGGAAATCATTTATCCAGAGCTATAAACTTATTGCACACCAAAGAATTCATACTGGAGAAAAGCCCTATGAATGCAGTCAGTGTGGAAAGTCCTTTAGTCAGAGTTACAAACTTGTTGCCCATCAGAGAACTCACACAGGAGAGAAACCCTTTGAATGTAATCAGTGTGGAAAATCCTTCAGCTGGAGCTCTCAACTTGTTGCACACCAAAGAACTCATACTGGAGAGAAACCCTATGAATGTAATGAGTGTGGGAAGTCTTTCAACCGCAGTTCTCACCTTGTCATGCATCAGAGAACTCATACTGGAGAAAAACCCTACGAATGTAATCAGTGTGGGAAGTCCTTCAGCCAGAGTTATGTTCTTGTTGTGCATCAGAGAACTCATACTGGAGAGAAGCCCTATGAGTGCAGTCAGTGTGGGAAATCCTTCAGGCAGAGTTCATGCCTTACTCAACATCAGAGAACTCATACTGGAGAGAAACCCTATGAATGTAATCAGTGTGGAAAAACATTCAGCTTGAGTGCTCGACTTATTGTACATCAGAGGACCCATACTGGAGAGAAACCCTTTACATGCAATCAGTGTGGGAAAGCTTTCATTAATAGCTCTAAACTTATTAGGCATCAGGCAACTCATAGTGAAGAGAAACCCTATGAATGTAACTAGTTTGGAAATCTTTTAGAGTATATGTATCTTCCTTCCTTCCTTCCTTCCTTCCTCCCTCCCTCCCTCCCTCCTTTGCTTCCACCCTTTCCCCCTCCTTCCATTCATCCAGGATTACATGTATTGGAGAGAACTAGCATGAAAACGATATGTGTGGAAAAGCTTTCAGTTAGCCTTCTGTTATTGTGTATTTGAAAATTTGTTCTAGAGAGGAAAGAGAGAAAGACTCTGAATCACATTTTACTTAATTCCACATAAGAAAATCAAACTTGGCCCTTATGAAACATTCCCATGAAAGTAATAAATACTGGCACTTTTCCTTGTAGAAAGCACTTCAACCTGAATCCAAGAGAATTACCATTAAATGGGCACTATTATGAGAAGTGACTGTCAGTGAAGTAGACCTCTTTTCCAATAAAGAATAAGTGAGAATGCTAGCACTGGTGGGCTTGTTGCCGAGAAGGTTGAAAACTTGCTGTGGTTGTTAGACTGGAAAGTGGCATTTCAGTGGATCCTTTTACAACATCATTTCCCCAGCAGCTACTTGGTAATAATCTCTTCCATATAGCACTTTTTTTTTTATGTGAAGATTTTGTAAAAATAGGAAAATGGCTCTGATATGAACTGAAAACTGCAGGACAAGAGTATAGAACACTCATGTGTAGAACCATCATGGTAAGATATTTGTGTATGATCAGAATGGAAAGGGATTCTAGGTGTATCTGTTTTAACTTTGGGTTGATGTCTGGTTTTCTTTCTTTGGGACATATGCTTTTTTATCATACTAATAAATAACATAATGGATAATAATTACCCATCCAAAAATGTCCATCTCCTTTGACCATTTAGGAAAGACGGGACAACCAGGTAGCAGAGATCCCTCAGGGTTCTGAGAGTCCCATTTGGATTAGCATGAGCAGGTCACTCCTTAGGACTTAGATTCCCAGGAATAGTTCTCATTGAAATAAAATATTTCCCTAGGAATGTGGAACTGGAAATTTAGGCCAGAGGGACTGAAAAATGCATGGGCAGTATGGAGGCAAATGGACTTTTTTTAAAACCCATATATCTAGAAGTGTGTTTTAATCAAGCAGTACTCTATTGTCATTGGTGACCATCTGGTATTTGTAATGGTATTTGCGTAAATGTATAATAGTTTAAAGGCTTTTTTTCATGCTATTGGGCTGGAGAGGATGTTACTGAGTTCAGACTCATTCTGCTCGCTGCACAACAGGCCAATAAATTGGGAGATGAGGTGTTGGGGCAAGGAATAGTGACTTTATTCAGAAAGCCGGCAGACAGAGGAGATGATAGACTCATCTCCTGGAGATATATCTTCCCCAAGTCAGAATTCAGGCTCCTTTTATACTAAAAATGGGAGAGGGTGTGGTTGGTTTTTGCAAACTTCTTGGTGCAGGAGTTCTTTGTTCTTGCAGGTGTCCACATGGGTCCCTATAAGCCTCCAACAAAACAAATGTTATTTTCTATTCTGCACTTGTTATCTTTATATGAATGCATAGGTGTTAATACCCTTAAAGGTCAGAGCCTTGAGAATAGGGTCCCCTGTGTATTTCAGGCTGTAGGCAACATTCTTTTACAAAAGGTACAGAGTTAGCAAGACTAAGTCTAGAAAACAGGGTGTAGGGCTAAAGCCAAAATAGCAGATATAATATGGAGTCAGGTTTGTTCTTTCCTATTACAATTCACTTCTGTCAATGTCCATTCCACAGTCTTGTGGGAAGAGGGGTGATGGCCGCTCTGGCTACTTCCTGCTGAACAGGGGCAATGAAGGGGTGATTATGGAATAGAATTGATCAGCCTCGTACAGGGAACATTTCTTAGAATCTTTAGTAAATAGTATAATTCTCTTTTTTTCTTTATTTACAGCCACTTGAACCATAGTACTTTGTTGAACTTGGAGTTTTGGTTCCAGTTCCCAGTACATATCTTTTAATGTTAACTTTCTTACTGTGCCATAATTACACTAGATTCCTGTGCTGTTCATTTAGGCAAGATTAAACAAATAGGTTGACCTTTTTTCAGCTACAGTGAAATTATAATCTCAATAGTTATCTTTTTTTAAAGAGTAACCTGAAGTCTTCTAAGGGTTCACAAAACCACTGTTCCCCAGGCCTCTCAGGAGTCGGGTTGTTTTCTGATTCCGACAATGGTGGTGCTGCTTTAATCTACGTGTGATGAATCCATGGCTTTACCCCAGCTAACTTGACAGACGAGTGCGAGGTAAGTAATATCACACGTGGTCCTGTCCGCTTTACAGTCAGCTGACTCTCAGGCCCTTGTTCCCTCCAGATTTTAAACAAGATTCAGTCTCTAAGTCGGAAAGGATGTAAGGCTACTTCAGTTGGATAAGCAGACCTGTTGGAGGCAAACTCATGAACAGAGGTTAGTAGAGTGCCCAAAGTTTTAACATAATTGACAACTGCTAGGACTTTAAGAGCATTTGTAGATTCTCCTGCCTGGGGGGATGCCTGGAATGGCCCACCATGTGATATTTTAAAGGGGCTTAATTTAAGCCTTCTTCTAGGAGCCACTCTGATCTGTAGCAGGGCAACTGGCAAGGCCTTTATCCCAAGTTAAATTAGTCTCAACATGTTTTAGCAATACTCCTTTTTAACGTATGATTTATTTTCTTGGTTTTTCCTGTTAATTGTGGTCTCTGGGATGAATGTCATTTCCAGTTAATTTGCAACATTTTAGACACTTGTTGGGTTATGCTAGAGACAAAAGCAGGCCTGTTATCACTTTGAAGAGTATTAGGCAGTCCAAATCAGGGGACAATTTCCTCAAGGAGGGCTTTAACCACTTCAGACTGTGTCCAGTATTTCTATAGCACATGTAACCTGCATAAGTGCTCATGAAACTCAACAAAAAAATCCTTTTTTATTAATAAAGTAAATCATTATTATAATTTCTTGAAAAAAGTTTAAAAATGTTCAGCCTTCATGTTAATGTAGGTTAGGCCACCCAAAAGACAAAGCAAAGAGTTAACATGAAGTTATGGTCCAGGGTTCCACTAAGGAGAAACAAATACAAGACTTACGGGACTTGATAAGCAAAGACCACCAAGTAAACTATTTCAAGTTTGTTTATATAAAAAACATATTAAAGATCGCTTTAAAATAGTGTCCACCTTTTAAAAAAAGTGGCATGGACTCGTGTGCAATGATGTACAAATATAATAAACTCAACTAATAGTTTTCTTAAGCTTTTAAAACAAATACAATTCCTGTTTTACGCAACCCAACAAAATAATATAAAGTGAAGCTGTTAGAAAAATAGACTTTTCTGAATCAATACTGCATTTTTATTTTAAGTTGGAGAAGACTGTTCAGATCATATG
Source organism: Camelus bactrianus (assembly GCF_048773025.1). Lineage (NCBI taxonomy): Eukaryota > Metazoa > Chordata > Mammalia > Artiodactyla > Camelidae > Camelus > Camelus bactrianus. Next base: position 9,642,805 of record NC_133547.1, read on the forward strand.
AAACATGAATTTCAAGTTTGCAGATTAACTGTATCCTACAAAATATTAGCTATGGTCCTTATTTTGGCTGAAATGCAAAAATATGATTAATTTCTCAATAACAGATTAGTTAAAAATACTTTCCCTTGACAGCAGTGCCAGTCTTGGAATAAAATATAAGCGAAAGGTTATTTGTAAGTCCTTTGTCTTTTCAGTGCCCCACGTATGCAGATCCTAACACTAATCCCTTAATATGCATCTGCAAGAGGCCCAAAAGGAAAGCTCACATGTCTGAGAAACTATAATTTAAACAATTCTGTAAATAGTCAAAATTTGCTTTCAAAACTCAAGTAAACTTCGCATATTTGATTTAAACTAAACTTACAGTTTAATTAACTTATGACGCATTATAGTTACTAAATATGTAAAAGGATTTTTAAAAACCATCCATATGCAAACGTGAAACTAAACTGAGCGGTGCATGCGGAGTAACCACTCGCTGCAGCTGCTCCTGAGTTTGGCACAGTGACAGAGGTCAGACGCCTCGGGTGCAGAATATTCAACTACACACCCAGGTAAAGCCAAGTCTCCTGTCTACTTTGTTTTTGATGGCAATGGCAAGACCTGAAATTTAACTTTATTTTCCTTAAATAGCATCACAATTATTCAAGTGTTTCAAGGACCAGAGACAGTACTAATAAATTTGATAAGGCTTTATTTTGGCTATTTTTTCCCAAAGAGTTAATAGCACTACTCAATACCAGTTGAAATACCAAAGAGGCAGCCTTTTTTGGATTCTCATACCATTGGCCCGCCCACTGTCAAAGGTACCCGGGGCTCCTGTGGGGAAACTGGAATTGGGGGCCTCAAGTCCAAGGGAGCCCTTGAGCCTCTTCATTCATCAGTGTTCCTCTCTTTTTACCATGTAAGAGGCTCCCACCTTTTTAATTATTTTCCTGGATCAGACTCATAATTATGCAAAATGCACATGTTGATGGTAGAACTATGTATCCCAGAAAAATAGAAGGCACTGCATAGGCAAAGGATTGGTACAAGAAGCCACCAAAAGGAAGCCCTAGCATTAGTCCCAGTCCAGAAAAAGTGTCAAGACTTCCCAATACTGTCGCCACATCATTTGGACACGTCTTTGTAAGGATAGAAGATGCAGTCGTTGCTGCAGCAAAAAACTTATTGCTCCAGCTTTTCTCATTAGAAAACGCATAGCAATAAACACTGGTCCTTTTAAGCCTTGTTCCCATACACCAAAGAGAACTGTAATTCCTCCTGAGACAAACTTTCTTATTACGAACAAATTGTGCTCCAATATGTACATGATTTTTTCCAAAAACCAAAGGTGCCCCCAAATCCGACAAAGCATAACATCCAGCGATCATACCAATAACTGTACTGCTGGTTCCTTTCTTTTCAGGCTCCTTGGGAAAAAGGGCCCAAGGCTAGAATAGCACATCATGGAACCTAACTTAATGGAAGCTGCTGATATCAATACAAAAATCTGTTCTCTTGAAAGCCGCCTGGGTGTCTCACCTTCTGGAGGGCCATCACCTCTTAATGTGCAAGACTGGGACAGGCTCTAAGAACATGCAGCACCCTGCTGTGACTGAGTTTCCAAAACTCAGAAACCATTTCTTGAGATGTGGCATTTTATCACTGATAAAATGGCCCAGTGGTGGTGAAGAACTGGCATAGGACACTGCCAAACATGAGTCAGTCCCACATATCCAGCTGGTGAACTTCTCTAAAACAAAGAGGGACAGTGTAGGATCAAGGAAGCCAAAACATGAGCTGAGTGAGGTGGTGATGGATATAAGGACAATCTTGGGTAAAGTGATGAGTTTCTAGAATGAGTGTTTCCCTGTTATGTTAAAAGCAACACCTACCAATTGTGAAGGGTTTATTCCAAATACATCATCTAATTTTTGCAGTTTTCTCATATTTAGCATTCTAGCATTTTCAGGGACCTTGGGATCTGCTATAAACCTGATAAATCCTTTCCAAAAGTTCAAAGGGGTCTTTATTTATTTTTTGTTGGATTTCTTTAATTTTGTCAAACCCATACTACTGGCTATTTGCACTTAGGTCCCCTATGGGATAATGGTGTAGAAGAAATTGTCCTGTTCCCAGAGTGGCTCCTGGCCCAAACCAGGTGCCCTGTCAGGTCTTAGATGGCAATACCAGACCAGGTCCCTGTGCCCCAGGAACTAACATAGCACCTCTCAAATTACGTGCTTTTCTTAAAATGTGACTTTAACTTTCCTTCCATTGAGAGGTTGGGGGAAGGGGATTGATCTTCTTCGTCCTTGAGCATGAGCAGGCTTGTGACAATGACAGTGACACTATATGTGACTTTTGATGCTAAGTCATAGAAAGTGATGCAGCTTTCCCTTGTTCTCCTGCGGCGCTCGCACTTGGAACACAGCCACCCTGCTGTGAAGCAGCCCAGGAAACCACATGGAAAGGCCATGTGTAGGTACTGGAGTTGACAGCCCCAGCTGAGGTCCCAGCCGACCATTGCCATCAACTTCCAGTCTTGTGATTCCACTCCCCAGCTGTCAAGTTGCCACCAGCCTGTGGGTCTTCCCAGCTGAGGCTCCAGACATCACAGAACAGAGAAAAGCCATCCCTGCTGTGCCTTTTCTAAATTCCTGACCCAGAGAACCCCTGAGCATAATGAAGTAGTTGTTTTAAGCCACTAAGTTTGTGGTCTTTTGTTAGGCTACCTTCCACAGAAATCGCTAATGATGTCTCAGGTTCTTTTACCAGGCAATCAAGTATATACAGGAGGGCGAGAAGTCCTCTGTGAGGGATTTCAGCAAGGAGTTCAGACGTTTATTTTTAGTCACTCAGGATTTTTAAAAGGTGACCATATGAACTTATTTACAAAACAGGAACAGATTCACAGGCTTAGAAAGCAAACTTATGGTTACCACAGGGGACAGGGGAGGGATAAATTAGGAGTTTGGGATTAGCAGATATAAATGACTATATATAAAACAGATAAACAACAAAGTCCTACTGTATAGAAGAGGAAATTATGTTCAGTATCTTGTAATAACCTATAATGAAAAAGAATATTAAAAAAAATTGTGTGTATAACTGAATCAGTATGCTGTACATCAGAAACTAACACAACATTGTAAATCAACTACACATCAATAAGTAAATGAAAGGTGACCGTGTTTACTTAGAGCAAATACAAAGACAGGGAAAGACAAATGTTGCATGACCTCACTTGCATGTGAAGTCTAAAAAATGGAACTCATAGAGACAGAATAGATTGGCGGTTGTGAGGGGTTAGGGGATGAGGGAAACGGGAAGATACTGTCCAAAGAGTACAAACTTTCAGTTACAAGATAAATAAGTTCTGGGGCTCTAATGTATATAGCAGGTTGACTAAAGTTAACAATATTGTAGTGTATACTTGAAATATGCTAAGACAGTAAGTCTTACATATTCTCATCACAAAAAGCAGGGTAACTATATGAGATGATAGATGTGTTCGCTAACCTTGTGTATCACAGTATATACATATACCAAATCATCATGTTTTATACCTTAAATTTACACAATGTTGTCAATTATATCTCAATAAAGCTGGTTCAATCAATCAATCAGTCAATCAATAGGCAGCCCCAACCAAAAAAATTTCAAGTCAAGAGCACTAAATAGGAAAAGGAAATCAATGTGTACTTTAAAAAATTACCAACCATCATGCTTATATAAATATGATAAAAAGTCATGGATGGCTAGTGATACAGAGGGAATGGGGGAACCGCACCTCTTGCATTCAGTAGAAAAATTAAATACACATAGGAACTGACCCACATATTGAGTTGTCTTCATACAATAACATAATGGATAAAATGATAGAGCTTCAGCATGTGATACCTTATATTGAAATACATATGGCTCATTTACAGTTTGGGCTTATGTAGACCAGAGCTTCCCAAAACAGCTAATTTCAAATTTTCCTGGACTGTCTAAAATGATGCTATTTCCTGAGCCCTAGCTTAGATTCATGATTTAGTAGGTTAAGAGTAGAATGTTGGGCTGGAAATACATGTTTGATTTCTCTGGAAATTCAAATAAGCAGATTGGAGTGTGACCTACTATCTGTGACCAAAAAAAGAAATGAGAAAACAAAATCTTAAATTGCAACATACACATACATATATATGTATATATACATACAACAACACAGAAATCATTCAGATAAAATTTTTACATGTCAAGAAGCTAAAACAGAAAATAATTACAACCATCACTTGTGAGAATAAAATCTCCTACTCTTTAATCATGGTTTATAAGGGAATTTAAACTCACAATTAAAAGCTGTTCAGTTAGGGTAGAGGAAAGCAGTGATCTAAACATGAAATATTAAAATTTTATAGTTTGCAGAAATCTTTGGGAGTTTGCATAACCTTAAACTCTTGTTATCACAATAGCAAAATATAACCGACACATGAATCATAGAACTCAAACCGGGAAATGGAATGAAAAATAATTGAGTATTAAGAAATCAGTAGAAATGTAGTTAATATGAAAGTGGGATAAACCTATGGGGAAAACAAAACAGAAAAAAAGAAACAACTTGAAACTTCCAAACAGCTGGAATAACCCCTAGAAGAAAACAGAGCCTGCAGAACGCACATTTGAGCATGAACTATATAATTAGCATTTGACATGGTAACATTTCAAATCAGTTATGAAGACTGGGCAAAGGATATAAATAAGCAATTCACTCACCACTTATATATCATTACCTATTGAACATCTCCGTAAAGAGACAGTATGTTTTGCTTATCAAATTGGGAAAAATTCAAGAAAGTTATTATCTCTAGTTTTGATACACTTAAGATTGGAACCATTAACTTCATTGGCGGACAAGGTTGTGGCATCGATAACTAAAAAATCCTGAGCAACCACATAAATGATTTCATTATTTAGTAACATGGAAAAAGCTACCCATGAGACATAAAGTGGGAGAAAAAAAAATAGTTCCAAAATATTATGATGGCAGTTTTCTGGGGAGAAAAAAATTTAAATATTATTTGAAATTCTTCTCACACAGAAGATCAGGAAGTAAACAGGCTAAGATATTGATCATTGTTTCTAAGTGCTAGGATTACAGAGGACTTCAATTTCGTCCTTTTTTTCTTACATGTTCTCCCCTTTTTTCTTGCTTAACATTCTTTTTCTTCTTTTGCTTACTTTGCTTAATATTGGCCATGGATTACTTTTGGAATAAATAATATATATAATATATTTGTGTATATACATATATTATATATATTTGTATTTGTATTTTATATATATTTGTGTGTATATATATACAAATCCACTATATATAATGTATACAATATATACACACAATGCATACAAATCCACTATATATGTAGTTTATATATTATATATAGCTTATATATTTATATATAAATTGTAAATTTTATAAATTTATAATGTATATAAAATGTAAATTTACATATATAAAATTTACACCAAGACATCAATAATGCCTTATATCTTCTGTGAGGCATTGTGTTTGTTTTTATTGTTTGTTTTGGAGGAGGTAATTAGGCTTATGTATTTAATGGAGGTACTGGGGATTGAACCCAGGACCTTATTGTATGCTAAGTACACGTTCTACCACTGAGCTCTCCCCTCCCCCCTGTGAGGGATTGTGGATTTGAGAACATTGTCAGACTTTCTACAACATGAACATATTAGTACTAAGGAATCTTTTTTTTTTTTTTTAAGGAAAGGAGAGTATAGCGGTGCCTGAAAGCTGAGTGCCAGAACATCCCGTGCCCTTTCGGGATACCCGCATTGTGCTCCCCCACCCTCCGCCAGATTTCTGCCAGGGCTCCAGCTTGGCGCTTACTTCCATCACTACCTGGATCCAAAATAAGGCCTCGCGCCGCAGAGGATTCTGGGAACTGTAGTCCGGACACGTCAGAGTCACCCGCTTCCGCTTCCGGCCAGGGCACAATTGCCGTAGCCTCTTTTGCGACGGTCCAAAAAGCCCCGAGTCTTTTTGGAGGGCTTCGTTCCGGCCGCAGGCTTGGGGGCCAGATCTCTGGGACCTGAGGATGAAAGAGCAGCGTATGACGGAGGGTCGGAACCGGGGGATTTCAACGAGCTCGGTTTGGCGGAGGACGGGTTTGAGGAGGCGGATCCCCGCGCATCCTGGGTTGGGATGTGGGGTGGGCCCGGGCGGGCAACCCTTGGCACCCCCAGGCTCTGAAGGAGCTCTCGAAGGCCCGCAGCTCCGGCTTTACGACGGGCATCTCGTGTTTGAGAGACCCCAGTCCAGGCAGTCGTGAATTGATTTTTTGGATTCTATCACAGTAACTGCCCGCCCACTTCTGTACTAACTTCAGTTTCCTGTCTGTGAAGGCATCTCTGTAAAAAGCTGTAGAAGTTGGGAGCTTCCTGTTCTGTATGTTTTCCTCTGAGAATTTTTAAGCACCGTACGAGCTGTCAGCGAGGTTTTGCTGAGGTGTTGTTGCTGGCTCTGCTTTTGGTAGCGTCTGAGGCACACACTGGTTGAATGCCACGCTCAATGTCAGGTAGCAGGTGCAAATCATGGCTCTGAATTCCCATCTTGGGACTGTCCTGATTCTCCTCATCTCCTGGGAGCTGCAGTGAGCGTAGCTCACTGTAGTCAGCACCCAAAGCAACTGGTGCGGGTCCTTCATTCTGAGTCCTGTAGGGAGAGAGGTCTCCTTCCAGGATTCCTGAAGGAACTAGTAGGGCAGGAAGGATAAATTAAAGGAAGGGGTACAATACTTCCAGCTGGTGCTGACAGGTATCTCCCTGTGGTGTCGGGAATTGCGATAAAATCATGTTATCTCACGGATCATTTTTCTTCCACAGCACTGGCTTCTTGGGACTGCTCCTTGCTGAAAGGAACTGCATAGAAAAGGAAGGTCTCGACGTTAGAGCTGCAGGTGAGTAGAACTTTGGCTTCTTGTTGTGGTTTTATGGCAGTGCCAGCTCTCTTCCCAGAGGTTTGCTTCCCTGACCTCATTCTTCATCCCGTGGTTTTGACAAATGTCTATTCAGGCTGCTCAGCCACAGCTGCCTCTGCCTAGAAATGGGTTTCTTCTAAGGCTGAGGAAATCCCTGGTGTCTATTTAGTGTCTTCTCTCCCTGGCTTCTAGTAGTGGTCAGTAAATCACTCTGGCTTATATTGTTTCAGTCCTGTGCAAAATACAGGAAAGAGATCATGATGGTAGCTATAATGATATGCATTAATTAACTGCTTATTATATGCCAGTTTCTATGTTGAGAGCTTTCACTGCTGTATCCCTGGTGCCTGAAATAGTGCCTGGCATCTGTAACCTGTCAATAAATATTAGAATGAGTAAATATATTTAATTTGCTCAGCAACTTTGCACATCAGATAATATGAGTCCCCTGTTACAGGCAAGAATAACCAAGGTTCAGAAAGGTTAAGAAGCTTAAGGAATGTCATTTGGCCAGGAGATTTTTTTTTTCTTTTTTGAGGGAGGGAGGGGAGCGAGAGGTAATTAGGTTTATTTTCACTTACTTATTTATTTTAATGGAGGCACTGGGAATTGAACCCAGGACCTTGTGCATGCTAAGGATGCATCCTATCACTGAGGTATCCCCTCCCCACCAGCCAGGAGATGTTTTAACCAGAAGTCAGGGCCTTTGCACAGGCACTTGCCTCTGTGCTCGCCTCATCCTGGGTCTTTGCACAGCTGATTTATGTTCATGCTGGTCTCAGCCACTGTCCGTGACAACCTGATTGATTGTTGCCCTCCCACACTTGCCATCATGTTTTATCTGAAAGAAGTTCCAGGCTAGTTGGTGAGCAAGAATCTATCATGCTTGTTTTCTCTTCTTCCTTGCCGTTTTTGTAATCAGAGGTCACCTTCGTTGTAGACTTGTTTACCCATGAGAATGGAAGCGCCGTAAGAACAAGTACCTTGCCCGTCCTGTTTCCTGCTGCATCCCCAGTGTTTGTTATAGCATCCAAGATGTAGTTAGACACCAAGGTACATTTGTTAAATGGACGGGTGCCTGTACTTTTGGGTCAGTGCTGGGGATGAATGGATAACGGCAATGATAATAGTTTATTGAGGATTTTCTCTGTGCCACGTATTGAACTGGGAGCTTTATTCAAGTATGTATGCATGTGAACGTGTGTAAGAGAGAAAGAATTCTTTCCAGGTTAGTCGTTCATCTAGAGTCAATAGAGCTACAAAGTGACTGAGCCAGACTTTGGACCCAAACCAGTTCACAGCTCTGATGCTCAGAGACCAGCACTGCAGCTTCCAAAACTTTACTCCCCCTTTTGTCTGGATGAAAATGTCATCATTCACTCACTTTCCTCAAACTTCAGTCCCTGACTCATGTTTGACTTCTCCTCCTTTTCATCCCCACACATACTTACTCATCTAGTCCTGGTATTTCTACCTTTGCAGTTTCTATTCCTGTTACCCCTTTTTTTCTTTCCTATTCTTTCTTTTTTTTTTTTTTTTTCTTAAATTGAAGTTTAGTTGATTTCCAATGTCGTGTTAGTTTTTGGTGTACAGCATAGTGGTTCAGATATATATATGTTCTTTTTCATTATAGGTTATTACAAGATATTGAATATAGTCCCCCAGGCTCATCAGTAGGGCCTTGTATCCATCCGAATCTCCTGGTCAGAGATTAGAGAGACTCAAGAATGAAGAACCGCTGGCTTTTCTGCTTCTCCAGTTTGGGACGATCAGAGGATAAATTCAATTGCTGCTGCTCCCGAAACCTAGGAGAGGAGACCATGGAGAGTCGGACCTCAAGGCATGAGGAAGGAGGTGAGAGTTAGCAAAGGGTGGGGACGGGAGAAGCCGAGCGGGCCTGGAGAGAGAGGAAGGGAGGTGGATGAGGACTTGCGTCTGGTGAAGAGAAGCCAGTCTGGAAGGCAGCAGCTCTTCCTGGGGCCCAGGAAGGAGTGGCCGAGGCCAGGCAGGCCCTACCCTTCTCCAGGGGTCTTTTTCCTCCTACAGGGTCGCGTCCTCCAGCCTCAGCCCTTTCCCAGGACGGGGAGGATGAGACCAAGTTTCAGGTGGGTTGCTTTCTTTTCTCTCCAGAAACACCACTTCAGGCATCAGAGGGTAAACATACCTCCCTCCCTTGGTAAAGGACAAAGAGGGGGAATAAACCAGCATGTTAGGTGAATACATTACATTACTCAGTGCATTTATCCCCAAACTAGCTGGGTAAGAGAGGTGGTACGACCCTATTTCAGAGGCGAAGAAACAAGTGGTGAATCCCGGATTTGAACCCAGGATAGTAGGACCCGTGTAATTTGCCTTTTTGCTCCACGTGTCACGTGTCAGTAAGAGTTTCATCTAAGGGACTGAGCCCGTATTATGTGGAGAGATGCCCCTCCAAATAAGGAATCCTCCTCCACTGCCCACGTTTGCCTCCTCGTGGGGCATTTCTCTTATTCGTTTCTTGATGTTGTATTTTCCAATTAATACACCCGACCAAAAAACTATACCATGAACAGTGTTCAGAGTCAGCGTATTGGGTGAAAAAAGGTTCATGGACCACAAACTTTTAATAACCTTATGTTAAAAAGAGGGATTGGGAATAAAAACCTAAGCATTCGTGTTTAGGGAGGGAGAAAAGAAGAAAAACAAATGACCAGTAATCGTATGAAAAGATGATCAGCCTCTAGTCAGAGTGATGCAGATTGAAAGAAGTTACGGTTCTTTTTCTCGACCAGAGATTTGAAAGATCACTGTTAGTCAACACATGGAGAAATCCACACAATTGCAGGGGCCTTTCAGCCTTTCTGGAAGTTCTGCAAACCTCTGCACCAGTATGTCCCATTCCAAGAATTTATTCTGAATCAGAGCAGGTGTTCAAAGAATGATCATTGCAGTGTTGTTCATAACAGAAAAAAAAAAAAATGGTGGCGTGGACTCCGTGACCATCCATTGAATTGATGTTGCACTGCTGGATTATTATGGTTTCATTTGTCCTCGTATCTAGGTCCTATGCTGCTATCAAGTAAGATAAAGTGGGTGAAAGTATTAGGGCATGAAAATATATTCTCTCTCTCTCAGTACATACATGTATATGTGTTAATGTGTCTTTAAATTGGGGAAAAGCAGTTGCAGAATTTTAAGGACTTTTTTCAAGACATGATATTTTATAAAGCTTTCTCTTATGAAAAGAGATTACGGGAAAAAAATTTGAAAGTTTGATTCACTTGCTTTAATTTTAAATCTTATCGGTGAGCTCCCTGAAATGAGAGCTGAAGATAGATTTTTTACTTCCCACCACCTCCTGATGTTGTATTATCATTACTGTCGTTGTTCCCTTCTGATGTGCCTCCCCTGATTCCCGCTGTTGGCGTGTCTCAGTTCTAGGTGTGTAAGTCATTGCTCACCACTTGTCCTTTACTACTGTTCCTTCAGGCCTGACTCTGTGGTGATTTATCTTTGGGTTGGCTTAATTTCATCCACAGCTTGATTTTTTTCCAAAGAAGATTCATGGCATGGATGCTGTATCCTCTGAGTTTTTCCTTGCTTAAGAATGTTGGCTGTGTGGGGAGGGTATTGCTCAGTGGTAGAGCGCGTGCTTAGTATGCACAAGGTCCTGGGATAAATCCCAAGTACCGCCATTAAAAATAATTACCCCGCTGCCCCCACAATAAAAGAACAGAAGGTGCAGTGCATGTTAAAAAAAAAAAAAAGTCTTTGTTGCCTTTATGCTCCAATGGCAAACTGTCTGGGCTTAAAATTCTTACATTCACTTGCGGAACTTTGCGTAAGTTGCTTCATTTTCTCTAGGCATGAAATGCCGTGCTGGTCTTTGCATCCTGCCTTCTCCATTCATCTTCCAGTGAGCCACGTGTATTCTGGTCATTTTTCCCAGAAAGGTCTGTCAAGCTTATACTTGACAAAGGCTTGGCTGAGTGTCACTTTCAAGGATCTTTGAAAATCCGTGACCCTTGTTCTTTATTGTGCTTGTTCTGTGGTCTTCTGGCGCTGATTAGTGCATTTTCTGCCTGGATGTCTGTTGTTACTGGTATTTTATTCATTTGGCCCTCCTGGAACTCCTGTGGTAAGTGGTTTAACTTCTGGGCCCATCTTCCCTATTCTTTAACTTTTATTCTCTTCTTCGCTGTTCCCTACCATGTTCCAGGGCCTGATCGGTTTTCCAGTTCACTGGCTTATTCTTCACTGGAGTTCATTCTGCTGTTTAGCTCATCTCTTGAGGTTTTGGGTTTTTTTTGTTTTATTTTCCAATCATAGTGATTTTTTTTTTTACAATTCAAGAATTCTGTTTTTTTGTTTTTTCCTAGCGAGGTTTTCCCCTTCACAAAAAAAAGAAAACATCTAGTGAATGTACTTTTTGAGTTCGAGTGTTAAGACTATATTTTTAACTTCTCCCAAAACCATTGTGACTTACAGTTATGAGACTTTCCTCCTGGTGACCCCAGCTTTTATCCACATAAAAGGGATACCGTGGACTACCATGGAGATATTTTTGGATTGTCCATCTTACTAACTCATAGTATTAAGCCTGTGCAGCTTGGCCATGTGAATAATTCCAGTGTACATATATTTTATTATAATCTTCAAAGTAAAATTTCATACAAGTCAGATAATACCAAGATCTGTAAGAAAAAAACTTAAGCTCCCCCTTCCAGTTCTGCCCTCCCTGAGATGCCCAACATTAACAAAAGGATGTGTACCCATCAGCATATTTCTCGGGTGAAAAAATATTTATGAGGAAAAAATGAATAATGTTAAAATTAAAGTTTGGCTAAAACTTAATTGTAATGTTTTCCAAACCAGGTGCTCTTTTTCATGGTAGATCTCAAACGACTTTTTCCAGTTATTTGTGTGGTTATTGGTCTGTTCATGTTTCCTTTCATTTATTCATTCAGCAAATATTTATTGAACACCTACTGTGGATGTTCTTCTGAGCACTGGTGGGATATCAAAGAACAAATCAGACAACATCCTGGCCTTCATGGGGCTAACAAGACAATGGCTTTCAAGTACTTTAAGGGACGGGCTGAGCTGAGGAAAAGTATCTGCATCATTAAGCAAAGGATAACGATGAGTCAGACTAGAGAGATGGAAGCAGAGATGGGGCAAACTGGGTAGGTTTGAAGGGTATTTGGGGATCATAATTGGCAGACTTTTTTTATGAATAGTGTGAGAAATGAGGAAAAGGGAAGAATTCAGGATAACTTTAAGGTAGATGGTACTGTTTACTCCCATGGGGTAAGGAGAGATCAGTTTGGGAGGAAAGAATCAATTCTTTTTTTTTTTTTTTTTTTTTTAATGGAGGTACTGGGGATTGAACCTGGGGTTTCGTGCATGCTGAGCATGCTATCTACCACTGAGCTATGCCCTCCCCTCTCAAAGACTTAATTCTAATGAGGCTTTTTTTGGCTCGATACACCTTTTAGACACCCAAGTGGTGGCTGGATTTGGCAGGAATCTGCTCTGGAAGGCCGGGCTGCTATAAAGATTCGGAAGTTAGTGGCTGGTCCACATCTGCTGAATGAATTGCTAACCTGACTGCCTCCGCCCCAAGCTTCCTCCCCCTCACGCTGGCTCTAGTCTTGAAACTGATCTCAGATTCTGCTGGGAAGTGTGCTCTGCTGGTGACACTCCTTCTCCAAACCGGAAACGTGGGCTCCTCTGCTCTGTGCTCCTCTGATCTCCCTAGGGCAGTGGGGCAGCAGGGTGGTTACAGGGTGGTTACCGCGTGGTTAGTCAGGCTGCCCAGGTTCAGTCCTGACTCTATGCTTAACAGGTGTGTGTTCATGGACAAACAGTGCTCGCCTTTCTGAGACCCCACTTTGCTCATCTGTGAATAGCGACTGCCTTGTGAGTAGTTACTGACCCAACCAAGACAATAGAGCATTGCCAGCATTCCAGAAAGTTCTCACCTGCTGTGAGTTCTGTGAGCATAAAATGAAATAAGGTGTATAAAAGTACTTAGCCTTGGAGGGGCGGGGAGGGTATAATAGCTCAGGGGTAGAGCATGTGCTTAGCATGCACAGGGTCCTGGGTTCAATCCCCAGTACCTCCATTAAAATAAGTAAATAAATAAACTAACGTAATTATCTCCCCCCACCAAATAAATAGAAATAAAGTTTGTTAAAAAAAAAAGTACGTAGGCTCGTACCTACCTTACAGTGGGTGTGCTGTAAATATAAGGTGTTGGTGTTATCTGCTTTCTGCTCTCATTTTTTTCAGCTTTTATTGAGTCATAGTTAATGTATAATGTTATATGAGTTTCAGGTGTGAGTCTAGTAACTGAGTGTTTTTTATACATCATGAAGTGGTCACCTGAGTGAGACCATTACCCCCTGTCACCAGAGTTGTTCCGGTACTGTTGACTGGATCCCCGGCGTGCTCACCATGACCCCCGCACCCCTGGGATGTGTTCACCTCATAGCCAGAAGTTTCTTTTCATTGTCTTATCCCCTGGGAACACACATCTTGGCTTTTATAGGAAAGTTGTTAAAATACAGTGGCTCTGAAAAAAAGGAAAGGAAAAGAAAGGAGGAAGAAGAAGCCTAGTGGTCTAGAACAAGGCTGCACGCAGGCCCTGGCCCCGTCGCTGCTGTGTGGCCCAGGCCAGGACTGTCACTATGTTTCAAAATATATCACTACTGGGTTTTTTTCCCTCACTGGACTGAAGCAATTCACTTAAAAAACAGGCCGTAGTTCATAGCTGTGGATGACATGGTATGATTTAAATTCCCCAGTTTGAACCGCTGCTCTGGAGGTCTCACCCGGCTGGGAGGTTGTTGCTGTCACACACGTCGGCTGCCCGTCAAATGCCGACAAAGAAGCTTCTAGAAGCTGTGTGGAGTGGGCAGGGGCTGTTTGCCTCACTGCTGACAGAGGGGTGAGGGGCTGGCAGTCAGAAAACAGCCATTCTGGGGGGCTGGTCATTTTGGGGGTGTGTGCAGACATGGCTACTCTGAAATTAGGCACCATTGGAATTGTCCATTTTCATGGTATTTTTGGAGGAAGAGTTGGTCATCTACAAGTTAGAGTCAAATTATAAAACGTGCAGACCCTGTGCTTCAGCCACTCCAGTCCCAGGAAAGGCCCTCAGAAGTGCTCGCATTGAGCAAAGGATGCTCCTTGCTCTGCTCTTTGGATAACCGTGGAAGATCAATTGGTTAGAATTGAAATTATTGGCACCAAACATTAATAAAACTTGATTTAACTTGCCATGCCAAACAACTTTCTGTTTTCCTGTCTGCTTTTGTTAGTGATGCCAAGTTGACTTTTCATCTAGTGGGTGTTGGTGTTAATGGCGCATCACATTTTAGGAGCCGTTGACCTTCAAGGATGTGGCCGTGGTCTTCACCAAGGAGGAGATGGGGCTGCTGGACTCCGTCCAGAGGGAGCTGTACTGAGATGTGATGCTGGAGAACTTCCGGAACCTAGTCTCTGTGGGTGAGGGGAACTTCTGGGTAATTGAAACTTAACTCATCGGAGTGTTCTTGTTCCCTGAAGAGAGGATATTTTTGGTCTTGGTATGCAGGTTAAATCCTTTTTTTCTAGAACTGTTGAAAAATAGTTTCATTTAACCAGTCGTGAATCTTTTCCTTATCTGTCTTTCAAACGCCTGAAAGTCATGGGATTAGGGCTGCATTTTCAGATTCTTTTTTTATACCTCAAAAGCAAGTCTTAGCTTTGCATTTTCTTGCAATTTCAGGGCAACAACCTTTCAAACCTGATAAAATATGCTGTTTGGAACGAGACAGAGAGACCTGGGTGAAAGAGAGAGAAACTCCAAGAGATGCACATCCAGGTGAGGACCACGGAGTCTAGAATCCAGGCCAGGTAGTGCGCGGGTGAGCTGGCCACACAGCTGGCCTTCCCCACCCTCGGCCTTGCCCGTGGACACGGCGGGTCCCAAAGTAGGTGATTGTTGTGCAGCCTCATTTCTGTTCCTCAGTCCCTGCCTTCTCATGGTTCCTTCATGCTTCCCAGAGAATGACAGACCCAGAGGGAGTGTGGGATCTCTGGACTTTCATCCCTCTGATAGAACAGGCAGTGTAAGACCAGCAAGCCAGTGGCAGAGAGACTGTTCCAGAAGACTGAGACCTCTGATGGATTTCTCACTTCTGTATCCTACAAGTCCCTGGTTATAAACAGGTTCCTGTTACCTCAGCCTTAAAAGATAAAAATGGCCAATAAAGAACATCAGAAAGTGTGGGCACATTTTTAAAAGCATGTGGAACTCTGTGGCAAACATGACAGTGTGGTGGCCCGCCGTCAGTAGTGGAGAGGTTTTATGTCTCCACACCTTGTCTGTATCACCTGGCTCCCTGTGATATGCCACAGAAGACGCAGACACGGCTGGTGCACTTTGGCAGGTTGGTTGCTTTGTTCCTTGCCCATGTTTGGCTCACACACACCCAGAGCCAGAGTCCTCTGGGAGGCAGTGTGGTGAGAGTGTCCACTCAGTGTGGGCTCTGAAGCCAGACTTGTATGTGGGAATCCCAGTTCAGCCCTCCCTCACAGCACGGTGCAGTGACCTGACTAGGTTCCTCTCTCTGTGCCTTGGTTTTCCTCATCTGTAAGATGAAAATAATAGTCCCTACCTCCATGTATCCTGAGCATTAAATAAATTAATATATGTATATCTTTGGCACATAGGAACTGTTTTAATAGTGTTAGATACTATTAATATTATTATTATTAGAAACAACAGCATTATTAAGTGAAGAAATAAAATTTGGGGGGTAAAACCCTGTTCAGAATTTATTTTTTGCTTGGCAGCTCTATGATGAGACTAGTTTGTTACTAACAGGATTATATTAACATTGAGCTTCCAAGTTTATCAATAGAAGCCTCTTCCTTTTTTCAAACATAAAAAGAAGCACCATGACAGTTGTGATACATAAACCTGAAGTTTCCTCTAGGGCATTATTGGTCCCGGTCTGAGAGCCTGATGTCCCTGAGCCAGTCTTGCACTTCTTCTCACAAGTCACCTTTACCCCTTTAGGAGACAAGTATGAGGAGGATATGGAGGATACTCCAGAAAAAGAATTCAGATTTCTTTCACACAGAGAGCTCCCCTGCTGGAAAATCTGGGAGCAGGTGGCTGGTGAATTAACTGCGAGTCAAGACCACAGAGCAACTCTTCCAGGGGCAGATTTCTGGTCCTCAGAAGATGCTTCTCTCTGTCAAGGCGGGAAATTAGTATCTGCTGAGGATTCTCAGATTGGAAATTTGGTAGACAGTCTTCAACGGGATGGGTCCATCAATTTGGAAAATCACGAGTTTCCAGCCTGGCCTGTGAGACCAGTCTCCTTTCAGGAATCTTGGATAAAAGCCTCTGTGAATGAGACAAGGAATGTTCAAGAAAGATGGAAAAAACTCAACATGGAAGATATAATATATAAATGTGGCTGGGATGATGACGGCTTCAGCTGGCTATCACATTATCGTGATGACCACGGGAAACCTGGAAGAGAGAAACCACGTAATTGTGATAAAGGCAGAAAAGACTGCATTAAAAAGTCAATACTTCAATGCCCTAACCCCGGAGAGAATGGCTTTAAAAGAAATGAAAGTGAAAATGGCTGCCAGGATAATTCAGACCTGCCCACTCATCCAAGAGTGCCCTTGAAAGAGAAACCCTATCAATATCATAAGTTTGTTAAGGGCTTGGGGCAGAGTGCCTGTCTGGAGAGACATCTAAGAACTCCCCCAGGAGAGAAATCCTTTCAAAGTAACGAGCATAGTTGGGGCTCCGGGCAGAACACACGCATTCATGGCCGTGCCAGGGTCCCGGCAGGAGACGCGTCCTACACATGCAAGGTATGCGGGAAGGGGTTCAGGTACAAATCAGTTCTTCTCATCCATCAGGGCGTGCACACAGGAAAGAAACCTTATAAGTGCGAGGAGTGCGGGAAGGCCTTTGGGCAGAGCTCCAACCTGCTGGTCCATCAGAGGGTCCACACCGGAGAGAAGCCATACAAATGCAGCGAGTGTGGGAAGGGCTTCAGCTACAGCTCGGTGCTTGAGGTCCATCAGCGGCTGCACATGGGGGAGAAGCCCTACACGTGCAGCGAGTGCGGCAAAGGGTTCTGCGCCAGGTCCGCGTTACATAAGCATCAGCACGTCCACCCCGGGGAGAAACCCTACAGCTGTGCGGAACGCTGCAGGGGATTCAGCTGTAGCTCCCACCTCAGCAGTCATCAGACAACGCCCGCTGGAGAGAAACCCGACCAGTGCGACCAGTGCAACAAGGGTTTCAGTCACAGCTTGTACCTGCAGGCTCACCTGAGGGCTCACACGGGGCAGTGCCTCTGTGACTGTGGCGTGTGCAGGAAGAGCTTCAGTTACAGCTCAGGGCTCCTCGCACATCAGAGACTGCACACAGGAGAGAAGCCCTACAAGTGTGAGTGTGGGAAGGGCTTTGGCCGAAGCTCAGACCTCCACGTCCACCAGAGGGTCCACACGGGAGAGAAGCCCTACAGATGCGCCGAGTGTGGGAAAGGCTTCTGGCAGAATTCCGACCTTCACAGCCACCGGCGGGTCCACACGGGAGAGAGGCCCTACATCTGCGCCACGTGTGGGAAGGGCTTCGTTTACAGCTCCGACCTCCTCATCCACCAGAGGGCCCACACAGGGGAGAAGCCGTATAAATGCGCGGAGTGTGGGAAAGGCTTCAGTCACAGCTCCGGACTCCTTATCCACTGGAGGGTCCACACGGGCAAGAAACTTCACAGGTGTGAAGAGTGTGGAAAGGGCTTTCGGTGCACCTCAAGTCTTCACAAACATCAGCGAGTCCACATGGGGAGGAAGCCCTGCAGGTGTGATCGGTGCAGCAGGGGGTGCAGCTATGGCTCAAATCTTCGCACCCACCAGAGACTGCACACCAGCGAGAAACCCTACATTTGTTACGAATGTGGAAAGGGCTTCCGGTACGGCTCAGGTCTCCTCAGTCATAAGAGAGTGCACATGGGGGAGAAACCGTACAGATGTGACGTGTGTGGGAAGGGCTACAGTCAGAGCTCACACCTTCAAGGTCATCAGCGGGTCCACACTGGCGAGAAACCCTACAAATGTGAGGAATGCGGGAAGGGCTTTGGTCGAAGCTCCTGTCTTCACGTTCATCAGAGGGTCCACACTGGAGAGAAGCCCTACAAGTGCACGGAGTGTGGGAAAGGCTTCAGCTATAGCTCAGGTCTGCGGAATCATCAGCAAGTGCACTTAAGCGAGAAACCTTGTAAGCAGGTGTGAGTGGAGATCTCCGGGTAGACCTCAGAACTTTCTGTTCATCCAGAGCCAACACAGGAGAAAATTGATACAGACATGATGTGTTGGAAGGGCTGCAGTAGAGGCTGGTCTGCACAGGAAGGAAGATCTGGAAGTTTGGTAAACAGGGAAAGCACTCAGGCACAAACTTCACAAACTCCAGTCTTCCAGAGTCTCTTGCATAGCGGAATAGTCCCTAAGGAAATGATGTGGCAGTGGTTTCAGGGAAAAAGAGAAACATCACATTCATCACAGGTGGCCCAGAAGGGAGTTTTTACAAATGCTAGGACTAGTAAGAATATATCGAAGGGGCAGATTATGGACACAGATTCCGTGTCGGGAGAAATACCTACAAACGGGACAAGTGTAGGAAAAAACTGTCCCCTTACTCAAAGCAATATTGTACATACCTTTTAGAAAGCAGTTTTATAAAAATTAAAAGATGATACTAACATTCATTGAGGCAAGTCACTTTTAGGCCATGGATGGTTTCAGGGATAGATGCTCTCTTGGCAGGTCTGGGTAACGTGTCTCCAACACACTATCATCGTGTTTCTGTGATTGTATTTTATCTCCTAGAGAGAAACTGCTGTCAGAGAGAGGTTATGTAAACTGCAGGAGTATTTTATCATTTTAAACAAAATCTGGGCTCTTAATTGGCATTGCATTGAATTTATAGGTTAATTTGGGAAGAACTTGCATCATTGAAATTCTGATTTTTTTTCCATTTGAAGATGCTGTTTGTTTCTACTTACTAAAGTATTTTAAATGAGCCTTCAGAAATATTATTTTAGAGATTTGAAAATTAGCTTCTGAATATTCTTAAGTATATTTCTAGGATTTTGTTTTATTGCTATCATGAATACAGTATTTTTACCATTTCATTTCATACTGGGGTTTTTTTTTTAACCTATAAGACAAATATTATAACATTTAAAAAAATCAGAAATACCATTTCTAACTCGTCAATATAGCAGTGGTAAACAGATTCACCAAAGCCACATCAGTGCGAATCTGTGGAAACATGAGCTCTTATGCACTTATTGGTGAGACTGAAAATAGGTTGTCTTTTTTGAAAATTTGTCAGTGTGTCAAGTTCAATTTGTATAACCTCTACTTCGAAGTAGCAGTCAGTGTGTAGTAATTTATACTTGGGAGATAGTTGTACATGTGGGAGAAGATGTATGTAGATGGCCAGGTTTAATAGCATCGTCTTACTCCAGCAAAAACCCACAAATCTTGATGCTCCAGTTTTAATCAGTTAAAGCACATGTAAACAAGGAGAAACCACTAAAAATATTTAGGTATACCTGTAATGACATTGAAGGTTGCTCACAAACTAGTGAACCAGGAATTTGTAAAACAGTAATTATACTACAACCCCATTTCGTTAATGTGTGTGTGTGTTTATAAAGAGAGAGAAAGGAAAAGATGTGTGAAAGGTCAGTATTATAACTGCTTATTTCTAGCAGATGGAATACTGTGTTTGCAGTGCATTCATGTACTTTTACATATTTTTATTATAAAGAGCATATATCAATTTTATAACAATAGTAAAGCTACCTATTTTTTAAAAATTAGTCTGCTGGGACGATCTTTTTTTGGTCAAAGATCTATGTTATAACCTCTATGTATTTTTTGCTTTTTCTACCATTCACTTAGCCCCTAGTACCAAAATACAAGGTATACACGAACTATGAAATTTGTGATTTAGATACTTTCAGAGGCTGCATCATTTTTGCTGGCTGGTAGGAGATGAGGTGGTCTGGATAATTGGGAGGACCAATTTGGCACTCCTGTGCTACACTCTGGCCCCTGGGACCAGTGAGCCCACAAGCCTAGCTTTGTGGAGGACAGTGGACCATGATTGCAGTCTGACTGCTGCACGTGGGTGACTCGTGACCCAAGGCACGGCCTGGGCTGAGTTCCCTTCTGCTGCCTAGGGCTGCCAGAAAAAGAGTCTAAGTTATAAGCAGACCTTGGAAATACTGCAGGTTTAATTCCAAATCAGTGCAATAAAGCAAATATAATAAAGCAAGTCACTCAATTTTTTTTTTGGTTTCCCAGTGTGTATAAAAGTGATGTTTATATTGCAGTCTATTAAGTGCAGTAGTAGTATGTCTAAAAGACAATGTACACACCTTAATTTCACAATACTTCATTGCTACAAAAAAAATGCTAACCATCATCTGAGCCTTCAGCGAGTTGTAATCTTTTTGCAATAGTTACATCAAGGATCACTGGTCACAGATCACCATGACAAGTAGAGTAATAATGAAAAAGTTTGAAATATTGCTAGAATTACCAACATGTGACAGAGAGACACGAAGTGAGCAAATGCCGTTGGAAAAATGGCATCAATAGACTTAATGCAGGGTTGCCACAAACCTCCAATTTGTAAAAAACAACACAAACAAAAAACCCTGCAACATCTGTGAAGGGCAATAAAAAAATAAATAAAACGAGGTATGCCTGTATTTTAGAAGGTGATATGTACCAAGAAGCGAAAGGGAAGGTGGAGTAAGGCAGGTGGAGAATTACTAGGGGCCTTTGCACTTTTAAATGGGAGTGCCATAGACCTCACTGAGAGTGACATTTGAGCAAAGAATAAAGACAGTTAAGTTACCTTTGGGGCCTTTGGGGAAAAGAACATACCAGCAGGGGGAACAGCGATCAGGTTTGACAGCACAAAGCCCAGTGTGGTTGGACCAGAATGGGCAAGGGAGAAAGTAATAGAAGATGAGATCAGAGAAGAGGGGCTCAAAGAGAATAAATTGACTCCAAGGTAGAGGATCTAGGTATTTATTACAGATGTTACCGAGGCACATTAAAACATCCTCCTCCCTATCCCATAAAATAAACTGTTAGGATCTGCCAAAATCAAGGATGACTCTCATCTCTGTGGCAGAGTTTACTAGATTTTTTTTTTAAATCACGGTGAAATTGAAATGTCGAGGCATCAAAAGACAAGAGACAGGCCAAAAGCATTTTACTGTTCCCTCTTTATGCCCCAAGTTGCAATGTCAAACTATAGTTAGATATTATTACTCCAGCTCCTGCCAACCGTTTGCAGATGAGGGTCTTTAATTATCTGTCTAGCCTAGGTCTAGAGTTGCCAGAGATTGTTCTCATCCATTTTGTTTGTTTGTTTGTTTTTGGTGCTTTCCTTATAGGCTAGAATTATAGGGCTCTAGTGTAATCTTTATTCGGTTTTAGGGCCCAATTCAATTTGAATCCCCATTTAAATCTAGGGCATCAAAAAGATGTTTTCTGTAATAGGAATCTTAAACTGCGAAAAAAGCATAAGTCCCAAGAGAGACTTCTCAAAGAGAATCTGAAAACTTCCCAATTTTTCGAAATTTGTTGAAACATGCCTCTTTAAAGAGAACGCCAGGCTCGTAGTATTCCCTTATAATAAAGCAGCTACTTGCTAGTTGTTACTTCTTTCTGCTTCTCCAAAGGGGAAAAAATCCTGTTTACAGGGTTATGTCAGTTCTCAAGTCCCCTGCAATGGAAACAAACCGCGAAAAAAAAATAAGTAAGTAAATTTTCATTGACAATTTGCATGCTTATATAACTAAAGGACGCGTCTACAGAAGAATCTGCAAAGATTTCCACCAATATGGTAACGAGTTCATTTCCAAGTAGTAAGATACTGACTGTGCTCTTTCCTTTTTCATTACGGGTAGAGAGTGATTTTTTAAAAATTTGTTATTAACATTTCACTATTGTTTTATCGCTATTGTCATTGTTATTATTATTTTAGAAAGGCAGAGTCCGGGTGGCCCCAGCGGCACCGTGCACCCCTGGGCAACCTGGCGTGGCCGCCGCTGCCGCGCAGGGGCTTCTGGGGATTGTAGTCACACGTTTCCTTGCGCATGCGCAATGGTCCCGGACGCGTGCAGTGGGCGGCATTGTTTCTGGCGCTGAGGTAAGTTTAGCGTGGACCGCGCCCCTTCCGAGGTGTCGCGGGGGATGGAGGTGAAGGGTGTGCAGCTATATCCCGGCCCTGTGGACTGGAGTACGAGGAGTTGGAAGCGGGGACTGGTGACTGATGAAAGGGCTCCTTGGCGGGGTGGGGCGGTGAGGGGTCCCGCCCGGCCTCCGTGGGATGGGGTGTGGAGCGCTTGCACTAGGTTTGCAAGGACTGATTCAGGTGGTGCCTCTGCAGGTTTCGGGGTAATGGCATGGACAATGTGTGCAGCCGCGGGTCGGGACTGGTGTCGGTCTTGGCACGCGCATCTCGGGACCCAGGCCGGGGTAGGGGGGGCTTTGACTCAGATTTTGGAGATACTGGTTTGAGCCTTGCTTCCCTGAATGGAGAGAGGAATTAGTTCATCTCCAATCTGGGGGACGGCTCGGACTGCTCGTTCCTCTCCCTAGTAATAAATCTGGAGTATGTCTCTGAATACAATTCGAAAAGAACTGCTCTAAATTACTAACCCGTATTCACCTCGCGTGCTGTGAGCCAGGAAGTGTAATCTTTGAGGATTATAAAACACATAGCAAATTGTAAATTGTTAAATTGCAGTTAACAAATTTGAACATTGACTCTGCCTTGGATAAAATTAAAGGATTAATGTTAGTTATTTTAGGTGTGATATTAGCATTTTTTAAACTGTTTCCTTCTCTTGGAGCTACTTAATGAAATATTTATGGACGAAATAATATGACGTCAGGGATTTGCTTCAAAATAGTATGTGAGTATGTGGGGAACAGGGAGAGGGATAGTTGAAACAAGAGTGACCACGTGTTAATTGTTTAAGCCCTGTGATTGGTGCATGGGGGTTCATTAAACTATTCTGTCTACCTCTGTGCGGTAGAAATTTCCATAATAAAATATTTGTGAAACAATTTTCCAGTTAACTATCTAGGAAGTGCCTGAAGCATAGAAAGATTGGGTGTTACTCTTAGTTGCGCATAGTATGCGGGGCCAGACCTTGGGAATTCTCCCTCAGACTAGACCTCTATGCCTGGGGAGACACTATGAGCTCCAAAGTGCAGTCAGGGCTTAAGGCCTTTCAATAAAATTCTGTAATTTTCTTCCTTAATGAAATTGTTTCGTAGGTAATTTATGTCTTTTATGTCTTTTGTGTCTTTTGACTGGGATAATTTTTTTCTTCTTTCTCTATAAATATAGGTGTATTTTTCAACATCTCAAACCTGATATTTCTAAAACTGAGCTCTTGAACCTCCCCTCCAAAACCTGCCCCTCCTCTGGTCTTCCCCCACCTCTGTAAATGGCAACTCCATCCTTCCAGTCACTGAGGCAAAGCTTCCTTTCTTGGCTGTCTTTCCCAGCCCACATGTAACAGTCAGCAGATCCTGTTAGCTGTATCACCAGTATAAATGCAGAACCCAACAACTCACTACTTCTGTTTCTAGTGCCCTGCTCCAGGGCACCAGCATCCCTGGCTGGGCTTCTGTGATAATCTCTGAACTGCTCTTCCTGCTCCCTCTCTTGCCACTGTTTGTCCATTCTTCTTTTCTTTTCTTTTTTTCCTTTTCTTTCTTTCTTTTTTTTTTTATAATTGAAATATAGCCAGTTTACAATGTGTCAAATTACAATGTGTACAGCATAATGTTTTAATCATATATATATATATATATATATATATATATATATATATACACATTTGTTTTTTATTATAGGTTACCACAAGATATTGAATATAGCTCCCTGTGCTTGCTATACAGTAGAAACTTGTTTATCTATTTTATATGTAATAGTATCTGCAAATCTCAAACTCTCAATTTATCCCTTCCTACTCCCTTTCCCCCTGGTAACCATATGTTTGTTTTCTATGTGAGTCTGTTTCTGTTCTGTAAATAAGTTCATTTTTGTCATTTTTTAAGATTCCACACATAAGTGATAGCATATGATAGTTGTCTTTCTCTGTCTGACTTAGTATGATAATCTCTAGGTTCAACCATGTTGCTGCAAATGGCATTATTTCATTTTTTATGGCTGAGTAGTATCCCATCATGTGTGTATATATATATATATATATATATATATATATATATATACACACACACACACCACAATTTCTTTATGCAGTCATTTGTCGGTGGACATTTAGATTGTCTCCATGTCTTGGCTATTGTAAATAGTGCTGCTATGAACAATTGGGTGCACATATCTTTTCGAATTAGAGTTTCCTCTGGATATTTGCCCAGGAATGGAACTGCTGGATCATATAGTGATTCTATTTTTAATTTTTCAAGGACTCTCCATACTGTTTTCAAGAGTGGGTGCACTAAATTACAGTCCCACCCACAGTGTCGGAGGTTCTGAAAAGCAAGGGTCTGGAGGCATCATGTGCTGCGTATCTTTGGCTTCCCACCTCCAGATCCACTCTCCACTTTCCACCTGCTACCTGAGAGGCCGCCATTGCCCTCTGGCCTTGCTTGTCTTTGGCCAATGGGCAGTCACAACAGGAGAACTTGGAGAGAGGGAGACAAGTGACCTGGGGTGTCCTGTCCCCCAGTTCTCTCTCAGCTGGGTTGCCCCAGGTTGGCTGCGCTTCTCAACAAAAAGTTACAGCTCCTCAGGTAGCCTTGTCCACGCAGCCCTCTGTTCCAGTCTCCCCTTGCCCCTTCAGACCCAGGTGCAGTCGTAGCATCTTCCTGTCACTTCCAGGGCAGTGCCTTATCCCCTGTGATTTCCTGACACCCAGCCCACAGCAATGTAAGTCATCTGTTAAACTCCTCTCTAATCTGGACATGCCATCTTGTTCCTACCAGGACTCTGACTTTAAGGCAGGGAGGGCCCGAATCCAGAAGTCCAGGAAACCAAACCCCCTCCCACATAGGTGTATGTGGGTGCATGTGTGTATATGTGGGCGTGTCAATCAACCTGCCCCACTGCTGGCTCTCAGGAGAGAGCAGATTCTGGAAGAGGGGAGCCTGGCGTGTTTGCGCACGTACCTAGTGTATGAGAGCGATTCCTTTTATGCATTTTTTAATGTCAAGAAACGTTGGTGCCTGTTTGAGAAATAGTGGGATCTTCACCAGTTAAAGCAGCTAAAAGACTAAGCCTTGGTTATTCCTTCAGGACTTAGGGTCTCTTGACAGGGTTAGGGAGAAATAATTCTTGGTAGATTTTAACTATTATAAAACAATGTGACTCGCACTGACCTGAGGAGTTGAAGAGATCTTTGTTGAAGCCCAGAGTAAGGGTGATTCATGCTGTCTCTTAAAGGCAGGAAAGGAGGGGAAAGAGTCCAAGGACTGGCCAAGGATTGGGATATTTCATATCCCATTAACCTGAATCTGTCACCCTGGGCGGTACTCGAGGCTTCAAAGGGTGGCCAGCAAACCGGTGCCAGTCAGAGAATTAACTGTTAGCAGTCTGTGACCAGATTATTTCAGAACTTCAGTGTAAACCTTTAAAAATCTATGTAGCAATTCCAGTCACTGTATGATTGATTAAACCAGTAATTTAAAAATTGGACTTCTAATTTGTATGCCTTTTTGCTTCCTTTTTCTAAAAATTTCTTTTTCACTCTATTTTACCAAAAGATTAGTCCATGACAGGCTGGAAATAAAAATGAAAATAACATGAAACAGGTTCTTTACCCCAGGAGGTTGAAGAAGTACCAACTGAGAGGACAGAGACATAGTTTTTGGTTTTGAATCTCTTAATCTTGGGAGTTTCCACAGCGCCCAAAGCAGCAACTGTATACAGTAAGTTTCCCCTCAAAGGCCAGAGGTCACTGGGTTTACAGGGTTTATCAGACAGGAGATAAACAGCCCAGTCAAATGGGGTAACCTGAGTGAGAAAAATGTCCAGATCAGAAGGAACCAATATTCATCCACAACTTGGGAAACCCTTGGTCTCATGGGTTCTTTCCCCTTTGCAGTTCTGCTGCCTTCTCTGGCCCCTGCCCTTTCTAAGAAGACAGTATGATTAAGTTCCAGGTGAGTTTAAGTTTCCTTCCTTTCTCTTAAATGCCACATCCATTCTGAGGAGCTGGATTATCTCTGTTTTCATAATGGAAGTCAGAAATTTTTGAGCGACTACTACGTGGTAGGCACTTTACCTTCCTTATAACAAGCTGTGAGAGGCAGTGTTTGGAGAAACGAAGAAACAGGCTCAAGGATGTCAGGATGTCTGGTTCAGTGCTGCTCCAAGTGCAGTTTGCATTCCAGTGCCAGTCAGTGAGCTGCTTGTCACTGGTCCACGAGAGGCAAGTACAGAAATCAAGAGTGAGCGGTCAGAAACTCTTAGAGCGATTTGGTATTGCCCCAGCATCAGAGGGCATGGTCAGTGTACTTGAGCACGCTCTGCGTAGTCAGGTGTGAGTGGGTTTGTATCAGTCGGGGTTCAACCAGTGAATCAGAATCAGTAGGAGATCAAGATTAAGAGATTTGTTATAAGGAATTGGCTGATGCAATTGTGGGGGCTGGGAAAGTCAGAAATGCTGTCTGGCAGCCCCTTAGGAAGGGCACGTGGGAACTCTTGACCCAATGAAACTGCTGTGGGCAAGTGGAATTTCTTCTTCTCTGAGGGAAGCCCCAGTTCCGCTCTCAAGGACTTTCAGCTGATTGAAGCAGGCCCACCCCAATTATCTAGAATAACCTCCCTTAAAATCAACTGATTATGGACTTTAATCACATCCACGAAATATCTGCACAGCAACGCCTTGATTAATGTTTGATTCAATAACTGGGGGCTGTAGTCTAGCCAAGTTGGATACATCAAAAAGACCATCACAGAGTGGAGCAAGGATTTTTTTTTTAATCATGAACAATGTTTTAATTATGAAAATACACAAAAAGAGGAAATAGTCCTATGACCCTCTGTATCTAACACCTGTCGTGCAGTTTCAACAGTTAACGTGTTGCCACATTTGCTTAATTTGTCTCTTTCTCCCTTTTCTTGATGCTTTCCCAAAGCATCTTGAGAGATTTTAAAGAATAATGCAAGGAACATGTTATTTAATAGTGTGCTTTTTTTTTTCTTTTCTGAATGTATCACTTTCTTAAAAGTACCTGATTATATGCAGCTAAAATAAATGAGCTCACACTTTCACTCTCTGCCTGGAAACTGTCTTTCTCAAGCTAACAAATTCATTGGGGGCACCCTCCATCTTCTGTGTCACTGCCAGAAACAGTTTTATAAAATGTCTCATGGCTGCATCACCCAGGTAACCATTTTCCCAGCCTCTTCTATAGTTTCCTCAGCTCTTGCAGCCTGACCCCAAAGCCAATGCCATAGGTATTTGGTGGCACTCCACTCGTGGTAAGGCTTTGTCCTGGTTAATCTCGGATGTGTTGGACGTTGGCAGAGAGGCAAGAGAGCAAGCAGAAACATACAAGACCCCTTAAGTTCTCCACTGAGAATTAGAACAAGTCATGTGGCCAAATCCAAAGTCAAGGGGGCAAGGAAGTAGTCAGGTCCTTTAGTGGAACTGGGAGCATGAGAGAGAATATTTCAAAATAGCAGTCTCATTTACCACACACTCCTATATATTCCAGTATGTATTTCTACAAACAGAAATGGACCAGTGAGATTACCAGTAATTCTTTGGTATCATCTAAAACCCAGACAATAATAGAATTTCCCCCCGATGATCCCCAAAACGCTTCTTTTTGGTGTCCTTCAATGTGTTCCTCTTTCCACAGTATTTCCCGTAAGTGGAGGCACTCGATGCTTGAGTAGATTCAGGTTCAAGCTCTTACAAGGGCACTTCATTGATGGTGCTGTGTGCTAAGGAAAGAATTTGAAGATTTTTCTTTCATATTTATTGGTCTGTAAATTGCTTTTGTTACTATTTTTGAACTGTCCTTGTACCTGAACCCTATGGCAGTCTCTGCATAGGATCCTGGCAAGGGATCCACCAACCTGCAAGGGTGGTAGGGAACTGGGTGTTTTATTTTCCCCAGACTCTGTAGTTGCGGCCAAGAAGGGGAAAGGGGGATCGCTGGGACAAGTTTCCACTCCTCCTTGCTACAGCGTCTGTGCCATCCAGGCTGTAGGGCATCCGTGTGTATTTCCTGGCTCGCTAGCTCCAGCTCCATGTCCTCCCCTAGCTTTGCAGAATCCCTCCAGCACTCTGCAGTGTCTGGGCCTAACATCTAGCTAGTTGTCAAATTTGAAGCGTGATTCGCAGTCCCAGCTCTCACATTACAAGATGTGGTTTAAAAGTGAAGGATTGGAACAGAAAGACAGCAACTTCACGACTGGCACAGTTTCCAACTTTGCTCGCCTTCCAGGGGTCATCTGCGTGGATGATGAGTGTGGCATGTGCTTGATGTTTTAGAAACCGTGACCTTCAAAGACGTGGCTGTGGTCTTTACCGAGGAAGAGCTGGCACTCTTGGACAAGGCCCAGATAAACCTGTACCAAGATGTGATGCTGGAGAACTTCCAGAACCTTGTCTCAGTGGGTGAGGACAACGACCCCCTGTAACTAAGCCTCAGACCCCTGGTCCTGTTTGCTCAAGCGATCAGCTTCCAACCAGATAGAATATATTCCAGTTGGAACACAAAGGGAAACTCTGGCCACCAAAGAGAAAACTCCTAAGAGGTGCAGGGTCTCATGTGCAGATGACACCCTGCAGTTAATGAGTTTTAGCAGATAAACGTGAGCAGGTGGCCCCTTGCGAAGTGTTGGTGAGGGAGCTCTCCTTGACTCTGCAGGCCCTGGTCCATGGGCATCTGATGCAGGCGGCGAGCCTAATCTGACCTCCTCACACGTTTAAGCTCTCATTCTTTCCTCTTGTTACTCTGAATGAGATTGAGAAAGTTCACACGTTCCCAAGGCCATGTCCCTTGGTTGCTTTTGGAAAGAAACCAAAGTTCTGAACAAACTCGTGTTAAAGGAACCAAATTAGGATCTGGTCTGTAGTGAGTGCAATATACATGCCAGCTCAGGTGCTGACTTGCTATTATTGCCTCCCTTTTACAAAGGAAGCAGTTGAGGCACAGAGTAGACAGGTGACTGGCCTAGGAGCATGTAAGAAGAACTAGAATTTAAACCTTCCCAGTCTGGCTCTAGACCCTGGGCTTTCTTTCAATAACCATGTGACGCTAAGTACCGCTATGACTAGAGATTACAGACACAGCACTCCTTGGTCTAAATCTGCAGGATGCAACCCCATTGGTGAGTCCTGAAATCCAGTTACTGTGTCTTAACTAGCAGTTTTTAAAAAGCAAAATAGATTAACGGACTAGGGGGTAAGGTGAAGCTCAAGTTGGTAGAGTGCATGGTTAGCATGCACGAGGTCCAGGGTCCAATACCCAGTACCTCCATTAAATAAATAATTACATAAACCTAATTACTGCCTCCCCCCCTAAAAAATAGAGAGTTGACAGAATAGATCAATGGACTAGAACACGAAAGAATTTGTCAGAATATGTGGCACCCAGTAAGGTAAGTATCAGTTGATAAACCTGTTTCAGTTTCTGGCCTGTGTCGATGTGTACGTACTGGGTGACAGTATAAATGCTTTTCTTAACTGTGGGCACCATCAGAATAGTTGAAAAACTCCCATTTTAAGCCTGTTCCCTTCTTCTCTGACACCACTTTATGAACTCACGTCACTCAATAAAATGACTCACAAGCTACTTTGAACCAGAGGCGGTGTCCAAATGGTCTTGACCGTAGTATTTGTGACATTTTGAAGCCTATTTTGGGTGCCCAGGGTGTGACCATCCTCTTCTGCCTCGACCCCCTGTTTGTTATGACCCCTTTAGTACAATCTCACTTCCCTGGGTACCAGGCCATTGACAGTTCCACACAGCCCATTCTCGTAGCCATGGCTGTTTGAGACTCTGCAGTAACCTTGAAGAGGAGAAGTTAAAGGAATTGGAGTGCAGGATCTTGGTGGACTCTAGCTCTTCCTGAAGCTAGAGAACCTCAGGGAAGATAAACAAGAAGTCTCATATTTCACTGTATTATCCCCATTTCAACCTCCACTGCTGCTTTTGGCCCACCACGTACAGTTGTGCAGGTTGTACACAAACCTACAGATAGTTCTAACCCTATCGAACAGTGATGTAAAGGAAGGGACATTGTCAGGGGACAGGAGTTGTTGCTTGTTTCCACAACCTTCTACGGTATCCTGGAAGGTCCTCGTGATTCTCTGTCTCTCACCACGTCCAGGACTCCATTATTACATACATTACATGAATCATATGGGAGCCTTCCCCCTCCCTTTTGTAGCAAAACGATTAAAGGCTTTTTACCGACTACTTTTATAGCAGAGAGGTGAATTTCTTCCTTCATAAATTGTATCCAAGATTTCTTTGAATTCCAGGATTTCCCTGCAAAACCTGGTTTTTAACTAGCAGCTCACAAATCAGAATTACTGGGTTTCTAATTGTTTCATATATGACTAGAAGCCAGTGGCAACTTCTCACGCCATCCCACGTCACTTCCTCACAGCCTTTGTATAGATGGTTTACTCGTTCGCTTAGCCAAATTCTCTTTCTTCTCACAGGAGACAGGATTAAAAACAACATTTCGAATCTTCAGGAAAAAGGGTTGAGTTACCTCTCACAAGAAGTGCTGTACTTTTGGCAGATTTGGAAACAAAGGATCAGTGAATTCACTGTGAGTCAGGATTACGTCTTGAATCTTCAAGGAGGTCATCCCCAGTATTTAGAAAGAGATATTTCCCTCCGTGAAGAGTGGGCAGGAGTGTCTTTTCAGGTTTCTGAACGTGACAACTATGTAATAAATGCCATTAGTTTAGAAAATCAAGACATTACAGCTTGGAAAGGCCTGACACAGGCCCTTACCCCAGATTCTTGGAAGAAAGCCAACATGATGACTGAACCCCAGAACTCTCAGGGGAAATATAAGAGAATTCCTACAGAAGAGGAATTGTGTGGATGTGCTCGGTGTGATGAAGGCTTCATTCAGACCTCAGATAATTGTGATGATTCCCGAGAATGTAAAGAAGAGGGAGCTTATAGATACATCTCTGACTGTGGGGAGAACTTGGTCATTAAGTCAGCAATCAAACACAGTAACGTGGTCCACGCGATGCAGCTTTTCAGCTGTAATAACTGTACAGTGGGCTTTGTAGATGAAGCAGATGCTCGTGTTCATCACAGCGCCCACAGAGGAGAAACATCTAAATGTGACCAGCATGGAAAGGACTTTAGTCCTAGCTCAGATCTTATTGTTCATCATAAACCCCATTCAGGTGAGAGACCTGGTGAATGGCAGGCATGCGCTAAGAGCTGCAGACAGAGCTCAGACATTCCCGGGAGTCAGAAAGGCTCCTCGGGAGACAAACCCTATAAATGCATCGAATGCGGCAAAGGCTTTCGGCGCAACTCCTCTCTTCACAACCATCACCGAGTCCTCACGGGGGACATGCCCTACCCATGTGACGTGTGCGGGAAGGGATTTGGGTTCAGGTCCCTCCTGCGTATCCATCAGGGAGTCCACACAGGGAAGAAGCCCTATAAATGCCAAGAGTGTGGGAAGGGCTTCGATCAGAGCTCCAACCTCCTTGTCCACCAGAGAGTCCACACTGGAGAGAAACCCTACAAGTGCAGCGAGTGCGGGAAGTGCTTCAGTTCAAGCTCCGTCCTCCAGGTCCACTGGAGACTGCACACGGGGGAGAAGCCCTACAGGTGCGGTGAGTGCGGGAAGGGCTTCAGCCAAAGCACACACCTGCACATTCACCAGCGGGTCCACACCGGGGAGAAACCCTACCAATGCAGCGTGTGCGGGAAGGCGTTTGCCTACAGTTCGGTGCTGCACACCCATCAGAGAGTTCACACGGGAGAAAAGCCTTACACCTGCCAAGTGTGCGGGAAGGGCTTCAGTTACAGCTCCTATTTTCACTTGCATCAGAGAGATCACAGCAGGGAGAAACCACACAAATGCAAGGCATGTGGGAAGGGCTTCAGTCGGAACTCAGACCTTCACGTTCATCTCAGAGTCCACACCGGAGAGAGGCCCTACCAGTGTAAAGAATGCGGCAAGGGCTTCAGTCGGAACTTTTACCTTCTTGCCCATCAGAGAGCGCACAGGGAGGAGATGGGACATAACGTGTCACGAGCTTGGCCAGGCTCAGGAAATACATTGCTCGGACCATCTCACTCATCCAAGGCTACACAAGAGGACAGAAACATTATAAATGTAGAGAGTCCAGGTTCCATCAGGAAAACAGGAGCCACTTGATGTTTTCCAGATGATGGAGGCTTACTCGGCCAGTAAGAGGGCAGGGGAGGAGCAACGAATGGGGACACTGCCACTCGTGATGTCAGCTGGCAGCACTGAAGGAGGTGGTCCTTAAGAGCATTCCAGCAGGGGGAGGGTATGGCTCAGTGGTAGAGCACGTGCTTAGCATCCACAAGGTCCTGGGTTCAATCCCCGGTACCTCCATTAAACAAACAAACAAACCTATCTAACCCCTCTGAAAAAAAAGATCATTTGTTTAAAAAAAAAAAAAAAAAAGAGCATTCCCGGAAACTCCTGTGGATCTCAGCGAGTGCCCAGAAGCTCCCATCAACGGTCATGTGCCGTGGTGGCAAAGACAGTTATTCTTGATAGAGGGACAATTTGTGGCAGTGGCAATAGTTAGAGGTCAAATGTCTATGAATAGGTGAGCCCGGGCAGGAAATTCTAATTGGGGTGAGGATAGCAAGAGCTTCAGTCCAGCCATGATCTTTAGGTGTTTTAGTTTTTGTTTGCTTTTAAAGAGTCCCCACTAGAAAAATACTCTCTGTGAAGAATATTCAAAAAGCGTGCTCAGAAACGAAACCTAGTCTACCAGCGTGGTAAGAATTAGTCCATACTCATGTTTTCAAAACCGTAAGATTCTCCACACAGGAGAGAAGCTCTACAGACGTGATATTTTAAGGATGTGGCAGAGACAGAGATAAGTATTCATCGGACTTGCTCTGTTTCCTGGGCCCAAAGGGAGACCCCGTTTCCTAGGAATCCTGGCAAGGGATTATGCAAGGGCCCACGTGATTTGAGTTCCAACCAATGGAGTGTAAGCAAAAGTGATAAAAGATGCTTCCAGGCCTGCCCCGTACAGACATCTTGTGAGGTCCCCCAGGCTTCTCTTCCCTGTCACATTGTAGGCTGTTTGTCCCAGTCTGGAATGATGGAATCTGACCTGTGTAGGACTTTTTTTTTTTTTCAAGTGAGAAATAAACATTTCTTGTGTTAACACTACTCAGACTTTGGCAGTTTATTTGTTACTAACATTGCCTAGGCCATGCTGACTAATACAGAGGGATTTAATAGCAACGTATTTCACGTTCCCTGGAATCCACATAAGAAAGCAACCTTATAATTCAGAGTTCAGAATTTTTCGATATTTAAGGCTCTCTGTGGCAGTGCAGGCATTTAAATGGTGTAGATAGAACTTCTTCAGGGAGAATCTTCATTCATTGGTGTGTACATAAAAAGGAAGTATTCCAGACAATATGCATTTAGTACAGCTTTATCAAAAATGCAGTCTATCAACATAAGAAATCCCGTGCAGCTGAAAAACTCTACAATGTATAGTGAAAAAGTTTGTCAGCGCACATGTTAAATGCAACTAACAAATGGTGTCCTACAAATCGTCTTAATAAAATTAAGTAAAAATAACATTTACTGAAGTGAGTAACAACTTACAGAAGGCCAAGGTGGGGGGTGGGGCTTAAAAAAAAAGGCAAAAGTGTTCACTGGCAGACTCGGACACCACTGTTTGTCAACAGTGTTGTTTAATAATGTTTTTAGAAGTTTTTAGAAGGTGCTCATTTTGTCAAGTTTCCACCAAAATTGTGATTTAGTTTGGGATTATAGTTGGATTTGGGAGGAGATACCTTTACAGTATCTTTATTCATCTTCAATAATAATGTCTCTTTTTTTTTGTATCTTAGTTTATTTGTAAATTTCTTCATTTGGATCATGTTTTATTCCTAGTTTTTCGTACATTACATTTTCATACTAGTTATGGTTTGTAAACGGAACAACCATTCAGATGCAAATAAAACCGTCCCTGAAGTGTTACCTTCTTACTGACCCAGGTGGGCAGTAGTGAACAATGAACAAAACTCAGTGTCAGTAAGGGAGTAGTAAAAATTCAGCTTTCTTACATAAGTTGATGGGGGAGAAAAAAACAGGTATAACATTTCTGGAGAGAACTTTGTCTATATGTATCAAAGCGTATAATTAGCATTGCCTTTGAATCACTAATCCTGCTTCAAATTTATCTTTAACACATAATTGCACAAGTTGGAAAAGATGGTTTAAATAGGGAACATCTAAGAATATTTGCAATAATAAAAATTACGATCAACTAAAGGTTCAGGAATAAGAGATTGAGCAAATTATGGTATCCCCATATAATGGAATAACATACACCATTAAAAATGACCTAGACCTATAAAAATTTTCACATATTGTTTGGAGAAAAAAAATCAAGTTTTAAAATATAAAAGTATGACCCATGATTGATACACAAGATTTTTAGAATGCAGAGCAGCACTGGGAAGCACCTCCCTCCCCCACTCTACACTTCACTTTTCAGTGTTGTTTGAAGAGTTGTTCAGAGGATTGAACCCATATGGGGAGACGCCTAACATGGGAAATGCTGTCCCGGGGCTATTTTCCCTTCACATGCTTGAGGTAACAATTTTGTTATTAGACACTCAGCAACTCTTATACAGTGTTTTGTTTTGTTTAGTTTTTTCCCCATGATAGATTGCCAGTAGAACTCAGGCTGGAGAGGGTGAGTTGTTTGGGGAAAGCAACTCAAGTAATGGAGGATTTGCTTTAGAGAGAGGCTGCTGGAGATGGAAGGCAATGGGCTTGATCCATCACTGGATGGTGGCTGTAGTTAGCTCCTTGCATGGGTAATTACTACAGATGGGCCAATAGGAGAGCCAGCTGTCCTCTCACTAGATGGCCTTCCTTGTGTCTGTCTGCTCATCATGCTATGTTTCAGGCCAGTCCTTGGCTTGCTGAACCTTATCCTTGACGCCTATATAACCTAAAGTTTCCTGAGCTACTGACCTCAGCTGGGACTTCAGGAGTGGCAGTGGTTGCAGTTAAGTCCAGGGGCAGTATCCCAGTTACTAATTCATTGTCTTTCAGCTCCAAATTCACCCTTCAGTACATACTCTGTGATAATGAAAGAAATTGCTCTGAGCATTTCTCCTTTGCAGTAAATGATGTTAAGCTTTCAGTAGAGGGTGTCAGAAGAAAGCCGCGGGAGGAAGAGGTCTCCTGCTGTTTGTAGCAGCTGCTCAGTGGGTCGGTACAGTGGGTGCGAGGACATCTTCCCCTGGACCTCTGGACTTGGGCCTTGCACACTCCAGGCTTTCTACCCACACATGCACAACCATTCCCTCTACACATCCACGTACGTAGTCACTGGCTGTGGTTCCTCTGTTCCCCAAATGGATGATGCTGTTGGCACCACCCCTCCTCCTGCACACCTGTGCATCCCACCACTAGTTGCAGCTTGCCTACGAACCACCTACATCCTGGAATATTGCTTCCTCCTTGACCCACAACTAGGGACCAACTCTGACTTGGGCAAAACAGAAAACTTCTCTGCCATCCAGTAGGCTGCAGCTATATCTTCATAAAGTCTGAACTCCAGCCTTTGGGAGAGGGTGTCCCTTCCAAGCTAAGTGCTCCCTCTGATACTCTCTCTCAGCATCAGGGTACTATATAGAGTTTTAAAATATTGTATAGTTTCTCTTCAAAATTTAATAATTCCTTCTATTAGACTTCTTTTTAAATCATTGTGTGGTTTCTGTCTCCTTATTGGACACAGACTGATCCGGTGACAACTGTAATAGCCATTTCAGTGGGAGTGTGGGGTCAAAGAGGACAGTGAGTTTCATGTCATTCAATAGTATGAGGGAGAAAGTTCTAGAAATATATTCTTTGACAGTCAGCCTTTTGCAGGATAGTTGTAGTTGTAGATAGTTGTAGACATTAAGGGCTTGGAAGAGTGGCCTCAACACCCAGAGGCAAACTGGAAGATGTGATCAGAAACCTGGTGTGGGAGATCTTGGTAAACAGGTTTCTTACACCTGATGTGGACAGATTGCTATTCTAGGGGATAAATTTTCAGCTGGATGAGATTACCTACTATCAATAAGGCAATATAAATATAGTAAAAGAGTACGTGAGAGGTGAAATTCAGAGTAATCATGGTTTAATATTTACAGGGAAAAAATATATATACACCTTTTCATTATAGGCCATTACAAGGTATTGAATATAGTTCCCAGTGCTATACAGTAAGACCTTGTTGTTTATCCATGTTATATACAGTAGTTCATATCTGCAAATTCCGAACTCCCAATTTATCACTTACCACCCCCTTTCCCCCTAGTAACCATAAGTTTGTTTTCTATGTCTGTAAGTCTGTTTCTATTTGGTAAGTAGGTTCATTTGCGTCTTTTTTTTTTTTTAAGATTCCACATATAAGTGATATCATATGGCATTTTTCTTTCTCTTTCTGGCTACTTAGTGTGACGATCTCCAGGTCCATCCATGTTGCTGCAAATGGCATTTTTTTTCTTTTATGGCTGAGTAGTATTCCATTGTATAAATATACCACATTTTTTTTTAGCTTTTAAAATATTGACTTTTATTATTGTTTTTATTTATATTCAACTGTTCCACACCTGCTTTTGAACACCTTAACTGAAGTTTGCTTTTATACCACATTTTCTTTATCTTGTCATCTGTCAGTGGACATTTAGGTTGCTTCCATGTCTTGGCTATTGTAAATAGTGCTGCTGTGAACACTGGGGTGCATATATCTCTTTGAATTAGAGTTTACTCCAGATATGTGCCCAGGAGTGGGATTGCTGGATCTTAAAGTAAGTCTGTCTTCAGTTTTTAAAAGAATCTCCATACTGTTCTCCATAATGGCTGCAGCAATATTACACTCCTACCAACAGCATAGGAAGTTTCCTTTTTTCCCACACTCTCCTCTTCTTTTTTCATATTTCAAGCCTCTCTAGTCTCTATTTATGGGGTAGTTTCTTGGAATGGGTAGGTGGGTAGGTAAACAGAATTTGCTTTGGTTGAGTTTGCTTTGTTTATATCACGTTTGAAAGAAAAAAAAGAAAGAAAAAAGGGAGAGGGCCAAGCTCGACTAACAGTATAGAGTTGATTTATACTGACTATCCTAAAGACAATACTGCTTATCCAAATACTTACTACCGAAAAGGGAAAGGGCTGCCCCGCAGGAGATTCAGGAATTGTAGTTCAGAAGATTCAAAGCATCAGACAGTTGCGCTCCAAAAAGACACCTTTAATGCATGTTCTGCTGGAGAAAACACATAAGTATATGGTAGAGCGCTCTATGTTTGGAAGCATTTCGGCTCCAGTAAGGCTGGGTTTCGGAATTCATTCCGCACCAGGAGGCTGTGAAATACAGTCAAGACTGAGTACAGCAGCCAGCCCTTCCGCCCTAGGAAGGCGACGAACTGCCTGGGAATTCTGGGAAGTGTAGTCCGGGAACACCGTAGTTGGGTAACTTCCGCTACAGGCGGCCGAGGCTGTGTCCCTGCTCCCTACTGGTATTCTGGGAAGCGTAGTCCAGGAGGTCTCTGTAGCCAGAGTCACTTCCGGCCCAGGTACGCGAGGCCGCGGCCTTCGTTCCTCTCTGAAAGGTGAGCCCTCCCTTCGCCGGGCCTTTTCCCCCGACGTCCACACTGACCTTTCTTCGCTTTGTTGTGGGCCCATAGCTACCCAGCCCTCAAGCTTGGGGAAGGAATCCGCCTAAGGCAAAGGGCGGGTTGATGCTCCCTTTGAATGAGCCTGTTGGAGCGTGGGGCGGTTGGAGCATCCCGGGTTTAGGGCCCGGGCCGGGGCCGTACGTCGCTGGGGTTGAGGGGCTCCTGGGTTCTGTACTTTCCCGACTCTTAACCCGACCACCAGCCCGCGCTGCTGCTTCCTAACAGTGCAGTATTCGGCGAGTATCTAAATGTCTCTGCCTCTGTTTACTCTTCTTTAAAGTTGGCGTTAAATGTGTCTGCCTAATAAGGCTATTTTGTGAGTTAAATGATAAGATACAGGAAAAGACTTAGAACAGGGGCTTGCTTGTGGTTAAGAAATACGCCTCTTGTTACTAGTATTTTTTAATTTCCCAAGAAGCGCTCAATTCCCTGAAAGCTTCTGGAAACTTGGGATGGGGTCAGACCTCCTGCCGCAGTGTGCCTGGCGCATCTCAGATTCCCTGAAGGAAGCGGGGCTGTACCCTAATACCTAATGATTTTTTTTTTATTTAAATTTTAAGTTTTGGAGGAGGTGACTCCTAGCTGTTGTCTGGGGCGTCCACAGTAATTTATGCGGGAATGCTGATGAAGTTCTGATTTCTCCCAGCCTCCTTTCCTTTCCCAGCCTTGACTTCTTGAAAAAGGCTGCAGCGAGAAGGGGAATGACCCTTTGGCTCCAGGCAGCAGAGCCTCACCTGAGTAGGACTTAGCATCCTTCTTCCTCTTATGTCACCTCTTCTCAGGGGAGAAGATACTCCTTCACTCCTGGGCAAATGCTTCTGCTACAAAGTTGCCCTGTTATTTATTGGATAAATGCAGGAAGGGATGGGGGAGTACTTGGGCATAAGTAATAATGATAATATTTAAACATTTAGTGGAAACATTATTCTAGGAGTTTTGTATGACTGAAACATATTTAGTCCTCACAAGAGCCCTGTGGGAGCTGGGGATACTGTTATTCCCATGTTGAAGATGAGGAAACTGAGTCAAAGACAGCATAAGTTGTTTATCCTGGGTCACACAGCTGGTAACAGGCTTAGCTGGGATTTAAATTTAGGTAGTTTCAATCTGCTGCTTTAGTTCTTAATGTGTTTAATGTCAGGTTGAGAATGCATGTTTGGATTTTTGTAGAGGCTTTGAAAACTGAGTTTTTGTTGACTTTTTTTTTTAGCCATTTGCAATTTAATTGTATTCCACCATCTCTCAGATTACTGAAATGCTTATGAACAATTATTTTCATGATCTAAGACAAAGTTCCTAAGAAACACATTGATGGGAATGATAATAATTAACATTTATTGTTACTTGTGTTTTACAACTAGGCAGTGTTTCCAGTGATTTACAGTTATTAATCTATTTCTCATTAGCAAACCTATCACTACCCTCATTTTATAAATGAGAAGCAGTTTTTTTTTAAACCAATTATCATTCAGTAAAATTGACTGATTTTTTCCTTTTGTGGGTACAGTTCTATTAATTTTACCACAGGTAAGGATTTGTATGATCACCACTGTTGTCAGGTACAGAACAGTTCCATCACCCCCAAAATTCCCCTTCTATTTTCCTTTTATAATCATCCCTCACTGCAACCACTATAACCCTGTAGGTTTGTCTTTTCGAAAATGTCATGTAAGTGGACTTGTACCGTCTGTTATCTTCTAAGACTGGGTTCTTTCACTCAGCATAATGCCTTTGACATTCTTCCAAGTTGTTGTGTGTATCAGTACTTCATTTGTTTTATTTTTGTTTGGGGAGGTAATTAGATTTGTATATTTATTTGTTTGTTAATTTTTTAATGGAGGTACTGAGGATTGAACTCAAGACGTCATATATGCTAAGCATGTGCTCTAACAACTGAACCACCCTCCCCCCGTACTTCATTTGTTTTTATTACTGGTTAATATTACATTATGGATATACCATAGTTTATCCATTCACCTGTTGAAGAATATTTCACGTTTCTAGTTTTTAGCAGTTATGAATAAGCTGCTGTAAACATTTGTGTATAAGATTTTGTATTTATTTCTCTGGTTAATTCGTAACTAGGAATGGGATTGCTGAGTCATATGGAAAATACCTGTTTCACTTTGTAAGAAGCAGCCAAACTGTTCTCTAGGGGATCTACCCTTTTGCATTCCCATTAATGGTACATGAGACTTGCACTTGCTCCATATCCTTGTCAGCATGTAGTATTGCCTTTTTAAAAAATTTTAGCCATTATAGTAGGCATGTGTTGGTATCTCATTGTGACTTTAATTTAAAAG
The DNA here is from genome assembly GCF_048773025.1 of Camelus bactrianus. Taxonomy (NCBI): domain Eukaryota; kingdom Metazoa; phylum Chordata; class Mammalia; order Artiodactyla; family Camelidae; genus Camelus; species Camelus bactrianus. Next base: position 9,683,060 of record NC_133547.1, read on the forward strand.
ATGTTCAAGAGATGTATCTTTTCTTCAGCTTAATTGACTTTGCTAAGTTGTTTGTTTATATGTTTGGCCCAGTTTTAAATTGGGTAATTGGGTTGTGTTTTCCTTATTGTTGATTTTTGAGAGTTGTTCATATATTCTGGATATTAGTCCTTTATCAGATACGTGATTTGTAGATATTTCTTCTCAGCTTATAGCTTGTCTTTTCATTCTCTTAACAGTGTCTTTTGCAGAGCAAAAGATTGTAATTTCAATGAAGTTTTATTTGTCAGTGTTTTCTTTTATGAATTCTGCTTTTCATATCTAGGAACTCTGCCTAACTCCAAATCAGGAAGATTTTCTCTTATATTTCCTACTGGAAGTAGTGATATCTACTCTTTCATTCCTAATATTGGTAACTTTTGTTATCTCTCTTTTGTCCTTTGCCATTCTTGCTAGAGTTTTTGTTATTGTAAAAAAAATTAAAAACTTCAATTTCATTGATTTCTACTTTTACCATTATTATTTCCTTTCTTTTGTTTGACTTGGGTTTATTTCGCTTCTGTCTTCTAGTATCTTAAGTGTACATTAGAAGTTTCTTCTAATAAGTTGAACAAATCCAAAACAGGATAAACTCAAAGCAATCCAAGCCCAGGCACATCATAATCAAACCACTGAAAACTAAAGACAAAGAAAGAAACTAGAAAGCAGTCAGAGAAAAAGAATGCATTACCTTTGTGCTCTAGTTGTTATATTTTTCATGTTTACACTTTGAAAACCCTATTGGTGTTTTAATTTTTGCTTCCAACAGCAAAATATATTGCAAAGAACTCAAGAGAAATGTCATATTTTCCTGAACATTTACTGTTCTGTTGCTCCTCCTTCCTGATAATGCAAATATCTTTCTCTCATTTCCTTTGAAAATTTTCCTTTACTAGTCCTTTTAGAGCAAGTCTGCTCCCTATGAATTCTTAGTTCATCTGAGAATATCATTATTTCACGTTCATTCCTGAATATTTTTCTAAACTATGTCCTTAGTATACAATTCTGCTTTGACAATTCTTTTCTTTCACTACTTTAAAAGTATAATGCTGTTTTCTTCTTGTCTCCCTGGTTTCTAATGAGAAATATGGATTCATTCAAGTCATTGTACCCCTGTAGGTAATGCATTGTTTTTCTCTGGCTACTTTCAAGCCGCATCAGCAATTGGGAGCTGTATATAAAGGCAGATCCTTGGATCTAGTCCCAAACCAAATTATTTAGAATTTTGAGGGGGTGGGATCAAGGATCTTCCTTTTAATGGAAACCAGGTGATCATTATGCACTTTAAGTTTGGACAAGTGCTCGTTAAACAGCCTCACTTAATTTTTCAACATTTGTTGTTTAACCTGTATGCAGAAGTATTTTTAGTGTAAAATGCTGTGAGTTTTGGCAGTTGTGTCATCACACTACAAATTCGTATGGGACCAGAAATCTTCCTTGTTTTAACTTTTGACCTCAGTGGAAATTTATAAAGTAGTTTAGCATTACTTGTGATTCAAACAAAATCAGCTGTTATTGAAATGACTTTACTACAGTATAAGTGCTCTTTTTGCCTTCTACTTGTAGGTTGAATTCATTAAGAAAGGTCGTGAAGCTGGGAGCTAAAGCTAATTTCCAAAGCCATTCAGTATCTGATAATAGTGGTGGAGGCAGCTTTCTCATTCAGAGACCCTGAGATTTAAAACATCACAATAAAACTTTACTGCCACTCAGCCACTGAACTGCTGCGTGGTAAGGCAAGTCAGGATATTCAGCTTCTGTTTCTGACACAGATTCATGAAACTGATGATGATGAAGTCCATGAGAGAAGGTGAAGTTCACTGATGATGCTGCTACTTCACTAGTACGTGATATATTAAAATATTTTCTGCAGAGTATCTGCTGATGAGTAATACAGTGAATAACCATAGGCTTTAAACACTTACATTGTTACAAGCTTTATAAATTTGTAATCAGTTTTAACACATTCCAGAAGATTACACTTCAGGTTGTACTGAATTAGTATCTTTTCAACTTCTTTGAAAATATTTTCACTTGTAGTTGTTCCAGCTCAGACTATTCCTAGAGGCTTTTTAATTAGTCACTTCAAATTGGCATTGAATCCTTAAATAAACAGTTACTGAGCAACACTTGTGACATATGTTGAATTATCAAGAGCCCCCCCCCAATTTATCAGAATTATTTCCCTTGTATTTTAATTGACTATAATGTTGTTCCCATTGTATTCAACTCTTTGAGCAACCATTGTTGCCCAAAGTCTAATAATCTTAAAAGAGTTTATTGTCTCTGGACATATTTCTTTGGCTGCTACAGTCAAGCATGATTTAATTAACTAGTAAATTGCTTTATTTGCTGGGGTCAGAAATAGAAGCTGAATATTTGAATACCCAATACTTACATTGGTTGCAGCTTCATTTTTTTTTATTTTTTTGAAGAATTTCTGTTCTAATGAGACATTTCATTATAAATTTTCTAATTTTTCTGCCCAGTGCTTTCCTGTGAATTGAGCATATTTGTGATGAATGTTTAGTCTGATAATGTTGACACATACTGTATTCTTTTAGCAGAGCTGTGTTGTTATTGAATAACAAGCAAAAGGCTTTGCCATCTAATTCAGTAACAAAATATTTTGCTTCCAATGTGCCTTGAAAGTGCAACATTTGAAGTCTGTTTTTCTCTTCTCATTTTGACATGATGAGTATGTGCTAGTAATAAAAAAAATCAAAATGTTGTGGTATATCAATACATGTGATACTTGTCAATATATGTGGTACTTGAAGCACCCTTGAGCTGCAGCTGGGTCACTGTGATTTGTATTCTGCTTAGCCACAGTACAGAGAAATGAGAGGGGCACACACTGTCTCTGTTGCAACTACACAACTCTGCTGCTGTAGTGTGAAAGCAACTAGAGGCAGTACATAAACAAATGAGCATGGCAGTGTTCCAGTAAAACTTTATGAACACTGACATTTGAATTTCATGTAATTTTCTTGTGTCATAAAATAATATTCTTAAGACTTTTTTTTTCCCCAACCATTAAAAAAAATCAGTGTTACTTCATCTCAAAGAATGGTAAAAATCATTATTAGTTCACAGCCTATACAGAAATAACCAGCGGACGTGTATAGTGGCCATATTTTGCCAATCCTGATTTTGTCTGTTGTTTTTGTATTTTCAATTACATTGTTTTATGTTTCATGTCTATTTTGGATTTATTGATTTCTGTCATGTTTATTATTTCCTTTTTTTCTGTTTGTTTTAGGTTTACTTTATTTGCCCTTTCTTTCCTAGTTCTTAGCTTAGATGATGGACTTAAGACCCTTCTTCTTTTTTAACATATAAGTCATTGGATGTATTTTTTCTAAAATATCTGTTTGGGCTGCATCTCATACATTTTGATATGTTGCCTCTTCATTTTGAGTCCATTCAACATATGCTCTAGAGTGACTTGGTCCACTGGTTCCTAGAAGTATGCTGTTTAATTTCTAAAAGTTTGGAGATTGTCCATGTAGCTTTTGGTAGTCATTTCTCGTTTAATTCTATTATAGTTGAGAAAAATACTTAAAATTCTTATAAATTAATGTTTGTTTAATGAAAAATGCAATGCCTGAGATAAAAAGTTAATTTGGTGGGCTCAATAGCAGACTGGAGATGACGAACGAAAGAATCAATGAACTTGAAGATAAATGATTATAAATAGTGCAATCTGAACAACAGAGAGAAAAAAACATTGAAAAAAGTGGGTGGAGCCTTAAGGATTTGTGAGATAATATTAAAAGTCTAATATGCATGTTATTGGAGTCTCAGGAGGAGAGGAGAGGAATATTTATGTGGAAGTCATGCTAAAAACTCCCCAAATTTGGTGAGAGATGTACATTTACAGATTCAGGAAGCTCAGTGAATACCAAATATAGCCAATTCAAACAAAATTATTTCTGGATACGTCATAATCAAGCTTCTGAAAATTAAAGGTAAAGATTCTTGAGCATACCTAGAGTACACAGTGGTCTCTTTTAGTCTAGTCATTTGGTTTCATTTCAGCCACTGAGCACTTTGGGCTGCTACTTCTAAGTAGATGAAGAGATTGACTTGCAGATGTTACAACCTTTCCACCCCTGGAAATGACACATTATATATGGTAGAACAGTGATTCATATGTCTGCAGATTTCTCATTGGAAACTATGAAGATCAGGAAACACTGGAACAACATCTTTGGTGTTCTTAAAGGAATTGTCAACTCAAAGTATGTATCCACTGAAAATTTCCTTCAGGAATGAAGGGGTAAAAATGTCCTACCTATGCAAAACTGGAGTGCCAAAGGAAATTCTTTAGGCTTGGTGCCAAATGGAAACTAGGAACTTCAGAAATGAAGAAGGAACAACAGAAATAATAAGGTTTTTGGTACGTGCAAAATAATGTTTTTCTCCTTTTAAAAATGCAATTGTTTAAAGTAAAAATTATAACTTCCTGGCTAGAGTATTGTATATAGAGTAATACATACAATAAGTAATACATAAAGGGGGAATTGGTAACGTAATAACAGTAAGTACACTGTGAAAGATTAGATATGTATATTGCAACCCTAGAGGAAAAAAAAACCAACTCGGGTGATAATAGCCAAAAACTAATAGATAAATTAAAATGAATTGAATACTTAAAAAAAAACCTAAAAGAAGGCAGGAAAAAGTAATAGAAGAAGAAAATTAGGAAGGAAAAAGAGGGAAAAAAATAATAAAATGGTAGACTTAAATCCAGCCATATTAAAAATTACGTGACAGCTGGGTGGTTTTCCCACCTCTGTGTATGAAGATAAAAATTACATGAAATGCTAGTGACCTGCATAGATTAATTAAAAGATTATATGATCAGATAAAGAACAAAAACCGAGTATATGCTGTCTAAAGGAACCCCACTTTGGATATGCTTACATCAGGGATATAGATAGGTGGAAAGTTAAAAAGATTTTTTTTAAAAAAAAGGTACCAGGCAACCACCAATCAGAAGAAAGCTGGAGTGACTATGTGAGTATCAGGTAAAGTAGACTTCAGAACAAGGACTATCACCATGGGTAAATAGGGACACTACACCAAGGGTCAACTCACCAAGTATACACGACAGTCCTAAATATGCATCCTGAAAACAACAGAACTTCAAACTACGTGAAGAAGACCTGACGACTGAAAGAATAGAGAAATCCGCAGTTACATATGGAGATTGCAACTCTCTTCCAGTCCGTGGAGCAAGCAGACCGAAACTCAGTGAGAATACAAAACTGATCATTCTTACCTGAACAATACTGTTAACCAACTCGACCTCATCAACATTTCTAGAACATGCCATCAAAAGCCAATGAAATGCACATGATTTTCATGAGCTTCAATTTTAGCAATTTCTGTTGACCTGTCTTTGAGTTCACTGGAATTTCTGCTCCCTCTTTCTGGTCTGTCTCCTACTCAGTTGCAGGTTTCTGGTAGTAGGGACTAGGTCAAGTTCTCATTGTGCTTATTGCAAGTATAGGGATTAGCAGGAAGGATCTGTGTGCTGCTGGTGTAGCTTTCCAACACGCATCGGGAAGTAGGAACCTTCCGCAATGTGAGATTATATTCAAATTTTCTGAAAATGGATGTAGGAGACTAAATACTACAGATATTCCCTGTCCTTTATCTCAGTCAGTTTTGGTGGGATGCTGAAGCGACCAGCTTTTTCAGAATATTCAAAAGGTGATAAACACCTATTGATAATTACTACCCAAAATAAGTATACTTAGAAAGAAACCAGGGCTAATATGTGGCTTCTGTATATTTCATGGTGACAATGAGGATGATCCTAGTAATAGCTAATATTTATTGGGTGTTTCTTACGAATCACACTGGCTTTCGAATGCTTTGATGCATTAACTTATCTATTCTTCATAATAACTCTTTGTATTTCCATTTTACAGATGAAGAAATAGAGGCATCAAGAGGTTAATTAACTTGCAAAAGTTTACTCTGCCAGTAAGTGGCAGAATCAAGATTGAAGCTTGGTGGTCCGATTCTATAGCCTGGGCTCTTGGCCAAAACATTGCTTTCTGGCAAAAATGGACTGGCAAAGTGGGTTTTAGTAACTGATAAGGCTGCAGCCAAACCTGTTAAAAGGTATCCTGGAGCAGCTGAGTGTTAAAATCTAAGAGACTGGAGGATGCAGGTGGGCAAACTACTCCCCATGGCCATGGTTTTTGTAAATCTCTTACTCCCCTGCTGAGAATGGCTTTTACGTTTAAAAGGCTGTAAAAGAATAAGAACAGTATTGGAGAGAAACAGAATATGGCCACAAAGCCTAAAAGATACACTATCTGTCCCGTTACATACATTAAAAAAAAAAAAAGTTTACCAACCTCTGATCTAGGTAAAAAGGGAAGAAGGTCAGAGGAATAGCACATGCAAAGGCCTGGGGGGTTTCCTGAGATCAAGCAGTTTACAGGCTGGAGATTACAGGGGAAGAGAGGGTTTGGAGAAAAAAATGAGCAAATGGATGTGGAAGATTCCTCTCTGTGTGTCTTGCATGGAATCCAGACTTTATCTAAGGGTATTGGCTACCATGCACATGTTTTATAACCAAGAAAGGAACATAATCAGACTTTGACTCTAGCAAACATATAAAGAAACAAGAACATTCTGTAGGATGACCACTGTTTGTTTAAATGCCTACTTAATATGAATTGCCTTATATTCTGAATTTTCAAGGTCCTGAGGATGAATAGTGACCCGCCTATTGCTTGAGAAAGCTGTTCAGGCGGGTTTAAACTGGAAGCCTGTCTTCATGCTAAGTCTTCCTGCAAAGACATCCACAACTCAGAGTGGAGACGGCTTCAGGAACTTTTGGGGACCAGGGAATCAGAAGGCCTGGGTCCCAGGCCCTGCTCTGCTCCTGGCTTGTATATTCTCCAGTGATGTCCTGTACTCACTGAGAGGCTGAATGACCTAGTGTTAATTGCATGGGCTTAGCTTCCAGACTGCCTCTTACTCATCTCACAGTCTGTGGTTTGCATCCCTCTCTGCAAACTGTAGTCATCCATGGAAACTCTTCCTACAGATGCTGATTTATAGATTCTAGACTGGCTTGGCTGAGCATTGGTTTTGTTGGCTTTTTTTTTTTTTTTTTTTTTTACCCCCCAGTGATACCAGTGAGTAAGTTGGCAGATTGAGATCCACTGACCTAGTAATTAAGAACACAGACTCTGGGCTAATAACTCTGGCTGCTCTGCTGACTAAATAGATAATCACAAGCAAAATCTTAAAGTCTCAGTGTTTTGATATTCTCAACTGCAAAAATTGTCCCAACCTCTCTGGTCGTTGTGAGGATTAAATGAGGCAATTTTTCTAAAGCACATGATCAGGCTCTTGACTTCTCACAACCTTTTCTGCCTCCTCATTTGTCCCAGTTGCCCTCTGACCCTCATTCCGTGTCAGTACTCGGATTAGCTGGAAGTGGCTAATACAGCTCTGTCATCCTCCAGGGCTGATATCAGGCCTCATTTTTTCTGTTGAGCCCTTCCGGCCCTCCCCCTTATCCACCCTGAGTTTGGGGTCCTTTCCATTCTCTCCCAGAGGACCTTGTCTAAACTCTGCTCTGGCATCTTATTGTTGTAGAGTATAGTTGCTGATTTCTTAATTGGTCCCCTACACTAGGCTCCTTGCAAATAGAGATCTGGGAACTAAATCTGTCCCTTTTAGAAGGTGATCCATCAGTGTTAAATCAGTGAAAGAAAACTCAGCTCTTCCACTTCTAGTCATGCAGCCAAGTTATTCCTTGTTCCTGGGAGTTGTGCATACATTCTGTGGCTTCTCCAGCAGTGGCCTCGGTGGGCAGGGACTTGGGAGGGGCTGGGTACTCTACCAGAGCCACAGAAAACCTTGCTAGCATGGTGCTAAAAGGCTCTGTCTTATTCGTAGCCCGTGATTAGCACCCCCCCCCTTCTTTTTTGAGTTCTTTTTCTTCCACAGATGACCTTGAAGTTGCTTGGGAATAATAAATAAGGGAAGTAACAATAAATAAGTGTTGAGAACAGTAAATAACGTTGAGAAAGAGTCCATGAAATTAAACTCCTGGTCTCCAAATCCCCCCAGGGGTCAAGCACTGAGTGCTTTACACAGATAAAGTAGCATCACGGGCTTCTGTAATCTTTATTATATCCACATGGGAAGAGGAATGGACCATTTGAGCTTCCTCCAGCTTCAGAAGAATGTTTGCCAGCTGTTAAACTTTCATAAGGGTGGTCTCAATGTCTCAACAAATATCATTATCAGGGCAACAAGTTATTAAGTAAAAAGCCATAATCTCTGCCACCCAGATTTCTTACAACCCATTTGCAAGGATAGTTTAATGATGGAGAATAGCATCTGCTTCTCTGCAGCTACAAGATAATAGAAAGCATTGATGTGGTTGCAACAGTTTTCCACTACTCACTGTATAATCCTAAGCAAACTCATAATGTTGGTACTATTACAATTCTAATGTTGCAGATTGCAGAAATGAACCATATAAAGATAATTCATTTAACTGTGGTTAGAAATATATATAGCAAATATACAGCAGTGCCAATACAGAGCAAATGTACAGCAAATATATAGCAATGCCATATTTTGGAAATGAATTGTCCCCAGAGTCCACCTTTAACCAGTACCTCTCCTCTCCCACATAACTGTCTCTCATTTCTCACCTTCCCCAGAATCAGAATGAATATCTGGGGAGCCTCAAAGTGTGTGAGGACTGCTGGAAATAGTGGTGCAGGCTGTCCCATGCACATGGGCATCTTGCCAGGATAGTCTAGTGGCAGCTGGACCCCAGCCCACACTCTGCCCATGAAGGTGTATGTGGCTGTGTCTGGGAGAAGGGGATGCCTTTTTTTTTGATTTGCACAGACATGCATTTCCCTTTCCCTCATGGCTTCTTTCTTGTTACCTTTTGTACCTTTTCAGGTCTCTGCCTTTTCCCAGGAAAAAGAGGAGAAAATGATCAAGTTTCAAGTGAGTTGGATTTTTATTTCTGTCACTTAACAGGTTATTGCTCAGTAAGTAGACCCTTTTTTTCTCTTCCTTGCCAAGAATAAAGAATGGCAGCAGACATTTAATTCCATTTATGTGCCACACTTTTGTTTTGTTCTTTAAAAATTTCCTTTCAGTTCTTTCTATTTTTCTATTTTATGTATGCATTTTATTTTTTAACTTTATTTTCTAAATTTTTTATTTTTATACAGTTTTTAAAGGTTACTTTCCATTTACAGTTATTACAAAATATTGGCTATGTTCCCTGTGTTGTGTGATACATCCTTGAGCCTGTCTTACACCCAATAGTTTGTACCTCCCATTCTGCCATCCTCATATTGCTCCTTTTGGTTTTTATTATCATTTTATTTCACAAATAATAGTGTAAAAGAGAATAGAAATTTTTTAAATGGGAAAACCTACACATCATTACCCTGCTTACAAATTGCGTTTTTTCTATGCTTTTTTCTCATGTGCATTCATAACTATGCTTGCAATAATAGATACAATTTTGAATTTTTTTTTTACTTAAATTTATAGCACTTAATTTTTCTCATCTAATATTCAGTGAACTGTTGTACACCCTCCCCCATTTTTTAACTATTCTTCATTCACAAGCTTTTAAATTCATGAAGATTTTCGCAGTTTTACACAACAGTATCAGTTTCTCTTCATATGATCTTTACTTGAAAAGCAATTTTGAGGGAATTCTCATATTATTTGTCCTTACGTTCTATGGACTCAAAACTTAAAAAAATGTTTTTTTTCCTAAGTGGTACCTCACATACTTTGTAAAAAGAGTATCTAAAAGATAATTTTGTTTAACAGGATCATACTGAAGCTGGACTCAGAAAAAATAGTGTTAGCTGTTTTCATACAAAAGGAGCTACATTCTTTCTTTCCAGGACATGAAAGCTTTCTTTGTGTGTCTGTGTATATTTGTGTGTCTTTGTGTGTTATACTGTTCATGAGTTAATTTATTTTACAGAGCATTAGAGGTACTTAATTTAAAATTTGTAGTCATACTATAAGGCACACAGGTCCTTCCCATCTGTCACTCTAGTCACTGCTCTGAGAGGGACTTGGAATCATCTTCATTGTCAACATGGAGATAAGAGGTTTGTGTAATTTGAAGTCCTGTTCAATTTCTACAGTAAGCAAGTGTCAAGACTTGATCTTCTAAATCAAAAGTATCAGGCATACCATCTGGGTGAAAAGGGAGGCAAAAAATCAAAACAAAACACACACACACAAGCAAACAAAATAAAACCAAAATTCTTATTCAGAGACCACAACCTACGATTGAGAAGTTTGGAGCCCCAGCAAGAACAAATGTAGTTTTGAACAGGTCTTTATATAGAAATTTTAAATTTCCCTATAGCAAAAAGTTAAAAGACAAATAGCATGGTAGAATGAAAAATATTTACAACAAGGCCTTAATGTCCCCAAGATGAAAATTATTACAAAACAAGAAATAGAGATGACCGCCAAACATACAAAAAGAGAATGATTTTCATTACTAATCAACTTTGTGAAAATATTTTGAAATAATTGGTTTTTACATCCCAAACTGACCCCTGAGATTATCAGTTTTTTTGTCAAGTCTTCATGTCCATTTTTGGCCAGGGTAAAGAGGTTTAGGGATCTGTACTTTCTTGGAAGAAGAATAAGTTAGAAAAACCTTTTTAGAGGAAACACACGCCATTATGGTTTCATTAACTTTAAAGTTTGTCATTCTTCAGCATTACCATTTCTACTTTTTTAAATTGATTTTAAGGAGATAATCAACAGAGTTCTGGGGACTAAGGTCTACGTGGAAAGATTTTTCTTTTGCAACATTGTTTATAATGGATAATCTAAAACTGAGTAAGCATGCATTATTTGGATCAGTTCATTATATTCCCAATCATCAATTCCTTGAATTACCACACAGCCATGAAATGGGATTCCAGAGATGACGATGATGATAGTAATAATCATAAGAATAGTTGACATTTATTGGGTACTTGCTGTGTACCAGACACTCTTCCTAAGTGATTTACCTATAGTCACTCATTTTATCACCAGTACCCTAAGGTACAGATATCCACATGCAAATGAAGAGAGGGTGAGGAACGGGTCCAGCGTCACAAAGCAGAGCATTCTGCCGTGAACACAGGCAGTCAGGCTCCAGAGCTGTGCCCGCAGCATGACGCCATAAATGCTGCACAGTCTACGTGGGGCGCGGAGGATGAGCTACATACTCGGACAGGAAGGGTGACTGGTGCCCTGTAAGTCAGGCAAATTGAGTAAGTAGTGGAAGCGTGTACAAGAGGGAAGGCAGACTCCATCACATGCTGTTGGAACTAAAGCTTTTCTAGTAGCCCAGGATGCTGCAGAGGCCTGGGACTTACCTATAGGAATGCTAACAAAAGGCAGCAATTTAAAGTACAAGGATGTCTTTTCCTGCAGCCCTTTTGGTGGATGGAGTTGGCAGTGTGAAAGGCAATCAGAAGGCAGCTACTTAAATTTGACTCGATCCCTCAGAATCCTGAACAGCTTCCCATCCTGGACACTTTCTCAGTACTGCCCCTCTTCCATAAACACAGTCTGTGTGTGTTTGGTGTTGTAGGAGCCAGTGTTGTTCAAGGACGTGGCCGTGGTTTTTACTGAGGAGGAGCTGGGGCTGCTGGACCCTGCCCAGAGGGAGCTGTACCGAGACGTGATGCTGGAGAACTTCCGGAACCTGCTGTCAGTGGGTGAGGACGGGTGCCCTCTGTGACTCAGTGTCAGCCTCCCGGGGTGTCTTCATGCGCTTAGTTGTTTGAAGCTCTGGGGTTCCTGAAATCATTTTCTGACCTTGGGTACCTACGAATCCCGATAATCTCTGTGCAACAGAGACAAGATGTTTCTGATGTTTCTGTCCAGGAAAAAAAATCTGTCCTATGAACTAAACGGGCAGCTGTGATCCTACTCCACTGGTTTGTCATGAAATCAGTTTAGTGAGTTGCTCCAGCTTTTTTGTGTTTCAGGATGCGAGTAACTGTAGCTGTTTATTAACTTGATTTTTAGGAGGTATTTTGTTTTTTGCTTTAACAGTGTATTTGTAAATAACATCCAACTTACAGAAAATTTGCAAAAGTATAGAACAAGAACACCCATATAGCTTTTACCTACATTTACCTATAGTAACATTTTACCTTATTTATTTATTTATTTATTTATTTATTTATTTATTTATTTATTTATTTATTTATTTACACTGAGATATAGTCAGCTTACAATGTAGTGTCAATTTTACCCCATTTATTTTATCATTTATGTACATGTTCTTTCTCTATAAATGTTTATATATATATATATGAAAACATATGTGTATTCATAATTTTCTGAACCATTTGAGAGTAATTTCCATACACTATGGACCTTTATCTCTAAATGCTTCAGTGTATATGCAGAGTCCGGGAGTCCCCAGGACTGTCCTCACTCTGACACCAGTTGCAAGTTCAAGGGTCTCCCAGATAACCCTGAGCCTCAGTAATTTGCTAGGAGGACCCTCAGAGCTCACTGAAAGCTGTTATACTCATGGTTATGCTTTATTACATGTTAAGGATACAGAATAAAATCAGCCAAGGGAGGAGACAACTGGGGCAGAGTCCAGGGGTGTTTCCAGCACGAACTTCCGATTGCTCCCTCCCAGTGGAGTCGTGGGCAGCACTCACTCTTCCCATCAGTGATGGCTGACAGTACACGTGGCGCATTACCAACCAGGGAGGCTCACACAAACCTTGCCGCCAGAGCTTTAATTGCGGCTGGATCATGTAGACTTGCTCGGACACCTGTGTGGCTGACTTTAGTTTCCAGCCCATCTGGAGATCAAGCTGATAAACATAGCTCAAAGGCCCCACCGTAAATCACATTGCTAAACTCTCTGGTGTGGCCCAAGGCCTCCAGGTAAAAAAAGACTCTCTTATCAGGTAGTACATTGCGAGTACATAGAGATCACCTCCCAAGAGCTGAGGGCAAAAGCCAGACCTCTCTTTGGGCCAAGTTAATTCTTCACTGAACAGTGTATTTCCTGGAAGTAGGATTATTCTCTTACATATCCCCAGTGCAGATACAATCCTTTTATCCATCTATCATTTGTGCTCTGATTTTATCAGTAGAGCCAGTTATTTTTAAAGCATATTTGTCTCTCCCCAGAGCAAGATTTAGCCTAGAGTCTAGTCTAGCTGTCAGTGTCTTTCTTAGCCTCCTTTAATTTTGGAACATTTTCACAGCATTTCTGTGTCTTTTGTAACAGTGACATTTTAAAAGAATACCACCACTCCCTCCCCTTATTTTCAATAGAACATTCCTAGTATTTCCTCATAATTCAATTCAGATGGTCCATTCTGGATGGAACTCTACAGTTAGTATTGGGGTGTCCTTTTGAGGGTATCACATCTAGAGACACACCAACTGTCCCTCATTGAAAATGTCTAGTTTTCATCACCTAGTCAAGATGTCCAATTTCTCCACTATAAAATCACTGCTTTGCTTCCTCTGCAATCATAGGGCAACACTTTCTAAGACAACACAAATATTTCCCTATAAACAGCATCAAATGATAATTTTCTGACTCAGTACTTCCTTCACATTTAGCATTCAGCGCTTGGCGTTCTGGAGTAAGCAAGAGCCCCTCTCTCTTAACCATTTATAAATTTATTATTTGTAGGGAGTTGTGAATTATTTTTTAAAAATGGTTTATAATTTATTACTGTAGTAGTTTTCTTGCTAAAATTGTCCCAAATTTGGACCCTTTAAGCTGACTCCTGTGCCCTTATAATATGCCCCCACCCTTTTTTTTGAGCACTTCCTTATTTTGTGGCTTAGCATGCTATCTTTGGCTCATCTTTTATTTTGCCCCAGCTCTGGAATCCTCCATTTCATTTATTGGGGAATGGTATTTAACACCAAGGTCTGGATGCCAGAGATTATCATTGCCACCATGGTGTCTTTGTTTCCTGGCCTCAGGGCTTAGAGCTAGGAGGTGTGTCTGTGTGTGGACACAAATTCATATACACACATGCACATTATATAAATATGTATACATATGAATAGTTATTCAGTTTCATTCAAAATAAGAGAGATTAATTCAAATTATACTGAAACACCATTTCTCACCCATGAGATAAGCAAAAATTCAAAAACTTGACACTGTATTTTTTGGGGCAGTAACTTTAGAATAAAACATTTTCATGCCTTGAAAGTAGGAATGCAGAGGGGAGATTATAGCTCAGTGGTAGAGTGTGTGCCTAGCATGTTCGAGGTCCTGGGTTCAATCCCCAGTATACCTCCATTAATAAATAAACAAACAAACAAACAAACCTAATGCCCCCCCCAAAAAAAGCAGAAAAAGAAAGAAAGTAGGAATGCAACATGATACCACCCCTAAGGAGAGAAATTTGATGATATTTGACAAAACTATAGATTTACCCTTTCCCAGCTATTCACTTGTAGGAATCTTCCCTAAAGATGACAAAGTACAAAAGAGCATTAATAGTACACTACAATTTGAATAAGGAAGAAAGGAAAATAAGTAAATATATGTATATCTGCTGATCTTTATAGAAGAATCACAAGAAGGATTAATCAGGAAATCATGACGTTAGTTTCTTGTAAGTGAGTGGGAGGTGATAGTATGGAAGGAATGTTCGAGAGAGTCATACTTATCTGAGTATACTTTTTTGTCTAGTTTGGACTTTTGAAAATATGTCATTTCAACACATTCTAAAACTTAAATGAGAATGCAAGGGATAGGAGGAGGGTATAGCTCAGTGGTAGAATGCTTGCCTAGCATGCATGAGATCCTGGGTTCAATCCTCAGTACTTCCATTAAAATAAATAAATAAACCTAATTACCTCCCCACCAAAAAAAAAAAAAAAAAAAAAATTAAAGAGAAAAAGAATACAAGGGATGATAATCTGAAACTAAAATAAAAATGAAAAAAACAA
The DNA here is from genome assembly GCF_048773025.1 of Camelus bactrianus. NCBI lineage: Eukaryota > Metazoa > Chordata > Mammalia > Artiodactyla > Camelidae > Camelus > Camelus bactrianus. Next base: position 9,698,081 of record NC_133547.1, read on the forward strand.
ATGAACTCAACTATACTCAAATACTTTAACCACATCAAAGAGAAAAGAAAAAGAATTCACAGAAGCAGCTAAGGAACACAGCATATAACTATATACCAACACAGTATATAACTGCATACCCTTAGTTTTAGGTACAGTGGGAGGGGGATGGGACAAAGAACTGCAATCCTGAACACTTTTTAGTGGATTTGTTTATTGTAGTGATACGGAATAAGCAATTCTGAAATTATTTTAGGTGTACTGCAGGTGCCAAGGCAATTTGATGGAGAAAGTATGGTCTTTTCAACAGGTGGTGTGGAAACATTTAGACTTCTGTATGCATATATTTACATGCCTCACACCTATTAAAAAATTAACTCAGAATGGATTGGAGACGTTATGTAAAATGTAGAAGTATGAAACTTCTAGAAAGAGACACAGGAGAAGATCTTCATGACCTTGAGTTAGGCAAACAGTTCTTAGATACAGTACCAAAAACATGATTCAGAAAAGAAAAATAAAATAAGTTGGACTCAGTCAAAATTTAAGACATGTGCTCTCCTTGCCTTTTTACAGGGAAGCAGCTCTTCAAACCAGAGCTTATATTCCATTTGGAGAGAGAAGAGCTTTTGATGATGGAGACAGAAACCCAGAGAGATGGGTGTTCAGGTGAGAACCATCCAGCAGTGACCCAGCAGCCAGAGAGCCCCTCATAAAACACAAGTCGGCACCTGTCAGGCCTTAAGGTGTCTGTCACCTCATCCCCTCTAGCTTATTCGTTCTGTTCCAGCTGCACTGCCCCATCAGACCTGTCATAATTATGCTTCTGCTTCAGGTTACTTGGCTTGCTTTTCTCTTTGCCTTGAATGAGTGAATTGGTTAATACGTGCATGGTCTTCACTGTCTCCAGTCCTTGAGACAAAAGGTATAGGAGTCTAATAGGTATAGAATAAATCAGTATAACGGAAGGATACTCCAGAATGTTGTCTGTCATCAGTGACTGCCTGTCCTAATTCTAACTGTTCAAGGTGTCCTTGAGTATTCATAGATAGGTAGCCATTATTCCAAAGATTAAAAATGGCCAGTCAACTAAAGTAATGATCAAGAATGATCAAAGCCAACACTATAATTGACCCTTCTCAGGCAGCAATTTCAAGTGATACATTCTTACATTAACTTCCTCATTCAAATCCCCATTCTGTCCTCTCTTCTTACCCTCCCATCCTCTGACTCCCGAACAGTTTCTTGATCTGCTTTCACTTGTTGGCATTTTTTAAAAATTTTTATTCAGTTTACTTAAACTGAAAAAAAAAAAAAAATTCACCTATTTCTCCCATCCCCCAAATTCTGTTTCATGTAACCACCTATCTGTTCACTATATTTATGACCTTGGTTGTTTTGTGTGTGTGTGTGTGTGTGTGTGTGTGTGTGTGTGTGTGTGTGTGTGTGTGTGTGTTAGATTCCACACATAAAAGAGATCAGAGGATATTTGTCTTTCTCTGTCTGACTTATGCCCTCAAAGTCTATCCATGTTGTTACAAATGGCAAGATTTCATTCTTGTTTATGGCTGAATAGTATTCCACTGTATATGTATATGCCATATTTTCTTTATCCATTCCTTATCTTGACTATAGTAAATAGTGCTGCAGTGAACATGGGGGTACATATATTTCTTCAAATAAATACCCAGAAGTGGAATTGCTGAATCATATGTTCTGTTTTTAATTTTTTGAGGAAACCCTAGACTGATATCCATGGTGGCTGCACCAACTTACATTCCCACCAGTGGTGCACAAGGGTTCCCTTTTCTCCACATCCTCACCAACATTTGTTGTCTCTTGTCTTTCTTTTTTATAATAGCCATTCTAACAGATGGGAGGTGATATCTCATTGTGGTTTTGATTTGCATTTCCCTGATGATTAATGTTCTTGACCATCTTTTTATGTACCTGTTGGCCATCTGTATGTCTTTGAGAAAATTTCTATTCAGTTCTTCTGCGCATTTTTAAAGTCAGATTGTTTGGTTTTTGCTGTTGAGTTGTATGAGTTCTTTATATATTTTAGATATTAGCCCCTTATCAAATATATGATTTGTAGTTATTTTCTCCCATTCAGTAGTTTACCTGTTTGATTTGTTGATCATTTCCTTTGCTCTGCTGAAGCTTTTTAGTTTGATGCAGTCCTCCTTGTTTCTTTTTGCTTTTGGTGTCAGATTCAAAAAAATCATCACCAAAACCTATGTCAAAGAGCTCTACCCCATTTTCTTCTAGCAGTTTTATGGTTTCGGGTCTTACATTCAAGTCTTTAATCAGTTTTGAGTTAACTTTTGTGTATGGTGTAAGATAGTGGTCCTGTTTCATTCTTTTGCATGTGACTGTCCAATTTTCCCAATACCATTTATTGAAGACCCTTCCCCATTGTATTCCTGGCTCCTCTGCCATAAATTAGTTGACTGTATGTTTATGGGTTTCTCTTTTCTGTTCCATTGATCTATGTGTCTTTTTTTTAATGCCTGTACCATAATGTTTTAATCACTATAGCTTTTAATGTAGTTTGAAAACAAGGAACATGGTTCCTCCAGCTTTGTTCTTCTTTTTCAAGATTGCTTTGGCTATTTTGAGTCTTTTGTGGTTCCATACAAATTTTAGGATTCTTTGTTCTATTTCTGTGAAAAATACAATTGGAATTTTTATAGGGATTGCTTTGAGTCTGTATATTGCTTTGGGTATAATGGACATTTTAACAAAATTAAGTCTTCCAATCCATGAGCATCCATTTATTTGTGTATTCAATTTTTTTCATTAATGTCTTGTAGTTTTCAATATACAGGTCTTTCACGTCCTTGGTTAAAGTTATTCCTAAGTATTTTTTTTTATGCAATTGTAAATGGGACCATTTTCTTAATTTCTGTTTCTGATAGTTTGTTATTAGTGTAAAGAAATACAACAGATTTTTTTTTCTGTGTTTTGATTTTGTATCCTACAGCTTTAGTGAATTTGTTTATTACTTCTAGTAATTTTTTGATGGCATCTTTAAGGTTTTCTATATATAACATTATGTCATCTGAAAATAGTGACAGTTTTATTTCTTCTTTTCCAATTTGGATGCTTTTTATTTCTTTTTCTTGTATAATTTCTCTGGTTAGGACTTTCATTCTTTGTTGAATAAAAGTGACAAGAATAGGCATCCTTGTTCCTGATCTCAGAAGAAAGATTTCCAGCTTTTCATAGTTGAGTATGATGCTAGCTGTGGGCTTGTCAAAAATGGCCTTTATTACATTGAGATATATTCCCTGTATACCCAATTTGTCGAGAGTTTTTATCATAAATGGATGTTGCATTTGATGAAATATTTTTTCTGCATCTATTGAGATGATTACATGACTTTTAGCCTTCATTTTGTTAATGTGGTGTATCACACTGACTGATTTGCAGACATTGAGCCATCCATGCATCCCTAGAATAATAAATCCCACTTGATCATGGTATGTGATCCTTTTTGATGTACTGTTGAATTCAGTTTGCTAATATTTTGTTGAGGATTTTTGCATCTATGTTCCTGACAGATATTGGCCTGTAATTTTCTTTTAGAAATACAGTTTCCAAATTGTACTTTCATGTGAGTGCAAGCATTTTAGTAATATTTCTTGAGTCCTCATCTGATGTCAAAGGCATTGTCACAACTGGATACCTAAGGATGCTCCTGGGTAGGAAAAAGTTAGTCAATTAAAAATTTCAAAACAAATTACTTCACTTCTATAATTTTTTGTTGCCATCTCCGTTAAGATTCAGGGTCATCTAGGCAATACACTCTTTAGAGCAGGTGTCAGAAAACTTTTTCTGTAAGGTCCAGATGTGAATATTTTAGGCTTTGCTGGCCACACATGGTCTCTATCACATATTCTTCTTTGTTTTTTCTTACACGATTTTTAAAACTGTAAAAACTATTCTTGCTCCTAGGCTATACAAAACAGCTATTTCCTCTGATAATTTGAATTCCATTATGGCTTAATTAGATTATCAGACATCACTGTTAAGAGCTGCCAAAATTGTAACTTAACTTTGTATGTTAACTTTAAGCAAACCTTAAGTTTTAATGCAACCTCTCATAAATATCTTGTGACATCTTACACATGCCAGTCATGCTGATCTAGCATTACAATTGCTTGCCAGAATTTCCTTTTTAATAGAAAAACTTACTACATTTGCTTTAACTAACTGCAGGCATAAAGTGGACTATGGATAAAATGGCATGTTGCTAATATGACACATATGTTTTTAAAATTACACATATATTTAATTAATTTTTTCTTATAATTTTTAGATTACTTTTTCAATCATTAACAGTGGTCACATCTGATCACGGGCTGTGATAGGCTGGCCATTTTTGTGCTATAATACAAAAAGTAGTCTTTGTTTTCTGCATTTCACTCCTTCTGCCCTCACTCCACATAACCCTCTTCTTGTTTTCATACATTACACAAGCATACCTTGGAGATACTGCAGGTTCAGTTCCAGACCACCACAATAAAGCAAATGTCACAATAAAGTGAGTCACGCATTTTTTGTTTTTCCTAGTGCATATGTAAGTTATGGCTATCCCATAGTGTGGTCTATTAAGTTTGCAATAACATTATGCCAAAAAACAATGTACATACCCTAATTTAACAATGCATTATTGCTAAAAAATGCAAACTATCATCTGAGCCTTCAGTGAGCCTCAATAGTAACATCAAAGATTACAGAAAACCATGACAAACATAATAATAATGAAAAACCTTGAAATATTATGAGAATTACCAAAGTGTGACACAGAAACACAAAATGAGCAAATTCTATTAGAAATAGTGTCAATAGACTTGCTCGACACAGAGTTGCCTTCAATTTATGAAAAACTCAGTATCTATAAAGCACAGTAAAGCAAAGCACAATAAAACAAGGTATGGAATATGTTTTTCCTGTGGACAGAGTTAAAACTGATTCTAAAATGGTAGCTTTGTGGCATGGAATTGGTTGTTGGAACCATTGTTAATGTAGATGATTAGAAAGAAAGAACTTTTCGTCTCAAGCTCACATGGAATGTTCACCAAGACAGACCATATTCTTGGCCATAAAACACACTTTAACAAGTTTAAAAGCATGCAATGTCTGTTCTTATAGCACTGTGGAATTGAATTAGAAGTCAATAAATTAAATAACTGGAAAATCACAAATGGAGATTAAACAACACACTTCCAGATAATATGTGGGTCAAAGAAGAAATCTCAAGTTTTCAAATATTTTAAACTACATGAAAATGAAAATACAACTTATCAAAATTTTTAGGAAGCAGCAAAAGCAGTGCTTAGAGGAAAATTTATAGTATTGAATACATGTATTAGGAAAGAAGATCCAAAATCAATCAGCTAAACTTCGACCTTAGGAAACTAGAAAAAGAAGAGCAAGTTAAATCCAAAGTAAGTAGAAGAAAAAAATAAGAATTGGAAGTAGAAAATTAGTAGAGAAAGTCAGTGAAACCAAAAGCTGATTCTTTGAAAAGATGCATAAAATTTATAAGCTTCTTAGCTAGGCTAACTGAGAAAAAAAGAGAGCATATAAATTACTAATATCAGAAATGAAAGAAGGGACATGACTACAGAACCTGTGGGCATGAAAGGGATAATAAAGGAATACAGTGAACAAACTGCCCACAAATTTGATAACCTAAATGAAATGGACCAATTCCTTGAAAGACACAATTTGCCAAAACTTACACAAGAAGAAATACACAATTTGAATAGACCTATATCTGGTAAAGAAATTGAATAAATAATTATCTTCCAAACAGGAAGCCAGAATTCATTCAGTTGTGAGGAAAAGAAGTAGAGATGGACAGGAAGTCCTCTAAAGGTTAAGTATACTCTGGGAGGATGAAACAGGTGAAGAGGATTAAGAGGTACAAGCCTCCAGTTATAAAATAAAGAAGTCATAGGGGTGTAATATACAGCATAAGGAATATGGGCAATAATATTATAATAACCGTGTATGGGGACAGGTGGTTACTAGACTTAATATGGTGATCATTTTATAATGTATGCAAATGTCAAATCACTATGTAAACTAACAATATTTTACATCAACTGTATTTCAATTTTTTTTTAAAAAAGATCAATACTTTGTTAGAGAGAGGTAAGCCTCAGGTATGGTCAAGAGATTAGCCAGCACAGCAGGTTAAGTATGAGTCTATAATCAAGACATTATTGTTACTGTATCTGATACTGTCCAGAAAATGCCTTGGTTTCTCTTACTATCTATAAATGTAGTAAGAATAAGAATGCAGGGTGACATCAGCCTGGGTTGCCTGAGTTGATATTTCTTGAGTAGCTTCTATTGAAGAAGAGAAAAAGAAAATATAAAGAGATTTTTTTTCTGTTAATGCATTATGGATAAGCATTAAATTTAAAAGAATTATTTGGTATTTATGATAAATATAACATCTTTGTTGTTGAATTAATTGATACAGGATGTTGGAATGATTAAACTTTCCCAAACTCTAAAGCAGAATTACTAAGGAGATTAAGTAAATTCTTATCCTTGTTACTCCGAGTGAGGTCGGTCAGTGCTCTCTGCAGTGCATATTTTCTCCATCTTATGATGTTCTTTTATAAACTTAATACAGTTTATCATCAACACGCTACCACTGATATTAAAATAGAACTTAACTGCTGATATATGGAGAGAAAATGACAAATAAGTTGTTTCAGTATGTACCACTAAGGGTATAATAAAAATTAACGTTGTTAAATGTATGATCTCTTCCATAAGACGCTGAAACTAAGTTTCACCTTAGTGAAACTTTTATTTTCCTTTCTCTGTCCCTTTAACATTAAAACCACTGGTCAGAAAGAAATTTTAATCTTTATGTATTTGAGAGATTCTTATGTTATAAATTACGTGTGTACAAATTTGTATTGAAACAGGTGCTTCGTAAGAAATTGGGCTTTGACTAGCAAGCTTCTTTCATGTTCTCAAGCCACCACATCAGTCCCAAAAGACATGACATATTAAACTGTATCTTCTTGAATGTATATTGAGTGTTTTTGACGATACCAAGACTAAACTATAAGCATTATTATTAACTCTAGCTGGAAGCCCAAACTGCTCACATATAAGTTATTTATTTAACATTCCTTCTGTAGTATGTCCCTTCATTTCATTTTTAGGTGATAAAATATTAATATAGTGGCTGAAAGCTTTGCATTTGAGAAGCCAGAGACATTGCTGAACATTTTTTTAAAGTACTAAGATGAGTACTTACGGGCATGCTGTAAAGTGTCACCCTGCAGTCAATGCCCTGCCCCAGAGCCTCATGCCACACAATCATCAGTGGAACCTTTTATTTTTTTCCTTTTTTTTTTTAAGCTGTAAGATTTTGTGGAGAAAAACCTACATTTCAAAGGTAATTTTGAAAATTAAAAAAGACAGAACCCACAAGATTCTTTTAACCTTTGCTTTTCTCAACAGCAGGTGATACCCCTGAGTGTAGCCCTACTTCTCATACAGCCTCTCAGCTTTGCAGTAAAACTGCCATCACCAGTCCTTTCCCATGAAAAATAACTTTCACATACGCGCCCTTTTAGTTCTGTGAGTGAGAGTGACTCAAACTGTGATCTATTCATTATATGCTTTTTGAACAACTGCTGTTCGCTAGAAGTGTTGTAGGCAGTGAGGGTAATGCAGTGCACACAACAGAGTGCTTGTCCTTGTGGGTAAATATTCCATTGTGGAGATAGAAAAACACAAATAGATAAGGAAGAATTATGTTTGAGGATAATATTCATGTTATGAAAAAGTCCTCTTTTACTAGGTCTTTGTTTTGTTTTGTTTTTTTGGATGCTGAAAGAGGATGTACTGCCAGGCGTTAGGGGAGTACATGTTATTGCTTCAACCCTGTTGGACCAGTTGCCCTCAGGGGGGATACTTCTCACCAGGATATGAAGATTTGCTGCCTGCTGAGAATCTGAGCTTTAATAACTAACAGATAAACCATTTCCACCCAAACATGCCCATCTTCAACTCTTCTTGTGCCTCAAATTTCCTAAACATTGAAGTAATCATCCCACAAAATGATGCAAGCCAAAGTCAGCGTTTCGTTGAGTTTTGTTTGCTTAATGAGTTGCCTCAGAGGACACCTAACAGGTGACATGAAACTTCCCTGTGCTTCCTTCTGTCAGCCTCCATTTTTTTCTAATGTCTTTGGAGTTGAATTCTGTCACAGTGTTTCACATTCTGACCTGCACCATGGTCCTTGATAATTGCAAAATATCTTTTGGAAGGAGTAAAACTGATAATGGCTTACAGTGACTTAGAAGAGCTTATTATTCTCATGAAGATAATAACTCATTAAAGATAAGCCTTCTGATGCCTCAAGCACAGATTAAAGGTCTTTGTTTACCTTCATCTGCACAGCATTTAACACACGATCTTCTTAAAAACAAACAATAATATGCTCATGTGCCAGAGAAAAAAGAAAAGGCAAAAGCATTTGTCCACTTGAAAGTATATTCTTTCCAATTTGAGACTACCCTCTGCTGTTTTCTCCTTGGGAACTCCAGGCAACCCATCATAAACCCATGCTCATATGTGTTTGGTTTAACTAGGCCTTTTGAACAGAGCCACTATCCTTAATGTCCAGATTGTGTTGCAGATCCCTGACTTTGAATTGAAATACCCTGAATTCTGTGGCTCCTACTTATGTTATTGGTGTAGCCAAAGATGAGCCATTTTCTAAGTACTGTCAGAGGTAATAACATGAATTTTCCTCTACTTTATTGAAGTGTCATGATCTAAGTGCAAAATCTTGAAATCTCTGAATAAAAGCATCCACCAAGCACATGTTTAAATTCTCTTTATTCTTATAGGAACCAAGAGTCAACATAATATGGAAAGTATTCAAGAAGCGGGATTAAGCTGCCTTTCCCCCAAAGAGCTTTCCACCTGGCAGACCTGGCAACAAAGTGGAGGAGGGTCAACCAGGTGTCAAGATTCCATGAAAGATTTTCAAGGGAACATTTCTCAGTTGCAAAAACAAGGTGATTCCCCCTGTCAGGTTTGGGCAGGAATACCAATTCAGGTTTCTGAAGATGAGAACTATCTATTGACTCATTTAGGAGATGGTTCCAGTTACATAAAAAATGAAGAATTTCCCTCTGGGAGAGCCCAGTATTCTTGGAGGAAAATGTATCTGATGGAGTCACGAAATTATCAGTGTAGATGTCAGCAAGTTTCCATGAAAAATGATTTCTGTAAGTCTGACAGCATCAATTGGATTTCACATCACAATGATAATCGGGGTGTACACAGAGCAGAGAAAAACTATAGCTGCCATGACTGTGGAGAAGATGTCACGAAGGTTTCATCGCTTAATCAAGGCTTAATTCAAACAGGGCAGAAGCCCCACCCTGGCAATGAGTACAGGAAAGCCGTCAGTGATGACTCTAGCTCTGAAGTTCACCAGCAGTTACAGTTAGAAGGGAAGCTCCGTTCATACAGTCCATGTGGAAGGGGCTGTAGTTACAGTTCAGTTCTTCATATTCATCAAAGCGTTCATAGAGGAGATGACTGTGTTTTTGAGGATTCACCTCTGCAATCCCATCGGAAAGTACACGCAGAGGAGAAGCCATGTAAATGTGAATATGGTGAGAACTTCAACCAGTGTTCCTCTCATAACAGTTATGAAATTACTCACACCGGAGAGATGCCCTATAGATGCACCATTTATGAGAAAGGTTTCAGTCATACCTTAGAACTTAATGGTATTTGCAGGGTCCATACTGAGGGGAAATCCCATGAATATGAGGAGAATGGGAATGTCTTTACTCGAAGTTCTTGTCTTCAAGCCCATCAGAAAATCCACACTGAAGAGAAACTATACACAGATGTGGATTGTGAGAAGGGTTTCATTTGTAACTCAGATCTTAACATTCAGCACAGAGTTCATGTAGAACAGATTCCCTATAATTCTGAGGAGTGTGGTAATGGCTTCAGTCTGGCCTCACATTTTCAGGACCTTCAGATAGTCCACACTAGGGAGCAACCATATAAACATTATGCATGTCATAACAGCTTCGCCCAAAATTCGTATCTTCAAGGCCATCATAAAATTCACATTGGAGAGAAACCTTATAAAGAGTGTGGAAATGGCTTCAATTGGAATTCAAAATTTAAAGATCATCAGAGAGTCCACACTGGAGAGAAGCCATACAAATGCAGTGCATGTGGTAAAGGATTCAGTCATAGATCAGTTCTTAATGTTCACCAGAGAGTCCACACAGGAGAGAAACCTTATAAATGTGAGGAGTGTGATAAGGGCTTCAGTCGGAGTTCATACCTTCAAGCCCATCAGAGAGTCCACAGTGGAGAAAAACCATACAAATGTGAGGAGTGTGGAAAGGGCTTTAGTCGCAATTCGTACCTTCAAGGCCATCAGAGAGTTCACACTGGAGAGAAACCGTACAAGTGTGAGGAGTGTGGGAAGGGATTCAGTCGGAGTTCACACCTTCAAGGCCATCAGAGAGTCCACACTGGAGAAAAACCATTCAAATGTGAAGAGTGTGGGAAGGGATTCAGTTGGAGCTTTAATCTTCAAATTCATCAGAGGGTTCACACAGGAGAGAAACCTTATAAATGTGGAGAGTGTGATAAGGGCTTCAGTAAGGCCTCAACTCTTCTGGCCCATCAAAGAGTCCACACGGGAGAAAAACCATACCAGTGTGATGAGTGTGGTAAGAGCTTCGGTCAGAGGTCATACCTTCAAAGCCACCAGAGTGTCCACACTGGAGAGAGACCGTATATCTGTGAGGTATGTGGGAAGGGCTTCAGTCAGAGAGCATATCTTCAAGGTCATCAGAGAGTCCACACTAGAGTGAAGCCATATAAATGTGAGATGTGTGCGAAGGGCTTTAGTCAGAGTTCACGCCTTGAAGCACATCGGAGGGTCCACACAGGAGGGAAACCATACAAATGTGAGGTGTGCACGAAGGGTTTTAGTGAGAGTTCACGTCTTCAAGCACATCAGAGAGTCCACGCAGAAGGGAGGCCCTATAAATGTGAACAATGTGGTAAGGGTTTCAGTGGGTTTTCAAGTCTTCAAGCCCATCACAGAGTCCATACTGGAGAGAAACCATACAAATGTGAGGTATGTGGAAAGGGCTTCAGTCAGAGATCAAACCTTCAGGCTCATCAGAGAGTCCACACAGGAGAGAAACCATACAAATGTGATGCGTGTGGTAAGGGTTTCCGTTGGAGCTCAGGTCTTCTAATTCATCAAAGAGTCCACAGTGGTGATAAATTCTATAAAAGTGAAGAGTATGGTAAAGCTTATCCTTCATCAGAGAATCCATACAGAAATGAGATTCTGTAAAATGGTGTCCTCTTTTGAAGTCCTCAAATGGGAGTGGAAATTTTCCATTCACTATAGAGTTCATAAAGTAGAAAAAGAATTTTTCATGAAATGTAATATTTCTGCCCAACATCAACATTCACAGTAGTCAGGAGACCACACAGCAGAGACATCTAACAAGAGGGGTTCCATGTGGGATTTTGTGAGAACTTAAACATCAGTCATTGCATGTGACTTTAACCAGTTGTTTCAGTAGGGCTTATAAAAGATAAGAGTATGGTCAGGGCTTTAAGAAAAGTACAAGGATGAGCGTACCTAAATCCACGTCCACTGGACTGAAAGCTTAGTGAGAGAAGGGGCTTCACTCATTGCTAAGTCTGTGAAACCATGACATTGCACAACTCAGTGTAGGTGCTCAGGACTTTTTGCTAAATGACTAAAAGTGTGTAAAGGTATCATGTTTGAAAATTTTAATTTCCCCCCAAAAAATCATTTAAAAGTGTATTTGGAGGAGGACCCCTGCAGGTAACCTTAATATAAGCACTTCAAGCAAATAAATATTATTTGAAATGTAGAACATCAGCGAAATTGCAACCTGAAATTACATGAATTTGGTTGTAACCCAACTAGGACTGGTTTGCATCCTTTGTCCCTCATAAGCAGGGATGAGCTGAGTGTCTTACCATTTGGTCTGTTACAATATGGTATACAACCATTTAAGTTTAGCTGCGTGTGTGTGTATGTATGTACACCTATGTGCACTTTAAATGATGCATAAGCTGATAAACAATGTTTCTGGTTAACACTGCAAAAATGGAACACTGCATTTTACATAATTGAATTTTTACTCCTGCCCTGTGTGTTAAGGCAGAGTTTTACTGTAATATTTGGAAAGTGTCAGAAATTATTACTGATGAAAAATACTTTCTTAATAAATGTCAAAATTACAATACTTGGTTTTTTAATTTCCATGTTTCCATCAAGGTCCTTTTGATCTGACTGATTTTTAAGACCTGATTTTTAATCCAAACCTCCTCGGGCAGGATCTGTGGCAAGTTTGGAGGACTTTAATTTTGTTAAGTTTTCCATCTCCATACTCCTTCCACTCACACAACGAAAGGAAAACTTTTGACTTTTTCTAAACATTTTGCTGATTATTAGGATTTTCTCTAAACCAATCTCTGTTGTCAAGAACAAAGCATTTTGTTGGAGGGAATGAAAAGTACAAGTCGGTTAGAGAAGAGTCATGACAATATACGTCAAAATTTAAAGTGTACATACTCATCTGGAAATCATAGAATAATAATTTAGGATAAAGCGGTTTTAAAGAAATGATGTATACATAAGGGTAATTTTTAAACAGGAAATTAATATGAGTTTGGTTAAATTTCTCTACATTCCTGTAATACAGAGCTATGGAAAGTATGAGATCAATCTAAAATGACAGGAAAGAATCATGCATATTGTTTAGTAAAAATGTGGATTGTACCTTCATAATATCCAGTTACCTTAAGTCTATATACATGTCTGTTCAAATACATGTTTAATAGATTATCTGTGAAAGATTTCTCACTGTCGTGTATACCGTGGTTTTATGTGACAAGCAAAATTTTGGTTTACTCTTTTTTGTACTTTATTTTTTTAATTCACAATTAACATTTACTAATTTTACCAAAACAATAAACTACTGAGACATTGTCCCTTATAGTTAAGAATTCATAACATGATTGCTCTATTTCCTTAGATGGCATTATGGCCAAAATTAAAGAATAAAACGCCTGAAGTTAATTTTCAAAAGTCTCCAGAGGATACAGATAAATTAGGTGTTGGCAACCTTACCTTTCTGTAAATTTCTTTAGGTCTCAAAGCCCATGCAGCCTACGATGTCCTAGTACAATTCAGTAGTACTATAAATTAGCAAACTATTTTCTGTCAGATTTCTCCCTGTTGGATGAAAAGGGTGACCAAGGCACTGGCTTAACCAGGCTTCCAAGGTGCTAACTCAGGTTTCACAGTATGATTAGAAATCCAGGGCTTTTAATGCATTTCTTTACTACCCTCACTTCCAAGGGAAGGTCATATGAGCTAATGGTGGTTTTATCAGTTAGGATGCTCTTAGTTGTAGGTAACAAAATCTAACTCGAGTTGCTTGAACCAAATATATTTCTCAGTTCATATAAGTGAAAAGATACAAGGAGGATAGGATCTGGGTCCAGGTCAGTCAAGCTTTTCTTTAATTCTCTTAACTTCTGTCATTTTATGTCTTGTCTTCAGTTTGCTCACAGTCACCTGCTTTTTTTGTTCACAGCTTGAGAGGGGAGAGAGCTTGTCTTGTTTTTTGAGTTTATCAGGTCCTAGCTCCCCAAAATGCATAAGGTCTCTGACCCCTTCAATCCCTATTCAAGACTGTGACTAAGCCCAGACAATAAAGAATGTCCCTGGTCCCCATAAATAGGCTGGCTTACTCCTAGTGACATGTCATAGCAGGCTGCCTTGGGAAAAGGGCAAGAACATGGACAGAGAATCCTTCTGTGGCACAAGTGCACAGGGATAGCCAAAAGCTGAAGGTGGAGCAGGAGCATTGAGAAAAATCCATCAGCACTCCAACCCCTACCCTAAGCACAAGGTAACATTAGAAACATTTGAAGCAGTGTACTGAAGACAACTGTTGCAATAACAGAATCCAGTTTCAACTTAATACCTGACCAGACTGATTCAACGCCCCACGCTAACGTCCTAGCAGAACAAGTGCCCAGTTCCAGGCAAAAGTACTGTTTACTTCAGTGTCTACTGTTTGATACATGGGATCTGGCATTCAATCAAAAATTACAAGATTAAAAAAAAGAACAGACAACACCCTGTCAGGAGACAGCAGAACAATCAATAGAACCACACTTAGAGACGACCGCATTTCTGAAATACCAGACAGAATTTTATGTGACTGGCTGGTGTGTTAAATGCTTTCATGGAAAAGGCAGACAATATACATGAACAGTTGGGGCGATTTTTGGTGGAAATTAGTGAAGAATCAAATGGGAAATACTAGAAAAGAATTTATGACCAAGGATGATTTTGAAGGACTCATAAGTAAGTTATACACAGCTGAGAAACATGTCAGAGAACTTGAATAAAGGCCAATTGAAGTCACCCAAACTGAAACACAAAAAATGTGAAGAAAACTGAAAAATTGTGCTCTACACTGGAATTTGACACAACATTGTAAAATGACTATAACTCAATAAAAAAAAAAAGTTTTTAAAAAAGTGTGAAGAAAACAGAATAGAGAACCCAAGAACTGTGGGGAAATTTTTGTGGTCTAATTTATGTATAATTGGAAACCCAGGGGGGAAGGAGAGACAAAATGAGAAGAAAAGTATTTGAAGAGAGAATAGCTGAGAATGTTTTTAAATAGTAAAAGACTTCACCCAAACCAAGAACTTCAGAATACACAAGCAGGATTTTAAAAAACAACAACAACAAACAAAAACAAAAAGCAAGGCACATTATTGCCAGAAAGCTGAAAATGAACAATGCAAAGGAAACACTGACAGAAAAAGGCCGCATTACATATAAAGAACAGAGGTGAGAAAAAGAGGAAACTTCTCATCAAAAACCATGCATGCCAGAAGACAATGGAGTAGCATCTTTAATTCTAAAACAAAGTACTGTGAATCAGAAATTCCAACCCAATGAAAAAAATCTTCCAAAAAAGTATGCAAAATAAATATACTTTCATATGAACAAAAGCTAATAGAATATACTGCCAGCACTACAAGAAATACTAAAGGAATCTTCTACAGGCTGGAAGAATATCATACCAGAAATAGACTTGGATCTCCCAAAAGAAACAATGAATTTTGAAAATGGTTAAAATGGAAGTAAATATAAAATAAGTTTTCTTATTTTTAATCACTAGAAAATATAATTCACTAGAGCAAAAATAGGAGAAAGGTTTTGTGAGTTTATAGCATATATAAAAGTAAAATGTGTTGTAACAAACAATACCATAAAACAGGGCAGAAAACAATTGGAAGTAGCTGTTGTGCACTATGTGAATTGGTGTAATATTATTAGAAGGTAGACTGAAAAATTATAGATGTACATTATAAGCCCGAGAGCACCCACTGAAAAAGTTTTAAGTGGCACATAACTAATAAACCAGTAGTAGATGTAAAATGGAATTCTAAAAAATAACCCAAAGCAGACAGTAAAATTGAGTAACACATGGTACATATAGGAAACAGTTAGCATGATGCTAGGTTAAAACCAGTGATATCAATAATTACATTAAATTAAACGTAAGTTAAATGTAAAATAAACTCATCACTTAAAACAGAGATTGTCCCATTGGATAAAAAAGCAAGACCCAACTATATGCTATATGTTTCCTAAAAGAAACTCTTAAATATAAATAAATTAGATTAAAAGACTAAGATGGGAAAAGGTATGTCATGCTAAAACTAGTCAAAAGAAAGCTGGGCTAGCTATATTAATATCAGCGAAGAATTGGTACAAGGAATATTGTCAGGGATACACCAGGACGATGTGCAGTGCTAAATATGTATGCATCCAAAAACAGCTTCAAGATTCATGAAGCAAAACCTGATAGAAAACCAGAAATATTTTGAAACCTTAGTAGTTCTCTTAGTAATTGATAAAAACAAGGTGACAGGACAGCAGTAAGGATATAGAAGACTTCAACAATACTGCTGTCCAATTTGACTTATTTGCCACTCAGAGAACACTTCATCCAACAGTGGTCGAATACGCCTTCCTTTCAAGTGCTTTTGGAACATTCACCAAGATAAATCCATACTCTAGTTCATAAAACAAACCATGCAACTTTAAAAGAAGTAAAATCACGCAATGTTCTCTGATCCAAATGGAATTAGACTATATTGAGCAAGTGATGCCTGTTGCCTCCCACCAGGAGCAGCAGCCCCAGAGTGTCCACACACTGCATGGTTTGTAGGTGATGAGGTCCCCATGAATGTTAGGAACACCTTTATGCCTATAAACTTGACAATTTAAGCAAAAGGTACAAGATCTTTGAAAGACACAAATTACCCATGCATATACAAGAAGTAGACAATCTGAATACTCCTATATCTCCCCAAAAAGCTGAATTTACAGATTAAAAACTTCTAACAAAGAAAATCTAGGGGCAGATGGTGTTACTGAAAAATTTAGTGAAACATACAAGGAAAAAAACGATTCTAATTTTACAAAAAAATTTTCTTACAGAAATAGAAGAAAAAACTTTCTAAGTCATTTTATGAAGCTAGCATTATCCTGATTACAAAATCCAACAGTGACATTATAAGAACAGAAAACTTGACCAATATCCATGAACATATACACAAAATCCTCAAGATATTATCATAGCATATTCAGCAATTTATAAAAAGCATAATGCATTATAACAAAGTGGTATAGATTCTGGAAATGCAAATTGTTTCAATATACAAAAGTCAAACTGCCTAATTCACTGTATCCACAGGGGAAAAAAAAAGAGGAAACAAATGCAGGAAAAGCATTTGACAAAATTGAACATCCATTCATGACAATATGGTACTAATAAAAGGCTAACTACGTACAACAGTAGAACATAATAGAGTCCAGAAATAGACTCACAAATGTGGTCAGTTGATTTTCGAAAAACATGCCAAGGCAATTCAATGAGAGACACAGTCTTTCATTAAAGTGTGCAGGAATAATTAAACATCCATGTGCAAAAGAATAAATCTCAACCTATACATCACACCAAATAAAAATTAACTCAAAATGGATTTTAGACCTAAATGTAAATCCTAAACAATAGAAGTCTTTGAGGAAAAGATGGGACAATTTTCTTTGTCATCTTGAGTAGGCAAGGACTTTTTAGTATAATACATATAAGGAAGTTTGATAAGTTGGGTTTTATCAAAGTTTAAAACCTCTGCTTTTCAAAATGCACTTAGGAAAATAGAAAGAGAAACTACTGGCTGGAAGAAAATGTTTCTGAAACATACATTAAAAGGAATTTGTGTTCCAAATATATAAAGAACCCTCAAAACTCAGTACTAAGAAAACAGCCCACTTTTTTTTAACATACAAGTAAAAGTTTTCAACAGGCACTTCACCAAAGAACATATATAGTTGTGAAATAAGGACATGATATTAGGGTCAACATCACTAGTCATTAGAGAAATTCAAGTTAAAACCACAATGAGATAGAATTAGACACCTATTAGAATGAATTTGTTCTTCAAACAAAAAAAAAAAAGACAATACCAAGTGCAGAAAATGATGAAGAGCAACTGGAGCTCTCAGACATTGCTATAGAAATACAAAACACTACAGCCACTTTGAAATACAGTGTGGCAATTTCTTGTAAAGAACATTCACGTGGCATACATCACAGCAATACCATGAAAACAAGTTCGTGCAAATACCTGAATGCAAAAGTTTATAGCAGCATTACTATAACTGAAAAACCTCAAAACAACCCAAATATCCTTTACCTGGAGAATGGGAAAAATAAACTATGTTATATCCATACAATGGAGTGCTGCTCGACAGTAAAAATAAACTACTAATACAACAACATGGATGAATCTCACATGCAATATGGTTTGGAGTGATGAACATGTTCCATATCTTGATTTTGGTGTATATGTTGTTCAAAATTCATAGAACTATATTCTAAAAGGAGTAAATATTATAATATATAAATGAGACCTCAGTAGACTGATTTGAAATCAATTCCTGAACATTGCAAATAAAATTCTACAGAAAAACTCAATGTGTAAGTGAAATTATTTGAAAATTCAAACTCACCACTCAGTTACATACTGTAAATACTTTGGTCTACTATGCCTCATGTGACGTAGGCAAACACCTCTGTATAATATTTTTTCAAAACTGGGATTATACCATGCAACTATTTTCTAACTTTTTTACTTATCAGTATGTTAAAAAAAATTTACCCTATCAACAAATTCATTTGCCACATCCTCTTATGGTCTGCACAGTACTCTACTATGTTTATGTATTAATTATTACTCAACTTATTTCCTGCTGAAGAATGTTTGCCACTCTTCTAAAGATGTTTGTGAAAAATTGAGAACTACAAAATTCATATTCTTTCAATTTTCCTATTAACTCCTGTGCTAAAACAAAGTAATCAATTGTCATGGCAGAATCACATGAATTATATAGTTATTCCACAGCAGATACTATTAATGATTCAAAGGATATAAGCAAAAATCACACAGATACAGCTTTCCTTTCAGGTGGGGATAGACTGACTGCTGTAAACCAACCCCCACATCTCAGGGGCTTAACACGATAGAACTTTACTTCAGGCTTATGAGTTCCCTGGGGAGCACCTGATTAATGGGCAGCTTCCACCATCAGTCAGGGACCCAGGCTCTGTCTGTCCTGCTGCAGTAATTTGAGCTTTACTTCCAAGCTAGACAACGTGCCTTTAATGCAATATGTTTGTAGTCAGTGTTTCCAGAGCAAAGGGACAACCTGAGAATTGAATTTTTAGTGGAGACTGTTGAAAGCCAAGATTTAAGATTTCAGCTAATTTAAAGCTTCTCCTCAGGCCGTGGGACTGCTAGAATAATAGTAGAGTTCTAGAATATGAAAGCAGGAAATGACACCACTCCTTGTTAATGAGAATTTTCCCTGAGATATCTCCAAAAAAGCAATTCTGTAGCCTCCTGTTCAAGTTGTTTAGGACCTAATGTCATTGCATTCAGGAAATTAAGAAAAGGGAAAGAAAGAACATGGCCCAAAAGCCTCAGTAGCAAGTGAGAGTCATGTGAGAGTCCAAGACATGGGAAGGTGAGAGAAGAGGAAAGAACAACTTGGGAAGAAGGATGTGTGAAGAAATCATACAGGTAAGAGGGACCCAACAGTACCAGCTAGTTAAATCCTACCTGTGTAGGCGCCACCTAACTGCCCTGGGTGAGGCAGGAAACAGTGATGTCATGGGTTTTTCCTTCTCCCTCAACTATGCCTTGTTAGTACGCTGATTTTCTTCAAAAATAGGATATGTTATCAAGTTTCAGGTAATTGGGGATTTGGGTTATTTCTCCTAAATACAGTATTCCTATTCTCATGTAGCAGATACATCCTGACTGCAGAAATGAAAAATAAATTCAAAAACAGGCTGAGGGAGGTTAATATGGCTGCTTTATTTCACAAAAACAGCAGAATTTAAACTAATTGGACTATGATTACTTTTGGAGGCTTTGCTATAAAATTGACCAATACTCAAAAAGAGTAGTAAAGTGGACTCCCCTGTTCCCATCAGATTCCACAATAAATATTTTCCCACACTTGCTTAATTTATCCCTTTCTTTCTTCCTTTTTTCCTTTCTTTTCCTTTTATTTTTTGAGGCACTTTAAGTCCCTTTTTCCAGCTCCATCATCTCTCAAATCCTCCTCCCACTTTCTAGTTGGGATGGGGTAGGGTGCTGACTTTCATTCAGTGCACGTGTGGGATGTGAGGGGTAGTCCACAGGGCTCCGCCTCACAGTCTCCAAAATTCCTAGTTGGAAGAGGGCCGTAGCCTCTCATTAGTGCAGGGCTGGAATGGACGACAAGGCTCTGCCCACAGTCTGCAGGACGTGGGACTGAATGAAAAGGGGAAGGAGCTCAGCTCTTTGTGGTATTACCTGAAGGAGAATGGACTCAGTCAAAAAGGTTCTGTCCTGTAAAGGGTGTGTGCAAACACACACACGCACACACACCAGGGAACTCACCTTCAGGTTACTCCTCAAGTCCTGATGTCCCTAGCCAGTCTGCCATCTTGTTTCAACCTGTCAGAATTTTATTAGTTTCCCTATGTTTTTTGTGTAGGGGTTTTACTTGTAAATAGCAGGAGGAATGGGGTAGAATATGCTTAGTCCATCTTGTTCAGAATTGGAGGTCCACTGCTATCCTTATAATTATTATTATTACTATTACTATTATTATTATTATTATTATTATTATTATTATTATTATTATTATTATTATTATTATTATTATTATTATTATTATTTTAATGGTGGTACTGGAGATTGAATCCAGTGCTAAGCACACGCTCTACTACTGAGCTATACCCCACCCCCATCCTTTTTAATCTTCATGAGATTGATGTGTCTCTTACTGATTTTCAGCATTTATTTCCTAGTATATGTATTTAATAATTTATATTTCCCTTAAAGTGTGGTTTTGGTTGCATCTAATAAACGTTGATACGTATTTTTATTGCACCCAGCTACAAATATATTACAGATTCCCCTGAGCCCATCCATTGAGCTTTCGTGCATCCATGGTTAAGATTCTTAATTTACAGATAAGCTACAATTGTCTAGTAAGGATTTATTACTGATTTCTAGCTTTATTGTACCTCACTGAGAATATATATTATTGAAATGTTTTGAAATTTGCTGTTTATGCTTTATGGTCCAGCATGTGGTCAAATTTTGTAAACGTTCTATGTGTACCTGAACAGATGTGTGTGCCACGTATAATTAGATCAAATTTCCTAGTAGTGTCAAATCTTCCATATGCTTACTGTTTGTGTGTGTGTGTGAGTGTGTGTGTGTGTGTGTGTGTGTGTATTCTATTATGTAATCAGAGAGTATGTCTCCTTTTAGTTCTGCCAGTTAGAAATATTTATTTGAGGATATTTGTTACATGCATGTAAATATACATTTGTGTTATGTTCTTGGATAATTTAATCTTTATCACTACAATGTAGTAGTTTTTTGGTGTTAAAATTTACTTTGCCTATTGTTTATGTTGTAGTTTTTAATGTAGTGATAATTTGTAGCCAAGGATGATAATGTCTTTCCTCCACAGAAAATGTTATTTGTTCCCTATACAAGGTATTTCCTTGACAACTGCTTATTAGCATAGTTACATGAGAAGAGGGATAGGGGAGTGAGAAAAAAGAACAGGGAAGACTGGGCTCGACCAGCGGCACAGAATTCATCCAAACGGAACCCAGTTGTTCATAACACCAAAGGACAGCCTGGCGGAAAGTACTACCATGCAGCCACTCTGGAAATTAGTCTAGAAGATCCAGAAGACATAGAAGAAGAAGCTTCTTCTGGCCAGGCAAACGGGTCAGTGGAGCTTAGTTCGCCAGAGCTCTGGTTTTTGGAGATATTTGGGCTCCAGAACTACATGTCTCTGTAATGTTTTCCCCTCCAGGATTCTAGGAAATTTAATCCAGGTACTCAGTGTAGTAATCCATATTTTCTCCCAGGAAGACGACGTGGCTGTAGTCATTGTTTTCCTAGGGCACTGTGAGAAGTAATGTACAGGCCCTCCCCGTGGCCGCAAGCACTTTTGCTCCTGCCAGGCAGGACCGTGGACAGCGCTCTCCTTCAGCTCAGGGGCTCCAAGTACTCACAGGTACTTCCTCCCCGAAGGGCGGGGCTGTGGATGTTGTCCTCCTTGGACATTCTGGGAAGTGTAGTCCAAGAACACCGTGTAGTCTCAGGCACTTCCGTTCCCAAAGGGCTGTACTGGGGAGTTCTGGGAAATGTTGATCTAGAGCTCCTGGTAGTTGCAGGCACTTCCGGCCCAGGTGGGCGGGGTTACGACCTTGTTTTCTCGTAGTGATTGTGGGTTTCTCATCTCGGAACACTTCTGAACTTCCTCGACCTGCTCTTGAAGCAACAACAACCCAGTTGTGGGCTTGAGGGGGAAAGCAGATGTTTGAGGTGTGAGGACGGCAGTTTTAGATCACATTGAGGGAATCGTCTCACGTTTAGGGAGATTCTCGGGTCTCCGGGTTGGGCGCGGTGGGGGGTTGCAGGCTCTCGCGCCCTCGGCTCCCCTAACTCTCCTCCCCCACCTGTCAGCCCCTTTTCCTGGAAATACAACATTGGTCAGTTTCCTTAATCTCTCTGTGCCTCTGCTCATCTGTAAAATTGGTTGATAATAGTACCTTTCTAATACCATTGGAATGTCCTCTGTGGTTTATTTGGGCAATGGTGATGTTTCACAGCCTCCTTTCCTTCCCCAGCCCTGACTTCACAAGAACTGCACCAAGGTGGACGGAGTGAGGGACCCCTTGGCTCCTGGCAGCAGGGCCCCACGTAAGTAGGATTTGGCATTTTTTTCCTGTATAGTCACATAAATTGGAGAATATGTAGGATGTGTATTTGGTCTTGAGCAATGCCACTAATTAAGCCTTAGTTATCAAGTTCCAGTCTAAGGGCTTTATACAAGTTACAGTTGGGATGGTGCTATGAAAAACGTATTTATTATCTAGGAATTAATACTTTAAAATTGTTTATTAATCTACTTTTAAAATAAACCTGTAACAGAACTAACTTTTATGAGAAAACTGTATTTCCAAAAACAAATTTAATGAGAAGAGTAGCAATGTTTTAAATTTTGGGCAAATCTCTTTAATTCCTGAATTTTTATAAGAAAAATAGCTGGATTTTCACATCTTTTTCTGCATTACCTGTTGTGATATATTGTTTTGGTTGAAATAAAGAAAACAGCTTCCCACAGTTATAGTTACAAAAGAGTTACTTTAATAGACTCTACAGATAATATTCTTCTTTGACACTGCACCCAAATCCCACAAGTGATAGTTTATTAAAATTATTGCAATGTAGAATCAAAACTGTATCAGAGTATTTTTCGTATGTCTTGTATCCATTCATGGTTTTGTGAAATTATGCATCACTCATTTGGAAAATACTAAATGGCTGAGTTTTGGAGGTCTTTCACACATTGATACATTTTATTTTATAGTATTTTTAAAGATCACTTTTGTCAATACCACCAGCCACCTCATCAGAAAAGTTCTGTCTCTGGAGACCTTAAGTCTTTAAGCATGAGGAACCTGTCAAGCTCCAGTCAGGCCATTGTGGTCCATCAGAGAGACAACAGTGAAGAGAAAACATTCAGATGGGAAAAGTGTGGGTGGAGGTTCTGCCAGAGGCTACAACTTCAAGCCTCCCAAAGAACCCATGCTGGTTGTAGGGCATTGGATTAGTTGGAGAGTCCACATGGAAGAGAAACAATATAAATACAGGGAGTGTTCTAAGTGCTTCAGTTACACCTCAAGACTTCAGCTTCATCATAGTATCCACTACGGAGAGAAGGCATACAAATACAAAAGTGTATACAATATGGTTTTCAGATGGTCTTTGCAACTTCAGTGTCATCAGACTGTTCACACAGGAGAAGAACCTTCCAATTATGAGATAATATGGTAAGAGCTTCAGTTTGAGGTCGACTTTTGTGAATCATCTAATTTATCCAAGATAAATTTTTGAAGAAGTGATGAGAGTGGTGGGAATTTTATCAGAGGATCCACATAGGAAAACAGTTGTATGAAATGGTGTCTTTAAAAGATTGAAATGAGATCTAAATTCATCAAGTCATGTGGTCAAGTCAAGAGAGAGAAAATATTTTCATCAAAGTCAGTGTTTTGGCCATAGCTGGACATGTCCTAGTGGTTAAGAGCCTACATGGCAGAGAACTGTTGTAAGTGGTACACTAAGGACACCGGTCAGAACTTTGACATTTATCAGACATTACTCAGGAGAGAGATATTAAAAAGAATGACTATGATCACGTGCTTAAAAGTGTGATGACAAAAACTGGTTTCCTATGAGATGTTCAGAGGACAGAGCCTTGTTCATTGCTGAAGCTGCATAGACTTACCATTGCTTTGTGCTTTGTACATATGCTGATCTTGTTTGTTATATGAGTAAAAAGGAGAAAATTATATTAAGTTCATCTCAAAATTTTCATATAAAGTTTATTCTGAAGAACCCTGCAAAAACTAAGTAAACAGGCAAAATGCAGAAGACCAATGGCATTGCATGATCTGGTTGGGTCTTACACTATTGTGATTGGCCCCAGTTCTCTCCCCAGCCTGTATTCGTACAGTGAGTTAAAAGATCTCAGGGCTGATGAAGGGAGAAGATATGACCCAGAAGTGGCAGTAGCACACAGTGCGGTTCATTTAGGTGGTGCTTGACAGGATTGCATCTGTGAGGGGAAGTCTCACAGCACAAGACCTCGCAAAGACTACAGTGTGTGGCTACCACCACCGAGAAGAGCAAGAGGGCAGGGGAACTCCCAGGGGAAGTGGGACTTACAGGTCCAAGTTATGTTGCTCGGTGGCAGTCCAAGGTAGAATCTTGGGGTCAGGGAACTCCTAAAGGCAGCGGCTTTTGAAGGTCTGTTATAACTCCAGGGTTTGTCTTTATGGCTAGCAGATGTTGGATGCAGTTTTGCAGAGTATACAAAATAAGCAGGCTCTAAATGACTAACAATATGCTTATTTGGGCTGTTAAAATAATTGGCAATGAAAGGATTTTAGTTTGGCACCAGCAGGTTTTCTTGCTAATGGTCCCAACCTGCTATGAAGAAGTAAACACTCTAGGGCTGATATGCAGGGTCTGTCTCTGGCTAATTTATAAAACAGTTCTCAAGTTGAGTTATTATTTGGCGCTCTGTTTCATATTCCATCACTTGTAAACAATTTGAGTTCAGCTATCCTTTATGACTTTTGTGATGGTATAACCTGACTAAAAATTATTTTTGTTTATATTTCAGTAACATAAACAAAAATAATTTGTTTATTTCAGTAAGAGGACACTCCATAACACTTGAATCTTTTGACCCACTAGAGTGTTCAAGTAGAATTTTATTATAACACTTAGAAAGTGTCAAAAGTAGTTACTAATGACAAAAGTTGTCATAGTAAAACTTTGATAGTTGGCTTGTTTTATTCTTCATATTTTCAGGAAGCTTTGATGTAATTGTATTCAAACTGCCATAGCATTCCTTCCATTAACACTTCTTAGGTACAGCTATGCTGGATTTGAATATTAATTTTGTCAAGTTCCCTATCCAGTATTCTCCCTCCCAGACCCCAAGGGGAAAAAATTCTTTTTAATTGTTGGCATTTGGTCATTTTATTTTCAAATGTTTACATTAATGGAGTAGGCTTGACATTTTTACATAGTTGTCTCTATAAGTAGCTGTAAAAAATGAATACATTTTGGAGAGGAGTTAGTATATTTCAAAATGTTTAACGTGTGTCTCTGCGGTCTGCAAGTCCAGTGATTTGTTTATACATATGCTGCCTGTGGATGCAACCGGTGTTCCAGGTTCTTGTCCTGTCCCAAAAAGAATTCAGAGACAAGACGTAGAGGTTAAAAAAAGTAAAGTGAGAGTTTATTAAAGGATGGATAGTACACTCTCAAGGAGAGAGTGGGCAGGCTCAGGTGAGCGGCTGCCCTGAGTTTCTTTGGCAAGTTAGGTACGTAGGGTGTAAAAATGAATGAGTGGAACATTCACTGAGGAGGAAAGGGCTTGGGGGTCGTATTTCCTGATATCATCCCAACTCCACCTTCCCACAGGGAGGAGGGATTTTTGTCCTTATTTAGTCTGGATCAGAAGTGTCATGGCGTCAGTGCATGATGGGTACTTCTGATCTGCAAGGCTAATTTTATTGAAATGAGGGCATAATGAGCAAAAGGTTACATTCAGACGCTGGAAATTCCTGTCTTTTCTCACCTTTCTTTGTTGGTCTTCAGGCCAAAAGGTGTGGCCCCTTATCAGCCCCAAAGTTCCTGCTTTTCTTTCTCTGCCCAGCGACCCCTGGTGCTTACATAATGTATATTTTCCTGTATTTGGCTTGTGCCCCTCCTTTCTGCCCAATTCCTGCCATTTGGTCTGTGTCCCCCTTTCTCTGCTCATATCTAGCTATCTGCCTGCTCTAACACATGCAGACACACATGTATATTCCTTGTCATATCCTTTGTCAATATAGGCCATTAGAAGGTATTCAGTATAGTTCTCTTCTATTTTTTAGATTTTGCAATGAACTTCAGCTTACTAAAGCAATAAATGTATGTAAAATGGGATCTCTGACATTATGAAGTTTAACTCACCCACACTCTCAAATAAGGTCATTCCCCTTAGGGAGAGCCACAGGGCTGTGGTCCTTATGGCCTGCCTCTCCTCAGGGGTGGAGTCTCACCACTGCTCTGGATCTGGGGGCCAGGACAGTGACCCTGCTTCTCATGGGGTGCAGCCTCTGCTGCATGAGCAGGATGTTGGACTGGTCTTCTTTGCCAGTATCTCCTGGTTTATAAGATGATAGTCTGGAGCTGCTGCTTCCTGATGATATGGGAGTAGCTGGAACAAGCATAGAACCAGAGGGCATCTTGGCTCCATCTAGGTCGTGAGGCTGGTACTTCTCCTCAGGCTTATAGTTCTCGGGAGCCACAGCTGCAGGCAGCACTTGGTGGTTAGCAATTCTGTGTGTTTTCCTCCTGTGGGGATGTACTCTCTGGGTTCAGGCCGATCCTTCCTTTTGCCCCGACAAGTAAATGGCACGTAGCTTCAGTAGAGCACTGTTGGCTTGCTGTTCTGTTCTCTTTAGCATGTGGGAGAGCTCCTCCCTTCTTCTGTGTTCCTGTTTTGTAGAGGAAGAGTTCAGTATCAATGGATTCTTTTGCTTTTATGAGTAACTTGTTCTTTCTGCCTGAGGGTTTCTAAGATTTTCATTTTAAATCTTAGAATTCCAGAATTCTGCCCAGATATGCCCAGGTGGGAGTTTTTTTTCGTCATCAATCCAGGCATGACCCTTGGTAGGTAGCCTTATCAGTCTGCAGTGTTGCTTCTTTCTTCAGGTCAAGACAGTGTCCTTCCATTATCTAGTTAATTATTTTCTCTTCTCTGTGGTTTCCTTCTTCAATTTTTGGAATTCCTTTTACTCGCATGATAGGTTTCTAGGATGTATCTTTCAAATCTCCTCTCTTCCCAACTTGATTTCCAACTGGTTGTATTTCTGCTCTGTGTTTGAGAAATTTCTGTCACTTACTCTTAGAGATTACTGTCTTTGCTCTCATCATTGGCAGTCCTCCCCTTAAATTCATCTACTGAGATTTTCATTGTTAAATTGGAGATGGGGCTTAGACCAGTTTGTGTGTGTGTGTGCGTGTGCATGCACACCCACGCGCTTAGGCACATATACATGCTGAACTTCAGTCTTCTTAAATAATCCTGTTATCATTTTTTAAAATTCAAGTAACCTCATCAAACATTCCAGTTAGTATATTTATTTTCCCAACTGTCTTAGAAATGGGGTTTTAAAAATATATTTGTTCAATATTAAAGTGAGGTCTCATAATGGTGTCTTTTGATGAATAGATGTGTCCTTAATTTTGATAGGGTCTAATATATCAGTCTTTCCTTTTATGATTAGTGGATTTTATATGTACTTATTAAGAAAACTTTTCCTACCCTGAGATCACAGAGGTATTCCCCCATATTATTAGGGGATGCAATGACTTCTAATGCCAACCACCCAAACTTAGATCAGACTTTACAGGTTAAGGACATAGACCCCACAAGACTTCCAGTCAAGCTTCCAGTTCAGGGGTTCCAATTCCACCCTCACTTCTGATCACTAATCCCTCGGGTTTGATAATTCACTAGAACAACTCACAGAACTCAGGAAAGCACTATGTTCACAAATTACAGTTTTATTATAGCAAAAGGGTATAAGTCAGATCCAGCCAAAGGGAGAGACACGGGTCATGGTCTGGGAGGGTTCCAAATGCAAGGCTTCCATTGTCCTCCCTCCGTGGCGTCCGGACACGTTACCATCCCAGCACACAGGTGTGTAGCCCTGTGCAGAGGACAGCCAACTGGGGAGGCTCACACAAGCTCCAGTGTCTGTAGAGTTTATCGGGGCTTTATTATGTAGCATGATTGACTGAATCATTGACCATGTGACTCAATCTCCAGCCTCCTTTCTCTCCATAGACTAGTATCACCTGGCTCAAAAACCTCAAATCACACGGTTGGTCTTTCTGGGGTGATCAGCATCCTGAGTCATGTCTTTAGCGTAGTCATGTCCAGGGACCCACCGTAATCCATCTCTCTAGCACATACCTATCAGGTGTAATGCCAGGAATAACAAAGACTTACTCCACTACCTCCCAGGAGCTGGGACAAAGGCCAGCCAAATTATTTATTATACAAATTTACAATATGCAAATATACAAGGTGCATACAAATTTAGAATTGTTTTATGTTCTTGATGAATTTGACGTCTTATCAATATGAAGAGTATTTCTAGCCTTGCTTTCTTTCAAAACATCTTAAATGGACACATTGTAATTGACTGTACTTCAATAAAAATAAAGAAAAAAGCATCTTTATTGACATCTGATTCACATACTATAAAATTCACCCTTTTAAAATGTACAATTCAGTGGGTTTAGTATATTCAGAGTTGTGCAACCATCACCATCTAATTCCAGAACATTTTCATCACCCCTAAATGAAACCCTACACCCAATCACAGTCACTCCCCATTCTACCTCCCCCCTAGCCTCTGGCAACCCCTAATCTGCTTCCTGTCTCTATGGATTTGCCTAATTCGGACATTTCATATAAGTGGAATCGTACACTGTGTGGCCTTTTGGGCTGGCTTCACTTAGCATAATGTTTTCACAGTTCATCTTTGTATCAGTACTTCATTCCTTTTTTATGGCCAAATTATGTTCCATCCTATGGGTGTACATTTTGTTTACCCATTCATCGGGTGATGGAGATTTGAGTAGTTTCCACTTTTTGTCTGTTATAAATAATTACGAACACCCATGTGCAACTTGCATGGTCTAGCAATGCTTTTTGCTTTAAAATACATTTTGTCTGATATTAATATTGTATTTGAAATTTTGTCAAAGTAATTTCAGGCTTAGGGTCATATCTTTTCTTCCAAAAAGGATTTTTATTTGATACTATTAGGTGCCTGAGAGCATTAGCGATTAAAGATTACTTCTATCCAGTTTCAAGGATACCAGCTGATTTGGGGCTATGCTTCAGACCCCGCCAGAGCAGATCTATACCCCTTCATTCTCCCCACTAGGGTACAGTGGGCTTTGGTGTCCAACACAAAACATAGGAGTTTTACTAGTTTCCTGCTGATGGGAGGTACTGGACTCCAACAGTTACCCATCCCCAACTGGTTGTTGACCCCTCAATGGGTCCTTTGTCTGAAGTTGCAAATGCCAATTAAATGAAACCAGGTTCAGTATAGCAGAGCAGAAACTTTATTCATTGATCAGGGAATGGAGAAGGGGAACTCCTGATATAAAAACACCTTTTCCCCAAAGGGAGGGGAATAAGGCGATTTTAAGGGTTAGAAGCAGACACGTCATCAGGGCTCTAGGAAAGGGGGTGGGGTGCGGGCAGCTGGGGCATGCGCAGTCTTCCCGGCTTCTCGGCACCCGGCTGGAATTGTGCCTAGCAGAATACAAGCCCCTTCCTCGGGCAGAGATCTTAGCATGTTAATGAAGCGAAGGTAACGCTGGGACACTGTCAGGTCTCATCTGCACAGGCACGTCCCTGTGGTGAAGTCAGAGCTGGTTCAGGACGGTTGATCACTGCATCTCATATAGCGCAGCTGCGAAGCAGCTCTGGTGCTCTGGTATGGGTGACACAACTTTTATAACCGTAGCTCCCATCATTGTGTCAAGACAAGTGCCTTGTTTCTTGGCCTTACAGTTTCCTGAGTTGACCAGTGCCCCTCAGGGCAAAACTGGCTCCTGTAACTGGCTCTCTTCTCTTGATTTCCCTATTCTCCTGAATTTTGGGCTGCTAATTCATTCTCCACACGTTCTTTTCTTACAGATAGGCCTTGTGTGTGTGTGTGTGTGTGTGTGTGTGTGTGTGTGTGTGTGTGTTTGTGTGTCTAGTTAATGGGAAATAACTATTTTAACACTAGTCAAAGTAGAAGCCTCCATTATATTTTTTAATTTGGCAGTAATCTTTATCTGAAAATTATCTTTCCTATTATTAAGTTAATCCTGTTTCATATGTGAAACTACAAAACAATTATTACCAAATGTTTCTACTTTTCGGCAAAATCCTTTCATCTGATTCCTTAAAATGGTTCTTTAAAACCACTATTTTTCACATATTTACTGGTTGTTTTTTTTTTTTTTTCCTGCTTAGAAGTGCTTTGCCAAGGATTTGATGTGGCTTCAACTGGTCTTTGCTCAGATGTTTCCAGTACCATCTATGACGTGTTCTATCAAAAGAGATGAACTTTAAACAGGTCTTTAGATTTAAATTTTACTTTATAGGAAACAGAATAGAAGAAGAAATTATCTAATGATATGAAAAATAAACAGTAGGAGAAATTCAGAATGTAGATCATCATGACAATCAACCTGATTCCTCAACAGGTCAAAGGTCTGTAAGAAGAAGTGAATGGATAGTATTCAAGAATAAACACACCTGAACAAATAAAATGAATGGACTCTGGACATTGATTTGAACAAACCACTGATGAGGGGGTTTGGGGGAAAATCTGAAAACAGATTGGATATTAGGAAATATTAAAGAATTAATAATTATTTTATTTAGCATGATAATAGTATTGTGGTTTTGAAAGAATATTTTTATTTTTTAAATATTTAACAAGGTGTGAAAAGACATGATGTCAGGGATTTGTTTCAAAATTCTACTATAACTAAAAAGTAATAGTGATAGATGAATTAAATGTTTAAAATTAAGTTGAATTTGGGATATGAGTATATGGGGTGCATTTTACTGTTCTCTCTACTTTTGTCTATTTTTGAAAACTTTCATAATAAAAAGCTACAAAATACATTTCCTGCCTATGAGAAAAATCATCACGTCCTTGTTCACTCGGCTTATTCAGTCACAGGACACTTTATTTGTCAGGAGCAGAACTTAGAAGTATGTAATCAAACATCTGAAGCCAAACTTGCGTTAGAAAACAACTGTGGATTTTATATATGCACACGTCACAATATTTTCTTAAATTCCTTGCAATGGAGCTGCTTTCGTTTGCCATAACAATCACTATATTTGAAAAAAAAAATGAAGTTAAAGATATTCCTGTTTGTACTTTAATCAACGTGTGTATAGCCTTTTTACAAATTCTTAGCGTATTGTAATGAACAGCTCAAGCCACAAAACACTGTCAAGAACCCTTAAGTGCTTTGCTAATAAAGGAAGCAAAGGAGTCAAAACACTTCATTTCAACCCCTCCCCCCTCTCCCCAAGACGCACAGCTTGGACAATGAAGACAGATTTCCTACCTTTCCTCCCACCGTTTACTGGGTACATGAACATAACTTCAGTTTTATTAGCATACCTTTACTATTCCAGGAAATTCCTGCCCAAGCAAATTGCTGGATTATTCATTACAGGAACATCCACGAACACCCATCAACTCTACCATCTCTTCAAAAGAAAGCATCGACAGTTTGCACCTATAGACTCCTTGTCTACAAAAATCCTTCCTGGTACCGTCAATGTTGGATTGTAGCATCATGACCTTCACGCAGTCCCAATCAAGTCTCTTGCATTGAAAGACCCACCTTAAACCAAACTTCCAATTCTCAGTAAATCCAACCCTGCCTTCCTGGCTCCCCCGACACTGTCAAGGTGCCAAAGCTCTGTCGAGGTGGCGTTTCTCCCTTACGGCGGTCAGCACTACACTACGTTCTTGTCTCGTTAACAGGTTTTATTGCTGATATTTGGGGAGCCAGCATTCGAAACAAGTTTGAAATCCAGTGTTCCTTAAGTTCAGCTCAGCCTAGATCACTTTTATGTTTCCCATTTTTTAGTCTACCCTTTGTCTCCCCTAAAGTTTTTGGCTTTTAACTTACTTTGGTAGCGCAAGCCGCGCTTTTCTCTCTTATACGGCCGCATTTTTAAAAATTCCGAATTATTGAGTTGTTACCCAAACAACTGTCTTCTTACATTATTTTCTCATGAGCTTCAAGAAATGAATAAAACGAAAAGGAATCTGACAATTAATAGCACTGGAGAAGTGACTCTCAATCCAAACCAGCTCTACAGTCAAAACCAAAGCCAAGGCTCCTGCGAACTGCATCCTGGGAAATGTAGTCCACGAGGTATGTTAACGCGGAGGCGCACCCTCTTGTGTATTCTGGGAAATGTAGTCCGGGAACGGTGTGTAGCCAGAGGCGCTTCCGCTCCAGGAAGGCGAGGTCACTACTGCGATTGCTTCCAGTGAGGTGAGTTAACCCCGCGCGTCCCTCCAATCTCTCCGAGCCTTTTCGGCCTCCGCGTAGGGCCAGCGGAGCCCCGGGTCTCACCCCTGGGAAAGGGAAGCCGCGGAGGGCGGGGAGAGAGCCGCGGCGGCGGCGTGCATCCCCCCTGCGGACCTCCGGCGTCGGGGCGGGCTGGCGTCGTGCATCGAGTGTGCGGATCTCCCGCGCTCTCCGCTCCCCGCGCCCTCCTCCAGGACCAGCCAGCTCTGCGTCCTTCTTGCAGTGAAATATTGGGCGACTTACTTAATCTCTCCCTGCCTCAGTTTCCTCCAGTCAGTTCCTCTCCAGTGGTGTTCTTTTGAGAATTAAGTGAGACTATATTTGAAAGGCTTAAAAATAATGC
This sequence comes from Camelus bactrianus, assembly GCF_048773025.1. Lineage (NCBI taxonomy): Eukaryota > Metazoa > Chordata > Mammalia > Artiodactyla > Camelidae > Camelus > Camelus bactrianus. The sequence continues at coordinate 9,730,881 of NC_133547.1, forward strand.
CTCGTGCATAGTAAAATGTGGGCTGTTATCATAGGTTCTAGTATAATACTCTGGCGTCCTGTAGGGAAGCGCCTGCGAGCTCGGGATGGGGTTGGAGTCCCAGCTACAGCCCCACTGTCCCCTGGTCACTGATGTGGGGCTATTCCTGGATTCCTGGACTCTTTCTAGACCTTTGTTTAGGAAGGAGAGTTACCTTCAACTGGATCGTGGAAAAAGTCCTCTGTGGTTTATTCCAGACTGAGAAATCATCGTGATCACGGCTTTACAAGAGTGCCTGCAGTGTAGTGAGGCCTTAATAAAGAATGTTCAGTATCTATAATAACGTTTAATAACAACCTCGTGTTGTTAATTTAAGTGCTACGCGATTTCCTAGTCTTAGGTTTTTACTGGTCATTGTTTACCTTCATGCAAGTGGGAGAAGAAATCTTGAGCTCTTCCAGCTTAATAACATGTGCAAGCAGTAACTACACCTTTTAAGGGGGGAAAAAAATCCACGGCAATTTAACGTTCATTAAGAGCAACACAAATTATCTGTGAGACAATCGGTCAGAATTAGACGTTTCTGAGAGTAAGGGTGACTCAAGGGACAGAGCAGTCATCTCTGAATTCAGTGTTTCTTAAGATTCATTTTCTTGAAGCATATTCACAAAGGCAGTTCTGGGACTCATAAGAGGACAGGCATTGTCTGAAGCTGCAGGGAATGGGGAACACCGGCATTACTACACCCGTTTACAAGTGACTGGATTGATTCACCTGAAGGTTAATAACGAGCTACTAGTAAGGAGAAAGTAATTAAGGAGAAATGCCGGAATTTGAACCCAGGTGTTTGGGCCCCGTTAAGTTGTCCTGTCTCTCGTTTCCTTGATAACCAGCCTCAGGAATACCCTGGGAGCTCCAAGAAGCACTTGGGTTAGGGCTGTTAATAGATTGTTCATGAGCTAAGGAAGCTGAATTCAGCCCCTGTTCTCACTAGGTTATGTTGGCTCTGCGTTGCCTAGAGAAAGGGGCCCTTCTTCCTGCTCATCTGATGTACCGTGTGGGCTAGCACATCTCCAGCATCTCTCTCATCTCAGCTTTCCCTTCCCCAGTTTTGTCTTCCCGGAGCCCTGCCTTTCACCAGAAGGACGAGGAAAAAAAATGACCAAGTTCCAGGTAAGTTGGGTTGGCCTTTATTTCTTACAATGACATCTCATTTCACAGCTGGACACATTTTCCTCCTGCTTAGGGAGGGTAAGAGGGAACCCAAAGCCCTCTCTTTTTGTTTCTTTCCAAATAATAGCCAGAAACTTAATAGATTTTTTTTTAAGTAAAAACAGTCCCCATATTATAAACATGTTTGCAGATCAGCACTTTTCATTTTTCCACATTCCTTTTCATTCCTTTGTGTTTGCACGTGTAGATTTGTTACCAGTGTTTCAGTGCCATCTTGCATGTTTAAAACTGAATTTTATATCATCTACAACTTAAATGGCCTCGTCGTTTTCCATGATTTACCAATATTTTCCCCTGTTGTCCGTATTTATGTGGTTTATGAATTTTACCATTTTAATATGTTTACAAGGACAGTTTCCCTACATATATAAACCTTTCTTCCCAAACAGGAAATTTGAGAGTTCTACTATTTTCTTCTTAAAATTTTAGGAACTCGATTGTTTCCTCATATGTGGAGTCTCACGTTTTGTGGCTAGAATGTCTAAAGTATGGTTTGGTGCAACAATCCAACTGATACTGAACTCAGAGAAAATAATTTTCATTGTTTTCACACAAGAACAACTAGATTCTTTAATTTTAAGTTAAACCATATATGTATTATGGTTAAGTATCTGTTTTATTCATTGACATGTTAGTATAAAGAAGTACACATTTAGTTTTAAGAGTCTAATAGCAATAGGGACATCTGTGTGAGGACATAGATGGTCTCGTGTGCGTTTTAACATGAACAGATTTGTGAGCATTCAGATACCTGCTAAAATCCACTCAGTGGCCAGCTTACACTACAGTTCCCACTGCCTGGGCCAGGAGTTTCAGGTGTCCAGTGAGGGTAAACGGGGAGACCCAGCGGAAGAGACTACTCCATGCGGGGACCTGAGGCCACGTTGTGTGCGTGTCTGGCATGGCTGGTGGACAGAGGACTCTGAGAATAGCACTGCCCCTCACCTGGTTCCTCTTGTGAGTGCCTGTCTCTTTTTGGCCAGATGTGTTAACTAGCTGTTTAATATATAGAAGCTCAAGACTCCAGCCAAAGCAAATCAGAGAGGAGCAAGGTCTTCGGATAAATCATTTTAATTTTCGTAAAGGAAAACACTGTATACAAAGTCATGAGACCCGCAGGAGACAGGAGTGCGGGGCGAGGGTGGGGTTTATACACGCTAGAAAAGGCTTAGTATTCCTCATAGGACTCTTACTGACGCATGAGATAACCTCAATAGGATTACAAGCAAGGGAAATGAACACGCGGTATGTGTGTGAGGGGGTAAATATCAAAAGATGATGTTTTGAGAAAGTGAAATAAGTGGGATTTGGGGGGGGGAATTTTTAGAAAGAGCTGTTTTTTAAAAAGTTTGTTGTTTTGTTTTGTTTTTTGGTGTATTAATGGAGGTCCTGGGGATTGAAGCCAGGACCTCATGCATGCTAAGCATGCACTCTGCCACTGAGCTATACCCCTCACCCCCCAAAGAGCTGTTTTTCTCACTTACCAAATTACCCAAGATTTAAGAAGTAAGATAATACCCTGTTTGGGCCAGAGTATGGAGAATCAGGGACACTTCTAATCTGTTACAGGGAGAGTTGATTGGGGAAATTGCCATTTTACTAGCAAAGGTAAATATTTGTTGACAATGCAGTTGCCACTTCTTGGAACTTATCCCAAAGGAAATAAGCAGACAAGCTGGCCAAATCTGTGTGAAAAAAGTTTTTTTGCAGCATTATTAATAGTTTAAAAATCTTAAGGTATTACATTGTTATTTAATTTTATGGCACGGTTAAATATGTATTTTTTCACTTTCATGAAATAACCACACAGCCATGAATAATGAAATAATAGTTATAGTGATGACTGGCATTTGTTGAGTATTAACATTCTTTTTTTTTTTTTTTGGTTGGGGGAGGTAATTAGGGTTATTTATTTATTTATTTATTTAATGGAGGCACTGGGGAGTGAACCCAGGTCCCCCTGCAGGCTTAGCACTCGCTCTACCAGTGAGCTCTACCCTCCCCGCTGAGTAGCCTCATTGAATCCCTTCAGGTACCCTGGGATGTTGCGCTCTAGGGCAGATGGGCAGGTGCTGAGAAGCTGGGTGGCTTGTCCAAGGTCAGAGATCTAGTCCTGTGAACGGAGGCAGTTCGTCTCCAGAGCCTGTGCCCGTCACCTTGACACTGAAGGCTGCCACCGACACAGACGGCGAGTTCCCGAGGCAACGAACTAGGGACCTGCCTGTGGAGGCGCCAAGGCCGGTCAGATCCGGCAGCACCGACAGAACAGCGGTACCGCCCGGCGGGGGAGGAGCTGGGCGCGGAGGAGTGCCCGTCTGTGGGGCTAAACTAACTCAGCATTTCCCACAAAATCTGGCACTTTCAGCCCAACTGTAAAATGCACGTCCGCCGTGATTTAACAGTGGCAGTGACAGTTCTGAGATGCAGCTCTATACAGGGCACTATTTTACATGTACCGCAGGGTTTAAAAAAAATTGGGGGAGGGGGTTCCTTCCTCCGTGCCCCACCTCCCCACACACACGCCCCACCCAGCAGTTTTCGTGTGACTGTGGGAGGGGAAAAGGAGACAGTCTCCTAAAACGAGTCGTTCAGGTTGCTCAGAATCTGGAAGAGCTTCCCACATCTCCTCCCCCTTGTCAGTGCTGGCCTTCTCCCAGGGGAGGTTGGTTGTTAAGATTGAGGCTACACATGTTTCATGTTGTAGGAGGCAGTGACGTTCAAGGACGTGGCCGTGACCTTCACGGAGGAGGAGCTGGGGCTGCTGGACCCCGCCCAGAGGAAGCTGCACCGAGATGTGATGCTGGAGAACTTCCGGAACGTGGTCTCTGTAGGTGAGGATGGGCGCCCTTGGGCAGGGTTTCTCAGCCTCGGCACTACTGACATTTGGGGCCAGATGATTTCTTTGTTGTGGGGACTGTCCCATGCGCTTTAGGATCCCTGGCCTCAGCCCGTGACTTCAAGGCTTTAGGGCTCCTTGTAGGTCAGAGTTTTCCAGTCCCTTTGGAGCACAGAGACAAGATATTTCTAGTCTTTGTTCCAAGGGAAACATTTGCCTTTCATAAATGAACTATAAACAGTTGAGCTTAAACTTGTGGGTCATGAAATCAGTAAGCTGCATCAGCATTCCTGTAGTAAAAATGTAGAATACAGTAGCGATGAATGGTGCAGGTCGTAGTGACCGCTGCAGCTGTTACCCTGAGGAGCGTGAGACCGCAAAGGCCGTGATGAAAACAGGCTGTCTGGAAGCAGGTCATTTAATCTTTTACTTCAGTCATTTCCATGCAGTAGTCATGCATTTCTAACAACGTATATTCCTTATGCTGGGTCTGATCAGAAATGCTTGGTGAACTTTGGGGGAGGCGCGAAGCCTCACACCATGGGACTGGGACCAAAACTGTTCAGTGCTTTCTACCTTTAATGTTTTCACAGGGCACCAGTCCTCCAAACCAGAGATGATATCCCAGCTGGAGAGAGAGGAAAAGCTTTGGATGACAGAGATCCAGACTCAGGGAGGTAGGCATTCAGGTCTCTGGCTGGAACGCCGCTCTCCCACGCACCTCCCACCCCTCTTATTCATTCCTGTCTCTGCTCAGAAGTCCTTTCACCCGAGGCTGTTTCCGACCAGTCCTTTTAAAATACTACCCACCCTTCACTCTCCATTTACCTGAATTTGTGTCTTAAGTACTATCCCTCCAGACTTATTAGTATATATGTTTCTAATTGTGGCAAAATATACGTAAAATGTATCATTTTAACTGCAAGTTCAGTAGCATGAACTACATTCACATTGTTGTGCAACCTTCAGCACTGTTTCCCTCCAGAACTTTTTCACTATCCCAAACTGAAACTCTGTCCCCATTCAACAACTCCCCTTCCTCGCCTTACCCTCAGTCCCCAGTAACCACTGTCCCACCTTCTGTCTCTGAATTTTGACTATTCCATGTACCTCCCATAAAAGGAACCATACAGTATTTGTCCCTCTATGTCTGGCTTACTTCACTTAGCATGATGTCCTCAGGGTTCATCCATGTTGGAGCACGTGTCAGAATTTCCTTCTTTTTTAAGGCTGAATAATGACCGCATTGTATGTATACACCACATTTGCTTCATTCATCCACTGGTGACATCTGGGTCGTTTGCGTCTTTTGGTTATTGTGACTCATGCTGCTGTGAGCATCTGTGCTGTGTACAGATACCTATTTAAGTCCCTGCTTTCTGTTCTTTTGTGTATATACCTGGAGTAGAAACACTGGAACATGTGGTAATTCTGTTATTCAGTATTTAGGGAACCGCTATACTGGTTTCCATACCAGCTGCGCCATCTTCCACTCCCACCAGCGGTGCGGAAGGGTTCCGATTTGCAGCATGCTCACCGATACTGGTTATTTTGTTTGTTTTTATAATACCTATTTTAATGAGAGTGAAGTGGTACACATTGTTTTTGACCTGTATTTCTCTGATGATTAATGATGTTTTGCATCTTTTATTGGCCACTGGGTATATCTTCTTCGGAGAAATGTGTATGTAAGTCTTTTGCTCATTTTTGAATCAGAGTGTTTGAGTTCTTTGTGTATTTTGAGTATTAATCACGTATCAGTTACATGATTTGCAAGGGTTTTCTCTCATTCCATGTGTAGCCTTTTTACTTTGTTGAGTGGGTCTTTTTGATGCACAAGTTTTTAATTTTCATGAAGTCAAATTTGTTTTTTGGTTTTTTTTTTTTTCTGGTTGCCTGTGCCTTTCGTGTCCTATCTAAGAAATCATTGCCAAATCCAATGTCATGCAGCTTTTACTGTTTTCTTGTAGGAGTTTTATAGTTTTAGCTCTTACATTTAGGTCTTTGATGCATTTTGAGTTGACTTTTGTACATGGTGCGAGGAAGCGTCCAGCTTCATTCTTTTACAATGTGAATATCCAGTGTTCCCAGAACCATTTATTGAAAAGACAGTCCTTTCCCCATTGAGTGGTCTTGGCACCCTTGTCAGAAATCGTTTGACTGTATACTCAGTAGTTTATTTCTGGGCTGTTTGGTTTATTCCCTTGGTCTGTATGTATGTCTGTCTTTATCCCAGTACTGCACTGTTTTGATTACTATAGCTTTATAGTAAGTTTTATAATTAGGGTGTGAGTCCACCAACTTTTTTCAAATTTTTCAAGATTGTTTTGGCTATTTGAGTCCCCTCAAGTTTCCATGTGAATTTTAGGATGGCTTTTCCTTTCTCTGTGTTGGGATTTTGATAGAGATTACAGTGAATCTGTAGATCCCTTTGGGTAGTGTTGGCAAAACAATATGAAATCTCTCAACATTACATCTCTCAGTCCATGAATGTGAAATGTCATTCCATTTTTCAGTGTCTTTGATTTCTTTTATCAGTGTTTTACAGTTTTTGGTGTACACATCTTTCACCTCCTTGGTTAATTCCTAAGTAGTTTATTTTTGATGCTGTTGTAAATGGAATTGTTTTCTTAATTTCATTTGCAAATTGGTTCATTGTGTATGTGGAAGTGCAACTATGGAAATGCAACTATTTTTTAATGTCTATGTTGTGTCCTACAACTTTGCTGGATTCATTTATTGGCTTTAACAGTTTTTTTGTGTGTGGAATCTATATTCCTAGCCAGACCATCACCTTCTCACCCATTCATTCTATCCTCTCTGCCCTCTCCTCTAATACTTAAGCAATCCCTATGTGGAGTTTTCTAGTAGAAATTTCAAATATGACATTTATGGAAGTCACAGATCCAGTTGTGTAGATAAGCTGAATCTGTATAGGAAAAGAGAAGAAGTTACCAAAATGAACCTTTTGCAACTTCGAGTACATTCAAGTGTAATTTGCTTAATTTGGTAACACTCTTAACTCGTTTATCATAAGAATTACTTTATATGCGTTTAACCCTTGCAATAGTCCTGACCACCCCGGTAACGTAATCACATCATTTATGAGATGAAACTTATACGTTAGAAAAATGTCACGTAGCTTGTTAAGTGGGTGAGTCGAAATTTTAAATCTTGATTTTAAAGCCTGTTTGCTCTTAGTAAAGCCACTGATTTAAACCTGTTATCATGTTCATGGAAATGCCATTTTGCTGTTTTCCTGCAAGTGCAGCCGCTGCTACAGAAGTGGAAGAATTTCAAAAAAAACATGTACAACATAGAAAATCAGTTAATTTTTGCGTACATGCTGCATGCAGATAACCGTGTAACAAAGCACCACACTGGGGGCATCCACGATAAAAATGATTTAACGGGCCCCTCAACTGTAACCCAACAGTTGAGCTTGATGTTAACACATCATCGTATCTTTTTCCTTTTCTTGAAAATGGAACCGACCATTTAAAAAGTTAATCCTCTGCTTCTCCATCCTACACACACACACACACACACACACACACACACACACACACACACACACACACACACACACACACACACACACACACACACACACACACACACACACACACACACACACACACACACACACTTTCTCCTTTCCATGGCTTTAAAGGGTTTTATTTTGGAAACATTAAAATACACAAGTCATGAAAATCGTACAGTGTAGTCAATACACATTGGTTCCATCTCAACCGTCCTCACCTCCCTGCCATTCCTGTGTTGTCAGCCCTCTCACTTTTGTTCTTGCTGGAGTTTGCCATGTCACCCACAGGTACTTCAGTATGTGCCCCCGAGAACTCACCTAATGCCTATTCTGTGATCAGTGTAGACTCACGTATATTTATCTTTACTTTGGGTTCAGTCTAACATGGCCTTGTTTATTTTGCTGTCAAAGTCTTCCTGCTTTGACGGTTGGGAGCCCTTAACAATTAGCTCCTCTCTCCCATTGCCCCACCCCCACCCTTAAGTTTTGGGAGCATTTCCTTCCCTTCTGACTCTACCAGATGCTCCGCTTCATCTGGTTATTTTTCTTGCCCAGCCTTAGACTTAGCCATTTGTCCAAGGATTCTTGTTCCTTTTAGCAGAGAATGGTATTAGAAACCAAGATTTGTGCACTAGTCACAAATGCTTTTCAGTCTGCCTTATTGAGAAACAATTTACATATAGTAAAATTCACCCTTTTTGAAAATAAACTTACAATTTCAGAATTAGAGGAATGTTACATACATAGTGTAGAGAGTTCCCTTACACTCTTCACTTGGTTTCCCCCAGGACCCATTTTTAACACCTTACATGACCATGGTAAATTTGTCACAACTATAGAATTCATGTTGGTATCTTACTTTTATATATATATAAAAGTTATTACATATATATATAAAATTGGCCTTATCAAGCGATTCTTGAATAGAGCAGCATTCCCCCGAGCAATTGGAAGGGCACCCCAAGGAGGTGTACAAAAGGGAAGGTTTCTACAGGCAGAAGGAGGATGGGGCAAGGAAGGTGTTAGTAAAAGAAAAAATTCTTTCAGGTCAGGTCATCTTTTTAGGGAGTCTTCAGATGCAGAGTACCTCACTAATACTGGCCAGGAAGTTTCACATTGTCTGCTTCAAGGCCACATTCTTGGGAGAGGTTGAAACCGCAGTTCCATCTTGGTTTGCCATCATGGGGGTAAATGACCCCATTGGGGGCTGGTTATTTCTTAACGTTTCCCCCCTTTTAATCAGACTCTCAAAACGTAAGGCATTGGCGCTGCCCTCAGCTGCGGCTCTGTGACTCCCGTGGCTTCGCTGGTTCTTGGCAAAGGGACCTGTAGGTCGTGCTTTTATTTCCTCCCTGTGAGGCTCACGGGTCATAGTCCCAGGTTTGCAGTCCTTCAGTTGGTCATTCTCCTTGTTCCTTTTCTGATGCTGTTCTAGTCTAGGGAAATCATTTGCTTGGCTGTTTGTTAGCAATGTGAACGTGCATTTAAAGCTTTTGAGAGAATTCCACAAGCCAGAGGGATTTTTATAACTAAAAGCAGGACCCAAACCAATCAAAACCAAGTGAATCCAAGAAAGACCCCCATTGAAGGAGTCATCTTAAGCCAAGTGGCCTCCTCAGTGATCTTATGTAACTGAGTTTCAACTTGGCCAGAAGTGTTAACCCAGGTCCAGCGGGTGGTGCTGGCCACGCACAGACACCTCCTCCAGAAGATAGTCAAGGGCCATCCTATTAGCAAGAACAACTTTGCCCAGAGGGTCCAGATGTTCCTGCTGGGCAGCTGATGTCTTAGCAAGGGAACCTACAGTTTCTTCAAGAGTTAAGGAGAAGGCGGGGAGGGTAGAGCTCAGTGGTAGAGTGAGTGCCTAGCATGCACGAGGCCCTGGGTTCAATCCCCAGTGCCTCCATTAAAAATAAATAAACAAACCTAATTATACGCCTCCCACCCCCACTAAAAAAAAAACAAACTAAAAATAAGAAGAGGTTTCCTTTTTTTTTTTTAAACAACACAAGTTTATTGTCTTACAGTTCTGAAGCCCAGAAGTATGAAATGAGTCTCACTAAGCTATACTCAAAGTGTTATGAGGACTGGATGCTTTCTGAAGGACCTGGGGGAGAATCCACATTAAGGAGAGGTTTCTGATCATGGTCTCAGTTACATCTGTTCGTCATCAGGACAGTAGGGCCCGACCAAAGGACGTGAACCCTGAATCGTGAAAAACCTCCTACGGCAGGTCCTTTCTAGAAGTTAGGGGCACGGTTAGATAACCCAAGAGGCAGTGCCCAGTTGTGCACCAGCCATCATTCAGAGGCCCAGGGAGAATGAGCACCACCACAGACAAAGATGAATCCTGTCAGAGCACCAACTACTTCCACGAAGATGGCACTGTGATGGATTCGTCTGTAAGAATTGTTGCATGTGCCTCTTCAAGCCAAGGGTCAGTTAGATTTTCCCCCAGCCTGAAATGAAAGTTACTCTAAATTCCAGGCATTACCCACCTTAGCAGTGGCCTGGGGGATGCAGATGAGGGTGTAACCTCTCCAGGCCAGGGCCAGAGAGAAGGAAAGAAAGGGAAGGAAAAAGGGTTTCATGTGTGAAGTATAAAGTTTTGGTCTGGCATCTTGGACGAAAGCCGTCTACCTTGATGTCAGCTCCTTCTCTCCCCCGTCAACTCGATGGGCAGGCCTCGGCGTCTGCGCAGGACCTGGTGGCAGGTGGGGTGTCACTTTAGCTGTGGGATGTACACACAGGGTCCAGTCCCTTCTGGTTGTACAGCGGTGTGGGTGGGCGGGAGCACTGGGTGAGGTCCCTTCCAACAGGGCTCGGGGGCTGCCTACATTCTCAGTGATTCCAAATCGGAGGGGAGGAGAGCCAGGTACTTGAGGACACTGGAAAAATTCAGGATCCAGTCCAGTTTACAGGTATGCAACAAAACCTCCAAGGCAGTTAACAGGCCTAGAACTTAATCTCTAAAAAGGGGCAAACATAATTTTTTTTCTCTACAATTAACTCCCCCCTTTTTTTTAACCAGAGATCATTGCAGTAAAACTCATTTGTTTGTATTAAACTTGACCTGATTATTTATAATAACAGCCAGAACAGTGACTGATCATATAAATTCTTTTTTAAGACTGCTTCGCCGGAACCCTGTAAGCAAAGTACCAGGTCGATTTTTTCCAAGCAGTTCCTTGAAGCTGCCTGGTCACAGCTGAGTCTACGCACATCTCTCTCAAATAGGACACTGAAAGTATGCAAACAAATATATTATCATGAAAGTAAGAATACTCACAGAGGCTTTCTGCATTCTGGAAGGATCAGGTAGGGAGAAAAAGTAAGTGTTTTGTCTTAGCTCACAAAAGGTACATTTTACCAAATTGCTGTAAGTCATAGCTAACGTAAGAGAAGAGATCTCCTTAAACCTGGAAAATGAAAACATGAGAGCATCCTCCTCAGTTCAGGTCGGCCCGTGAGTTCTCTCGGCCTTGCCTGATGGTGGAGGCTGAGAGGGCAGGGATCACTCCAGAAGTTTGCAATGTTTTCATTAAGGCTCGTGTGATTTGCCTAGTGAGGTGGGTGCCTCGATCCCTGGAGATTGTGGAAGGAGTACCCAAGCGGGAAACACATGCTTTTACGGTTTCCTGGCCACTGTGAGGGCACTGGTCTTACAGCAGGGCAAGGCCCTGACGCGTCTGGAAAACACACGTGCATGCTGACAGCCCGCCGGGAGTCCAGGCAGCTGAATGAAGTCCAGCTGCAGGTGCTCAGAGGGTTCAGAAAGAGGAGGTCTGAGGCCTCTGGGGCAAAAAGTTTTTCCTAAATGTACGCTGGTGGGTGAAAGAATGCAGAAACCAGAAAATGGGGTTTGCCAGCGAAAGAACCAGGTGGCCATCTTGGGTTTCTTAGAGTCCCAACTGAGAAGTTTACAGCTGTTCACCCATTTGTTTCTCTGATTCAGGAGCAGGCTGTTGTCAGGTTACAAGGACATCACGGTGGCAAAAGTCTGGCATTGAGGGGTCATTCTTTGCAACAGCAGAATGGACTCCATCTGCACGGGCCACCATCTTTATAAACTCTGTGCGGCTGCCTCTGCATGGAAGTCAGCGAGGGTGTTTCCCTGACACTCAGGTTCAGTCCTTTTAGTGTGAGCCTCAGTTTTGATGACAGACAACGTTTTATGCCAGGACGTATCATGCAGTTTCTGGAACACTTGTCCCACATACCAGCGGCCCTCAGAAATGGTGAGAAAGACACTGAACTCAGAATGGTTCTCCAGGCGCCAGGCCCGTGTTTCTCCTTGTCCCCAGCTGCCCTCGAAGTTCTGATTTGGGATCTCCTCGTGCGGTCTGTTAAAGAATAAAATTCAACAGAGTAAATCTGAAGATCTAACAAAGATCTAATTCAGAAGATCTAATAAAGACAGGGTTTATTTGTTGATGCATGAATCAATCAGCGTCCCAGGCTTATCGTGAAGAACAAAATGCCCATTTCACCGTTAGGGCTCTGATGCCGTTTCAGGAACTGAGGACAAATGACCAAACTGTGTAACAGAAGATGCTTCCATTGCTCTCCTCCTTCAGGAAACTGCGAGGGCATGGGGAGCTGAGCCAGGAACCACGGAGGAAGCCCAAACGTGTATTCTAAGTCTCAGTGTCACGCTTTGTCGTGTGTAGTTTGTAGGAATTACATGTCTTCAATTTTCAGAAGTGTTTTACTGTTTGATGCTATATAAGTGGAATTGTTTTTTATTTTTCAATTTTTTGCTTCTACTATATAGGAATACAGTCGATTTTTATACATCCATCTTGTAGCCTGCATTCCTATATTCACCTCTTCTAAAAGCATTTTTGTACATATCTAAAGATTTTCTCTGCCCATCTTTCATGCCTTGTGGTAATATTTGTCTTTCCTGTTTTTTCCTGATTAGTCTAGCAGTTTATCATTTTTATTAATTCTTTTTCAAAGACTCAGCTTCTGGTTTCCTTGATTTTTTTTTAAACCTTGTTTGTTTCTCTTTATTTGCTTTTCAGTTTATTTCCTTCCTTTTTAATTTCCTCTTATGGCTTGAGATGGAACTTCAGGTCGTTGATTTTTAAACCTTTCTTGTTTTCTAATATTTAAAGCTTTAAGTAATCTGAGTGTGGCTTAACTGCATGCCAGAAATTGTGATGTTATTTTCCTTTATTAATTCAAAACACTTTCTAATCTCCTGTGGGGTTTATTTGACGTGTGGGTGTGTCTGATGTCCATATAGTTAGGGCTTTTTCAGATATTGGTTTTGAATTTAATTCTGCTGTGGGCTTTACTATTCCAGCCTTTTGAAGTCTTTTGAAACTTGTCTTCTAGCTCTGGGTCTGGTCTGGTTTATCTCGAAGGATGTTGCATGTGTGTTTGGAAAAAGAAAATGTGAGTGCTGCAGTTGGGTGCAGTGATCAATCTGTAAGTTTCATTTTGGTTCAAGTGATTAATGGTTTGGATCTTGTAAAGTAAAAATCTTTACTGATTTTTTTTTAATGGTCTAATTATTCTTTCAAAGAACAGAGACATGTTTTAAGATGTCTGACCCTAGATTTGTCCACTTCTCAGTTCCCTCTGTTTTTGTTACGTATATTTTGGAGCTTTTATGAGACGCAGACACCTATGTAATTGTTACATCTGTTCACTCCATTGACCCTTCTGTCATGTGATGCCCTTGTAGCTAATCAGGCTCTATTCTGTGAAGTCTTTTTGTCTGATAATTTAGTTTGGCCATTCAAGCTTTCTTAGGCTTTGCATGATGTCTTTTTCTGTCCTTTTTCTTTTAATTTATTTAAAACACACCCCTTGTTGACAGCACGCAGTTGGATCTTGCTTTTTACATCCTCTGCCAATCTCTGCCTTTTGATTTTAGGGGCGTCCACACCCACATAACACAGTTACTGAAACAGGTGTACTTGCATTTACTTTTGTTGGGGGGGTTCTCATCGATTTTGTTCATATTTTCGTCCCTTTCTGCACTATTCGAGGTAAATCACATGTTTTACTATTACGCTTTCATGTACCTACTGGCTTCCAGCTGATGCTTTCTGGCCCAGGCCCTTGGGCTTTCCTGCAGCTGCTCTCCTAAGAGATCTGCCAACGATATGAGCAGACTCATTCTGGGCTGATCCCAAATCTCACACCTTTTTAAGTTTGGCTTTTCTTGATTTGATGCTGTCTTGGTTGCCGTAGACCTGGGGCTGTTTCTCAGAACTCTAATGAAGTGATCTGCACTGATGTCTGTTTGTCGTTTTTTTAATGTTTCCACAGGGAAGCAAGGGCTTGGAGCTCCTCATCTACCATCTTGCTGAGGTCACTCTGTCCTTAATTTCTTATTCTTGTTCTCCTTTCAGGAGTCAGGAATCACAGTGAGATGGAACCTCTTCATGAAACAGGAGTAAGGTGCCTCTCTCTAGGAGAGCTTTCATGCTGGCAAATCAAGAGACATGTCATGAACAAATTAACCCAAAGTCAAGACTCCGGGCTAAATATCCGAGGAGAGAGTTCTGAGTCCCCCAAACCATGTAACCCTTCTGCGGGAGTCTCCCTTCAGGCTCATGTGGAAGACAGCTGTGTCATCAGTCTTATAGAGGATCATTCCAATGTTACTGAAAATCAAGGCTTTCCATCTGGGAGAGTTCAGAATTCCTGGAATAAACTCTACCTGAACGAGGCACAGAATTATCAGCGGCGCTGTCAGCAGACTCTGATGAAACACAAATTATTTATGTTTGCTCCGTGCAGTGACATTGACATTTTCAGTTGTATTTCCCACCACCACGAGGATGATACAGTGCACAAAAGAGAGCAAGGTCACGGCAACAGAGAGCGTGGTGAAGACATCTTGAAGGCATCACCTCTTGCCCGGCTCAGTGTGACTCAGACCACACAGAAAACCTCCCAGTGTAATAATAAACATGAAAACGAATTCAGTGACGGCTTCCATCTTGAACTCCATCAGCAGGTCCACTCAGGCAAGGAGTCCCCTACATGTGGAACCCGTGAGAAGGACGCCAGGTATGGCTCCGCTGTTCCCATTCAACCAGGGACAAAACGGTACTGGTGTCACGAGTGTGGGAAGGGTTTCAGCCAGAGCTCCAACCTGCAGACTCATCAGCGGGTACACACGGGGGAGAAGCCTTACTCGTGCCACGAGTGCGGGAAGAGCTTCAACCAGACGTCACACCTGTACGCCCACCTGCCTGTCCACACAGGGGAGAAGCCCTACAGGTGTGAGAGCTGTGGGAAGGGCTTCAGTCGAAGCACTGATCTGAACATTCACTGCAGAGTCCACACCGGGGAGAAGCCGTACAAATGCGAGGTCTGCGGGAAGGGCTTCACCCAGAGATCCCACCTGCAGGCCCATGAGAGAATCCACACGGGAGAGAAGCCATACAGGTGTGCAGACTGCGGCAAACGCTTCAGCTGCAGCTCCAATCTCCACACCCACCAGAGAGTCCACACGGAAGAGAAGCCGTACAGATGCGAGGAGTGTGGCAAGTGTTTCAGTCTGAGCTTTAATCTTCACAGCCATCAACGTGTCCACACGGGGGAGAAGCCCTATAAATGTGAGGAGTGTGGGAAGGGCTTTAGTTCAGCCTCAAGTTTCCAGAGCCATCAGAGGGTTCACACGGGAGAGAAGCCATTTCGATGCAACGTGTGTGGGAAAGGCTTCAGTCAGAGTTCCTATTTCCAAGCCCACCAGAGGGTCCACACTGGGGAGAAACCATACAAGTGTGAGGTGTGTGGGAAGCGCTTCAACTGGAGCTTGAATCTTCACAACCACCACAGGGTCCACACGGGGGAGAAGCCCTACAAATGTGAGGAGTGTGGGAAGGGCTTCAGCCAGGCCTCCAACCTTCAAGCCCATCAGAGCGTCCACACCGGGGAGAAACCGTTCAAATGTGAGGCATGTCAGAAGCGGTTCAGTCAGGCCTCCCATCTTCAAGCCCATCAGAGGGTCCACACCGGAGAGAAACCATATAAGTGTGCTACATGCGGTAAGGCCTTCAGCCAGAGGTCAAATCTTCAAGTCCATCAGATCCTTCACACAGGAGAGAAACCATTCAAATGTGAGGAGTGCGGGAAGGAATTTAGCTGGAGCGCGGGGCTCAGTGCTCACCAGAGGGTCCACACTGGAGAGAAACCCTATACATGTCAGCAGTGCGGCAAGGGCTTCAGCCAGGCCTCGCATTTCCACACGCATCAGAGGGTCCACACTGGAGAGAGACCGTACATCTGTGGTATATGTTGTAAGGGCTTCAGCCAGAGATCACATCTTGTATACCATCAGAGGGTCCACACTGGAGGCAATCTATAGAAATGTGAGGCAGGGAAGAGCCTTCAGTGAGAGTTCCCTTCTGCATCTCCACTGGGACATCGACGCTGGTAATTGTGGGAAATTCCTTCAGAACTCAGACACTTAAGGGAATCTTCATGGGAAATAAATTCTATTATGAAACAAACACTGTGTTTTAAGGATTCAGTTGGGAGGTGGATTCTTGGCAGACATCAGCTTTCACAGATGAGAGAAAACCTATAAATATGGTCAGTGGTTAAGAGTTCTGAATGTCCCAGTTCTCAAGATGCCACACAAGAGAAGACTCACTGGGGTCTACCTAGGAGAAGAAGGCGTATAAGTGAAGGTCACGGGCAGGACTGTAACAGAAGTGTAACAATGGACAAGCCAAACTGACGTCAGCTGCAGTGTAACCTCTGTGGGGGGAGGAGTGTGTTCCACCCTGTATCTCTACCGTGTACAACTGTGTTTGGCTCCTAACAGGCGCCCGGCAATTACTGAACCAAGTGGAGAAAGTCCTTCTAATTAGCACAGATATTTTTAAGTTCTCATCAACTCCGTGCCCCAGATTCATAATAGACAAGGAATCCTTCAAGTCGCCTTAATAAGATTAATTTCAGGAAACGTGAACTGAAGTACAGAGAATCATGTAATAAATACGCCAACCACAACAGAGCAGATGTGGACAAGACTCGGGACTGGCTCCCATCCTCCATCCAGCTTCAGTTATAGGTCCAGTATCATCCACTGTGTGTGGTGTAATAGTAGTGTTAGTTTGTATTTTATAGACTGAAAAATACAAGTTTTTAAAAATTAATCTGGTAACAGCACACTGCAGTTTATATGATTGGAAATTTCAAACCTTAAGTCATTAATTAGGGTTGACTGTAACTCTGAGTTACTAATGACAGAAATTTTCTTAGTAAACTTGAATTGTTAGTCATTGGTTTCCTCCCACTATTTCCATTCAGGCTACGTCACAGGCCTTCTCTACCCTAGCCCTTCATCGAGACATACTCAGTCGGGGGCTTTAGCAGAAATCAAGCATATTAATTTTGTCACATTCCACCTCCATTGTGTCCCCCCCACAAAAAAATGGAATAGAGTAGACAAGAAACCTGTTGAATTTTGATTGAGATTTCATTAACATTAGCAATTTAGATTAACTGCCACATACATACACAGCACTCTGGGTTCACCCTCCCTTAGTAGGAGTGAACCCCATTAGCTGGTCAAGATGTATCAGAATACTCTGACCTGGCAAATCCTAGCATTAGTGGTTTTGTTTAGAAGAGTATAGCAAAAGAAAGAAAGATCGTACACAAAAATGTTTATATAAATTAAAAAAAAAAAAGCACCAGCAAAATATTTAAATATATTCCAATAATATACAGACGTGAGAAATATAATAAAGCTGTATAATGACAGGAAAAGTACTGTCATGAGAAAACTAGGTTAACGCCTTCCTGGTCTGCTCCCAGTAATAAAGGTGTGTGTCCCCAGAGACGTGGCTATGTGCACAGAGGCACATGGAAGGATGCTGATGAATAAGCTGCCTGGTTTACGCCGGCAGAGGGTTGGGATGATTTTTCTTTACTTTTTTGGGGGATGGGGTGATTAGGTTTACTTATTTATTTTTTAGATGAGGTACTGTGGATTGAACCCAGGACCTCATGGATGCTAAGCATGTGCTCTACCACTAAGCTATACCCTCCCCTTTTACTTTTCTGAAAAATTACTTAACAGTGACCATTATCAATTTCACCAAAGCAATAAAACAAGCAAAATTACTAACTAAATGAAAATCCCTTACAGCTAAATTTTACTGCTTTATCTCATGGCATGTAAACGTGTTGTGGATATACGTAAAAGGATGTTCATCACTGCATTATTGGTCTTAGCACACTTTGCATTAACCAGTTGGATCTGACAGAACAAGTAATGGCTTTATCCATTCAGTGGAATACTATGCAGAATCAAATGATAAAAGGTAAGTTCAAAGTTACTGATGTTGGTAGATACCCAGAACGTGCTTGGGAAAGTGGGTAGAGCCACAAATTCCTTCTCTACATCTGTGAGTCTGTTTCTCTTCTGTTATATTCACTAGTTTGCTGTAATTTTTTTTAGATTCCACATCTTACAGTATTTGTCTTTACTCTGACTTATTTTACTTAGCATAATGCCCTCCAAATCCATCCATGCTGTACACTAGAAACAAATACAAAATTTTAAATCAACTGTACTTCAATTAAAAAGCAAGCAAGCAAACAACTCATTTAAAATATGGGCAGAAGAACTGAACAAACATTTTTCCAAAAGAGGAAATACAGATGGCCAACAGGAACGTGAAAAGCTGCTCAACATTACCAATATCAGGGAAATGCAAATCTAAATCACAATAAGACACCACATCACACTTGTCAGAATGGCCATCATATGGTCCTTTTCAGAAAAAGTTTTCCAGTATTGGTCTCAGAAAGAAAAAACACTTTATCATATTGGCTGACACAGAAAAAGCACTTGACAAAATAAAGCATCCAGTAATGATTTAAAAAAAAAAAACTAGAAAAGTAGTAAAAGAAGAGAACTTCCTCAACTTGATAAAAGGCACCTACCAAAACCATCAGGTCACATCATCCTCATTAGTAAAGACTGAATTATTTCCCCTTATGACTGGGAACAAAAGCAAGGATATCCATTCCCACCACTTCTGTTCAAAACTGTACTGGAAGTGCTTGCCAGTGCACCAAGGCAAGAAAAAGAAATAAAAGGTATATAGACTGGAAAGGAAGAAATAATTACATACCCAGAAAATTCTAAAGATTCTACAGAGACCTAGAATTTATAAGTAGTTTATCAAGGTCAACACACACACACACACACAAAATCATATTTCTGTATCCTAGCAATTTTTAATTTTTCTATGCCCTAGCAATGAACAAAATTTAAAACACAATGCCAATCTCTCCAAAGAATGAGATGCTTAGGTATAAATCTAACAACACATGTAGAATTTGTCTGCCACACAGTACAAAGTACTGAAAGAAATCAAACACCTAAATAATTGACAAGATATACAGTGTTCATGAATTAGAATACTCAAAACAAAGTACGTCAATTATCCTCGAACTGATTTACAGATTTAATGTAATATTAATATTAATCAAAGTTCTAGCAGCATTTCTGTAGGTATAGACCAGCTCATTCTAAAATTTAGAAAAAGCAAAAGAACTTAAATAGACCAAAATTTTATTTTAAAAGAATAAATTAGTAGAATCATACTACTTGATGTTGAGAGATACTCTAAAGCTACAGTAATCAAGAATGTGGCTATAATGAAGGCCCAGACACATAGATTGATGGAACATAATAGAAAATTCAGAAGTGTATGCATATAAATATGGCAGATTGACTTTGACAAAGAACGCAAAAACAATTCAGTGGATGAAGAACATGCTTTCAACAAATGGTTGAACAACTGACCTTCTATCTGCAAAATAAAATAAGCCTTAACCAAACATACCTTATACTAAAATTAGCAATTATTTATGGATCTGACTATAAAGTGTAAAACTATAAATTTTTAAAATAAAAAATAAAATCTCTGGGACCTGAGGTTAAGCAGAGTTCTTAGATTTGACACCAAAAGCACAACCCGTATAAAAACACATTAATAAATTGGACCTTATCAATAAATTTTAAAATATGTAAATGACAATTTCAAGGGAATGAAAAAGATGAGCTATAGGCCATAGGAAAATATTTGCAAATCACATATTCAGAAAAATCTCTCTGTAATATATAAAAAAACTTTCAAAACAACAATAAGAACTATAAAATTCAACAGTAATGAACAACCCAACTGGAAGTTGGCAAAAGACATCAACATACACTTCACCAAAACAGCTATAATGATGCCAAATAAGCACATAGAAATATATACAACATCATTAGCAATTAAGAAAATTAAAAGTTAAACCACAACTAGACTCCACTACACACCTACTAGAATGTCTCTTCCACATTCTTTTCTCTGTAAACGACAGAACAAGTAGAAAGACAATTTGTAAGAACACAGAAGACATGAACAATATTACTGATCAACCTGATGTAATTGGCATTTGTAGATCAATTAGCCCACCAGCAGCAGAATAGAAATTCCTTTCAGATACACTGCAACTTTCAAGAGAGTTGAAATCATACGAGATGGGACAAAAAAGAAATCACAAGGGTAAATTAAAGCACACTACACCAAAAGTAATTTATGCAACTACATTGGTGCTTAGGAAGAATTCATAGCAATAGATGTTTACATTGGAATAGAAGATAGATGTTAATGACCTAAGCTTTCATGTCCAAAGACTAAACCCAAAGTAAGCAAAAGGAAGGAAATAACAAAGCAGGAATCAGTGAAACAAAAATTCACTTCTTTGACAAGATCAATAAAATCAAATCTCTAGTCAGTCTAATTATGAATAAAAAGACAAGAAAAAAATTACTAATATCAGGAAAGAGAGTGGACATCACTACAGATATTAAAGCCATTAACAGAATATTATGCGTACCTTTGTACCAATAAAGCCAAATGGAAAAATTCCTTGGAATATACAGACTACCCATAGCAAACTCAAGAAGAAACAGAATAATGGAATAGCTCTGTATTTAAAAAAAATTGAATCTATAGTTAAATTCCTTCCCACTTAAAATTAAAAACTAATCAACAAAAACTCAAGTCTCAGATTGCTTCATTGGTAAATTCAAAGGGTTAAATTAGTACTAATGTTG
Organism: Camelus bactrianus; assembly: GCF_048773025.1. Taxonomy (NCBI): domain Eukaryota; kingdom Metazoa; phylum Chordata; class Mammalia; order Artiodactyla; family Camelidae; genus Camelus; species Camelus bactrianus. Next base: position 9,751,572 of record NC_133547.1, read on the forward strand.
TACAAAATCTTCTGGAGAATTGAAGAGGAAGAAATTCTCTCCGACTGATTTTATGAAGCCAGCATTTCTCTGATACCCAAGCCAGGCAAAGATACGACAAGAAAAGCAAACTATAGACGGATATACCTCATGGATATACATGGAAATTCATATGAAAACATCAGGAAATCACATCCAGCAATATTTACAAAGAGTAAATTCATGACCAAATGGTGATCATTTAGGGAATACAATGTCAGTTTGCCATTTGAACTATATCAATATAATTCATGTTAATAAGAGACTAAAAAGAATCATCATATGACCATTCCAATAGCTACAGAAAAAGTGACAAAATTTAATACGCATTCATGATTAACACTCTAAAGTATAAACAGAAGGAAACTCTCTCACACTGATAAAAGGTAGCTATAAAAACTCCACTGCTAACACCATCCATAATACTGAAAGAATGAATGCTTTCCTGTTAAAACTGAGAACAAGGCAATGACGTCCAATTTCACTACTTATATTCAATATTGGACTGGAGGTCCAAGTTAGTGTAAAAACTAGCGGGTGTACAAATTGGAAAGAAGAAATAAAACTAGAGGACACAATCACCTGGTTTTAAATACAGTGTATTCATAGAAAAGTTGAAGCAGAGTAAGGCCAACAGATCAGGAGAAGTTTGCCATTGAAAAAATACAATGACATCTTGGTGTTATTTTTCAGGTCAAGGTGGCAGGTCTGGCAATTATGTTCTTGCAGGATATGTGCTGAGAGTTTGGGGAAGTATATGTAAGGATCAGTGGTGTAACCAGGGGAAGGAGTTCAGCTGCAAATGGGTTTTAGGTCACATGGCCTGATTTGGGTGTATGTTGTTAACAGGGTGTCAGACTGTTTGCCAGTGGAAATATCCAGCTTGAGCCTGTAGGGAGGCCATTTAATTTGACTCATTACTGTGGTCCCCTTACCTCTAGAGTAAAGGACTGGTTGGTGATAGGCAAGCTGGCAAAGTCTTTGGATCACAGGGCTTGTATTAGCCAAACCTGATGGCATGCAAGCGTCAGCATTCGCCAACTCTGGTTGAATCAGTGGCTTCCTTGGAGGGTTTGGGCATCCAGGTTACAAACCAGCGACAGCAGCCGGACCCGTGATAACGAGACCAACAGTCACCAGGACGGTGCACAGCTGCATTTGGTAGGCTCAGTCACATGGTATTGAGCTTCCTTGGCACCCGTTGTCACCAAGGAGGGGTTGTCTGGCTTCATCATTATGGGGTAAGTAGTTGTTATGGGCCAAACTGTGTCCACCTTCCCCCCAATTTCATATGTTAAAGTCCTAACATCTGGTACCTCAGAACATGACCGTATTTGGAGACGAGGTCTTTAAAGAGGTGATTGAGTGAAAACGAAGTCTTTGGGGCGGGCCTTAATCCAATCTGACTGGCATTCTTGTAAGAGGAGATTTGGGCAAAGGACACCAGGTGGGAACACGCACAAAGACAAGGCAAGGAGAGGTCTCAGCAGAAAACAGACCTGCCAACACCTTGATCTTGGACTTCTAGCCTCCAGACCCGGGAGGGGATACACTTCTGTTGTTTAAGCCACCCAGCTTGTGCTATTTTGTTCAGGACAGCAACAGTAAACTAATACAGTGATGGACTTATGATGTCCTAATGTGACTTTTTTTAATGTACTAAGAAGAGTTTTCTGTCTCCTTTTCTGCATGTCCATGCTGTCTGTGAGGATGGTCCTGGGTGGTCCTGAAGAGGATCAGAGGGAGAGTGCAGATTAATTATCCATCCCTTATAATCCAAATATTCAGGGAAGTTTTCTGGGTGGTGGAAGTTTAGGCTCCAGTGGGTTCCAGGAGAGTAGTCACCTTCAGTCTGGTTTCCAGCCCTTATGGGATGGGGGCAAGATAAAAAAATGTCTAATGGTAGGGGGGAAAGATTATTGAGGGGCCTCATACATAATGAGTCTTTATCTACATGGAGGTCATACATAACCCACTTTAAATACAGGAAAGGATAATGGAAGGGTGAAATGGTGTGAGTCAGCCAAAGAGCCCTGAATCAGGATAAAGTCAAGTCTGGGGCAAGACAGAGACCCATTTAGGAGTCATTTGCTTGACTGAAATTTGGAAAGGAGTTGTTGAGGTGACCATTCTCTCTCTTTAATAAAACAAGATATCTGGGGCCAATCACAACATGAAAATTCTACTGAATGCCTCTTCTAAGAACTAGCAATGTGTATTTTGGAAAGTGAAATGTGTGCCTTGGATGCTATCAGTAATTTCTGTAATTCTGAAGAGGCTAAGGAGTGTCCCGGCAAGGTCTTGTGTTGTGGATTTAGTTTGTGGAGAGACACATGTGACTTGATTTATACTTTGTGTGTCTGTGAGGCAAGAGACCCCACAGTCCTTTATCCTAGATGATAGTTTTTAGGTAATGGCCCTGTGGTTTATAATCAATGTGAAGATGGAACCATTTGTTGGCCAGGGCATCATCCAGTGATGAGAAGACTGCCTGAAATGTGACCAGCTGTGTGGATGCTTGGGTCCTCTTCTTTATCAGGGACTTCCTGGCTACAGGGTGGAAAGCAGTGGCATTCCACTGAGCTCCATCACGTGGGTGGTGGCAGCATCCCTCACCCAGTCCATCCTCTCCACTGTTGTTCACTCAGTTAATCCCAAGGGGGTCCCCAGGCAGCCAAGGGGCCTGGGGGAGGGGTGACCTCCTCCAGCACCATAGCATCCGTCAGGGGATGAGAGGTCACCTCCTCTTGCAGGTAGACTATGACAGAAGAATATGATTTGTACACTATAATCTATCATTCAGACAGAACTTACAGGAGGCTAGACCTATGTATATCGAGAGAGATCATTTTTCTTGGGTAAGACAGATTATTGTTAAAATGTCAATTCTCCCCAGCTTGATCGACAGATTTAACACAGTCATCATCTAAATCCCATCAGGCTTTCCTGTAGATATTGATAAGTTGATTCTAAAATGTATATGGAAAAGTCATAGGATATAGGACACCTCTAACAATGTTGAAGAACAAAATTGGAAGGTTCATGCTACCTAATTTCATGACTTACTCTAAAGCTACAGCAGTCAAGACAGGTTGGTATCAGCATGGAAACAGACACATAGCTCAATGGAACAGAGCAGACAATCCAGAACTACTCCACACATATCTTGTCAGTTAAGTTTTGACAAAAGTTCCAAGGCAATTCAACAGAGAAACAGTAGTTTTTCAACAAATGTTACTGGAGTAACTGAACAACCATACGTTAAAATATATGAACCTTAATCCTTTGCACCATAATTACACGTTTACCCAGAAGGTATCATAGACCTACATGTAAAACTGGAGCTATAAAACTTCTAACACAGAAGAAAAGCTTTATGAACATGGGTTAGTCAAAGATTTCTGAAATTGGACACAGAAAGGATGAACCTAAAGAAAAACTCCATAAGCTTGATAAATTCCATCTCATTAAATTAAAAACTTCTGAAGACACTATTACAAAGTTTTTTATTGTTGTTGTTAATGGAGGCACGGGGGACTGAACCCAGGACCTCATGCATGTGCTCTACCACTGAGCTACCACCCTCCCTCCTACAAAGTTTAAAAGTTAAGCTACATAGGGAGAGAAAATATCTAAGACAAATGTGATGAAGGACTTGCATCAATCATAGATAAGGAGCTCTGACAATCTAATGAAAAGACAACACATAACCCAAGTTTTTAGGTGGAAAAAGATATTTGAACTGACACTTTCAAAAGAAGACCCAGGAATGGCCAATAAGCATTGGATGTGTTTAACATCATTGGTCAATAGGGAAAGGCAAATTAAAACCACAGTTTAAGATGCTAGTATACACCTATTACTATGAATTAAAATAAATAAATAAATAAAAATATCAAGTTCATTTGTGTGGAACTCACACAAAATGTAACCGCACTTTGGAAAATTGACAGTTTATTATCAACTTGACTAAAACTTATCCCAAGGCCCAGCAACCTCACTCCTATGTAGTCACCCACAAGAAATGACAACACACACCCCCAAACTGTATGCAATGTTTATAGCAGCTTTACTCATAAGTTCTTACAGCTGGAAATGAACTGAAAGCTGCATTAGCTGGTCAGCAGATAAACAAATTGTGATAAATCCATACCATGGATGTATATCCACACTATACTAAGAAATGGAAATCTAAATGGAATGAACTGATGAATGGAACACTACTGATGAATCTCAATTTTATGTTAAGTCCATGAAAATACTAACACAGGAACATTGAGCAAAAATGGTAGAGTAAGGACCTCTGAAACTTCACCTTACATACAAGGAATGAAAAACTAGTAGATATAGAATTGACTTTTTTTTCCCCAGAACTCTGGAAACTAACCACAGGCATGCAGCAACCTAGGGACTGTTCAGACAAGAAAAACAGCTGAACCTCAGTAAGAACAGCTAGATTTATGGTTTTACCTTAGCTTAGTCCCATCTCCCACTCCCCTGCTCAGCAACAGTCTCGGAAACCAACAGTCTGCATTTCCATACTCCAGGAAGCAGAGTAGGACTGGAGCTCTTTCTAAGCCTCCTTTGAAAAAAGAATTACTATCGGACCAATCAGTTGATTCCCTGGAAGGCCCGCCCCATGCAATGTTTTAACATCACGACGGCCTGAAGCAGTTCAGCTGGGGGAAGACAATGAACTCCTCACAAAGCTTAAAAGGAAAAGCTGAGTTCTGAGCTGTCCCTCAGGAGCTTCTGTCAACCAAAAAATAACAGGAGTCTGCAAGTAAGTCAAGAGTCTATCAATTTGGGAGACACAGATGCAGGTAACCATGAGAGTGCTCCAAGGAAGAGAAAGAGTCATGGGCTGATAAAAGACAAAAAGGTACAAAGGTTGTTAAAAGTTGCTGGGTAAGAACTGTGATGGACTCTGATGTGAGGCAGAAAATATTTGTCCTTGGGAACCATGAGTTGTGTGTGTGTGGTGTTGTTTTGGTTTGGTTTTTAGGGCAAGGGTCCGGTAAGTGGACAGGCATGGATTTCTGGCAGATGCCCTAGATAACTTCATCAGAGCAAAAAGGTCAGAGGCTGAGACGTGCATGACCCAACTTCCTTAATGGCCTCCCAGCTCTATTTCAGACAGCTCTCTTAGCAACATTAACTCCATTTTGATTTTCCTCTCACACTCCAAAGACACAACTAGGCTGAAAGTGAACAGGTGGGAAAAGACAGCATGCAAACAACAACCAGAAGAAAGGTGGAGTGTTCATACTAATATCAGAAAACAGACTTTAAGACAAAAATTGTTACCAGACACAGACAATGACATTGTATAATGATAAAAGGGTCAATCCAACAGATTTTTCAATGTTACTGTTTGAAAATTGTGGCAAAATGTTGGAAAAAAAAGACCCAAGAAACATAGAAAATGACAACAACAACAAAACCATAGAGACACATCACATCCAACTACAGCAAAAAACCAGAACAGGCAAATCTACTGTGTGATGAGTCACACATCAGAATGGTGGTGTGTCTATGCTCCACTGGTTTTCAACAAGGGTGCCAAGACCATGCAATGGGGTATCATTTTTTTCAACAAATAGTGTTGGACCACTGTACAGCCACATGTAAAAGAATGAAACTGGACACGTCTTACTTTATACAAAATTAGCTCAAAATTGACCCAAGAGCTAAAAGTGAGAGTCAAAGCTAGAAATATTTCCAAAGGAAACAGGGGTGAATATGTATGACCTCAGATTTAGGAGCAGATTCTTAGAACATGAGAAACGACAAAAATTTTGTTTTTTCTTTTTTAATTTTGAAATTTTCATCAAAATTAAACATTTTGTACCAAGGACACTATTAAGAAGGTGAAAAGACAACCTACGTAATGGGAGAAAACATCTGCAAACCATGTGTCTCATGAGGCACTAGTATCCAGAACATCTGAAGCACTCTGGCAACTCAATGCTATCAAGTCTAAAAACCCAGTTTTAAAGTGAACAGATTTGTCATTAAGAAAAATGCAGATTAAAACCACAAATACCACTTCACACCCAGTAGGCTGGCTAGAATGGAAAAAAAATCAGTAACAAGTGTTGGCAAAAATGTGGAGAGGAACCCTAATATACTGCTGGCAGGAATGTAAAATGGTGCAGCCACTTTGGAAAAGTCTGGCAGGCCCTCAAACATTTAAACAGAGTTACCAGATGACCCAGCAATTCCATCTCTACCCAAGAGAAATATCCAAGAGAAATTACAACATTCACACAAAAACTTGTATACAGATGTTTACAGTAGCATTATACATAACAGCTAGAAGGGGTAAATATTCCAAGATGATGAATAGATAATTAAAATGTGCTATATTCATAAATGGAATATTATCCAGTCATAAAAAGGAAAATGAAGTAGAGATACATGCCACAACATGGATAAACCTTGAAACCATTACACCAAATCAAAGAGGCGAGTCATGAAAAGACTACATATTATACAATTCTATTTTTATGAGGGGTGGAGGGGCTGTGGTAGCTAATAGGTACAGGGTTGCTTTTTGAGGTAATGAAAATGTTCTAAAAATAACTGTGGTATCTGTGAATATATTAGAAACCACTGGTTCACAGCAGTACTATTTACAATAGCCAAGACATGGAAGTAACCTAAACGTCCACTGACAGATGCCTGGATAAAGAAGCTGTGGTGTATTACATAATGGACTACCTCTCAGCCATTAAAAAAGAATGAAATAATGCCATTTGCAGCAACACGGATGGACCTAGAAATTGTCAAACTAAGTGAAGTCAGTCAGACAGAGAAAGACTAATATCATATGATATACGTGGAGTCTAAAAAAAATGACACAAATGAACTTATTTACGAAACAGAAACAGTCACAGACATAGAAAACAAACAAACGGGGGTAAGAGGGGAGGATAAATTAGGAGTCCGGGACTAATAGATACATACTACTATATATAAAATAGATCAACAACAAGGTCCTACTGTATAGCACAGGGAACTATATTCAATAGCCTGTAATAACACATAATGAAAAAGAATATATATACGTATATATAACTGAATCACTTTGCTGTACACCAGAAAGTAACGTGACATTGTAAATCAACTATACTTCAAATTTGAAAAAAAACCCATTGAATTCTACACTTTAAATGGGTGAATTGTACAATATGTGAATTATACTTCAATGAGGCTGTTATAAAAAGTAGGTGAAGAAAGCACAATTCAAAATCATACTTTTCCTATTATTGCAAATACAGTTATCAGTGACTATTTTAAACAGTATCAAAAACTATGGTTTGGAAGGCGAGTAGTAAAGTAGAAAATTTTCATTTGCTTTTACACTATTACTTGGGAAATAAAACGGAGGACAGACAGAAACCATAAATAAAATTGCCTACTAAAAAACAAATGCCTGGTACATGACAGATACCAAATATCTGATATTATCTTTCATCCTCTGAGAAATCAGAAAAGACACAGCCACTCACTGCCAAACAAGAGATGAAAACACAACTCACCTGGAACTCAGTCGTCCTCTCCTCCTTTTTCTGGGGAAGGGCAGAGTCACGAGAAGACAGAACTGGAGGAAGGAAAAGAAGTCATGAGAAAAAGGCAGGGACTCCCTAGCCTGTTTGGCATCTTTGTGGAAATCAGAGAAAGGTGCCCCTTTCACCAAGCAGACACAGCCCCCCGCGCTTAGTGAGCAGAGTGTGGGCTGGAGTCCAGCTGTCACGGGTCCGCCTTGGACAAGCACCAGCTGCACAGCTGTGTTAACAACGCCAGCAGCTGTTCCACAGAGCAGCCAGGCCAGCCACTCTGCCCTGGGAAACAGGGGCAGGGGAGGCGGTGGCACATATTCTCATGCTGGGGCCAAATTGCCCAAGTGAAAAATCATCGTGATGCCACTCACTGGTCAATTAACTTTGCTTTAAGTTAATTGTCATCTGCAATTTGAAGATTCCAGTAGTTCCCACCTCACAGGACAGTTGAGAGGATTAAACGTGTGGGCAGGTGACAAGCTGTTGAAACTCTACTCAGGGGAAAGTCCCACTTCTTGGCAGCTACACAGAAGCAGATGCTACTCGGCCTCATAAAGCCATCTTTGCCAACGTGCTTGCCAGACACCCCATCGTCATACTGTTATCTCTGTAAAGTGTGAAATGCTGGCTGGCAGCTTTACTTCTTTGTTGCCTAGTAATTTTTTGACGTTCGTGTGTGTTTTATAAAAAGGAATCATTGCTGCTGAATTTTCGTCCTAAAGCCAGAAACGGCTCAACAGCACATCCTGCTTCCAGGTTCATGGACTTGTGAATCTTTGATGTTTCTTAATTAGTCCTGTTAAAAAAACATGGTGAGTCTGTATCATTTAACAATGCTTCAGCATTGGTGACAGAACCCAAGCTGTAGAGTGGTTTTGGAGATTTTGTGAGCTTATTTATCTAAGGCTGTGGTTCAGAGCCTGGCGTATTAGATAAGTTCTCAATAAACAGTGATGGTCAGGAGGACTGATGCTCCCATTTGACAGACAGGAAGGCTGAGGTTCAATGAGATTACATTCCCCATGTCCCAGAGCTGGCAAGGGGCAGAGGCTGGACCTGAACCCAGCTCTGACTCAAGAGCCTGTGCTCTTCACCTCGGCACGGAACTGCTCTAAGGACAAGTACAGAGGAGCCAGGGGCAGAGGGAGAGCAGGGCAGATTCTCAAGGAATCAAGAAAGGACAGTAGAAGAGTAGATTAGTTTCTTATGGTGGCTATAGGAGATTAGCGCAAACTTAGCTTAAAACAACACAATGAATTCTTTAGGCATAAGAGCTCTTCCCTGGGAAGGGAGAAAACAGAATGCAACCTGTGGTTTGGGGTTAGAATTGGTGGTACCGGTGTCAATATATGCATTTCAATACGTACAGTTGGCCCTTGAACAACCTGGGGGTTAGGGGCACCAACCCTCCACTCAGTTAAAAATCTGAGTGTAACTTATAGTTGGCCCTCCATACCCAAGGTTCCTCCACATCTGATGCTCTGCATCTGTGGATGCCACCAATTGTGGATTGTGTATTAACTATTTACTATTGAAAAAAATCCACATATAAATGGACTCATGCAGTCCAAACCTGTGTTGTTCAAGGGTCAATTGTATAAAAAATATAGAAAATATAAATGTGTGTGTATAAACACAAATGTCCCCTCCAGTTCTGGGACATAAGAGAGTGTGGGAGCTGTGAATATCTAAAGTAATGAGCAACTTAGTACCCGTATTTTGGCTTCTAAATACCATTCTCCACTACAGGGAAGAAGGCCTCCTTGTAAAAAGGAGGGGCTATGCTGGGGGAGGTCATTGAAAGGATGTGACCACTGGTTAACCCATGAGCTGGACTTGGACAGTTAAGAGGCTCCTCATCCCCAACCTGTCCTTGGAATGTGTTCCTCTTGCCCTTCCCCCACTGGAAGCTGCCTCCAGGACACAACCTTCCCAGTATCAAGAATAAAATGGGAGATATAATTACAGATGTTGTGGGGTAAGGTATAGCTCAGTGGTAAAGTGTGTGCTTAGCATGCACAAGGTCCTGGGTTCAATCCCCAGTACCTCCATCATAAACAAACAAACCTAATTACCTCCCCACCAAAATTTTTTAAAAAATAAAACAATTATAGATGTTGCAGCCAATAAAAACTTAATAAAGGATTTCTATGAACAACTCTATCCAGGTAAATTCAACAACTTAAATTAAGCAGACCAATTCTTTGAAAACCAGACCACCCAAATTCACACAATATGCAATAATCTGAATAGCCCTGTAACTACTGAAAAAATTTAATCCATAATTTACAAGCTTCCAAAAAAGAAACCTCTGAGGCCAGATGGTTTCAATGGAGAATTTTACTAAACATTTAAAGAATCAGTACCAATTATGCACAATCTCTTCCAGAAAACAGAAGCCAATATTATTCTGATACCAAAATTGGGACAATACCCCCCCCCAAAAAAAGGAAAGAAAGAAAATAAAAAGAAAATTATACTTACAGACTAAATAAACTGTTAAGTGAAAACTTGAAGAAATCATAGAAATGTGATTGTTAATCACAGAAATGTAACTGTTAAATGTGTGTGTTAGGTCTGATAATGGCTTTCTGGTTTTGTAACAAATAGTCCATATTTAAGAGATGCTTATTGAAATAGCTAAGTGTAAAATGACAGATCAGGGATTTGCTTTAAACTATTTCAGCATATAAGATAAAGCAGAAAAAGGAAGCCACAGATTTCTAGTGTGTAGCACAGGGAACTATGTTCAGTATCTTGTAGTAACCTATAATGAAACAGAATATGAAAAGGAACATATCTATGAATATGCCAGAAATTGACCCAACATTGTAAACTGACTACACTTCAATAATAAATAAAATAAATCATTCAATAAAAAAAACCCAAAAAATTTTAAAAGAGGAAAAGGAGATAGATCAAGCAAATGTGGCAAAATCTTGATCACTGTTAAATTTGGGTGATGAACATTTGGGGGTCCACTGTGTTTTCTCTTTTTGACTATTTTGGAAATCTTTCATAATAAAGAATTAAAATCTGGAATTTTGCCGACCTGTTCAAATTGTGCTACTTGTGTGAACTAGGGCAATGGTTTTAACTCTTCCTCATGTTATGATAGGAACAGTATCACTTACCTCACTGAGGCTTAAACACGGTAACAATGGGGATCTTGCAGTGTCCTGCCGTGGATGTTAAGCTCCCTTCATAAGAGACATGTCTATTCTGAAAATGGACAAGGTGTTTAAGCAAGAAAGAAAATCTTACTCCTCTGCAATTGACTGAACTATCCTTTTTGGAACAGGAGAAGGCAAGTATGACAGAAGAGACCGTAATATTGGGTCTGCCTGCCCCTCCCCAGCCAGACAGTGTCAGTGGGGCTGAATTCCCCTCCTCACCTCACCCTCACCACTCACAGAAATGAGGCTGGCCTAGGCCACACTCTAATTCCCCCCACCAGACTAGTGTCAGGAGGCTGAGTGGGGACAGCTGAACAGGGACAGCCTCTCCCAGCAGCAAGGAGATGGTGGCAGCTGGCTCTCTGCCACCCACCCCCACCTGCCACGTGCACCCCTCCTACCTCCGCCACACACAGTGTATTAAAAGGGCCCAGAGGGAAGGAACTTCCACCCCCACTTGGACCTGTCGACTACACCCAAATGGGTGACTTCCTGCTCAAAAAGATTAAATGGGACCCAAAGTCTTACAACCTAAATATCCAGGATACAATAAAACAGAAACCAAAACCAAAACCAAAACCCACCACCCATCAAACGGAGACCAGAACAATCAGAACTTGAAAGAGAAAAGGCAGTCAACAGACAGACACACCAAGGTAACTGAGATGTGGCGATTTGCTGACAAGAATTTTAAAGGACTGAGCCTCCTCTTTGTCTCGCTGGTTTGAGTTGGCTTTCCCATTTCTCACAGCTGAAAACGTCCTAATGGACAGAAACAACCGTAAGCTCCAGTAGTCACCCCCAGGGTCTGGTACTGGCCCTGGATTTCCGATGGAACCATGAAACTTGAGATAGCGTGGGACTTAGGGTTCCAGTGTCCAGGAAGGTGAGGTCCAGAAGAAACTGTGGGAAACCATCCCCTACCTCCAGGAAATAAGACACCTGAGTAAACTGTTCAACCAAGCAAAAACCATTTCAACCATCTTGAAAGCTACTGATGCATCTGAGAAGGGGGTAGTGGTGTCCAGAATGTCCTGGCCCTTAATAGCTTAGTTCGGCACCCAAAATGCATGCTCTGTTGCAAGTCAACTACACTTAAACTTCAATAAAAAGTAAGAAAAAATGCATGCTCTAATATTTTCCCCCTTTTTTGCACACCTCTTGCTCATGAAGCTTGATGGAATTAAAAATGAGTTTTTCTTTTTTTTTTTTTTTTCATTCAGTCTGTTCTTGTCACCAAAGACCCAAAGAAAGAAAAATAGTGAAACTTAGGCTGGACACAACTGATGGTACCCGGTACAGAGAAAGTCATAAATGATGAGATTAAATACTTTAGCCCTTCACTGCTTGAAAGGTGAGGCTGAGAACAGGAGCCAGCGGCAAAAATCTAACATTCAAATTGCAGACTGTTCGATTTTACTTATTTTTACTAAATGATCATTTCCTTGAATTTACTTTGAAGGCTTCTTACAAGAATCTTTCTCCCAGGACAATTTACTTGGACTAATTGGGGCTGAGCTCACTGAGATGTTCAACTGTTTTGTCTTCCTTATAATAGCTTTCCTCTCCACGTTAGACAATTCCTGGGCACCTTGTACATCAGGCACTGGTTCCGGGCCATGTCACACAGCAGTAAACAAACCCTCTGCCCCCATGGAGCTGACACTCTAGTGGCTGTGGATTTTGCCACATCTGTCATTTTGGCTTTTGGTGCAGGGAGGTAATTAGGTTTTTTGTTTGTTTTTTTTTTAGTGGAGTTACTGGGGATTGAACCCAGGACCTCATGCATGCTAAGCATGCACTCTACCACTGACCTATACTGTATCCGCCCCTCCCCCATCATTACTTTTGTTGACATCCTGACCCTGTATCATTCTGGCAGCCTCTCCCGGTGTGGATTCTACTGAATATGAAGGTTTGGACTGAAACTTAAACTGTACCATTCTGACCAGGTTTCCCTGTTGTGCATTCTCTTTGAGAATTGTGAAGTTTGGGGCTCTGTGGGAAACACTGGCCATGTTCATACAACCAATAGGTTTCCTTCGATGGAATGATTGTAAAAAATGCAGCTCACTCCTGAATTCTGAAAACCCAACATTTTATAAATAGCCCCAGCTGTGCAGGTTTTCTGATGGAAATGGGAAGTCTGCAGTCTGAAGAACACTCTTCTCACACTTGGCATGTGAACTGGGTTGACCACCATTATGGACTCTCTGATGAACTTGAAGACAGGAACGCTTGCTAAAGCCTTGACCACAATCAATACATCTGTAGGGTTTCTCGCCTGTGTGGACCCTCCGATGGGCCTGAAGGTGTGAGGTCTGACTGAAGCTCCTCCCACACATGCCACACTTGTAGGGTTTCTCTCCCGTGTGGATCCTCTGATGGACATGAAGGTAGGAGTTCCAGATGAAGCCTTTCCCACATGCTTCACACCTGTAGGGTTTCTCCCCAGTGTGAACTCTCTGATGGGCCTGAAGGTGTGAACTCCAGCTGAAACCCTTCCCACACACGTCACACGTGTAGGGTTTCTCTCCAGTGTGGACCCTCTGGTGGTCTTGCACATGTGAGCTCTGACTGAAGCCCTTCCCGCATGTCTCACATTTGTAGGGCTTCTCTCCGGTGTGGACTCTCTGGTGGGCCTGGAGATGGGAGATCTGACTGAAGTCCTTGCCACACATGTCACATCTGTAGGGTTTTTCTCCAGTGTGGACTCTCTGATGGGCCTGGAGGTGGGAATTCCGGCTGAAGTTCTTATCACATACATCACACTTGTATGGTTTCTCCCCGGTATGGATCCTCTGATGGGCCTGGAGGTTTGAGGCCTTACTGAAGTCCTTCCCACACACCTCGCATTGATACAGTTTCTCTCCAGTGTGAACTCTCCGCTGAGGAGCAGAGTTCTGGCTGGATATCCTGTCACATGCCTTTTTGTATGTTTTGTCTCTGGGTTGGGCTCTCTGATGACCTTGAGGTTGTGATGTCTGACTGAGGCCTGTATCACACTGCTCATGTTTCCAGGATTCCCCTTCAGTGTCGGCTATACAGTGACTGTTAAGGTTGAAGCTGTGACTGGCAGCCCTCCCATGCCTGCCACGCACATACCGATGCTCCCCTGGGTGATCAGGCTCCCAGGTGGGAAGGGAGGAGTTCTGATGGAAGCTCTCAGCACGCACCTGACAGTGGAAGCGTTTCTCATCTGTGCTGGCTCTCAGGTCTGTACCACACTCATCACTCCTACTGCATCTCTCCCCTGTGTGAACACTCGGATGGATGTGAAACACTAAGCTAGAACTGGTGCCCTTCCTACACTCACTACACACACAGGGCTTCTCTCCTTGGGGCAGTTGCTGATGGAATTCAAGATCAGAGTCAAGGCTGAAGGCTTTTCCATTCTCATCAGAGGTCTGCTCTCCTGGGTGGATCATACCATGCTGGGATGAGTTCTCTGTGGAGTCTTTTCCATGATTATTGTGGCTACGAGCCTCCCCGCTTCTGTGTACTTCCTGGTCACCACGCTGAGCAGGTATCCTTCTCATAATACAATGACCACACTTACCCGGCTTATTTTTTATGTCAATTTGCTGACTCCTCCTCTGATAATTCTGTGACTCTCTCAGGTACATTTTCTTCCAGAAATCCCAGGAGGGCCGAGTTGGAAATTCTTGATTTTTGATACTGCTGGAACTCTCCCCTTGAGGCTCTGCTACATAGTTCCCATCTTCAGGAACCTGAGTAGATTCTCCTGCCCACATCTGACAGGAGGCATCACCTTGTTTTGGCAACTTGGACTTCCTACCTTGCAGATTTATTATCGGGTCTTGAGTTCTGGGTAGTTTACTTTTAAGTTGTTCCCATATCTGCCAGCCCATAAGGTCTTCATGTAAAAGGTATCTTAACCCTCCTTCTTGAAGAATCTCTAGTTCATTTGGATTCCTGTGTCCTGGAAGGACAAAGAGAATTCAGAGATGGAAGTGAGGACAAACGAATGTTCAGGGATAAAAATATTTAACAAGTCGGCCCTATTGGGAGATTCTATTCAATCAGCGCAGAGTTCAGCTAGAAACAATCTTAGTTTTTTCATGCCTATGGAAACAAAGAGGTGATAAGTAGGCTCCCATCCACTAAGTGTTAATGAGACTCATTGAGAACTAATATACGGAGACTTACGAACGAGGTCAAAATTAGAAATACAAGGCTACAGAGCAGGGGATGTTCTCAGCAAAAGTGAAAAGAATATATTGGCAAAGGGAAATATCTCCTCTGTTCTGATGATGAACCCATGAGATGGTAAATTTGTTTCCTTAATTTAGCCATTAAACACACTTGTTATACACAGGCTAGATCTGAGAAAATTCCCCTTGATTCAATGATGTCCTAAAATATAATATTCGACTAGTGAACACTATAACTGAAAAAAAAAAAAACCAGAAAACTTCCTCTCATAACTGATACATCCTATTGGAGTAAAAATCCTATGATAATTATTGCCACTTAACTCAGCTGAATTTTTTGACAAAACTGAATTATCTTCCAGGTCCTGCAGACATCCATCTGCAAATATCAAAAGGTGCTGTGCAGCCAGCAGACAAGGCAGTCCCCAAGGATCCCTCCCTCCTGATACCCACACCCTACTGAAGTCCCCTCCACAATGTTTCAGTATTGGTCTGCGAAGCCAATGGAATATGGCAGAAGTGATGGTGTGTCACTTCCAAGGTTATGTCACAAAAGGCCTTGTGGTCTCTGCCTCCCACTCCCTTGGGTGCGATTAGCTTGGGGAAACCGGCTGCCATGTTTTGAGGACACTCAGGCAGCCCCAGGGAGACGCCCACGTGGCAAGGAACTGAGGTCTCCTGCCAACAGCCGGGGAAGGACTGGGGCCTTCTGTCAATAACCCTGGGAATGAGCCCTTCTTGGAAGCAGATCCTTCAGGCCCCTGAAGCCTTTAGAGAACTGCAGTCCTGGCCACCTCCCTCACAACCGCTCCCCGAGACCCTGAGCCAGGACCCCCCAGCTGAGCTGCCCTCAGGTTCCTGACACAGAATCCGTGACGCCTGTACTCTTTGTTTTTAAGTGAAAGCGAGTTTATTTAGAGAGCTACACATTCCGTAGGCAGAATGCAGTCCATCTCAGAAGGTGAGAGCGGCCTAATGCCTGTAGTTTTAACTGCTAGGTTTAAGAGTAATTTGCCCTTCGGCAATAGATGGCAAATACAAGCAGCACAGAAATTAAAATTAGGCTAGACATCCAACAGGAGATTACCAGTGTTCTGAAATAATTCTTTCATCACACTGCCTCATCATCCACTCTGTGAGCTGCAAGGACTCACACCTGCACAGTTCTCTCTTGAACACCCACCTCCTTGGATTTCTGTCTCCATCGCCCAAAGCTTCTCCTCTCTCCCGACCTGTAATATCAACCCTAACCTGAAGGATGGATGGCCTGTGAAAAAGAAGTGGCACATGTATAAGGTGAACGCATTAAAGGCAAAAATTTTCATTCCAATGTAATGATCTTCATGCGGCTAAGTAGTATTTTTCCAAATTCTGATGGTGACCCGTTGTAATAAACACCTTTTATGCTGTGACCCAGTATGCAAACACACAGATGCACATCACTGAGTCAAGGGATCAAATGACCTGATCCTAACCATCATCTGCTCCTACCTCTTCTCCTTTCCTGTCTTTTACTCACAATTTTTGTTGCACTATACGCAGTTCCTGACAAGAAGCTATGCTATTTCTGTCCTATTGCATTAAATGCAATATTGATGCAATCCACTCACTGATTTTAAACCCCACCAAGATGTCACAAATACAATTTGAAAAAACAGACAAGGTATAGATGAGATATTCCACAGGAATTAGGATGTTCAGGCCCCTAGATTCAGTGAAGCACTTCTTTTTTAAACTTTTTTAATTTAAAAAATGTTTTTATTTTAAAATTTTTGTTAATGGAGGTACTGGGGATTGAACCCAGGACCTCATGCATGCTAAGCATATGCTCCACCCCTGAGCTGTACCCACGCCCCAGGGAAGCATTTCAAGAGCCCCAAAGTCTTAAACATTTGAAACCAAGGATACAAAGCCACTCCTGGGGGCTGACACTGAATCACAGCAGGCACCTGTCCTCACCCACTGACAGCAGGTTCCGGAAGTTCTCCAGCATCACATCTCGGTGCAGCTCCCTCTGGGCAGAGTCCAACAGCCCCAGCTCCTCCCTGGTGAAGGTCACAGCTACATCACTGAATGTCACCTCCTACAACATGAAGCACATACAACTTCAATCTTCTGATCAGCGGCCACTAGGAAGGGGCAGCACTGAGTGGGTGGAAAGGATGGGTGGGAAGCTGTTCTGGATTCTGAGGGCCTTGAGTCTACCTTATGTTGTTTCCTCCTCTTCTCCACCTCGCATATCAATCCTGTATGCTAGAATTAACTATTTATGATGGCTGATTTAAAATCCTGGTCAGATGGATGAAGTTTGAAACAAGCCAGTCACAAAAGGATTACGTGGATGATTCCACTTACATGAGATAGACTAGAGTAGTCAAATACACAGAGACAGAAAGTAAAATGATGGTTGCCAGAGACTGGGCGAGAGGAGGGTAGGGAATGACTGTTTAATGGGTATGGAATTTCACTTTGAGATGATGAAAAAGAGTTCTAGAGATGGGTGGTGGTGACAGTAGCCCAACAGTGAATGTACCTAATGCCACCGAACTGTACACTTAAAATGGTACTTTCTATATATATTTTACCACAATCAAAAATGTCCATCAACAGGTGAATGAATAACTAAGCTGTGGTATACCCATGCAACAAAGCACTATGCAGCAATAAGAAGCAAACTGTTGACACGTGTTCACAAACATCATGAAGAACAGATGAAGCCAGGCACAGAAAGTACACACTGTAGAATTCCATCAGCATGAAATGCAAGAAGAGATGAATCGCACCTACAGTGACATAAAGTAAATCAGTTGTTGCCTACAGCTGGGGATATGGGATTGTGATTAACTGGGAAGGGGCACCAGACAACCTTTTTTTGTGATTTTATTATTTTTTTAAATCGACATATAGTCAGTTTACAATGTTGTGTCAATTTCTGGTGTACAACATAATGCTTCAGTCATACGTATATATACATATATTTTCATTATAGATTACTACAAGATACTGAATATAGTTCTCTGTGCTATACAATAAGACCTTGTTGTTTATCTATTTTACATATAGTAGTATTTGAAAATCTCGAACTCCCAATTTAACCCTTCCCACCCCCTTTGCTCCCTGGTAACCACAAGTTTGTTTTCTATGTCTGTGAGTCTGTCTCTGTTTTGTAAACAAGTCTATTTGTGTCTTTTTTTTTTTAGATTCCACATATAAGTGATAACATTTGGTATTCAGAGAACCTTTCTGATGATGGAGATCTACACTTGGATTGTGACAATGGTCACGCAGGTATGCATATTTGTCAAAAGTGATTGAATACATTATATGTAAGTTATATGTAAATTTCACCTCAGAAATGACTTTTAAAGGCACAATTAAGAAAAATAGACAAACCACAGAATGGAAAAAAATTATTCACAGTACATATATCTGACAAGGGACTTGAACTCCAAAAATATAAGGAACTCCTTAATAATAAAAAGTAGAAGTCAAATTTTACAGGCAAATGACTTCAATAAACTTTTCAAAAAGGATCTGCCAATGGCAAAAACACATGAAAAAGCATCCAACGTCATTTATCATGAGGGAAATACAAGTCACAGTCACGGTGAGATGTCATTTTATTAGAATGGCTAAAATAAAAATCTACAGCAGCAAATGGCGGCAAAGGAGCAAGCTGAAACCTTTATGCACCGCTGATGGGTTGTAAAATGGTACAACCAGTCTGGAAAACAGTTTATATTCACCTACAAACCCAGTTGTTCCACTTCGAGATGTTTACCCAAGAGATACAAAAATATATGTCTATAAGACCAGCCCAGAATGCTCAAAGAAGCTTTATGCATAACAATTAAAAGCTGTAAACAACTCAAAGCTCCTTCAAAAGGATAAGCACACTTTGATACATTCAGAAAATGGAATAGGATAAAGATCTGAATTACTGACACAAGCAACAGCATAGATGAATCTCAAAAACATTATGCTGAGTGAAAAGCCAGACACAAGAGTACATACAGTATGATTTCACTGATGATATTTAATTTGAAAACAAGGAAATCTAATGATGCAATGACAGATCAGAACAGTTGATGCCCTCCAGGGGTAAGAAACTGACTTGAAAGAGACAGGAGAGAACTCTGGAAGGTAAAGTAAATGTTCTATTTCTGTTTTGGGTAGTGGGCTAATGCAATTACACAACTTTCAAAATGGGGCCTACAACTGTCACTGATCTGACACTTAGGATCTGTGTCATTTTTTCAAGTAAATTATATTTCATTTCTAAAAGCCCTGTGCAAGTGTTATGAATCAAAACAAAATTTGCTCAGAGGCACAGCAGTCTGTATGAGGAAGTGGAGCTTCTGAAATGTCAGACAAAAAAAAATCAAAACCCTTCTGAGACAATTCATAGAAGAATACTGAATCATAAAAAACTCAAGTGATAACATTAGATGAAAAAATAAAACTGAAAAGTGTACGTATACTGTGATTGTAATTATATCAAGTATAGCTGATTCACAGGCAATGTATTAAGTTGGGCTTTTAAAATTTCTTGGTCTCTGTGAATTTCTGCACTGTTATTTGTGAAATGAAGATGATAATAATATGAAACAAAAACTAAAAGCAAAAACAATAACTAGAACCAACAAAGAAGCAAGTAACTGGCACATAACAGACACCTGTTCTCTTCCTTTATCCTTCCCCTGGAAGAGAAAAAAGATGTGTCTCATCTTTGAGAAAAGAGATGTAATCTTAAGAGATAAACATCAACTCACCTGACATTTGGTCATTTTTCTTGCCCCTTCTGTGGAAGCGCAGAGTCCTGGGAAGGCACAGCTGGCGAAGGAGAAAGAAGCCATGAGACGGAGGTCCGAGCCCACGTGCCTGCCGTGTGTAAGTCACTAGCCCCCCAGCCAGGGGCCCCTGTGCAGTGGACACTCTGCTCAGGTCTAGGCAGCAGGGCTCACACACGAGTCCCTTGTGGTCTCCAGGGTTCAGGATCCTTATTCTTATCCTCGGTATCAGGGAAAATGAAAGGGCAGTGGAATATACTGGCTATAAGAGTAGACTCTGGGGCCAACAGGTCAATCATGGTAAAGCAACTGGGAAATCATCTATTGGTTTTTGCCTCCAGTTCCTGACTCAGGGCCCCAGAAGCCCTTGTGATTTCCTGGGGGTGGAGGGGTGTTTTTGTTCTAATGAGGTGACTCTTGATGGGCTCCTGGATGGGGGCTGGTCACCGGGACGGCCAAACCATGATTTGAAGCTTGGAATTTTTCAGCCTCACCACCCCACCATTCTCCAGAGAGGGGAGGGGGCTGGAAATGGAGTTAACATTTGATTCCGCCTACGGAGGAAGCCTCCATAAAACTCCAATAGTATGGGGTTCCGGAAGCTTCCAGGTGGGTGAGTACATGCACACACCAGGAGGGACTGACGTGCCCGTGCTTGGGACCCGCCCTCCCAGACCTCGCCTTAGGTAGCTCTTTTCATCTGGCTCTGTAACCTTAACATATCCTTTAACAACTTGGTAAATGTTAAGTAGGTGTTTCTCTGAGCTCTGTGAACATACCAGCAAACAATCAAATCCAAAGGGGAGGAGTCATGGGAACCTCTGATCTGTAGCCAAGTCAGAAGACGGAAGTCACCTGGGGACCTACTACTTATGAATGGCACCTGAAGTGGGGGAGGGCAATCTTGTGGGACTGAGTCCTTCGCCTGTGGGATCTGAAGCTATACCCAAGTAGATAGTGTTAGAATTGAGTTACATTGTAGGGCACCCAGCTGGTAAAGCAGAATTGCCTGGTGTGGGGGGCAGGAAACCATCCACATCTGGTGTCAGAAATGTGGTGAAGGGGGCTGGTTATAGCTCAGCAGTAGAGTGCTACTTAGCATCACAAGGTCCTGAGTTCAATCCCCAGTACCGCCATTAAAAATAATAATAGTATAAAATTAAGGGAAAAAAAGAAATGTGGTGAATGGGCTAGCAGTGTAAGAATAAAGGAGAAAAGCAGGAGGAAGACTGAGTTTTTCTTACGCTGCTACTAACTCTGCTTAAGTTAATTAACCTCCCTATGCCTCAAAGCTGTCATCTGCAAAATAAGAACAGTGCTTCTGGCAGGGTCAGGGGAAGCAGTATAGCTCAGTGGTAGAGCGCATGCTTAGCATGCACAAGGTCCTAGGTTCAATCCCCTGTACCTCCATTAAAAAAACAAACAAACAAGCAAACAAAAAAACAGTGCTTCCCTACAGGATTGCTATGAGGGTCAAATGTGTGAGTAGACAGAAACTTAAAACTGATCTCACTGTATCTGCAGAAAAGAAGGTGATATTATGCATCCTAAAACTGTCCTTGCAAACATCTTCTACCATCCTTTCCAACAAAGGGGGCTTTTACAACATCCAGATTTCAGAGACTGTACACTGCTTTGTCTTCAGAAATTCACCTCTATCTCTGACAAGCCCATAGTTCTGACTGGCTTTATTAATTAGTCATTTGTTCTTCTCTAATGATATTTCATTGATATCAGCATCTGGTTTTGTAAAAGACGTGAGTACTTGTGAATTTTCCTCATGCAGCCAGAAGAGTCTCAATGGCCCATGTCCTCTCCCACACTGACAGTAGTAAAGAAAAACCGTTTTAAAATATGACTGCTATTTTTTCTCCTTCATTTTAAACAAAAGTCCGACAGTCTGCCTCACTTAAATGAACAAGGCTGTAGTGGCCATAACAGGTAACAATTTATAAGGGTGCTTTGGAGATTAAGTGAGCAAGTCCAGTAGCCATGACTAGGCAAGTCCACAAGGACAGAGAGTAAATTAGTGGTTGTCAGGGGCTGGGAGTGCAGCAGGTGGGAAGTGATGGCTCAGGGGCATTTTGGGGGTGACAAAAACGTTCTGGAATTAGACAATGGTGATGGCTGCAAAACCTTGTGAACATACTAAAAAACAGTGAGTTGTATATTTTAAAGGGGGGAAATCTTATGATATGTAAATTACATCTCAAGTTTAAAAACAGTGGGGGAAAGCCTTGGCTCAGTGCCTGGTACATAATAACAACCTTGAGAAGCCCCCAAGGGTCCTGCAGTTTCAAGAGTATGGCTTAAAGGTCAAGAACTCAGGCTGCCTGTGTTCAGATTCCCAGTTCTGTCTCTTCCCTGTTGTTCGGCTTTGGGAAAACAACTTAAATTCTTCAACTATTAATGTTCTCATCTGTAAAATACAGATACTAACAGTATCTCTGTCGTGAAGATCATGCTAATTAATGCATATGAAGCCTGTAGAAGAGTATTTAGCATTCAGTATGTTAACAAATTATTATTACTCATTCACCAACACGTCTCATCCCATTTACTCTATAAATATTTGAATACTTGTCCAGTAGAAAAAAACCTGATAGTGAAGGAAGTCTTGCTCACTTGAGAGCAGAAATAACACGATAAATGCTCTCACGTTGGGACAATTACCTGGCGTCAAGGGTCACTCCATCCTCTCTGCGCCCTTTTTGAGAAGTCAAGGTGGAGAAAGGAAAGGAGGCTAGAAGATATTACAACCATATCTCTCGTCCAGGATAAATCACAGCTGACATCCCCAGGCACCAGCTAGGGGGTGAGACCCACTCTTTCCATTAAAAAAGTGTGTGGGGGGGGGGGGGAGGCGGGGTTGCAGGGAGTCATTAGGAATCCACGAAAACCCCCTCTTTCCGCAGGGGTCAGAGACGAGCCAGTGGCTCTGCAACTGGAGCTCAGAACCCAGTGCGGGCTCACAGAGGCTTTCAGGTACTGAGTGCTTCTCGGAGAGACATAAAAGACTAGGAACAACCGACCGCCTTTCAGCATGTGCCGCTGCCCGGTTCTAAGCATTTTTACATCCATTTACGTCACGTAAATCTCACCTCACGCCTACTAGTAAGGTACTACATTAACTCCACTTTATAGAAGAGAAACGGAGAAATTAAATAACTCTACTTGGATATAATCCCTAAAAAAACGACAGAGCGTGCGGAAGGTGGGGGAGGCGAGGGAAAACCTGCGTCCCAGAGACTCTCAAAACGGAGATTACGACCGCCGCCCGCCAGCCGCCCTAAACACCAAAGTGACCAAATTGTCGCCCCTGCCCTCCGCGGCTTCTATTCCCCAAGGGCGAGAGTGGTACCTGCAGTTCCCACGCCCAGGCAGGCTCGAAGCGACGCAGGTTCTAGAAACCGACTCACCTCCCAGCAGGTACTGATAACGCCGGCCTCCCTCTCCTGTAGCGGAAGTGCCCGGACTCTTAGCTGCACCTGGACCATATTTCCCAGAATTCCTGAGCGGAAACAAGGGCTACAGCTCCTCCCTTGGAGAGCGGAAGTGGCTCTGACTACCCGGCCCTCGTGGACTACACTTCCCAGAATCCTCGGCAAGAAAGTGCCACTTTTTTTTTAGGCATATGTAGATGGTTCGGTTCAGTCTACAGGCGCTATTAGAGCTTGATTTTGCTGTTTGTTTATTTTTCCTTTCTTCCCTTTTTTTTTTTCTTCTTAAACCACATTACAAACAAGTGTGACTGAAAAGTAAATGTGGCTGTACAGGAACTAAAGCTGACGAAAGTCTACCAAACTTGGCTTGATGCTTTTGCTTTACTTTACTTGTGCCTGAATGCAGCTAGACCCCCGATAGTTTTTTCGGGCTTGAGTATTTATTCTAAGTGCTAGAGACTCGTGAAAAGAAAAAGTAACCTTTGATCCAACAACAGGACAGATTTAAAAAGTTTCACACTCTTATTTGTTTAAATTGCTCACTTGAAATCTGGGGTTTTCTGGCAAATGAAAGAAGAGGCATTGGCAAGAAGTAAAAGAAATACTGTAATTTTAAAAAGAAAAGCCTAGAATATAGGCATACCTCAGAAATATTTCAGATTCAATTCCAGACCACTGCAATAAAGCAAATATCACAATAAAATGCATCACATGAATTTTTGTTTCCTAGAGCATACAAAAGTTATGTTGACACTACACTGCAGTCTATTCAGTGTGCAATTGGCCATAGATTAGATAGATTAATTGACCATAAATGCAAGTTTATTTCTGGGCTTTCTATCTTGTTTCATTGATCTATGTATCTTTTTGTGCCAGTATCACACTGTTTTGATTACTTCATAGTATAGTTTGAAGTCGGGCAGCATGATTCCTCTAGCTCTGTTTTTCTTTCTCAAGATTGTTTATGCTATTCAGAGTCTTTTGTGTTTCCATACAAATTTTTCAAAAATTTTGTCCCAGTTCTGTGAAAAATGCCATTGGTAATTTGATAGGAATTGCACTGAATCTGTAGATTGTCTTGGGTAGTATGGTCATTTTAACAGTATTGATTCTTCCAATCTAAGAACACAATATATCTTTCCATCTGTTGTGTCATCCTCAATTTCTTTCATCAGTGTCTTATAGTTTTCAGAGCACAGGTCTTTTGCCTCCTTAGGTAGGTTTATTCCTAGGTATTTTATTCTTTTTGATGTGATGGTAAATTAGATTTTTCCTTAATTTCTCTTTCTGATATTTCATTGTTAGTGTATAGAAATGCAAGAGATTTCTGTACATTAATTTTGTATCCTACAACTTTACTGAATTCATTGATGAGTTTCCCCAGACTTCTATTCATATGTGATAATAATCACATTACAATTACATCTGGGTTAGTGTGGGACATGGCTCCAGCCAGAGTCAGGGATAAAGTGCAGCAGAGCCAGTCGCAGGACAGACAGGAGAGGCAGTCATGGTGGCCTGGACGATGGAGGTGGAAGAACAGCCAGAGAAGCCACAGAAACAACTGCCCCACCTTCCAGGCTTGAGTAAATTTTAGGAAATAAAGATGGATAAACCATCTTTTATGTAGAAAATACAGCCCTAAGAACTTACTAACTGCTGTGGACCTGTTTTCATCTCAAAGTCCTTCATAATTTCCCTGTGATTTTTTTCTTGCCCCACTAGCTTTTACAAGTGTGGTGTTTATATTCCACATATTTGTGAATTTTCCAGTTTTCTCCTTCTATGGAGTCTAATTTAGTTCCACTGTGGTCAGAGAATATACTTTGTATGATTTCTTTTTAAATGTATCGAGACTTGTTTTGTGACTTAATATATGGTCTATCTTGTTCAGTATTCTGTGTCCATTTGAGAGAAATGTGTATTATGCTGATTTTTAGGTGGAGTACTGTGTATATATCTGTTATGTGTTTGGTTTATAGTGCTTTCAAATTCTTTATTTCCTTATTGATCTGGTTGTTGTATGTGTTATTGAAAGTGGAGCTGGTGAGGTCTCAAAATTTTATTATAGAACTATTTTCCCCTTCATTTCTGTCAATTTCCACTTCACACATTTTAGGACTCTGTTGCTAGGTGCATAATGTCTATAGTTGTTGTATCTCCATAGATTAACCCTTTAAGGATATACCATATACTTCTTTGTCTCATAAAGTTTTTTACATAAAGCCTATTTTATCTGATATTAGTGTAACCATGCCAGATCTCTTTTGTTTACAATTTGCATGGAATATCTTTTTCCATCCTTTCACTCAATCTGTATACAAATCTATATACAATCCATATACAAATTTATATACACTCAATCTAGATACAACTTTGGCTTTAAAATGAGTCTCTTGCAGACAGTATACAGTTGAATCATGTTTTATTCATTTTGCCAATCTCTGCTTTTTAATTGGAAAGTATAACCCACTCACATTAAATTAATTCTTGATCAGGAAGATTATCCCTGCCATTTTGCTACTGGTTTTCCATATGTCATCTTTTTGTTGCTTGATTCCTCCATTAATGCCTTTTTAAATTTTAATTGTTTTTAAAAAATACATCATTTTTACTTCCTCCTCATTTCTTCATCTGCATGTTTTAAAGTTATTTTCTTGGTAGTTACTCTGAGGTTTCATTTAACCTCTTAAATGTATTATAGCTTATTTTGAATGAATACCTGCCAGTCTTCAATAGTACAGAAAAACTATGTTCCCACACACCTCTTTTTCCTTTAGATTTTTGTTGTCACAAATTTCATTTTTATACATTGCATACACATTAACATAGACTTATAAGTATTGTTTATGAATTTTCTTTTAAATCATATAGAAGTAACAAACCAAAATAAAGTAATACTGGCTTTTGTAATATTTACCTATGTAGTTACTTTATCTAAACTTATCTACATAGTTGCATTACCAGTGTTCTTTACTAGTCATATGGCTTCAAGATACTGTCTGAGTGTCCTTTCACTTTTACCTGAATGAATCACTTTAGTATTTCTTGTAGGGCAGGTCTACTAGCAATGAACTCCTTCAGCATTTGTTTATCTGGGAGTGTCTTAATTTCTCCTTTATTTTTGAAGGATTGTTTTGCCAGGTATAGGATTCCTTGTTAACAGGTTTTTTTTTCTTTTGGTACTTTAAGTATATCATCCCCACTGCCTTGTGAATTCCATGGTTTCTGATGAGAAATTGGTTGAGATAATAAAAACTGTGTATTGGGCTCTGCCCACAGTTCCTGGTACAGAGCTCCTGAAACCTTTGTAGGTTCCTAAGTGTTAAGAGCACTAGGAGCATCTTTTGTTTTAATATTTAGTCTCTAACTCCAGTTCCTGACACAGAGCTCCTGAAATTCTTGTAATTCCCTGGATGATAGAAGTGTCTTTTAATCTAAAACGCAACTCTGGCTGAGCACCTGGACAGCTCCTAAGTAAGGGTTGATCACCAGAAAGTACAAGCCATGATTAGAAGCTTGGGATTTCAGCTCCACTCCCCATTCTCTTAAGAAGGCAGAAGGGCTGAAAATTGAAATAATGATTGGTCATGCCTAAGTGAAGAAGCTCCCATAAAAATCCCAAAAGGACAGGGTTTGGAAAGTTCCAGGTTGGTGAACAGGTGGAATTTCAGGGAAAGTCACTTGCCAAGAGAGGGCATGGAATCTTTGTTCCCCTTTCCATATACCTTGCCCTCTGTATCTCTTCATCTGGTTGTTCATCTGTGTCCTTTATTATATACTTTTAATAAACTGGTAAATGTTAGTGTTTCCCTGAGTTATGTGAGCCACTCTAGCAAATTAATTGAAACTGAAAGGAGATTATGGGAATCTTCAATTTGTAGCCAAATCAGACAGAAGTTATTGGTAACCTGGGAACCTACAATTTGCAACTGGCATTAGAAGTGGGCTGGGAACAGACTTGTGGAACTGAGCCCTTAACCTGTGGGCTCTGATGCTATCTCCTGGTAAATAGTGTCTGAATTGAGCTAAATTGTAGGACACCCAGCTGGTGTCACAGGAGAGTGCTTGCTGTGGGCAAAAACCTCCACACATTTGGTGACCAGAAGTGTCAGAAGGAATGTGTTCTATGTGAGTAGTAAAGGAGACTCACAGGGAGGAAACAAACAGTGGGGAAGAATCATGTCTTTTCCTATACAGGAGAACTATAGGTTTTTCCTTTTTAATTGTTAATTGGATCGTAGATCCCTTGTACATGATGAGTCATAATCCCTCTTGCTTTCAAGATGCTTTGGCTTTGGCTTTTGACGGTTTGATTAAAATGTCTTGGTGTGGATCTCTTTGCATTTATCCCTCTTGACCTTAGATGTGTAGATTTATATCATATATTTTGTGACATTTTTGATCATTATTTCTTCAAATGTTCTTTTTGCCTCTTTCTCTCCTTCCTCTCCTATGAGACTCTCATTATGCATATGTTGGTATGTTTAATGGTGTACTCTTAGGCTCTGTTTATTTTTCTTTCCATTCCTCAGACTAAATAATTTCAATTAACCTATCTTTTAGTTCACCAATTCTTCTGCCTGCTGAAGAATCTGATGTGGAAGCCCTCTAGTATTTTTTCCAGGAAAAAAAAAAAAGGTTTTTCAGCCCCAGAATTTTTTTCCTTTTTACAATTTTCATCTACTGATATTCTCTATTTGTTCAGAGAACATTCTCCTGGTTTCTGTGTATTCTTTGTCCATGGATTTTAGTACTTTGAGAATATTTAAGACAGTTGATTTAAAATCTTTCTCAAGTAAGCTCAATATCTGTACCTCATTGGGGATAATTTGGATTTTCTCCTGTGGATGGTTCATATTTTTTGTTTCTTTTCACATTGTGTAATTTTCTGTTGAATATTATAATGTGCTATTTCTTGAAATCAGATTCTTCCACTTGTTTTTTATTGCTTGCTGTGGGTTGCAATGATTTGTTTTTAAGTGACTGTTAAGGGCTTGTGTGCCATCAAAAGATACACTGAAGTCCTAACCTCCAGTATTTGTGAATGTGACCTTATTGGGCAACTTGATATAATCAAGTTAAGTGTACCATAATCCAATATGACTGGTGTCCTTGTAAGGAGAGGAAAATGCCATGTGACTAGAACAATACACAGGGAGAACACCATGTGACTACAGAGACAGAGATTAGAGTGATGCAGCTGAAAGCCAAGGAACCAGGATCAATGGCCACCACCAGAAGGTAGTAAGACATGAGGATGGAGAGCACGGCCCTGCTGACACCTTGATTAAACATCTAGCCTCCCGAATATGAGAGAACAAATTTCTGTGTTTTAAGCCACCCATGTTTGTGGTATGTTGTTACAGTAGAATAGGAATAAACATAATGACTTTTCTAAACTCTTTTAAAAACTGTCTTATGTGGTCTCTAAAGTCACTGTTCTTTTAGTTTCTGTTCAGCTACAGTGCTAATAGAGATTTCCTGGAATATCTGGGTAGAGAAGCAGGAAGAGGAGGAAGAGGATATGGAGGGCGAAGAGAAGGAGGACAAGGAGGAGGAGGAAGGGAAGAAAAAGAAATAAAAGAAAAAAAATACTCCCAGTCTTTAGCTAATGGCTCTGTATTGGAACCCTCCTTTCACACTTAGCCAAACCATTTACAACCCTGCCTTAGCTTTCACCTCTTGTTTCACTGGTAGCCAAAGATCAGCCACAGGTAAAAGCTTAGAGGCTTAACAGGTCATTTCTGAAGACATGAAAGGCATACTCATGGCTTTCTAAATTCCCCAGTATACACAGAGCTTTTCAATGCCCTACTTCTCCCACAGAATCTCTCTCCAGATTTTCCTCCCAGGCTTTCAGCTCATCTATTGTTTGCCTCAACTGTAATCTCTTACCACAGATGGCAGTGGTTTGTTCATCTGCCTTTTGATGTTTCAAGGAAGTCTCCATTTAGCTGCTTTTCCACTATAAGAAACTTCTAAGTTAGGTGAAACAGAATCAGAAACCTTGCATTAGTCCTCCAGCCAGCTCCCAAAGAGTTCAAAACAGACAAACACAGTTCTTGGAGAACAAGTTCAGCTCTGCTTCCTTAGAAGCCAAGGATAAGGGTCCTACACTGGGAATGTAGGCTGTCACTTTCAAGACCATCACTGATCTGGAGAGAAGGGTGAAGCAAAGGCACGTAAAAATACCACAAAGCCTTTCTACCATTTTAAAGTTGCTGTTTTCTCTATTCAACATTCACTGAGTTGTTGTGAACCTTTGGCTATTTTTCCAGAGTTCCAAAGAAGCAGATTCTGACAGTTGTTGATTTTGTTGTTTCTATGGAGGTTGGGCCCTTGGAACTACCTACTCCATCATTTTCACTGGTGTCAACTCTACAACTCTCAAAGCAGTTTAACTTTAATGGGTTAAGATGTATTTTAAAAATGTATTTTCAAGTATAACTGGAATGAGGGGCTGAATGTAGCAATAATTCCTGTAGTTTAAACACCTGGCAAAACAGAGTTCTCTATAACCCCCAGAGAGCTGGGTAACACAACCGAGTGAGGAGGGAACATAGGCATGGATAAGGGAGCTAATGCTGGGGAGGGAAAAAATGAACAAAAGTCCATAGCAGGAACTTCAAGTGAGTTCTAATAATGGTATTCAGGAAAAGAAGGAAGGAGATAATAAAGAGGGAAAGCAGAAATCACTGGAACTGAAAGAACAACAATAGAGAAAAAGCAGTAAGCTTTGAAAAGAACTATAATAAAATAGAAATTTACCAATTGCAGGACTGAAAGAAAGATATGATTACAGATCCTAAAAGGATAGTAAGATAATTCAATATAAATAAGGATAATTAAAAGGATACTGTAAACAGTGTTGTGCCACATGTGACAACGTGGGTGAAAGGACAAATTCCTTAAAAGAGCACAAACTTCCAAAACTCATTCAAGGAAAAATAAATAGCCAGAGTATTTCTGTACCCATTCTGAATTCAAGTTTTAAAAATTTCTAAAACAACAACAACAAAACCAGGCCTAGATTGCTTACATCTACCAATCATTAAAAGAAAAAAAAAAACAATTCTACAAAAGCATTTTGAGAGAACAGAATAAAACACTTCTCAACTCATTTTATGAGGCCAGCATTACCTTGTTACCAAAATAAGAAAAAGACATTACATGAAGAAAGACTACAGGCCAACATCCCTCATGAACATAGATGCAAAATCCCTCAACAAATATTAAGTAGAATACAATATTTGAAAATAATAATACATCATGATCAAGTGGGTTTATCCGAGGAATGCAATGTTGTTCCAATATTTGAAAATTAATGTAACTTACTATAGTAATAGTCTAAAGAAGAAAAACTATATAACCATTTAACAGACGCAGAAAAAAACTCTTGAGAAAATTTAACATACATTCATGATGAAAATTTTTCAGCAAACCAGGGATAAAAGGACTCTCCTTAACGGCATAAAAGGCATTTACAAAAGCCTAAGGTTAATATAACACTTAAAAGACTAAATGTTTTCCCCTAGGATGAGGAAAAAGGCAAAGATGTCTGCTTTCAATATTCCCATTCAATAGCTTTCTGGAGGGTCCAGACATTACTATAAGGAAAAAACAAACAACAAAAACACATTGGAAAAAAAGAAATAATTGTCTCCGTTTGCAGACACTCTATTATAAAGAAGCTACAAAGAACAAAAATTTCAGAAAATACTTAAATATAGATCTAACAAAACACAGGCAACATATGTGTACTGAAACTCAAAAAATCACTGATGAAATAAAAGACCTAAACAGAGATCTACACCATGTCCATGGATTGGAAGACTTAAATTAAGATACCAAATCGTCTAACACACTTCCCATCAAAATCTCAGCAAATTTTTTTAGAAATCAAGATGAGACCTCCTACACTGTTGGTGGGAATGTAAACTGTGCAGCTGCTATGGAGGACAATATGGAGGTTCCTTAAATAACTAAAAATAGACTTACCATATGACCCAGCAATCCCACTCCTGAGCATATATCCAGAGAAAACTATAATTTGCAAACACCCCCCCCCCCAATGTTCATAGCAGCACTATTTACAGCAGCCAAGACATGGAAAATATCTAAATGTCCATCAACAGATGACTGGATAAAGAAAATGTATATACACATACATATGGAGAGAGAGAGAGAGAGAGAGAGAGAGAATGAATAGAATACTACTCAGCCATAAAAAAGAATAAAATAACGCCATTTGCAGCAGCATGGATGGACTTACAGATCGTCATTCTAAGTGAAGCCAGAAAGAGAAAGAAGAATACCTATGGTATCACTCATATGTGGAATCAAAAAAGGACACCATGAACTCATCTACAAAACAGAAACAGACTCCCAGACATAGTAAACAATCTTATGGTTACTGGGGAAAGGGGGTGGGAAGAGATAAATTTGGGAGTTTGAGATTTACAAATGTTAGCCACTATATATAAAAATAGATTTTAAAAAAAAGTTTCTTCTGTATAGCAATTATCTTGTAATAACCTTTAATGGAAAAAAATGAAAATGAATGTATGTATAAGCAGGACTGGGACATTGTGCTGTACACCAGAAATTGACTGTAGTTCAATTGAACAAAAAAGAGTTAATGCCATAACGATGGGAAAAGTTTTAGTTGGGGGATTGAGGGGAGCTATGCCATTCAACAATCATTTCTGGCATCAGCTGTCCAATACTCCATTTTCTCTTCCTGTGAAGTCCTAGCTGGTATATGTGGATAATATCGGGAGCCACATTTCTGATTCTTGGAGAATGAATTTGCAGTTTGGGGGAGGCTAGGATGAACACTGATGTTGAATGAGGAATTACTGGTGGTTAAAGTATGAACTCATGATTTGTTCTTTTGACATATGTACCTCCCTCTCTACCCACCTGTCTGCCTGCCTATCATCTCTCTGCCCACAGGAGTGAAAATGAGCACATCTATTACTCAGATCTTTCTAAACACCAGTCCCCACCATAAGGAACCAGGGCTCTCAAAGAAAGAGCAAACCCCCTGGCTGGGGCAGTGGGGTACAAGATGCATACGGAATATCGTATTGTATCAGAGAGTGAGAGACATGCTCAAACTTACAAAAAGTGAATAATGGACAGATGTCTGCTAACAAATGTTGAGGGAATGAGGAAGGCAGAAACATCACCCATTTGTAACCATCAGTAATAATCTATTTAGGCTAGGTTTTACAATGGATGCTTAAACTAGAATAGGAATATTCGTAAAAACAAGCCATTTGAGGAACCAGAAAATTATCTCCTCACAAATGATTAATTACAAAGGCAAAAATGGTAACTCTACAGTGGAAAGCCCCAGTTCATGTCTACCTTAATCAAGTTAACCACATTAACCTCACTTACAACGGGACAAACATATCATGTTTCCTTAACATGATACGCCAAGGACATTTCACTTATGGAATCCTTGTACCCAAAAATGTACAATTTAAATCCAGTAAGGAGAAAACCTTAGAAAAATCCAAGTTAAGTGACATTCAAAAATACCAAGGTCTATCACTTACATGTGGAATCTAAAAAAATGGCACAAATGAACTTATTTACAAAAGAGAAACAGACTCAGACAGAAAACAAGCTATGGTTACTGGGGGGAAGGGGAGGGGTGGAGGGATAAGTTGGGAGTTAGGGATTTGCAGATAGTAACTTAAACAGATAAACAAGGGTCTACTGTATAGCACAGGGAACTACATTCAATATCTTGTATTGGCCTATGAGAAAGAATATGAAAAAGTGTATGTATAACTGAAACACTATGCTGTACACCAGAAATTAACACATTGTAAACTGACTATACTTCAATTAAAAAAAAGAACAAGCAAAAAAAATTTTTAATCAAGGTCATTAAAGACAAAGAATGAGTTCTAAACCAGAATAAAGGAGTCTATGTGAAATATATAATCATTAACTGGATTCTAGACCAGGAAAATGTGTGATAAACATATTATCAGGACAACTGATAAAATTTCAGTAAGGTCTGTATGTTAGATAATGTTGTGTATCAAAATTCAATTTTCCTGATGTAGGTATGTTAAGTAAATATCCTTGTTCTAAGATACACACACTTAAGTATTTAGATGCAAAGGGTAAGAGGTCTGGAACATACTCGTGGTTAAAGAAAAATATGTCAATATGCACGTGCATGTATACACATTCATACACAAAAAGAGAACGACTCAAACATGTTAACTGGTGAATCTGAGTAAAGGGTATATGAGAGATTTTATATAATTTTTACAACTTTTGGGAAGTTTTAAATTTTTTCAAGACAAGAAAGTTAAAAAGAGGTAAAAAATATATAAGAAGCAAACTCTCATCATTTAGAAATAACTAGAAATAAACATCTACATATGCTTTTTTTTTTTTTTTTTAAATGAGACCACGCGAAAATCCCATGCTTTGTGTTTTTCCAGGTGAATGTGTCCTGGGCATCTTCCAACATACGTAATGCAAATTTACCTTCTCTCATTTGATGTCCGTATAGAGATCCACTGGGTCAATAAATCATAAAATATTTTGGCAATCCAACTGATTATTTCTATGTTTGCTATTATAAACAATGATGCAATGAACATCCCTTCATATACATCTACAGTAGACAGATTTTTACTTCTGAGGATCAAAGATTCATCTCTGGGGATCTATTCTTTAATTTTAATCCAATCTACCATACGGAATGAAGTGATCATATTATGAATTCTTGGCTACTGGAAATTTTGTCAGTAATTTTATTCATTTTTCATAGTTTTACAGCTTTAGTAAAAATAACGGTCACTGTAAGTAAGTATAAAATGGAAGCTGAAGGGAAAATAATCCCCTTAATTCCCCAAAAACCTAGCTAGTATACAGCAAATAGCCTTATCACACATTATTTTCAGGCATATATTCACTTTGAAAGATGATTTATATCAAGTGGATCTCACCAGGAGGGTTACAACTTAATTCTTCTGTTACAATGTATGGGTCTATGTCATTTTAATGGATTTGTTAGAAAGATTCCATCTGAAGAAATCCCTCTCCACCCTCAATACTTTATTATAGAGTTTATCACCAGCATGGAATCACCAAAAGCTTGAAGACATGCATCCTGACCGAAGTCAATAACATGTTTCTGATTTTTAAAGATTCTTGCCAGTATGGACTTTCTGATGGTACGTGAGGCGGGAACGGTGACTGAAGTCCTTACCACAGACATCACACTTGTATGGTTTTTCTCCAGTGTGGACTCTCCGATGGGCTTGAAGACGTGAACTCTGATTAAAGCCCTTACCACACACCTCACATTTAAATAGTTTCTCCCGAGTGTGAACACTCAGATGGACTCGAAGATTTGAGGGGAGACTGAAGGCCTTCCCACATTCCTCACACTTATGGGGTTTCTCTCCCGTGTGGACCCTCTGGTGATGGCGAAGATTCAAACTCCTGCCGAAGCCTTTCCCACACTCTTCACATTTGTACGGTTTCTCGCCAGTGTGGCCTCTCTGATGGTATATAAACTGTGAACTGTATCTAAAACCCTTTCCACAGACATCACATTTGTATGGCTTTTCCCCAGTGTGGACTCTCTGGTGGGACTGCAGACCAGAGGACTGACTGAAGCCCTTCCCACACACCTCACATTTG
Organism: Camelus bactrianus; assembly: GCF_048773025.1. Lineage (NCBI taxonomy): Eukaryota > Metazoa > Chordata > Mammalia > Artiodactyla > Camelidae > Camelus > Camelus bactrianus. Next base: position 9,786,424 of record NC_133547.1, read on the forward strand.
TAGGGTTTCTCTCCAGTGTGGACTCTCTGATGGACCCGAAAATCTATGGCCTGACTGAAGCCCTTATCACACTCCTTACATCTGTAGGGTTTCTCTCCTGAGTGGACTCTCTGATGTGCGTGAAGATTTGACCTCCAGCTGAAGCCCTTCCCGCACTCCTCGCATTTATATGGTTTTTCTCCGGTGTGGATCACTTGGTGCAGTTTAAGATTTGAACTGTAACTGAAGTCCTTACCACACACGTCACATTTGTATGGCTTCTCTCCGGTGTGGACTCTCTGATGGGTCTGAAGCTTTGACGACTGGCTGAAGCCCTTCCCACACGTTTCGCATTTGAATCGTTTCTCCCCGGTGTGGACGTTCTGATGGACCTGAAGATTGGAAGCCTGACTGAAGCCCTTCCCGCACTCCTTACATTTGTAGGGCTTCTCTCCCGTGTGGACTCTGAAATGGATGTGAAGATCGGTATTCCGGGTGAAGCCTTTCCCACACACCTCACATTTGTAGGGTTTCTCTCCGGTGTGGACCCTCCGGTGGCATATTAAAGGGGAATTGTGACTGAAGCCCTTGCCACAGACATCACATTTGTAAGGTTTCTCCCCAGTGTGGACCCGCCGATGGATGTGATAATGTGCGGCCTGAGTGAAACCCTTCCCACACTCCCCACACTTATAGGGTTTCTCACCCCTGTGGACCCTCTGATGAACACGAAGATTAACGCTCCAGCCGAAGCCCTTCCCACACTCTTCACATTTGTATGGTTTTTCTTCTGTGTGGACTCTCTGATGGCACTGAAAATTTGAACTCTGACTGAAGCATTTACCACACTCTTCACATTTGTAAGGCTTCTCTCCCGTGTGCGTTCTGTAGTGGACGGTAAGCCCCGTGCTGCTACTGAACCCTTTGCCACAACTGCCACACTGATATGACTTCTCTCCCATATGATGAGACTGATGAGGATAAAAAGACGTCTTACTGAAACAGTCACCTGATTCATGACATTCATCGACTTTCTCTCCTCGGGGAATCCTCAGACATGTCTGAAGGTGTGAGCTCTGACAGGGCCATCTCTCTCCTGTGTGAACTTTCTGGTGAGCTGGCAGCACCGAGCGATGACTGAAGCCTTTCCCACACTCTCTGCATGGACGGAGCCTCTCTCCAAAGGGGCAGTGCCGAGTGAAGCCGTCACCAAGGCTCCTGCCACATCCGTTACGTTTGGAGGGTTTCTGGTCCGTGTCAGTTTCAGCGGGCTCACTGAGTGGTGGTTTCCTCATGAAGCCTTCACACACACGCAGGTCATTTTTCCTGTTGATGTGCTCAGCTCTACTCTGATTCTGCGACTCACTCAGGTAGGTGTTCACACGAGAATCCTGTGTTCTCAACACCAAAAACTCTTGATTTTCAAGGCAAATGGAGTTATTTCCTTTACGATTCATTACATGGTTCCCATTTTCAGAAACCTGAACAGAATCGCCCTGTAGTAATGGGGAACTCTTCCAGTAAAGACCCCTGGTTAAATCACTTGCAACCTGGTTCCAGATTTGCCAGCAGGATGGCTCTTCCCATGAAATGTATTTTAACGCAGCTTTTCGTGGATTCTCCATCTCATTTTGATTCCTGTTGCCTACGAGAAAAGGCAATATTCAGAGACCAGGACAAGTAAATGCTTTGTTCAGAAGTATCAGGATTTCACACTTAGGCCAGGAGATAAGGCCTTAATAGGCCAGGGGAAGGGACATGTCTGTATAACACCATTTATCATTTTGTTATGCTTTTCTGTACAAGTGGAAGCAAAGAATGCAGTCAACAGACTCTTCTGTACATGTGACCCACTGAGAACCGTAAGTCTAACAGTTTAATACCTGGGCTCTAAGGCTGAAACCAGATGGCTGCAACCAAGACAACCCACATTCCAACCTACAACAACATCAATGAAAAGCCTACTCACCTTCTCCTTAGCGGGCTTAGGACAAGTGGGCTTCTACCCAGTTAGGTCCCAAAAGCTCAGACTATGGGCCTATGAAGGTATTTTAGGTCCTTGTAGATAGGATATTCCCAGAGAAAACTTGGGAAGTGGTTGGAATAATTACATTCATTGTTCTAAACCTGGTAGTAATTTAGGTCTCTGTTGAAAGAAGTGGAAAAGGGAAAAACTCATCTTCTGTGGCTGAGAAAGCACTTGGGCAAAGGAAAGAAACAGGGCACCGTCCAGACTCTCAAAGGCAGCCTTGAAGTGAGAGAGAGGGAAGAGTCATCTTCCGCTGGGAAAGCTTCCCCCCAGAGGGCTGCAAAGCTGGCCTTTCCTCTCACTCCCTGCAGGTCTCTCTACGCACATGTCAGTCAAGGCAGGGGGGCCATCCTCCTCACCCAGCAGAAAGTCATTCCTCCCCAGCTGCACACACCTTCACCTTCCCCTCTGCCTTATTCTGCTTTATCTTCCCCTGCAGCACTTACTCTCTGCTTCCCTCCAGCCTTCCTCATTTGTGCTCGTCTTTTTAGACCCATCAGAATGGAAAAGACACGAGGAAGACATGCCCTTTTTTTCATTGCTTTAGCCCCACTGTGACAGAGTTTTTTAACTTGCTGGCATGTATGAGTGAACTGTGAAACCCATTCCAGACCTTGTGACACGTGAAAAGAAAAATTAAAAGAATACAAACATGAAGTGTGCATTACAAGTGGAAAGGGTACCACTATAGGAGATGCTTGTTTCAGCTGTAGACACACACACAAATATGCCCATACATTGTATTTATGTTGGGGTGAGATGTGAAGTATTCCTTATTGAGGAGCGTAGTTAAAAATGCATGGAAGCCACTGGCTTGAAGTGTGGATGGGGGTACCAAGTCCTTAATGATTCATTTGCTTAAACGGAAAGTTACATTCAAATACACACTGGAACAGTCTCAACAGGTACGTGCAGGTTTCTGGGTGAGGCAGGCGAATCCAATGCCCTCAGGATGCCCGTGCCCTATTCCCTGGAACCTGTGACTATGTCAATGTACAATTAACATGTTTATTGTGCAGTTAACTGTGTGATTAACATATTAATTGTACAGCTAATTATACAATTAACATATTAATTGTCCAGTTAATTAACAGTAAGTTAACATGCAAAAGGGACTTCAGATTTGATTGCTTTGAGGATCTTGAGATGAGGTTACCCTGGATTCTCTGGATGGGCCCAAACTGATCACAAGGGTCCTTACAAGAGGCAGAAGGGAGGGAACTCCCCCAGACCTCACCCTATGCATCTTCCTTTTGCCAGTTCCAATTTGTACTGTTTGCTATAATGAAATGGTTAACTTTAAGCAGAGCACTTCCCTGAGTTCTGTGAGCCATTCTAGCCAACTATCATCAGAACCCACAAATCTATAGCCAGCTGGGTCAGAAGAGAACCCCAGCGGGGGCCTGAAGTCTCGGGGGGCAGTCTTGTGGAGGACTGTGCCCTTAATCTGTGAAGTTGGGGTGAATCTTGGAGGTTTGGGATCAGAACGCTCTGCAACATGTAACAGGCTTGTGTCACCTGTGACATCAACTAGTTCATCCCACTAGGATGCAAGTTACACTGGAGAACTTACTTAGAAATTCTGTAATTTTCTTTCCTAACCAGGACTCTTCATCTCCACATATGCCAGTGTCTTCTGACTTCTGGAAATACCCAATCGGAATCTACGCACAGCTACCATGTATGTTACATGACCGCCTAGGTCCTGGGTGCTGAGGTACCAGTGGGACACCAGCTGCACGGATGAGGCAGTTTTCACTCATAAGCAGCTGACTTGAAATTGCTACCTGAGAACCGATGAATTGTAATGCCTGGCACATTGGTGTTGGTAATCTTTTGTAAATTTTTTGTTGAAATATAGTTGATTTACAATATTGTATTAATTTCTGGTATACAGCACAGTGATTCAGGTATACATGTAAATATGTTCTTTTTCATCACAGGTTACTGCAAGCCACTGAATATAGTTCTCTGTGCTACTCAGTAGGACTTTGTTTCTCTATTCCGTGGTATTGATAATTTTTGATAATGTAGTTATACATTCTGATAACTGTAAACAGCTTTTATCTTCTATGGTTAGTAAGTGTGAATCTTTACTTATATGAAGATGTCTAAAAGATCATAAGTACGTTAGAAGTTCACAGGAAGACAAAGTTCTGAAATTATCCACTTAATCACATTCGTGTGCTCTAAGCCCAGGAGCCATCTCTAGAGGTAACAGAGACATGAGATCCTCTTGTCTCTGTGATCTGCAGGGTTTCGGGTTTCAAGAATTCTTACAGAAACAAGCCCTTCAATTTGCGCTCAGGCGACCTACAAAGAGTATTTTAGGTAGCATTTGAACATGCAGCACGGTTGCAAAATCCAGAAACACACTGATGTTGAGGAGGTCAAAAAAAACCTTTGAGAAAGGGTAGCAGAAAAAGCCACCAGAGTTATTTAAAAAGAGACTTGGTCTACCACACCAAACTGAAACATGACAATACGTAGAATCACGATTCCTGAGGCTGTTTGCCTATGAAGATGAGCCTCGGTAAAGTGAAGCAAGTGTCTCACATTCCTGAATACACCAAGTGCGCATCCTATGTACATACACAAGAAGGGAGACGGACAGGAGCAGACGAATTGTATCCACCGCCTACTCACAGAATTCAGGGCCTAATCCATCACGTTTGCAGAGAAGCGTCTCTGCTTTGTTTTTCAGACAGAGGGAGAGTATATAAATTTACACTCCCTAGGAAGAGCTGATATTTTTAAATGGGTAGAACTGCAGAATATGCAAAGAGAAAAGAAAGACGTGGAGAAAAAGGAAAGGAGTAAAAAAGTGAGGTAAATACTATATGATATCAGTTACTTGTTGAATCTAATAAAAAGATACAAACGAACTGAGTTACAAAACAGAGACTCAAAGACATAGGAAATAAACTTATGGTTACTGGCGGGGCGAAGGGGAGGGTGGAAGGATAAACTGGTAGTTCGAGATTTGCAGATACACACACAATATACAAAATAGATAAACAGTAAAGTCCTACTATACAGCACAGGGAACTATATTCAATACCTTGTAATCGCCTATAATGAAAAAGAATATGAAAAGGAATATATACATGTATGCATGACTGAATCATTATGCTGTACACCAGAAACTAATACATTATAAACCAACTATACTACAATAAAAAATAAATAAATGAATAAATAAATAAAGTGAAGTTAAAAAGTGAAGAACTGAGAGAAGGCAGGGCAACGGGGCACTGAAAGCCAAGGCAGAGCAGTGAGACGGCCACTGGGGACCTGGATGAGGTGCTTGCCACGGAGAGGGGAGGCGGGGCTCACAGGTTAGGAGGAGCTGTCAGGAGAGTCCTCATTTCTGCTCAAAACAGGAGTAACTTTTAAAACAATTTATTCATCCCACAAGTACGTGCTAAGCACCTACTATGCAAAGGGCCCATCAGAGGCCTTTTTTTCCCCAGCATGTGCTAGAAAACTTAAAATGTATTCACCAAGGCATACAGGAAAGTGACTTATTTCAAATAATATGACGAGTAACAGATTCTCCAAGTCCTGAATCTACATCCGAGAACTGCTGCCATCTCTCCACCCCACTCTGGGTTCTCTCAATACATCCAACAAAGGCACTAACTATTCAAGAAGGCTGGTGTCTCCAAGTTATACTCATTCAGATTAGGAGCAGAAATCTTGACAGCAAATCAAACTGCCCAAACTCCTACTTTCATGGGGAGACAGGTGATGAACAAGTGAACAAAAACAGGTTACCAGGGCACGAGGTGATCAGGGCTCAGAAGGCAGAGCGAGGGCACAGAGAGTGGAGAGAGGACAATATTTCACCTGGGGCAGACGCAGACGGCCTGTCTGACGACATGAAATCTGAGCAAAGACCCAAGTGAGTAAGGGCGTGGCCGGGGACCTGCACACCGAGGCAGAGGGGAGAGCTAGTCCAAAGCCAGGAAACAGAGGTGAACACTGAGTGGCCAGGATGGCAGGAATGATCCCCACAAGGGTGAAAGGATGGGAGAGCGAAGAGGAACCTGGTGAGGAGGCCAGATCACGTAAGACTGTGAGTGAAACGTGGAGCCTTGGGAGGGCTGGGACAGAGGAACAGTGTTCTAAAGAACCACTCTGGCCACTAGGAAGGAAAGAAGACAGGAGGGCAAAGGCAGAAGCACGGAGACCAGCGTGGAGGCAGCTGTCAGAGTCCAGGGAAGAGACGACAGTGCCTGGACAAGGGTGATAACCACGTCGCGGGCGTGGTGAGAAGCGGGTGGGCAGGTACCTGAAAGAACGGCAGCGCGGTTCTCACCGGAACACCCGTTTCTTTGCGTTTCTCGTTCCGTCATCCAAAGTTCTTCTTCTGCCTCCAGCTGGGACACCATATTTGGTTTGAAGGGAAGATGTCCTATGAAAAGACAGACACACATTTCAGATGAATACATGGCTCATACAGACCTCAGTCCAAGTTCTATAACCCTCAGGCCTCTCAAGTGATATTTTAAGAACTTTTTGATTATGAACTGCAATAAGAAATAAATTCAAGTTACGACCTAGTTCACATCCAAATAGAGATAAAATCAGACTTAGCCAGAGTTGCCTGTTTTCATCATAGTCCCCACACCCTCCCACCATGTACTGCTAATGGTCAGTTTTGCTGCAACGTGAGGTCTTGAGAAGGAATGCTGATCCTTTCTATCCTTTTTCTATTTTATTCTATTTGATTCAACCAAAGAAAGTAACCCCAGTACAATGTACTCAGTGGACTCCATTTCCCATGAAAGTATTTGCAAGACAAAGTAGAGAAACTAGGCTGCCCGTTTACAGTTCATTTAAGCAGAGGCGCTACTGCTAGTCCGGACTGGCTGCTTCTCTGTGGTGGGGCTTGTCCCGGGCACTGCCGGAACGTCAACGGCATCACTAGCCACTAGATGCCAGTAGCACCCCACCCTCAGCTGTGACGATCCAAACTGTCTCCAGACGTTGTCAAGTGTTCCCAGGGAGGCAAAATCACCCCTGAACAGAACTCTGCCTGAGCAGAGAGGGACCAGAAAAATCTATGGATTAGAAAGATTTGTGTCTTCAAGGTCAGGGAGCCCTTTCAAAAGGTCCAAAGCTTTGAACAACTGAGGACCAGAGATCTCAAGGGGGCTGGGATTCAGTGTCCGAGGGCGCCCATCCTCACCCACAGAGACCAGGTTCCGGAAGTTCTCCAGCATCACATCCTGGTACAGCTCCCTCTGGGCGGAGTCCAACAGCCCCAGCTCCTCCTCCGTGAAGACCACAGCCACGTCCTTGAATGTCACTGCCTCCTGCAACATCAACTACAGGTAACTTCAATTGTACAACCCCACTGGAAGAAGGGCAGCACTGACAAGGATAAAAAAGATTTCCCCCCAAATTGTTACCAATTTGGAGGTCTCCATGCAGTCCTTAGTCCCCAAAACTGTCCCTCTCGGTGATGGTGATGTTCCCTCCCCACCTACCCCATCACTGTTTTTTTTTTTTTTAATTTTTAAATTATTTTTTGGGGGGGTGGTAATTAGGTTTTTATTTATTTATCTTTAATTGAGCTAATGGGTAATTGACCCCAGGACCTTGTCATCCTAGGCACACGCTCTACCACTGAGCTATACCCTCCCCACTCCATCACTGTTTTTAATGTTGGCAAAGCTCCCAGGCCCTCAGCAACCCTCCAAGACAGGCATCTAGCTCCTCCTTTGTGTTTTTGAGGCACAAGCCGTATCCACCGTATGCACAGGTGGTGAGGACACAGGCTGAGCTCAAATGTCAAGGTTTTAATGACAGGACCCTTGGCAAATTCCTTAACCTCTCACTGTCTCCATTTCTTCCTCTGTATAACGGTGTCCAAATCACAAGGTGTTTGGAAGAGTTAGATGAGTGAGTACACGTAAAGCACTTAGAATGATGCCTAGCACGTGACAAGCACTCACACATCTGAGCAAGTCACGTCATGATCATCTTTCACTCCATGTTGTGAACTACACAGTATAGTATTCCTTAGAACCGGCGATTTAGCTTCACTCAATCCAAATAAGGTATAATCAGTTACAGATTTTTATTTATCATCAATGCTGCAAAGATCCTTTTACAGAGACCTTAGCCAAGTGGTAGCAACTGCAAAGTCACAAAACATGCACTTTAAAATTTTTGAAACCATAGTGGCATATCTCCCTCTCAAAAGGCTTTCCCGGGAGGTAGGGTATAGCTCAGTGGCACAGCACATGCTTGGTATGCACGAGGTCCTGGGTTCAGTCCCCAGGGCCTCTGTTAAGGGGAAATATTTAAAACAAAAAGGGGGGGGGCCTTTCCCAATTCATCTTGCATGTGAGAGCACAAATGTTCCTGAATCTCTATACTGGCCAAATAAGACACACCTCCCTTTTTAAAGAAATCTTCAACAATCTAAGTGAGATAAAAAAACAGAGAGCTTTTATTAACGTTTGCACACATTTAGGTATTAATGATCAGTATTTTCCTCATGAATCTACTTTCCTTTTTTATGACACTCTCATTCACTTCTTTCACTCATATTCCAATTGGGTCTTACTTTATCTCACTAATTTTAATAAGAATTAGAGACAGTAAGCCTTTATCTAATGTTTGTAAGTATATCCCATTGACTCTAATAATGCAAATATGCAACTGTGAACGCATGTGAAAAAAGAATATAGGAAAGCGAAAAGAGCTAGTTTGTGAGCAGGGCTGTACTGTGAATTATTTTTGCCGACTTCAGATTTCTCTATTTTTTTTCAAAGATTGCTTTGTGAAATAATAAAGACGATAAAAACAAACATACACATGCACATGCACACAGTCAGGCAGACAACAGGCTCTCCAGATCTGCTGTGTTCCATTCACCTTTCCAAGGCAGAGAAAAAAGACGCGCCTCAACTCTGAGAAGCAAAGTCCCACGTTAGGGGATGGAAAGCCATGCCTCACTCACCTGAAACTCGGTCACTTCCTCCCGCTCCCTCTGCGGAAGGGCAGAGTCCTGAGAAGGCATAACTGGGGAAGGACAAAGAAGCCATGAGACACAGGCCAGAGCTGCCACTAGCCCACGTGCGTCCCTGCAGAAGTTATACAAGAGCACCCTACCTCCAGCACATGCAGCCACGCACAGCTCGGTGCGCGGAGCCTGGGGGACACGGCAGCCACTGACAGGTCTGTCAGCCAGTGGCCACTGGACAGTCAACAACTCGCACAGCCAAACGCGGTATCCCTGCCATAAAGATTTCAGATCCTGGGGATAGTAGGAAATGAGAGGCACTGTAACAACATGTGGGGCTGAAAAAAAAGGGGGCCCCAGGCATGGGTTTCAATCCTGGAAATGATACTTCCCACCTGGGTAACATCAGGGGTGTTCCAAAAATCTCTCTGTGCCTCGCTTGGTCACCTGCATAATGACGAGAAGATAAGAATTGTTAAGTCATACCCACCTCATAGGGCTGTTCCAAGGAGTGAATGAGCAGACGGGAAGTTCAAAAAACCAGGAGTCCCTTTCTCTTGCAGCTGCAAAAAAGCAGATGAGATACTTGGCATCACTGTATCTGCAAATGCCTTTTTAATGACAACAAAAAAGACCTGAAAGGCATCTGGACTTCATATGTGACTGCTCTCCTATGAAAGTCATCTTTCTTTTCTGAAAGCCCTGATTCTCCCCCACCCTTTTTTTTTTTTTTTAAAAAAAAACAGGAAGGATACTTGATTCACAATGTTGTATTAGTTTCTGGTGCACAGTATAGTGATTCGGTTATACATATTCATATGTATGTTTTTTTCAGATTCTTTTCCATTGTACATTATTATAAGATATCGAATGTAGTTCCCTGTACTAGACAGTAGGACCATGTTGTTTATCTATTTTACATCTAGTAGTTTGTATCTGCAAGTCTCGAATTCCTAATTTAGCCCTCCCCACCTCCTTTCCCCTTTGGTAACCGTAAGTTTGTTTTCTACGTCTGTGAGTCTGTTTTTGTTTGGTAAGTAAGTTCATTTGTTCATTTTTAAGATTCCACATATAAGTGACATCATAAGATATTTGTCTGACTTTACTTAGTGTGACAATCTCCATGTCCATCCATGTTGCTGCAAACAGCATTATTTCACCCGTTTTTATGGTGAGCAGTATTCTACTATATATACATACACCACAGCTTCTTTATCCAGTTATCTGTTCATGGAAACCAGTTGTTTCCATTTCTTGGCTGTTGTAAATAGTGCTGCTGTGAACATTAGGGTGCATTACCTTTTTGAATTTTAGAGTTTTCTCTGGCTATATGCCCAGGAGTGGGATTGCTGGATCCTATGGTAACTCGATTTTTAGTTTTTTTAAGGAATCTCCATACTGTTTTCCAGAGTCAAAAGCCCCGATTCTGACTTAAAATTTCTCCCTACTTAATTTACTGCCGAGCTAATAACATTATATTCATGCTATTATTAATTTTCTAAAACAAATCATTGCAGGTCAATTTATTTCACTGAAACCAGAAAAGGCTTATTGGTAGAAAGCTTTTAGTCTATCTGCGTGGGGATAAAGAAAAACACAGAGAAAAGAAAAAGACAAAAAAAAAATCAGGAAACATAGAAGAGAGACTGAGAGGCTCCAACACGTGTCCAATAAGAGTGTAAGAAGGAGAGAACAAAAGCAATGGCAGAGAGGTCTCATTTCAGGAGACAAGTGCTGAGTTCATATATCGAGATTCTGATCAGTAGAAATAAAAATAAGTGTATTCCCAAACAAATCAGAGTGAAAATCAGGAAGGCAAAGGATAAATAAATAACTAAAAATAGTGACAAAAATCCTTAAAGCTCCCAGAGAGAGTATAATTTACCACATAGAAATGATCATTACATTGACAGAAACAAGGAAGCAAAATGGAGAGCTAAAATAACTGAGTAGTGGGAAAATGAAGAAGAAAATTTGTGAACCTGATTTCTACACTCAACTAAATGATTATGTACATAGGAGAGGAACAAAGGCATCTTAGCTGAAAAAAAATGAAGAAAATTTATGACTAAATGAACCCTGAAAGAAGCAATGGCAAGAAAACACGTAAACATGTTGGTAACATCTTTGTTAAAAGAAAAAAGGAAAAAAACCCAAGACCGCAATGACAACTTTTGAGGGTAGTTACAATAAAAACTAAACCTAGTAGACCTATAACCTAACCTACAGTCAAAAAAAAAAAAAAAAAAAAAGGGTTTGGGAAGCCATCAACTTTCAAATATATTTTCAGTCTCTATATTTTTCAGAATGAGAATACACTCTGATTAAATTTAGTATTTGTTGAGACATACATCGTTTTCAAAAGTTAAAAAAATAATACAAGACCACATAATTTCCAACTCAGTTGAGAGTTAAAAAAAAGGGGGGGGGAGTAAACAGAACTGAAGACAGCAAAGAATAAAAGGAAGAAAAGGAAAGCATGATAGATTTAAAAATAAATGTATATGTTAAAATATTTTTAAAAAATTTTAAAACAAGCAAATAAAATGTCTGTATTTATGTATTTTAAAAATTTATGTATTTAATTGGGAGTTCGAGATTTGCAGATACTAACTAATATATATAAAACAGATAAACAAGTTTATACTGCATAGGACAGAGAACTATATTCAATATCTTGTAGTAACTTAAAATGAAAAAGAATATGAAAACGAATATATGTATGTTTATATATGACTGAAACATTGTGCTGTACACTAGAAGTTGACACATTATTGTAAACTGACTATACTTCAATAAAAATACAAAAAACACTAAAAAAATAAATAAAAAGTTATGTATTTATTTAAAAATATATGTATGGTGGAAATACACACGTGCATATTAACAAGCAGAGTAAACATTCTCAGGTTTATTCAACAAATAATTAAACATTTTCCTAGCAGTAATTTACTGACTGAAGGAAATCTGATTAACTGAAAGATGATGGAGCAAGAAAGAACCTTCAGGAAGGAGTATGTACCTGAGGCTAGGCTGTGAGAAGCCAAGAATTCCCTCCTTCTTCCCCTCTCCGAATTCAGGAGTGGAACGAGAAGGATGCGGTGGGACAGCCCGGCTGTATCTGTCTCCCGGATAAACTTCAGCGAACATCTCCAGGCACTGACGCGGGGCTCGATGCTTCCTAAAAAAGGGATCAGTAAAAGTTCGGAAAAGAGCTCAGTCTCCTGACGGATGACGGGCGGGCCGCGGCATTGCTCCTCGCTCTCTCCCTTCACTGGGGCGTCCAACAGAAACTGCGCTGGTGAGAAAACTAACAGGATCAATAGCAAGAGCCAACCCGTTAGGTGCCACCAGCTAGGTTCTATGCTGTTGACGCGTGTGGTCCCGTTTACGTCTCATCTCACCCCTACCTAGGAGTTACTGTCTCTCTCGCTATCTTATAGGAGAAAAGTAGGGCACAGATAATAAACAACTCGCCATATATTGTACCGATGGAAGTAGTAGCGCTGCTTGGTAAGTGGGGGAGGAGAGCTGAGGGAATCCACACTTCTGCCCTCCGCCTCTCAGCCTCCGCCGGCGGCCGCGACTTCTCCATCCTAAGACAGCCGGCTAGGTAGCGACTAGTCCCACGCTCAGGCCGAAAAGGCTCAGAGGGGTCGTGGGGACGCAGGGCTAACTCACCTCCCGGACCGAAAAGATGGTGGCAGTCTCGCTTCCCAAGGACGGAAGTGCCTCTGACTACACTGAGCTCCGGAACTACACTTCCCAGAAGCCCCAGGGAAAGAGTGCCTCAGCCTTTTGTTTCCGGATAGAATTCGGGGAACACATTTCTCAGAATAGCAAGAGGAGTGAGGGACACGCCCGCGCCCTCAGAGCTTCAAAACAACCCCGATCTCTCGGAAGTTCTTGGCCAACAACTTCACGAATCCCCTTTATGGTTCCCTGCCGACCTGAAGCAGTTCTCTGGCGCCAGTAGAATTTAGCTTTTTCTCACTGACAAACAAAACATAATAGCATATATTTGAAAAGTCAGAATCTTAAAAGGACTGTAAGTAACAGAACACTGTAATAAAATTGTACCTATTCTACAAGAAAAAAGAGGAAAAAAATGAGAGCTTTTAAAATGAAGTTTTAAGACACTTTTTAGATATAAAAAAGAATGAAAAACCCCCCTCTCCCCAATGGGGACAGATTATATTGCAAATTCCCACTACTGTTAACAGAATAGTCAAATAATTCAGAAATTGGCTGCTAAGGACAGCTAGACATGGGGTGAAAAAAACAAGCTTCCGCATGGACCTATGTGATCAATTTCTCAATACAATCAGGTCCGTTGTAATCATTCCTCAGGGAGTTTCTGAATTTGAAAGATGAACACGTTATTGTTAAGTGTTTATACAACAGTCACGATAAAGACTTGTTATTTGCTCAAATGTACTGATGGAAGAAATTTTCACATATTGAGGTATGGGGAAGTCATTCTAGCTTGTACATAATTTAACTTTAAACTTGATGCTAACGGGAACAGCCTGTTTCGTGGCCTGTTAGGATCGATAAAGTTTGTATGATTCCCCTTTATTGTTTCCGAAATCCATTTCAGGAATTCTGAATAAAATCTAACTGGGCTGCAGGTCCCTGTTTCAGGATGTTGGGCAGCCTCACCAGCCACAAACACTGAAAAGCGTCTCTTTGCTGGGTGCGAAGCACACTTTAAAGACTGTGACATTCTCGCTGCAACAAAGTACCACAAAGCCTAACGGAGAAACAGATCAGAGACCAAGATCTAGAAGACTGTTTCAAGTCAAACTCCAATTAAAGAAACCAAATTCGTAATTATTCCTCTTCAAATTTCAATGTTTCTATGTCCCTTAGCTTTCTTACATACATAACTACGATCCTCCTGGTTGTCAAGAATGAAAACTGTTAAGTTAACAAAGAGCTTTTCCTTTGCTCTCTGTTTTAGATAATTTTATGTTAGTGGATTTTAAATAGTGACTCCATGACTGGGGTTTGTTTTTAATTTGAAAGATTCCATCTCCTCCTCCCCTTAATATCCCCCAGAAGTATTTTGTGTGACAAAGGGAATGGATACAAAAAGACAAGCAAAACACTGACAAGGGTTGCAGATGACTGATGGAGGGGGGCAGGTTTCATTACACTATTTTCTGTGTGTATGTCTGGGCTGTTTCTTAATAAAATTTAAGGAAAAAATATCATGCATAGTACAGCTCCAACATAAAATGCATTAAAAATGTAAACAGTGGTTACTTTCAAACCCCAAGATTATGGGTAATTTGGATTCTTTCCTTCTTATATTTCTGTATTTCATAATCTCTCCATAATGGGCATACATTCCTTCTATAATGAAGATATAAACTACAAAGCCCCAAACCGCCTTCCAAACCTGATAGAAAAAAGATTTCCTTAAACCATATACACGACTATTTCCTATGATTAAAAAAAATAGAGATTAAAAACACAGACTTGAAGTTCCAACTCTTTGGGTTCAAATGGTAGTTCTGCCTCTTACTAGCTGTTAAGTCTTGGACACATAAGATAAACTCACTAAGAGTAAATGAAAAACATAAAAAAGAATTTTCTTTGTCCAAAGGGTCCATTTTCCCTGTCCTTTTTCTTAGAGTAATTCCATAAGAATCCAAGTGCTTTCAGATCCTTTCTCTAACCTTTTCGATTTGCATGTAAATTTTGTTAAAGGTTAAGTAAGCTTCTTACCAAGTTTATAACCCAAGAATGTTTTGCAAAGTCCTGAGGTTTGTCCCTTTTGAATATAAACATCTGAGAAAATAACAATCCAGTGTCCCTATCACTGTGGAGTTTGACGAAGGTGCCTTTCTCTGAGCTGTAAACGTGCTGGCAGAGGAGATAAGGTAAATTTTATTATTCCTTTGGATGAAGTCAACTAACAAAGATCCGACTCCCAAGTAAATTTAAGATGAATTTATCAAAGAACTTGCAGCAAATGGGACAGTCACGACCTCTTATTGGAAGACAAGATACCGTTAATGTTGAGAATGTATGTACCGAGTGGTTAAAAATAGAATAGTAGAAAAAGTTTATAATTGCTTGACTATATAAATAGGGTTAAATTCCCTTCTTTGTAATATCTTTCCGCAAATATCTACAATACTGTACTCTAGAAATGCTTACTCAGTAATAAGATTGCTTTCTTTTTTCTACATTGGGTACAGAGGACTTTGCGTTGGTAGGATGCTTTATTTCCCCAACACAACGTTCATTTCTTTATCTGTTTAAAACAAAACAAAACAAAACAAAACAAAAAAGAGCCTAATGGCTTTACCTACCTCTTAAGGCTGTTGCAGTCACTTAATGAATTAATTCGTATAAAACGATAAGGGGTTACTACTATTAATGACATTAAATGAGGATAATGAGGCCAAGAGAGATTAAGTAACTCGCATAATGTTATTCCACTAGGAAGACGCAAAGCCGGCTCGTTGGCGAGGGAAGCCGGTTGAAGAGCCAGGAGGCCCGCAAATCAGGCGACAGGTGACCAGGGCAGCCCCCCAACCGGGGCCGCACGGACTGCTCCAAACCGGAGGTTCACCGGAGGGGAACGCAAACTTTCCCCAACACCATGCTCTGCAGCCGGCCGCAGCTTCTCTTACTCTCCCCGAGGACGAGGGCCCGGGCTTCGCTGATTCTCCGCCCAGGCTTGGGAAGTCCCAGGTGTGGAGAAGCCCGGGTGATGGACGACTCATCTACCCAAAGCGAGGCTACTAGAGGGAGCCCGAGGACCACTTCCCAGAATTCCCTACCCCCGACGTCCAGGAGCGGAAGTGGTCTGGGTCGCACGGACACGAGACTACACTTCCCAGAATGCCTGAGAGAAACGACGGCCACGGCCCCGCCCCCTGAAGCTGAAAGACTACCAAGTACCTTGAGCTTCTACCGACTGATTCCTACAATGTATGCGCGGGGCCCGGCCAAGTTGTGCTGTTGTGAGCTGCTAGTGTCTTCCTTGGTGACTCCTACCCATTCTGTTGTTGAAAGTTAAGCAGCACTTTAGCCACGTTCAAGGGGCTTGGGACGAGGTCTGAATGGGGAGGAGAAGAGTCCGCGGTAAAACCCAAAAGAGCTGCCTTATAGGAAGACGGATAAAAGGAAATGAATTCTCTTTGATAGAGGCTGAAGACAAACTCCAAATTACCGCCGCACTTGAAATTGGATTAGAGTGAAACTTTTTTGTTAGTATCTTCAAAGACCTAACAGAAACAAAGGAAAATCCTCTCTAGGGAAGAGAGCATCATCCTAGGTTTCCAACTATTTCTATAATCTAAAAATACATTAATATTGGACAAAGTAGTCCTCGAAGAAAAATGCATTATAAGAAATACAAAGAAAAGACTTCATAAGTTTTAAACTATCAAGAATAACAGCTTCACAAATACAAATAATATAAAGCAAACTTTAAAAAGAAAAGTTGACAGAACCACGAGGAGAAAAACAAAATTCACAATCACAAAGGGAATTCTTAATACATACTTGTAGAATTTTAAAAGTATATACTAAAATAGAAGAGAAGCTGAATATGAAAGTGAAAACATCTCTCTCAGGAATTTAGTAACAAAAAATGCAGTAAGTAGATGGAAGAAATTGATGACGATAAGAGATTGATGAAATAGAAAACAAACAAAATAAGTGTATTTTTTTTAAAAGGGCTGAAGGCCATTCTGTGAATAAAGCAATAAAATTGACGAAGTCCAGTAAGAGTGACCAAGAAACAAAGACAAAAATGACATTATTACCAATTCCCAAAATTAAAAATGAAACATCACTAAAGATATGAAGAGAGCATTATGAGGAATATTATGGTAAATTTGAAAATTATGTAAAATGGTTTTAAGTTCTAGAAAAATCCCCCTAAAACTGAAATAAACTGACACAAAAATCACGCATAACGCTTAGTGATAAAATGTTGAAAATTTTAGGAGGGGAGGATATAGCTCAGTGGTGAGTGCATGTCTAGCATGCACGAGGTCCTGGGTTCAAGCCCAGTACCTCCATTAAATAAACAGATGAATAAACCTAATTACCTCCTCCCCCCAAAAAGACAAAATAAATAAGTAATTTTTTAAATGTTGAAAATTTTACATGTCATAGCAATGCTTTCTTAGGTCAGTCTCCCAAGGCAAAAGAAATACAAGCAAAAATAACAAATGGGACCTAATCAAACTTACAAGCTTTTGCACAGCAAAGGAAACCATAAACAAAATGAAAAACCTATAGAATGGAAGAAAATATTTACAAATGTTGTAACCAACAAGGGATTAATTTCCAAAATATACAAACAGCTCATACAGCTCAATATCAAAATAAACTAACAAACAACCCAATCAAAAAATTGGCAGAAGACCTAAATAGACATTTCTCTGAAGAAGACATTTGGATGGTCAACAGGCATATGAAAAGATGCTCAACATCACTAATTATCAGAGAAGTGCAAATCAGAACTACAAGGTGGTATCACCTCACACTGGTCAGAATGGTCATCATCAAAAATTCTACAAATAGTAAATGCTGGCTAGGGTGTGAAGAAAAGGGAACCCTCCTACACTGAAGGTGGGAACGTTCTGAAGGTGCAGCCACCATGGAGAACAGTATAGAGTTTCCTAAAAATAGTTACCATATGATCCAGTCCTGGGCATTTATCCAGAGAAAACTCTAGTTTGAAAAGATATATGCACCCTAATATTCACAGCAGCACTATTTACAATAGCCAAGACATGGAAGCAGCCTAAATGTCCATCAACAGATGACTGGATAAAGAAGATTCCACAATGGAATACCACTCAGCCATAAAAAAGAATAAAAGTGCTTGGTAAAATTTTAAAACACTCAAAGTACATGTTGCAGCAACATGTAGGGACCTAGAGATTATCATACTAAGTGAAGTAAATCAGAAAAAGACTAAAATCATATGCTATCACTTATATGTGGACTCTTAAAAGATGATACAAATAAACTTATTCACAAAACAGAAACAGACTCACAGACATAGAAAACAAACTTATGGTTACCAAACAGAAAAGCTGGTAGCAGGGGTATGTGGCAGGGAGTAGGAGCTTGGGATTAACAGATACACACTACTGTATGTGTGTGTATATATATATTTATTTAAATATATATATATTTAAAATAGTAACTAGGACCATCCAAAAGAAAATATAAAGAAGTGGATTTATACTACAAGACTTTTATGAATTTACAGTAGTAAAACAGTGTGGTATATATTCAAGGATATATGAAAAGACTAATGGAAGACAATAGAAGGTTCAGAAACAAATTCACACACATCTAGTCACTTGATATATGACAAAGATGGCACTGAAGTACAATGAGGGACCTATAGTCTTTTCCGGAAGTGGTGGGGCTAGTCCTTTGTGAATTCATATGGGAAGAAAATTCATCTTGACCTTTACTTCATCCCACATACAAATATCAGTATGAAATGGATTGTGGATCTGAAGAGTAAAAGAATTAAAACTAGCTATTAAAATATCTTTGTGACCTTGTGATGGGCAAAGATTTCTAAAAGTCACTAACTTAAAAAAAAAGAAAATTTAAAATTCAGATTGGTTGTTCATCAAAAGGCACCATGAAGAAAGGGAAAATGCACGCCACGGAATTGAGGAAATAATCACATTACACACATCTGTTGAAATACTTGTAAGCAGAATATAAAGAAACCCTGTAAATCCAAGAGTACGACTGACAACCCAATAGAAAAATCCACAAATTACTTGAACCAGCACTACATAAAGGAGAATACACAACTGTACAATGAGCCTTTGAATAGGTCCCCAATATGCTTAACTTCATTAGTCATTAGAGTCCTAACAGAAACCTCAATGGGACACCGCTACCCACATATCAGAGTGACTAATTTTAAAATACATATTAATTTTAAAAATTTTAAAAATCTGACAGTATCAAGTGCTGGCAAGGATATGGAGCAACTAACCATCATCTTGCTTGTGAGCGTGTAAACTGGTACAATCACTTTGGGAAATGTTTGGCAGTATCTGATAAAGTTAAAAGTTAAATATATGCCTCCCCTGTGACATAAGAATTCTACCTCTGGAAGTAGAAAAAGAAACACACTATATACACCCCCAAAATATATACAGGATTTGGCCCATAAGATAATAGTTTGCCTACCCCTGCCCTACAAAATAAGTGAACAATGGCTATAAACAGTAACATGGTTCAACCTCACAAACTCAATACTGAGCAAAGCAAGCAAAACCCCAGAGAATATATACAACATGATCCTATTTATATAAACCAAAGGAAAAATAGTCAATGGAGTTAAAAGTTAGGAAAGTGCATTTGAGAAAGAGGGGTAGTAACTGAAAAAGCAGCAGAAAGGGTTTGTGGTGTCTGTCCCAGTCTACTGATGGTATT
The DNA here is from genome assembly GCF_048773025.1 of Camelus bactrianus. NCBI lineage: Eukaryota > Metazoa > Chordata > Mammalia > Artiodactyla > Camelidae > Camelus > Camelus bactrianus. The sequence continues at coordinate 9,805,857 of NC_133547.1, forward strand.
TCTCTGGGCTATAATGCCTGAGCTCCGTATTACCCGCACAGAGCCCCCAAGACACTGGGGCCAAATGTTGTGGCTGGGCCAGCCTTTATGGTTATTACGATCACAGGACACATCTCAGAAAAAGACCTTCAGGGAACTTTGAAAAACAAGATTTATCACTCACAGATGCTCTCTACTTTCCACCTTGCTGTGGTGGCTTTGGGAATGCAAATTCACTGATCTTACACCATGTTCCCTGTTAACAGTTCCATTTCAGTAGCTAGATGTGGCTGGATTCTCAGAATTTCTACTCAGTAGAGACCTTGGACCTGGGGCCCTGCCTGTATTCGGGTTCAAAGGTGGGGTGTGTGGGGTTTCACTCATTATTGGCTAATTTGAAGCATAAATGAAAATTAGGGCGTGGGAGAATGGAGGCAGGGTCAGTCAAGCGATCAGTTATCTAGATTGCCAAGGGTTTCTGAAAGGGAAACTTCATGGGTGCGGGTGGCCCAATTCCTTATTTGGTTGTGTCACACAGCTGGCCATACGTTTACTCTAAATGGATATCATTTTTAATGGAAGCCTTGGCCATCAAAAGTTTAATGTCAGCCACTTACACTGGAGGGTTCAGTATCAGGGTTCAATCAGGAAAGCTGTGTCACTATGATTTTAGAAATAAGAGAATTTTAAAATAGGAATTAGAAACAAATGTGGCAGGAGCAATCAGAGCTGGTAGGAATCCTGAGAATCCGGGCAAATTCAACTACTGAAGTGGAACTTAAGAGGAAACATGGTATGAGATAGGTGAATTCTGTGAGCGTTGAGTCCAGTTGCCGCAATTCATTTTTCATAAAATGACTTCACTGTTCACAAGCAATGATGGGTGGAATACAAAGAATAAGGCATTCTGTAAGGTCCATAGATTGTGCTTCTGGCAGAAGCACCATAACAGAAAAGGCGGTTTCCTTCGTATTTAGAGCAACTGTTTTCCGGTGAAAGATGCTGTCCCTTCCCTGATGGAAGTGGTCTCATATAACCAAACTCCCAGCGGGGGGCTGGGGAGCGCCCTTTGGAGAAGAGCACATTCTTCCTCCTCATTCAGCTGACCACACAGAACTCCTCCTGAGGTCACAGGCATGGGTGGAGAGATGTGAGTCATTGCAGAGGGAACTGGAGCTGTGGGAATCTGAGCCACTTGCTCATGCAGCTTGCCTGTGGCTTCTGTTGGAGCCCAGTGTCACATGCATCACTTCCACTTGATGATGAAGTGCTTCTGGCATGCCCAAGTTTATGACTTCACTAAATGATAATTTTCTGGCTCATGGTCACATACTTAGTTTTAACTAGGGACCAATAAAACCAGAAGCTGCTTTCACAGAAGTAGTAATGCCATATGCAGAGAATGACATAACTTTGCCCCTAAATCCTAAGTACCTGTGTTGCGATCTCCATGCTGGACTCAACTGGAAAGAAGACTGGAAAGTTCATGCAGCCCTGAGCTGGGGTCATAAAAGTGTATTGACAGCCCTACCAGATGAAACTGAACTTCACTGGATGATATTTACTAACAGATATAGAGAAAAACAAGCACTATGTCAGTTCAACAGCTGCATATCAGGTGCTAGCAGATGTTGATTCTCTAGCAATAAAGACACATCTGGAATTGAAACTGGCATCAACTCCTGATTAAGTTTACAATAACCCCATGTCATTATCCAAGACTCACCTGTCTTCTGCACAGGTCAAATGGGTGAACTGAAATGGGATATAACAGACACCATGACCCCTCCAGCTTTCAAGATACTGCTAGTGGCACTAATCTCTTCAATCCTTCCAGGAATATAATATTGCTTTTGGTTTTCTATTTTGGTACATACAAGGTAGTTACAGTGTTCATTTGGTTCTTTCTTATCAAAGTAGCCCCTGCACCACGGGTCAGGGAACCAGTGTGAGGATTCTGCCAGTTGTTGGTTATTTCTATTGCAACTCAGCATTCTGGAACTTTGGAAATAATCATAGGATGAGTTTAGGGATCCATTCAGACCACCACATATGGACCTGAGCAAAAACGTCCATTAATTGTCTTTTATAAACCCCTCTACTAACTGGTAAACCGCAATGCCATTGTGGGGTCCAGGACTTAACGTCAGCTCTAGTGTCTAGTGATTCCTCCATATTCTGGTTATTTCCACTTACCTGAGGCACAACCTCCATAAAATACAGCTGGAAGTTACTTTGAAGAAGTCTGGGGCTGACTTACGGTATACAGTTTTGGTAGCATTATCAGGATGCTTCCTTCTTCAAGGGGATCCGGCCTGCCGTTCATTCAAGATGCTCTAAAAATGGGAATGGATGTTAAGGAATTGGCTGAGGGGCCACAACTCTCATGTTGATTTAGGTCTGACTTGTTTATCAGACCTGGAGCTTTTCCACTGATTCAAATCAAGCAGGATATTAATAGGCTTCCCATTTATTTCAGTCTCAGAGATACCACAGTCAATGAGAAAATTCAAAAGTCTCTGTGTATCAAACTATTCTAATGATCTCTCTGGTTTTGTTGTTCACTGTGAAAAATACATTCACTTTTATCTCTGCTAATGAATGCCTCCACTTTATCAGTGATGCCCTAGGAACTCCCCATCCTCACTGGATTTAGGAAGCTCATTTTGATGTCATAATTTCCTTCTCTCATTGCTGGCCTGCAGAGAAAAGTCACTACAGAGCATTCCAAGACTGCCAGTGCCCCCCTCACAAATGAATTTCTTAACTCTGTGAAGAAATGTTTATCATTTGTCATTGTCATTAGTAACTCTGACACTAAAACCTCTGCCTTCACATTTCTGGAAACAAAGTCAGTAGTATAACATGTTTTCTGTATTGCAAGATTAACAATCCATTTTCCATTAAGTCTATACTGTCAAAAAAGATTAACATAATTTGTATGGTATACAATCAACAGAACAATAGACAAAGTCCAAGATGGAAAGATCCAACCTGAAGTCAGGCTGATGGAACAGGAGCAAATCAGAGTAGGACAATGCCAAATTAACATTACAGAACTGAGTGGTTTTCTAACACTTTAACTCTTTGCCTCCCTGAATTAATTTTAAGGCCACATTTAGGTTGCCTGTTCTGAATACAAATTTTTATGAAATTTTGGAAGTGCTCTCAACATAATTTTCAAAAATTTTTTTCTCATTTCTTAATTTAATAAATATTGGGCACCTGTGAAGTGCTTGGCAATGTTCAGACTACACAGATTCAGAACAAAAGTCTTTGCCTTTATGGAGCTCACATCCCAATGGGCATTCATTGTGGCATGTCCATCATATTTTTGTACAAGGCCTGACACAACTCATACTAAGGCCTCTCCCCTGAGTAATATTTAATAAAGGTCAAAGTTCAAACTGAAGCCCTACTATACCACTTATAAGGGTTCTCTGCTGTGTGGCCTCCTGACTACAGGGACGTGTTGAGCTATGGCTGAAACACGGACTTTAATGAAGCAAATGAGTTTTTCCTCTTGAACTTGATGATTGGAAGAATTCACATGACACTTGAGTATTTTTTTAATCACTTTATAGAACTTTTTTCCTGAGTGGACCCTCTGATGGTCTTATCACCCCTATCACTTTTGTAGGATTTATCACCCGCATGGATTCTGTGATGAATTGTTAGATTTGATCGCCAACTGAAGCTCTTACCACATATCTCACACTTGTAAGGTTTCTCCCCTGTGTGAACTCTCTGATGAGACTGTAGTTGTGAAGACCGACTGAAGACCTTCCCACACACATCACATCTGTATGGCTTCTCCCCAGTGTGGACGCTCTGGTGAAGCTGAAGACTCGAGGCCTGACTGAAGTGCTTCCCACACTCCCCACACTTGTAGGGTTTCTCTCCCGTGTGGACCCTCTGGTGCATGTCAAGATTCAAGCTCCACTTGAAGCCCTTCCCACACTCCTCACATTTGTACGGCTTTTCTCCAGTGTGGACTTTCTGATGCGCCTGAAGGTGTGAACTCCGACCAAAGCTTTTCCCACACTCCTCACATTTGAATGGTTTTTCTCCGCTATGGACTCGCTGATGGGCAAGAAGATTTGAGGCCTGCCTGAAGACTTTCCCACACTCCTCACAATTATACGGTTTCTCTCCTGTGTGGATTCTGCAGTGAATTTTAAGATCTGCTCTACGACTGAATCCCTTCCCGCACTCTTCACATTTGTATGGTTTCTCACCGGTGTGCGTCAGCTGGTGAATCTGGAGTCGGGAACTCTGATTGAAGCCCTGCCCGCACTCCTCACACTTGAAAGGTTTCTCTACGCTGTGGGCCTTCTGATGGATCTGAAGATACGAACTCTGACTGAAGCCCTTCCCACACACCTCACATTTGTAGGGTTTCTCCCCTGTGTGGACGACCAGATGAACCTGATAATGGGAGTTCCTCCTGAAGCTCTTCCCACACTCACCGCATTTGTATGGTTTCTCTCCTGTGTGGACTCTTTGATGCGCCTGAAGGTTTGAACTCAAAGTAAAGCCTTTACCACACACATTACATACGTATGATTTCTCTCCAGTGTGGATTCCCTGATGGGCCTGAAGACTTGAAGGCCGACTAAAGCCTTTACCACATTTCTCACATTTGTAGGGCTTTTCTCCTGTGTGGACCCTCTGATGAATGTACAGATTTGAGCTACAAATGAAACCCTTCCCACATTCCTCACATTTGTATGGTTTCTCTCCTGTATGGACTCTCCGGTGGGACTGAAGATGTGAATTCCGACTGAAGCTCTTACCACATGCATCACATTTGAACGGTTTCTCCCCAGTGTGGACTCTCTGATGGTCCTGAAGATGAGAGGCCTGACTGAAGGCCCTCCCACACTCCTTACAATTATAAGGTTTCTCTCCTGTGTGGACTTTGCGGTGAACAGTCAGTGCTGATCTACGACTGAAGCCTTTCCCACATTCTTCACATGTGAATGGTTTCTTTATGGTGTGGACTTTCTGATGAGTTTGCAGATGGGAGCTCTGACTGAATTCCTTTCCACATGCATCACACTTACTGTGTTTTTCTCCCACGTGAACTCTCTGATGAATGTGGAGAACTGAGCTGTAACACAAGCCCTTTCCACACTTACGGCACACATGAGAGTTCTCTTTTGAGTGTAATTGCTGGTGCAGGTCAAAGGTGGAGAGACTGGTGAAGGTTTCTCTACATTCATGACACTGGTAGGGTTTTTGTCTTGTGCCAATCACTCTATTCTGATCTGATGTTGAAATCCTTATGCTGTCTTTTCCATAATCATTGTGGCTGTAAGACTTTGCACTTTTGTATACTCCATGATCAAGGTGATGAGAAATCCAACTGGTGGTGTCAATATCCTCTTTACCCAGACACAGTTTATTTTTCATGGCAATTTGCTGGTATCCATCTTGATGATTCTGTGACTTGGTCAAGGAAGTCTTCCTCCAAGAATCCTGGGCAAACTCTGGATTCCCTGGACCATTGGGACCATCTACTTTATCATTTAATATATAGTTCTTATCTTCAGAAATTGGAATTGATAGCCCTACCCCAACCTGACAGGGGGAATCACCTTGTTTGTGGAACTGACAACTATTTACCGTGGAGTCGTGACATCTGGTTAAGTCATTTGCAATCTGTTGCCAGATTTGCCAGCAGGAAAGCTCTTCATGTGATCTTCTGTCTTGAACAGTTCTCAACTCACTTGGATGGTCTTCTCCTGTAAGGACAGAGAACTCAGAGATGTGGACAACTGATAGCTCTGTTTACAGATTTGAGACTTTACACTTAAGACACAGTGTAAGACTTTAATGAACGTCAGCATGGTTCATCTTTTCTTTTTCACCACCTATGAAGTCCTTTGGTTTGTATACTGACAGAGATCAAGAGATGGTCCATTAAACTCCCAAATACTTAGCGTTAATAAAACCCGTTGAAAATAAAATCACCATCTGACATACTATTTAAGTCATTTTTAAAAAATTAACATGCCACTCCTACCTTAACGCAGTACCAGTAAAGGCAAGCGTTTTGTTGTGCTCACAGCTTTGACACTGCCGTAACAGACAAAATTCCTCTACCCTTGGGGATTACACTCCAGTGAAGAGAGAGGTGAGAAACAAATGAACAAAAATATACCTGAGTGATGACCAATGCTTGGATACAAAATTAGGCAGGGCAGAGAGAATAATAAAGAGGAGACTGTAGTTTCAATAGGATGGTCAAGGACAGCCCTCTTATGACATTAAAAGTGAGTGACCTGAATGAAGTAAAGAGGCCTGAAGGATTGCAGGTGAAAAGAGTATTCCAGGCAGAGGGGTGGATACATAAAGGGCCGTGAGGCATAAGCATCCTTTGCAGGTCTGAGAAGCAGCAGGGAGGACAATACATGTGGAAAAGACAGAGCCAAGACAGAGGACAGGAGATGTGCTCAGAGAGGTAGTGGGGGCCGAACAGCAGACCACAGAGGACTCAAGAAGCCACCTTAAGTGGTTTTTACTCTAAGTAAAATAAGCCATAAGAGAATCTTGAACAGAGAACTCACGTAACCTGCCTTAGAGTCACAAAAGATCAGTCTGACTGCCAGTTAAAGAACAGGCTACAGGAGAAGGGTGAGAGCAGGCAACCAGTACAGACCATGCAATAACCCAAGAAAGAGATTTCTGATCTGGACCAGGTGGCGGACAGCACTGGCACGATGAGAAGCAAAACAGAGAATTAATTACAAGAACTTGTAACCGCTTGGTTCTTACCAAAATTTCTCTCCATCTGGGATGCTGTATTCGTCATCCAAAGCCTCTCTTCTCTTTCTATATGCGATGTATCTCGTTTGAAGGGTTGATGTCCTGAGAACAAAGTCACAAGTTAAAATGAACATGCTAGAGCTAAAATTCACTGGAAATTTGATCTCCAACTGTGTATTCAAGAGATTGAAAGCGGTGTCTTTCAAACTTTGTATCGTGACCCACTGAAGAAACAGCATTTACTTCATGACCCAGATGTGTAAAAATATGTATTATTAAAATGAAGGCTGAATGATCTATTTCTAAGCAATTTCTATTTTCATTAAATCCGTTCCCACTGGCTCTCACACCACTCATGCAATCGGCCAGAGTTCTTGCTGCAGTGTGTTCTACCTTCCCTAAGAAGCGCTGATATTTCCTATATTTTAAAAATTGCACATAGGACTCAATAAATTGGCTTCCTAATCCACTAAGGGACAGGAGTGAAACCTGAAAAAAACAGACAAGGTGCAGCAGCATCCTATCCATTTACAGTTCTTCCACAAAACACAAAAGAAAAAGACCTAAAACATCCTGTTTAGAAAGACCCCCTTGTGTTGCACAGGAACTGGCAGTCTGGTCCCCAAACTCAGGGAACCATTTTAAGGGTCCCAAAGCCTTAAAATGCCAAGGTCACAAAGACACTCCAGAGAAAGGCTGTCCTCACCTACTGAGACCAGGTTCCTGAAGTTTTCCACCATGACGTCCTGGTACAGCTTCCTCTGGGTGGAGTCCAGCAGCCCCAGCTCCTCCTCCGTGAAGGCCACAGCCACATCCTTGAAGGTCACTGCCTCCTGCAACAAACAATACGATAAACGCCATGTCCACAGAAGAGGGGTGGTGCCAATAAGGTGAGGAGGATGGGTGGGAAGCTGCTGTGGCTCCCGTGCCATCTGTAGACTTCCCAGCCCCCCTCCTCTCCTGCCAGTGCCACACACTGGCTCTCCTCGGCCTCACCCCAAGTGCTGCTGTGAAAGAGAAAGTTTGTGTACTCACCTGATGCTCTCAGTAAACTCCCTAAAATTCTAACTGCTGCCTCCTGAACTGAAGAGGTCTTACTTTTTATTTAATATTGCCAAGTGCCCCAGAAATTTTTCCCAATTTAGTCCCAGGGGCACGCGACGGCACCTGCCTTCCCACAGAGGGAACCAGGTGAGGAGGGGTGGCATGTGTGGAAATGAACCAAGAGGGTGTGCCCGGCCTCCCAGGGAAACTCTCTTTCCCTGTCTCTTGCTCGAGTGCAGTTCTCTGCCTCCAGATCCTCGGGTTTCTAGGGAAGCCTGAGCAGGTTCTTAACTTCTCACAATTCCTTTTCTTTATATTTAAAATGAAGAGGATTTGACATAACACTGTAAAATTATTACAACTCAATAAAAAATGTTTAAAAAATTAAATAAATTAAAAATAAAATAAAATAAAATTTAATAAAATAAAATAAAGAGGAAACCATGCACCTCTTTATACGATTGTTCTGAGGTATCAGTGCAATAACAAATCCTTTAAGGACCACTGGGTCTTTTAAAACTAAGGTCATGTATTACTTTGATTAAAAAAAATGGGAAAACAAACCAACCAGTAAATAAAATACACACAGGATATGACTCAGGCATGGGGGAGACAGGCTGTTGCTCTGCGAGTGAGAAAACAGCTAACAAGACCTACTTCCTCTGTGTGAAGCAGCAGTGCGATCGTGCTGTGCCCTGCCCTGCTTGGATGTTCTATCCGAAACACCCGGGGCACCGCACAGAAGCCACAGTTCGTTAAGGGCAAATGGGGGCAATATTTTTCAGAATGGATTTTTTTTGAGAAAAAGATTCGATCAGGAACACTGTCACTGTAGTGTTCCTAAAACAGTAAAAGTCCTAAACGAAGTGTCTATGAGTAGAGAATACTTAAAAAAAAAATAGGTACATAAGTTTGCGGGAACATGAAAAAGCAATTGAAAGTGAATGTCAAAACATAAAAAATAAATTAAAAAAAAGAAAGTGTTGTATAGTATCAAATGAAAAAAATTTTAAAGTGTATTTGTTATAAATACAAATGCATGGCTATGAATACATATGATTAAGAGATTACAGGGGACACAGTATAACTCAAGTGGTAGAGTGTGTGCTTAGCATGCACGAGGTCCTGGGTTCAAGCCCCAGTACCTCCTCTAAAAAAATAATAAATAAACCTAATTACCTCCCCCTAAAAAAAGGTTACAGAAATATAATACATTGTAATACATTATATTGTATTATGTATTATTATACAATTTTGTAATGCATATGTACAAATTTAGAATGTGCACTATTATACAGTACTATAATATATATTATAATACAATAATATAAGAGGCTAATTTGTAAGTAGAGAAGTAAGTAGATGTTCTTCATTTCTATTAATTTTTCTTTCACTTGCGAAATAAAAAAAGATGAAATAAAATAAAAACTGAAACCAAAACTAATTAAACTTAACAGGGATTTAAAAAAAGCACGTGACGCACTCAGGTCCTCATACACCTTGACTCTCCTTGAAAAATAAAAACTTGTGTCCAATCTTTGAGTACTAACTGGCCTTTTTAACAGCAAGAAAGGCAAGCCATACTCACTTGGAAAGTGCTCATTTCCTCTTTCCTTCTGGGGACATGCAGAGCCCTGGGAAGACAGGAAAGGATACAGAAGTCAATGGACACTGGTCAAGAATGTCACTAGCCACATGGCTGCTCGCTGTGAATCAGCAAGGCACCCAGTCCTCGAGGTGGCTGCAGCTGACCGTGCTTGATGAGCAGAGCCCAGCATGGATACCAGATGCCCCCATGAGCCTGGAGCTAGTTCAAGGAACAACCCACCCAAATACACACAGTGGCCCCATCACGATGTGCCTGCAGCTTCCACAGTGGTCATTCTCATCCCCGGTATGGTGTAAACTAGACAACATAAGAGGAGGCTATGGAGGCCAAGACATGGAAGCAACCTAGATGTCCACTGACAGATGACCACGTAAAGAAGTTGTGGTATATATACATACAATGGAATACTACTCAGCCATAAAAAAGAATAAAATAATGCCATGTACAGCAACATGGATGGACCTGGAGATTGTCACAATAGGTAAAGTAAGTCAAAGAAAGACAAATATCATATGATATCACTTATATGCAGAATCTGAAAAAGTGAGACAAATGAACTTATTTGCAAAACAGAAACAGACTCACAGACACAAAAAACAAACTTATGGTTACTGGGAGAGAAAGGGGGTGGGGAGGGATAAATTGGGAGCTTGGGATTTGCAGATACTAACTACTATATATATTAACTAGATAAACAAGGACCTACTGTACAGCACAGGGAACTATATACAATACCTCGTAATAGCCTACAATGAAAAAGAATATGAAAAGGAATATACATACATACACACACATAACCGAATCACTATGCTGTACACCAGAAATTAACACAACATTGTAAACTGACTATACTTCGATTAAAAAAACAAGAGTAGGCTATGGAGTCAATATGCATGGGCTGAAATCCTAGCGAGGCCTTTCACCAGCAGTGTCATCTTCAGCAAATTATTAACGTCTCTTTGTCTCAAATCTGTCACCTGCAAGTGGGGGGAGGAACAGTGGTATCCACCTCGTAGGACTGCTGTGAGGTAGAAAGCTCTGAGAACATTGTCAGGGTTTCTTACTTCTCAGCAACTGCAGTAAAGCAGATGATATTTTATAGTTTGAAACTATCCTTATAAAGGCAAGTTCTCCCAACAGAATACTGTAAGACATGTGGAGTTCCCAGGTTGTTGCTCTGTCATGCAAGAGTCTTTAGATTTCTCAAAATCTCTGGTTGTCTTCCTAAGAATTTTGTTACCTCAGCAATATACTTAAATTGACATGGACGACTTTTTATAAAAGGTGTAACAATATGTTGTTTCTATTTTTTTTTTTAATTTTTTAAATGATGGTACTGGGGATTGAATCCAGGACTTTGTGCATGCTAAGCATGCACTCTACCATTAAGCTATGCTTTCCTCGCTTTTGTTTCTTTTTAAACAGGAAGTACTCTTTTGACAACTATGCACAGAGGTGAAGAAAACTAGTAAAAGCCAAGATTCTGCAACAACAACAAAACTATTTGACACCCTGTACCTAATTTAAATGAAAACGACAAGAATCTGAGTTATAAATATGTAGTTATAAATAGATGAATGTACAAGAAATAAATGGATGAGAAGAGAAAGCTCTTCCTACGGCAAGATGCAAACTAGTGACTGTAGAATCAAAGATAGTTAGAAAATCAATGGATGCTAAACATCGGGGAAAGTTGGGGGAGGAATAAGATAGCCACACTGTTGCAAAAAAAAAAAAAAAAACCAGTAACATGGCAGACACCTTAGCCAAGAAAACAAAGTTGAAACCACCAGTTGGGACAAACCCACAAACTGACATTGGCTTCGGATGATGCCCTGAGAAGGTTGCCTCACCACTCCTGCGGCATCCCTGCTGATGACTCATAACCTGAATCTCACTGTGAACAAATATCAAGCAAACCAAAAAAGGGGACATTTTACAATATAAATGGCCAATGCTCTTCAAAAATATCAAGAGCCAGAAAGGAAAATAAAGTCTGAGGAATCATTCTAGATTGAAGGAGACTAATGAAACAAAAACTAAGCATAGTGCATATAACTGGACTGGACCCTTAATTAGGAAAGAAAACTAGCTCTCAAAGACTGTATTAGGAAAACAGAAAAAATTTATGGATTGCGGATTAGGTAACTGTGTTGTCAATGTAATTAATCTCATTTTGATCAGTCTTTAGCTTGTTCTCAACTGGTTCAGCAAACAAAAAAATATATAAACATGATACAGCTGTGAAAGAGAAAAAACTACACAGCACGGACAGCTAAGAGCAGCAACAGCTAGGACTCGGTGTTTTTAACTGTGAAACAAGAATTGTGCTGAACAAGAAAAAGATAAGCCATCCCATAATGCAGAGGCATTCTACAATGACAAAAATAACCAAAGAACTGCCCCTCTCAGCTAACAGGAGTGATTACTTCCTGAACAGCGGTGACAACTCCAGTCTCATTTTGTTTCTCCCATCTACTGGACAAAAAGTACTGAGATATTCAGTCATCAAATTGCATCTGACTCTTGACAGCATCCAATCCAGAATAAACCCTCCCTGCCTAAAACCCTCCCCAACTCAGCAAACACAAGCCAAAACCCTGTGAGCAGCCCTGCCTAACTGCCTCTTACCGTGGCGTGTGGGTTTTCTCAGCGCCGTCAACTGAAACAACTCAGCTCTTCGATTACAGGGACATTCCTGGTGGTTTCTGGCTGATGGTCACAAAGAAGCAAAGGGGCAAAACATAAATAATTGATGATTCTGCGTAAAGAATATATGAGACTTCCTTATACTACTTTTGCAACTTTTTTATGTGTTTGAAATTATATAAAAATAAAAAGTTAAAGAAATTAGGAAACAGTCATAGTAATAACAGTAGTAGTAGGTCCAATGATGATGACTATAGCAAAAATATCTAGTGTCACTACCAGTAACTCCTAGTTCATCTTCCCCCTTCAGGCAGAAGCCCTCTAGTATAAAAGATGGCAATGAATCCACTCCCCATAGTTTGGGAAAATACATCTTCACAACTTCTAATTCCTTCCATTTTGACTCATTATTTGCCAGCTGCCTTTTGCTTAGGTCAGGATTTTGCAAGGAGACCTGACAGTTGACAATAATTCGTTGGGGAATAAAATCACTGGACTGAGTAGGGCTCCGGGATATCCAGCTCAGTTTTATCTGGGACACCCAGCAGGGACAATTTTATAGGTAGGCCCCAGTTTCCAGACAAGACCCTTTCCTGAGCTTCTCGAATTTTCACGTGCATAGGAATTACCGCAAGATCTGGTTAGAATTCAGACTCCTGGGTCCCATACACGGAAATTCTAAATCAGAAGGTCTCATATGGGGTCCAATGATGTGCATTTCTACACGAGTGATGCCAGTGCCAATGCCACTGGCTTGTGGACCACAATCTGAGCAGCATGGAACCGTAACATCAGTTCCAAAGAAAACAGCCTCCATGAAACAGAAACACACACAGAGTAACCAGACAAAAAGGCACTAAAACATTAACAACTGTTATTTCTACAGCTTAAGGTGATGGGTAATTAACATTTTTCTTTATGTATATCTGCATTTTCCACAATGATTACGTCACTCCTATAATATAAATATTATTTGAAATAAAGTAAACGACCCAGTTGAGAAAATCTGTAAAAACTCATATAATAGCCTAAATCTTGCTCTCAAGGTCCCCACAATTAAGTCCCACCTACTTTCACAAAAATTTTAGCCAGCTCCCTATGCTCAAGGAGAATATACCAAAGAGATTAATACAATCAGGTGCTGGACTCAGACTGCCTAGGTTCCAACCCCAGCTCTGCCTCCTACCATCTGGGTGAGCACCGGCCAACAGGCTGTGTTCCCTGCCTCCATCTCCACCATCTTTAAAGTAGAGAAAATAGCAGCCCCACTTCACAGAGCCGCCACTGTGTGACAGAATATGTTCATCTGTACAAAGTTTTTCGAATGAAACTTAGAGACGATGGCTTAGTTATAATCATTACCTATGCCCAAGTTTGTGTCCCATACGTTCTACAATTTATGTGAACATCTTAAGGAGAAGAGTGCCAAGTCCTCCGTGCAGTACTTTCTGAGAAGTCAGGGCCGGGGAAGGAAAGGAGGTTGTGAAATACCAGGATTGTGTTTCCATCCCCTGTAATTCATAACCCCCGCTACCAGCTAGAAGCTCTCTCCTTCCAAAACAGGTCACGAGTCGAGGACAATTCAGCTTCCTACGCTCACAGAACCTCACTGAGAGATGGGTGCTTCTCGGAGAATTACGATAGTATTAATCACAACAATCAAGGTGTCAGGCCGTTGTAAACCTTTTACTTGTATTGTCTCCTTTTTTCCTCAAAACACTGTATTAGGAAGGCATTACTTTTATCTCCCTTCTACAGAACAGCAAATGGAGGCACAGAGGGGTTAAGTAACTCACCTAGTTTGATGCTGTAGGAAGTGGTAGGGCTAGCTCATAGATGGGAGACGGTTAGTGGTGCGTTAAGCCCCGGAGACCCTCAAACCCGAGAAGCACGACCTGAGCCCGCCCCATCCCGGGGACGCATTAAACGGAAAGAAGCTCCTCCCAGGGGGACGCACACCACCACTCTCGATCCCCAAACCTCCGCCTTGAGCCGCTTCTCCTCTTTCTCCCCAAATGAAAGGTCGCTAATTTTGGCCCCAGGCGCGTTTTGGGGAAGTCTGAACAGATCATAAATAGCTGACGTGAATCACCCTAATCAGGGAAAAGATGGCTGCTACGCAGTCCTCTTGGGGCGGAAGTGCCTGCTGCTATCCGAAGCACCTGAACTACATTTCCCAGAATTCCACGGGGAAACCGGTTACAGTGGCCTCATTGTAGCGGCAGTATGTGGGACGACACAGAGCTCTGGACTACATGTCCCAGAATGCAAGGGGAGCGTGTGTGCACTGGCTACAGTACCGCCCTCCTGGACTGTACTAACGGGCGAAGCCTCGCCGGCTGACGCGGAAGTGCCCTACTCTCCTGGTTTTCACTTCCCGGAATCCCGGAGAAGGTGTGGGGCAAAAATCTTGTTCGCGTGTCGGCCTTAGAAGAGTGTAGATTCTGTTTATTTTAAGGCTTACAAGCTCAGTAGCACGTTGGACATGTTCAAGGGTGCTAAACGACATAAATGCATTGCCTACCGCAGAGGCCTCTTTCTAAACCCCAAAGAGTTTCACCGTTGGAAAAAGAGCAGGAGGAAACTGGGCTTTCTTTGGCAGGAACTGAAGTCAAACGCCAAAACACCTCAATCCCTGAAACTGCGGAAAGGTGAACGTGTTTTGTTAGCATTTTCCAACCCTTGCAGAAGCAAGTGAAAATCGTTTCTAGAAAAGAAAGATACCATCATCCTAAGTCTCAAGTTATTTCTGTAATTATAATATTTGTGATACTGATATTTGTCCAAGTGAACTTTAAGGGGAAAAAAAAGTACTACTTGACAGACGGAGGGACAGTTCATAGTGATAAAAGTTTCAAGTTACTAGAAACTAATAATTTCAGTTCATACTTTATAAAGGGGAAATTGACAGCCATTAAAAGAAAGATTCAAATTCATAATTGGTTCTGGAGATTTTAACACATACATAGAGGAAAATGTTGAGCCTTAAATGCATGTATTAAAATAGAAAGGAAGCTGAAAATTGATTCAGAAAACATCCATTTCAGGGAGTTAATAAATGAATAATAAAGCCAAAGAAGGCAGATGGTAGAAAATAACAGCAGATTCGTGAAATACAAAACAAACAAAATAAAGTAGATCCTACACACACACACACTCACACACACCAAAAGATCATCCTATGCATAAACAATAGAACTGATAAAAAGTGTGGTGAGAATGACCAAGAAAAAAGACAGATATGAAAAACTGCCAAAGTCAGAAATTTTATAAGTGACCATCATTAAATATAGGAGGATGTGGTGAACAACTTTATAAAAATATATATGTAAATTTAGATGGGATATATTTTTAGAAAAAATAATTCACCTATCAACAATTTTCTTTCCCTCCCTTTCCTTTTCTTTCTCTCTCCTTTCATTCTCTTCCTTCCTTCCCCTAAGTCCTGTGTGTTCTTCAAGGGTCAACCATATCTACTAAAGTTGAACATACACCTTATAACTGGTTCCAACCATAGAAAGATCCCTCAGATAAAGTATATCATACATTAGGCACAAGACATGTTCTAGATTGTTCAGATCAGCACTAACTGTGACTGGAAAGATTAGCCAATATCCATCACTAACGGAATGAATAAATAGATTTTGGTATGTTTACCCACTGCAATAATATCCACCAATGAAAGTGAATCAGTTATACACTCCTAACAACATGGATGCACATCATGGACATAATGTTGAGCAAGTGAAGCTAGACACAGAATAGTACATATTGTATAATTCCATTTATATAAAATACAAAACAGGCTAAATGAACCTATGCCATTACAAGTTAGTGATTACCATATGGAAAGTGACATTACTAGAATGAGCCAAAAAGGGGTATTTTGTCCTGGTCCTCCAAGAAGTAGACTGCAAGATGCTAAGAAAGACTTTAATGAACAAATGTTTTATTAGGGGACACATCTGAGAGAAAATGGCAGGGAGCTCTGGGAGGTTGGCAGAACCATCAGATCATGGTGTAAGTCTGACTTTGAATGAAGGAGATTTGGAAGAAAGATTTGGTGAATCACCCTAGACTGCTTTGTAATCTAAGTAAAATTCCTCCAGGCTGTTCTTAAAAAAAAAAAAAAAGTCATTGGACGGAAGAGTCTTGGCCTCCAAAAATGCACCTACCTTAGGATTCCTGCTGAGTCCACCAGGAGCAGTTGTGGGTCTCCGTGCAAACGTGGTGATGGATTTGAGCACAGAAGATGGGACCTTTGGTCAATTATGCTCCCAGCAGTCATCAGTATGAAGTAGACTGTCTCTTAATTTGGGTTTTCCTTGTCATTATATTTGGTTGCGTATTTTCAGCAGGACTAATACTGAAGCAACAATGTGTCCTGAGATTCTCAGCACATATCAGGAGGTCTAAAAATGTTGACTTGTTCTATTATTGATAATGTGAACATCTTGGCTAAGGTCGTGTTCACCAAATTTCTCCATGATACACCTACTATATTTCCTTTTGAAATTAACACTACTTTGTGGAGAGGCATTTTGGGCTTTGTAGCATCCTCCTCCTACTTATTAACTTTTAACCAACAGTTTTAGAATTCATTGATTATTCTTGCCAGAATCAATTATTACTATGATAGTTGTAAATGATTTTTAAATTATATAATTCCTTCTATTGAGGTGGGAAGCCCATAAAAAGATCAGCAGGACCCCCACGCAGGGCCACTAAGCTCCTGCCAGCACCATCCGGTTCCCTGACTGGGAAGCTCTATCTCACTTTTTGCCTCTGAAACGGCTTACTTACCCCTAAAATTCTGTTGGTTCCCTGAGCTCACTCCTGATTGGTTATTTCTCTCCCTCCTGATTGGTCCATTTCTACAAAGTTTGTTCCTAATTAGTCAACTTTTGTTATACCTTACTTGCATATGATGTTGCAAAGTGTAAACTGGCAGCCTGTAAGAGCCTGTGTAAACCTACAGACCGGGTCCAGAGCTTGGAGTGTTAATTCCTCTGGGCCGGCTGACATAATAAACCTGAGTCCTCCAACTCTCCAGGTGCTCTCTGGCCAGGATCCAGGTGTCACAACTGAGCTGTAAAACCGAGCTGTAACGCTGAGCTGTAGCACATTTTCCTGCAACACTATACTTATGGCTGGGCATTCTACTATAAGAGCCCTTCCTTCCTTGCTTCTTTCCTTCCTTCTTTCCCTCTCTCCTTTTTAATTCATATTTTATCTTGCTAATTATTTCTTTTTATGGTCAAATTGCTCAGATTTCCCCAGTGTGAATCCTTTTGAGCTGGATCTTTTTATATGTACCATTGCTCTTTCCCACTTTCTTGCACAGCAAAATTTTTCCATGATTATTTTGTACTTTTCCTGCTCTAGCCCTGAAATAGGTATGTGGATATATATGCTTACTTACACCACATACACGTGTTTGTACACCCACACACATCTGCATCTACTTCTGTAAACACCTAGCACGTGCACTCATGCTCTATCTCTCTCTCTCCATATATATAAATAACTTATGGTCAGACCTCTATATCTGTGGCTCCTCTGTATCTGCAGTCCTGCTTCCATGGGTTCAATCAACCACAAACTGTGTAGCACTGCAGTACTATTTTAAAATTTTGTCTTATCAGTGGACCTGCCCAGTTCAAACCTATATTGTTCAAGGGTCAGCTGTAACTTGGTGATGAGTAAAGCCCTTTAACCAATTACACTGAAAATATCACCACTGTGTCTGAGTATGGAATGACAACCAAACCGGCTTTGTCCTTTGTCTTTACTGGCTCCACATCCAGAGCGTCCTCCACTATTATGCTATGTTCTCTCCTCATGTACATCCTTTCACAGGAAACCTTTAAAAAAAAAAACAAACCTCCAGAATATATGTACATCCATTTTGTTTCTAGCTCCAGGATTTGCCCTCTCCCTGTTATGGATTTATAATTAAAGTGTAGCATAACTTACAAACATTCAATTGTTGAAACAGAAAGAGACTCACAGACATAGAAAACAAACGTATGGTTACCAGGAGGGAGAGAAGGGAGGGAGGGATAAATTGGGAGTTTTTGATCGGCAGATACAAACTATTATGTACAAATACATAAACAACAAGGTCCTACTGTAGAGCACAGGGAACTATATTTAACAGCTTTTAGTAACCTGAAATGAAAGAGTATGAAAAGGAATACATGTATATATATGTATGACTGAAACATTATGCTGTACACCAGAAATTGCCACATTGTAAACTTACTATATTTCAATAAAAAAAGAATATGAAAAAGTATATGTATAACTGAATCACTATGCTGTACACCAGAAACTAATACATTGTAAATCAACTGTACTTCAATAAAAAATGTTTTTAAAAAAGATTCAATTGTTGAAACTCATCAACTTAAATGTGTATGGAAAAGAATCTGAGAATTTTTTCCTTTTGAAATTGCCTCCCACGGGGAAGGGTTTGGCTCAGTGGCAGAGTGCATGCCTAGCATGCTTGAGATCCTGGGTTCAATCCCCAGTATCTCCATTATAAATAAATAAATACCTAATTGCCTCCCGAAAAGCAAACCCCAACCTCCCCCAAAGAAAAACCAAAACAAACAAAAAAAAGAAATTGCCTTCCAGAGTCCATACCTTAATTTTGATCTTACAACCTAAATGACAATATAGAACAATCATATTAAGAGGTCTTAACTGCAAGGGATAATTATTCAGTACTTAAAAAAAAATATGTAGTACTTTTACAAATTCTGTTGTAAGAATTTACTGCTTTGGTAATATTCAATGTTCAGTGAAAAATGAAAACATAACCTGAAATTAAAAAATGGAAAAAAACCTGTAAAATGTTCCTTGCCAAGGAAATCCACTATGGAAGAGTATCTTTTACAAATTACTTTATGCACGTACACATACATGTGCGCACGCACACACACACAAAGATTTATGGTTGATTATATCAAGAAGACTACAATCTGTGATCTCTCAAAGTCTGGATTATGTATTTTTTCTGCCATTACAGGTATCTGCCATAATTTTAATGGCTTCAGATTCACACAGGAATATAGCAAAACTCGAATTTCTACAGATGCACATTTATTTCAATTAAAAAATTCAGTGACATCATGGATGTGGTGCTCAATTTTTTGGTATTTTAATTTCATAATCATAGCATCCAATGATATGATTTCCAGTTGCAAGAGATGTACAATCTATATTCTGATATGTTCTCCTTTCCCCAAACCATGCTTTCCTGCTACCAATAGGGAAAAGCATATAAATGCCAGTCTCACCTCAGTAATACATTTGATAATTTGATCAAATTCCTGCAAGTTTTCTGGTGATTTGCCCCATGGATGTGGGGGAAGACTATGGCAAAGACCCCTGAGAAGTTCTTAAAGAAGAAATGCTACCATAATTAGAATGCAAACATTTCTGGCTGAAAACACAGACAATTAGAAATCCATAAAAATCTCCAGATCGACTAAGAACATGCTTGTCATTGGTAACCACCTGCGATGCTTTCAAAGTGTTACAGTAAGCCCTGCCTTAACACTGATAGACAAAAATCAATTGTATAATATGCATTTAACCTGCTGTTGTAGAGTTAACCACTATTTTTCAGTCTGCATTGTTAGAAAAAAAAATCATGAGATAGTTCAGTTTACACTAGACACAATCCTTGGAAAACCAGACAGGGCCCCAAATAATCCCCTGACCTGTAGAACAGACGCTGTGGGAGGAAAGACGCCAACTGCAACCGACTAACACCACGTTAATTTCATGGACTGTCATACCGAGTGGTTTTCTGCATCTCAACAAATGTTCCTTTCCTGAATTAATCTTATTTTGCGGGTTTCCTCCTCTGGATATAATTTTCATATGTTGTACCTTTTCGCCTTTTGGATTACTTGACAGCCAAGCACTGAGCACACCTGCAAGCGCTAGGCAGTGTTAAGACGGGGGAGACCGAGAAGGCAGGTCCCTGCCCTCCTCGAGCTCACACTCTAAGGACAGAGATTCTGACGAGCCCGTCCCTATGCTTTTGCTAAAGGCCAGGCCAAACTCTTTTCCCTTCTAAGTCCTATCTCCGAAGTGACATGTCACAGTTCTGACAGCAGCCCCCACTGCACCACTTAGAAGGGTTCTCTGCTGTGCCGTCTAGAGAGAACTGGGCTCTGTTCAGCGACTGCTTCCACACCGACTAACCTCCAATATTTTCTCTCCTCTGAGACCTAATGATGACAAGAACTCAGGCAGCACATGAGGGTTCTGAAAGCATCATTCTGTAGGACTTCCTTCCTCTGATAGTTCCTTGAGGTTCTGACCACTCTCGTCACTTTCGTAAAATGCATCGCCTGTGTGAATTTTGTGATGACTCACAAGATTGGAGCGCCAGCTGAAGCTCTTACCACACGCCTCACACTTGTAAGGCTTCTCCCCTGTGTGAACGCGCCTGTGATACTGAAGCTGTGAAGACCGACTGAAGACCTTCCCACACACATCACATCTGTACGGCTTCTCCCCAGTGTGGACGCTCTGGTGAAGCTGAAGACTCGAGGCCTGACTGAAGTGCTTCCCACACTCCCCACACTTGTAGGGTTTCTCTCCCGTGTGGACCCTCTGGTGCATGTCAAGATTCAAGCTCCACTTGAAGCCCTTCCCACACTCCTCACATTTGTACGGCTTTTCTCCAGTGTGGACTTTCTGATGGGCCTGAAGGTGTGAGCTGCGGCTGAAGCTTTTCCCACACTCCTCACATTTGAATGGTTTTTCTCCGCTATGGACTCGCTGATGGGTCAGGAGATGAGAGGCCTGACTGAAAACCTTCCCACACTCCTCACAATTATACGGTTTCTCTCCTGTGTGGATTCTGCAGTGAATTTTAAGATCTGCTCTACGACTGAATCCCTTCCCGCACTCTTCACATTTGTATGGTTTCTCACCGGTGTGCGTCAGCTGGTGAATCTGGAGTCGGGAACTCTGATTGAAGCCCTGCCCGCACTCCTCACACTTGAAAGGTTTCTCTATGCTGTGGGCCTTCTGATGGATTTTGAGATACGAACTCTGACGGAAGCCCTTCCCACACACCTCACATTTGTAGGGTTTCTCCCCTGTGTGGACGACCAGATGAACCTGATAATGGATTTTCATCCTGAAGCTCTTCCCACACTCACCGCATTTGTATGGTTTCTCTCCTGTGTGGACTCCCTGATGGGCTTGAAAACTTGAACTGTAAATGAAGCCTTTACCACACACTTGACATACATATGGCTTCTCTCCAGTGTGGATTCTCCGATGGGCCTGAAATTGTGAAGGCTGAATGAAGCACTTACCGCATTCTTCACACTTATAAGGTTTCTCTCCCGTGTGGACTCTCTGGTGGATATGAAGATTGGAGCTACAAGTGAAACACTTCCCGCACTCCTCACATTTGTATGGTTTCTCCCCGGTGTGGACCATACAGTGACTGTTAAGTGCTGATCTACGGCGGAAGTTCTTACTGCATATATCACATTTGAACGGTTTCTCCCCAGTGTGGATTCTCTGATGTTCCTGCAGGTGCGAAGCATGAATGAAGGCCCTTCCACATTCGTCACAACTGTAAGGCTTCTCTCCCGTGTGTAATTTACAGTGAACAGTAAGTGTGGACCGACGGCTGAAGCCTTTCCCACACTGCTCACATTTGAATGGCTTCTCGATGGTGTGGACTTTCTGATGAGTTTGCAGCTGTGTGCTCTGACTGAATTCCTTCCCACACTCATCACATTTATAGCGTTTCTCTCCCAAGTGGACTCTCTGATGAATACGAAGTGCTGAGCTGTAACAGAAGCTTTTTCCACACACACTACACGTATGAGACTTCTCTCCTGAGTGCATTTGTTGGTGAAGATCAAAGTGGGAGACATCGCTGAAAGCTTTTTCACACTCATTACATGGGTAAAGTTTCTGGCCTATGTGAGTTAAAGCCAGTCCTGCCCCACCCTGGCCAGGTGAGTCGCCTTGCCTGTGGAACTCAGAACTTTTTATCATGGAGTCTTGACACCTGCTTAAGTCACTGGCAATCTGATGCCACGTCTGCCAGCAGGGACGCTCTCCATGTGGTCCTGCTTCTGGAACAGCCTCCATCTCACTTGGGATCTTTCCTTCTGTAAAGACACAAAATTCAGAGACGTGAACATCTGAAGACTCTGTTCAGGGTTTTCAAGATTTCACATTCAGGAGAGAGTGTGAGACTAGAATGAGTCCAGAGAATGTTCAGTTTGTCTCTTCCATTGTGTACCACGTGTTCTGGTTTGCCTGACAATGGAAACCAAGAGGTCTAGTTGGCCAGTATCCATGTAGCATCCCATAAAACCCCTCAGTTGACTTCAGCCCAGTAAGAACCATACCACACCTCTGACCTCTAGAACTGTGAGGCAATCAACGTGTGCTGTGCTAAGCCATGAGGTCTGTGGTAGTTTGTCAGGGCAGCCACGGGTGACACGGCATCCCTAGCAGGTTTGAGGACAGCGGGGAGGCCAGTGTGGCTGCAAGAGATGGAGGAAGAGGGACAGAAGGGGAGATGCATCAAGAAGGCTTGGTGGGGTGGGGGGAGGGACAACCAAGAGCAGAGTCTGGAGGAGTCCAGGAGCCACTTTAAGAGGTTTTAACTTTAAGAAAAATAAGAAGCCATAAAGGGTTTAATAGAGGAATTATAACCTGACTTACATTTCCTAAGGATCACTTTGGCTGCTACACGGAGAACAGACTATAAGAGGGGAGGAGTGGCAGAGGGGCAACCAGTACGAAGGTGACTGAAAGAATTCAGCAGAGAGGTGTGCAGATGGAGCAGATGAGAGCAAAATGGCTGGAGAGAAGTCAGATACGTGGGAGAGCATCCACAGGGACTCCCATCCACCCGGTTCTTACCTGACTTCCTTTCTCTTTGGGCTGCTGTCTTTACCCACCAAAGTCCATCTGCCTTTTCTAAGTGGAATATATCATGTTTGAAGGGGTGACACCCTGTGAACATGAAAAGTTACTTATTTAAAATGAATACACCAAAGGTATAATTAACTGGAAATTTAGATTCCTGAATTTAATGTTGATCAATTAATCAAAACCGATGTTTTTCAAAACACGATGTACTTGAAGAAACACTGACATTTCAAGACGTAGACACATATGCATAAGTATTACAAAAACCTGTTTCTCACTAATGTCTATTTTCATTAACTCTCCTCCCCTCGGTTCTTATATCATTCACTTAATTGGCTAGAGTTTTTGCTGCAATGGATTCCATTCTTCCTTACAAATTCTGATATTTTTCTATCTTATTTTATTTCCTTAAAAATTGCTGGCATAATATGATCTGCAATCCCGCTCCAGGGCGTATATCCAGAGAGAACTCAAATTCAAAAAGATACATGCACCCCAGTGTTCACAGCAGCACTATATACAATAGCCAAGACACGGAAGCAACTAATGCCACTGACAGACGACTGGATGAAGAAGCTGAAGTTGTGGTATATATACACAATGGAGTATTACTCAGACATAAAAAAGAATAAATTAATGCCATTTGCTGCAACATAGATGGACCTGGAGATGGTCATTCTAAGTGAAATAAGACAGAAAGAAAAAGAAAAATACCACATGATATCATTTATATGTGGAATCTAAAAAAAAAAGACACAAATGAACTTATTTACAAAACAGAAACAGACTCACAGACACAGAAAACAAACTTATGGTTACCAGTGGGGGAAGGGGGTGGGAAGGGATAAATTGGGAGTTCGAGATTTGCAGATACTAACTACCATATATAAAATAGACAACAAATTTATACTGTATAGGACAGAGAACTATATTCAATATCTTGTAGTAATCTATAATGAAAAAGAATATGAAAATGAACACATGTATATGTATCAAAAAGAATATGAAAATGAATATATATATGTATGACTAAAACATTATGTTGTACACCAGAAATTGATGAAACACTGTAAACTGACTATACATCAATAAAAAATAAAATAAAAAAGATGTACAATAAAGAAAAATCGTTGGCATAAAAGTCAGGTCCACCAATGCAAGGGGACCATTTCAAGACCCCTTCAACACCTGAGGACACAAAGCCAGACCAGGGAGCTGACATTTAGTTAGAGAGGTTTAGCCTGTGCTCACCCACGGAGACCAGGTTCTGGAAGTTCTCCAGCATCACGTCCTGGTACAGCTCCCTCTGGGTGGAGTCCAGCAGCCTCAGCTCCTCCTCTGTGAAGACCACGGCCACGTCCTTGAAAGTCACTGCCTCCTACAACACCAAACACACGCAACCTCAATGTTACAATCAATGGCCACTTGAAAACAGACAGCACTGAGGTGGTGGTGAGGATGGGTGAGAAGTGAGTCCAGATTCTGAGGCATATAAGTCAATCTGTAGACTCCCTGACCCTTCTCTTTCTCTCCTGCCAATGCCACACGCTGATTTTCCTCAGCCACGTCCCAAATGCAGCAGTGATAACAGTCTTTGTATATATTTTGTAACCTCATTGAGTCTACTTACAAGTAACCCCTGAAACCCTAAACGTGTATCCTGGGCTACATGCATTTTACTTTTTTGTGAATATTGCTATTTGTCCCCAGAAGAGTTGAGTGATTTAATCCAGACATATTTGATAGCACCTGCCTTCTTCCTCTTAGACACACAAACCCTCCTGTGACAGAAAAGCTAGCCCTTTTCTTTAGTGTCAAATTCTGATATTTTTCTATCAGAAAAACTAACATGCTTTTAGGAACCTGTGTGGGAGAGCTATGTAGTTCGTCCTATGTATCCTCAAGGCACACACCACATCTCTCTCTTTTTTTTTTTTGTGAAAAAGCTTTATTGTAAAGTCCACTGACAAAGAGGCAGGAGGCAAGGCTCTCAAATCAATCTACTTGATCCACAGTTTGGGGCAAAATTTAAGGGGTTGAGGGCATTTCAAACTTGGAAGGTGACTGGCTGCCTTGAATTGGTCCATATAAACTACTCATGAGGTTGGAAGCCAGATTTTCCTTCTTAAAGGACTTCTTGCCCCATAAAGGGCTTTCGTGACAACATTTCTATTCTCTGAGTTCCACAGGTTGCAGATCCCTCCCTGGTTCTGGGGTCTTCCTGGAGACGAGGGTTCCCATCTTGCACACAGTACACCTAATTGGAGCATTCAGTGTCCCGCTCTGGGACCAGCACACCTCCGCACGATTCCCAAAGGTCTGGGCGGCCCTAACCCTTACTAGCTGTGTGACCTTGGACAAGTGTGCCTGCATGCCTGAGTTTCCTCTCTGTAGAGTGGTCCTTACATGACAGACTTCTTTCAAGGATTAAATGAGGGAATATCTACAGCATTTGGAAGAGTAAATGGCACAGTATAAGTGCCTAATGAATAAAACGTGTTTGTGTGAAGCAGCAGTTGGAGCTCGTATTCGGATATTCTACCTAGAAAACAGCCAACACGACACATACCAAATGTACTCTGTCTATACTGAGCTCACAGCCTATGAGGACAAAAAATTGGCAGATTGCTTTCAGAGCTGATTTTGGGGGGAAGGGCTTTATGCAGGAAAGCAATCACTCAGTATTGCTTAAAACCATCAAATTCCTAAGCCACCTAAATGTCTACAGGTAGGAAGTAGTTAAAAATGAAAAGGTACATCAATTCAATGGGACTGCAGAGTATCCATTAAAAAATGAACGTTATATAATATTAAAGGAAAGAAGTCACAATTTAGAATTAGATGTATATATACTACTGCTGGTGGGAATGCAAACTGCTGCAGCCACTCAGGAGAACAGTATGGACGTTCCTTAAAAAACTAAAAATAGAGTTAACCTATGATCCTGCAATCCCACTCCTGGGCATCTATTTGTAGAAAACTCTAATTCAAAAAGCTGCATGCACCCCAGTGCTCACAGCAGCACTTTTCACAACAGCCAAGACATGGAAGCAACCTGAATGTCCATCAACAGATGAATGGATAAAGAAGGTGTAGTGTATGTAAACAATGGACTATTACTCAGCCATAAAAAAGAATGAAATATTGCCATTTGCAGCTACATGAATGGACCTAGAGATTATCACACTAAGTTAGGTAAATCAGACAAAGAAAGAAAAATACCATATGATACCACTTATATGTGTAATCTTTAAAAATGATGCAAATGAACTTATTTACAAAACAGAAACAGACTCACAGACATAGAAAACAAATTTATGGTTACCAGAGGGCAAAAGCAGGGGTGAGGAAGGGATAAATTAGGAGTTTGGGATTAACATATACATACTACTATATATAAAAAGATATATATACACACACACACACACACACACTATATATATAAATATATAAAACTACTATATATAAAACTATACATAGCACAGGGAACTATACTTAATATCCTGTAATAACCTATTACGGGAAAGAATCTGAAAAAGGAAATATATATACACGCATATACAGACATAACTGAATCACTTTGCTGTACATCTGAAACTAATACAACACTGTAAATTAACTATAGTTCAATTAAAAAAAAGATTAAAAAATTCTCTAGTAAAAAATACACAAACAAGTAGATGAAATTAGATGTATACCATGAATACAAATACAGTTATGAATGTCTCTGAGGAAGAGTACAAGAAAATAAAAACAGCTAGTCTGTCCAAAGAGAAGTAGCGAAGTGGGAGAGTCGTGTATTTCTAGAAGTTTTTCTTCTCCATAAAATAAATAATAAAATAAAGCAAAAAATAAAAACAAATGCAAAGAGAACTCAAAGGGCAAAGTAAGAGCTGGGGGCAGAACAGGCCTTCCAATGCCTGTTGTTCTGCTTGAGTCGTCCCAAGAAAAGCGTGCGACAATCTGAGTAATGGGATGGAATTTTGAAAGTGAGAAAGGCTGGCCCTACTCACCTTGAACGTGTTCATTGTTCCTCCCACTTCTGGGGACAAGCAGAGTCCCAAGGGACACAGATCCTGGGAAGTCAAAACTGCACAGCAGGGTGCCTGGGAAGGCAGGAAAAAGACATCAAAGAGTGGCCTGGGATGCTGCTCACCTGCCCTGACCTGGACTGTGAACAAGCATATGCGTGATCACAGCTCATGACTCATAACCTAAAGCCAGAAACAACCGAAATGTTGGCCCAGGCGTGAATGAACAGACAAACTGCGGCAAGATCCATACAATGGAGTGTTCACGTGCCAACTGCAAGGAATGAAGTACTGATTACACTACAACACAGATGAATCTTGCAAACACTGTGGAGAGCAAGAGAAGACAGACACAAAAGACGTCATACTGTACAATTCCATTTATATGAAATATCCAGAATAGGCAAATCTATGGAGACAGAAAGTAGGTGAGTGGTAGCCCGGGTACCCGTGGAGAGAAAGAGGATTAACTGAGGAATCCAACTAGCGAAATGAAAATGTTCTAAACCGTATCATGGCGATGGTGGCCCTACCCAGCAAAGTTACAAAAAAATCATTGATTTGTACACCTGAAATGGGGGAATTCTAAAATATGTACCCCGTATCTCAAGTTGGTAAAAATAAGTGTTAATCTACAAATCATTTAAATTAGCAAAACTAGAAAGACAAATACCATATGATATCACTTATATGTGGAATCTAAAAAATGATACAAATGAACTTACTTACAAAACAGGAATAGACTCACAGACATAGAAAACAAACTTACGGTTACCAAAGGGGAAAAGGAGGGGATAAAATAGGGGTTTCAAGAATGAAAAAGACAAAGGCTGTGGAATCATTCTGTGTTAAAGAAGAACATGAAGAAAGTATGACAAAAGTTCTGCGAAATGTTTATAAACAAATCTACAACTTAAGGAAAGGCACAAACCTGGACTTTGAACTGAAGGAAACTCAATTATGAAGACTTCCAATGAAAAACAGAACAAAATAAATATAGGACCCTGGATTATATATCAGTACATCATCTAATGTACCATCCAGCATTATCTACTGTTACCTGCTAGCTACAATTACCAATAACTCAATAGATACCTAGTAGATACATACTATCCTCTAGTATAGTGTCTAATATTACCAAGCATGTGATGCTGAAATCCTCTAATCAGTCTTCTCTAAATCCCTCTTAACAAGACACCTCCTGATCACCCAGGACATGCCGGCATCCTTCATGCAGGAAGCTAAGACCAGTTGCCACTGAATACAGGTACATTCTTGGTGTCATCTGGCTGATGGAGCACAGAGCAGACAGGCAGAATGTAAACAGTTGGTGAATTTGGGTAACAAGTATATGAGAGTTCCTTACTCTATTTCTGCAACTCTTCTATAGGTTTAAAATTATATAAAAAAAAGTTTTTAAAAATCAAAAACAGTCACAGGAATAACAATATTAATGAGAATAGTAAGGATGATTGTGAAATTATATGGAAGTCCATTTGTTTATTCTTTCTTGTCAGTGTTTGGAAATTTCCATAGTTAAAACACATGAGGTAAAAACCATTCAGAAAAGGATGATAAAACAAGTTGTAAAATGTTTATAAACAAATATATCAAAAGAACCAATAAACAGAAATGCATTAGAAGCTTAACAGTTGCTATCTTTACATCCTGGATTGATAAGTATTTAAAATAATTTTTTTCCTAAGATATTTCTGCAATTGGTGAATGATCCACAACGGCATGGTTCTTTAAGACTATGGAATATTATTTGTAACAAGTGAAGCAAAATAGTTGACAACGTTTTTAAAAACTCATAGAAAAGTCCAAGCCCATTTGCTTTGCTTTTAAGGTCCCTCACAATCAAGTCCTAGCTACAGGGCCTGATTCCACTTGGTTCCTACGATTTAAGGAGACTACATCCAAGAGATTATGAACTCTGGAATCAGACTGCCTGAATTCCAACCCCAGCTCAGTCGCTTACTAGAGGGGTGACTATTGGCAACTAACTTCCAGCTCCCTGGGTCTCAGTATCATTTTACAGAAAAGGAAAAAAGCACTATTTCTTCACAATCATGGTGTGGCTTAATGTATTTATTTGTATAAAGCTGTCATCGTTGAAGTTACTAGTTAAGAATCAACTATTATCAATACCCGTGTCCAATTACACTTCCTACACATCCTCTGATTGACGTGAATATTATTGTAAAAAAAAGTGTCAAGTCCCACTTAGGTGGAGCTTTGCTGTCAGTAGCCCTGGAGTCACTGCCTCTACCTCCGTGTAGTCCTTTTGGAGAAGTCACGCTGGGGAAAGAACGAATGCTATGAAATGCCACCAACGAGTCGCGGTCCCAGATAAAGTTAAAAGTCTCCCCACTCCCCACGAGCAATCTGAAAGCAACCCTTACCTTCCCCCTCAAAAAAGTCAGATGCAGTCTGGGATTATCCAGTGTCACGCAGGGATAGAGAAAAGAATAAGGTCACTCACTGAAGCTGTATCTCTGACCCTAACCCGGGGACCTGACCGCTCGTGGGGAAAACAACACTAAGGAAAGATCACCATTCACTACGAGCCAGGAACTGGTTTAGACCTCTAGGTGTACCACCTCTCAATTCCCAAAAGAATTCTATTAGGAAGGTAATAGCCTAATATTATAAAGAAAAGCAACAGGAGGCACAAGGAAATTAACTCCCAATGCGAGGAAAATAGGAGCACGCGTGGAAGATGCAGGGAGGCGGACTGGGAGAGCAGAGAGCCGCGGAAACTCTCAACTCAGCGGATACGCGACCAGAGCCCGCCCTCTCTCTGGGTCGTGAGAATGCCTCAAACGCACAGAGGCTCCGCCGAGGGGAACGGACACCGCCGCCCTAGGAGCCCCCATACCTGCGCTCTCTGCCGTGGATTCTTTTCCCCTAAACCGACTGCCGGGTCGTCGCGGGTCCCAAGCATAGATCCAGGAAGTTCGGAGGAGTCAGTGAGACACGGAACTGACGCACCGCCTTCACGGAAAATACACCATCAACCTCTCACTTCGGGAACGGAAGTGCCGAAGAGTCTATGTTGCTTCTGGACTACACTTCCCAGAATCCACCAGGGCCGCCTTCCTGAGCGGAAGTGCAAGCGACTACACAGAGCGCCTGGACTACACCTCCCTGAATGCCAGAGCTGGGGAAAAAGAAAAAAAAAAGTCCAGAGTTTCACTTTCCGGGAAGAAGAGTAGGGAAGTCCCACACTCCCGACTTCCGGGACGGTCACGTTGATGCCTGAGCTAGTAGGCGGTGTTACCTTTCCCCTAGTCGTCCAGCGAAAATATTCTATAGACACGACTTTCTGAAGTCGAAATGCCTCCAATTATGGGCAGGAGTATTTTTGGAAAGTGAACAAGTGAGGAGATACAATCTTCGAGAAATTAATGGGGAATGGCTGTTTAGGGGAAAACTAGGTGATTGAAAGGAGGATAATTTTAGTATAATCTCACGATGTGAGGCTAAAACTGAGAGGTTAACGAATAGATGAGGTAGAATGATTTGGGAGGGGCAATGAGGAGCAAAGCTGGTACCAGCCATTACTCCAGACCCTGTGGTACCTATCACCGGTTTCGCAGGAAAAGCAACTTGAGAGGGCCAAAATGGAAGCTTGTCCTGAAGGAAAAGCGCTCTTCCCTCATTTAAACGTTTCACTTAAGTTATTATTATCCCTACTTTGGAGGGGAAAACACCACATTTCAGAGAAGTTAAGAAATTGTCCTCTATTTCAAAGCAAGCATAATGCCTGAAGAGCTTGGCGTTGGAGTCATTCTCACTCCCAAAGCCTATGATTTACTGCCAGAACACTGAGGAGGATTCTGTAGGTTAGGGAGCACGTTTTATATTGTTTTTTCCTTTATATTTTCTGGTTAAAATATCTTTATTATAGTTAGCAATTTGAAAACATGTTACTGAAATTAAATTACACTAATTAAAAACAGTATAAAGCAAAATAAAGAGGAGAGGGGACACACTCTGACTCCTTTCCCTTGAAGATAAGCAGACTTTTTTCTCCCAGTAAATATACACGTACCTATCAACATACATATTTTTAAATGAAGTCTCATGTTCTGTATCTGTTTTCCTCAACTCAGTATGAGCTAGACATTTTCCAGTATGAGCCACTGAAAATCTAACTCCATCCAAATGATGGCTATATAATCTTTCATGGAATGAAGTGAGAACTGAAAACAAAACAGCCCCTGACATCTGGAAGCTGGCATGGCACTCACAACTAGACCAATGTTATTCTTCTTTGGGCCATAAATAACAGAATATCATCCTCAAATGAGGTTTCTTTGAAACCATGGTAAAAGGACGCACAAGGCCCTTTCATAATTTTGTTTAGACAGACAAAAACAAGGTCACTGTGCCACCCACACAATGCCAAACATCTCCTTCTTGGCTAAATGAGTCACTGCTACTTCTTTACCACTTAGAGCTTTATCCTTGTTCTAGTATGCACTCCCAAAATACAAAATTTATTGAGATACTAAATCTTAAAATCACTCCTGCTTTCTGACAGCACCCAATCTAGAATCCTGCTTCCCTAGGCCGTCTCCCAAAACACCCAACCAAAGCCGAAATCCTATAATAGATTCTTGCTGACACCCTCTTACCCTTGTGACACCTCATGGCTTCCTGTGGTGGTTGTAGTCTCTCACTGAAACAAATAATAAACTCAATTTATCAAACTACTGGTGTTTCTGGATGAATTAAATAAGCATTTTGGAACATCCCTTCATGAGTACTACATTTGCTATTCTGTATGAAGCTGCAATGAACATTGTTTTATGTTCTTCTGGGACAGACACTGTTGGCTAGTGAACCAAATGCCAGTCATAATCCCTTTTGTTTTACTTACCTCCACTGTAGAGAATAGAAAAGCTAAATGCTTACTTTCCCACCGTCCTTGAAGCTGGCCATATGTGTGTCCATAAATAAAACTGGCCAATGACATACTGTTGGAGCAGATTATTATACACTGATTATCAACCCCAAGGGAATAGGTTACCATGCACTGGTATCTGCTTGACAGTTTGGTGCAGCAAGCAGTCACCAAGGAAACACAGTATGGCATGATGGAAATGCAATGCCTTGTTAGTCCCAATGGCCCCACAGTGGTGCCAGATCCCAAGGGGGTGATGAGCTAACTGAGGTTCTGGCCACTCTTTGACCACATGGGGACAAATGGAATGGAGATAATCTCCCTGTTAAGAGGGATGAGTTGGTACAATGCATGTGGGCAGAAGTATGAGAGGTGAGTCCTAAGAAGAGCAGGGAAACTATATCCAGACTTTTGGCCAACCTTAAACTTGAACACCATTTGCCAACTCCCATAGTATCCCAGAGGTTGCCAACAATGTGTGGGGGAAATAGAAGCTTTTCCTGGTCTGTGTTGCTTGACAACCTCAAGTAAGACCCGTTTTCATGCAACACCATACAACTGATGGCTTTGCTGAAAATGAGACTGTTGAAATAAGGTCTTCTCTGAGGGAGAATTTTAAAAGTTGAAGGACAGACACAGGCAGAAGCCAAGAAAATCTCATGCTACCTGTATGGTCTGTCTGTTTGATAAGGGAACACTGCAGATCCAAATGTCTCTGGCCAAATGGCAGTTAGGCATGGGGTCAAGGTCTCCATTTCCCCACTGGAGATCAGTGGCCCTATTCTCCTGTCACAATGAAAGGGGAGAAGAGAGGAATTCAGACTTTTCTGAAGCTCTTAGATACTGAGGCCCATGTGACAGTTTTTCCAGGCCCCTGTAGGTCTGAAGATTAAACTGGTGACACTGGGGGGGTTTTGGGTGAATATGGTGACCCATGGTGCTTATCTACTTATATGCCTGATGTGCTTGTGGGTGGGATCCTTTGGGACATTTCAGGTGCTGATCACTGTGGTTTTCATAGCTGAGTGCAATATAGACACTCATTTTTGCTGCTTGTGGTACAGAATGTCACCACCTCCTCAGTGGGTATGCCCACTCACAGCAAAGAACTTGAGCCATAGCTGGGGGTGTGACTCCTGCCTGCCATCTAAGTTACCCAAGCACAAATGGGTTTTCCAACAAAATCGGTACTAAATACCAGGTGTGAAAAAAGAACATTACTTTAATTCAGGACTTGGTGCAAGCCAGAGTGCTTCATGCCACTTTGTCACAATTTAACAGCCTGGTTTGGCCAGTCAAAAAGGACCCTGGGGCATGGAAACCGACAGTGAACTATTGCAGGCTGAATGCCAAGGCTCTGCCTTTTGGCCCTGCAGCACCCGATATCATCCCCATCATCAGGACAGTGGCAACTGTCCTGAGATTGTTACATGGAATGGCCTGGAGCAGTACACTTTTACTGTGGTTCTACAGTGATATCTCAATTCCCCTGCAAAATGCCACCAGTGGGTGGGACAGAAAGAAGAATAGGATAGTCATTGCAATAGGCTGGGGGGTGAGGAAATGAGATGTTGGTCAAAGGACACATCAGCATAAGATGAGTAAGTTCTGGGGATCTAATGTACAGCATTGTGACTATAGTTAATAATTCTGCATTAAATACTTGAAATTCATTAAAAGAGTAGGTATTATATGTTCTCACTACACATACATGCAAGAAAAAAAGAGAGAAGACTCAAATTATTAAAACCAGAAATGAAAGTAGGGACATAACTGCTGATTTTACAAAAATAAAAAGAATTGTAAGAGTACTATGAACAACTGTACACCAACAAATTAGATATACTAGGTGAAATGGACAAATTCTTAGAAACACAAAATCTATCAAGCTAAAATCAAAGAGAAAGAGAAAATTTGAACAGACCTATAACTAGTAAGGAGATTGAACCAGTAATAAAAAAAATCTCTTAACAAAGAAAAGCCTTGGATCTAATGGTATCACTGGTGAATTCTACCAAACATTTAAAGAAAAACTAACATCAGTCTTTCTCAAACTTTTTCAAAAAATTGAAGAGAAAGAAATACTTTCTAACTTATTCTATGAAGCAAGCATTATCCTGTTACCATAGCCAGACAAAGACATTACAAGAAAAGGAAGGGCCAATATCCCTTGTGAACATTGATGCAAAAATCCTCAACAAAATACTAGCAAACCAAATTCAGTAGCATATGAAAAGGATTATATACCATGAGCAAGAGGGATTTATTCCTGGAATGCAAGGATTGTTCAACATATGATTATGGATCAATACAATATGCCACATCAACAGAATGAAGGGAAAAACACATGATTATCTCAATTAACACAGAAAAAGCTTTTGACAAAATCTATCACCTTTTTATGATAAAGATGACCAACAAACTAAGACTAGAAGGAAATTACTTTAACATAAAAAAGCCATATATTAAAAACCCACAGTGAATATCACACTCAATGATGAAAAACTGAGAGCTTTTTCTCTAAGATCAGGAACAGGGATGTCCACTTTTACCATTTCTATTTAACACAGCAGTGGAAGTTCTAATCATAGCAATTAGGCAAGAAAAAGGACTAAAAAGTATCTAAGTTGGAAATGAAGAAGTAAAATTATCTCTGTTTGTAGATGACATGATCTTATATGTAGAAAACCCTAAAGAGTCCACTAAAAAACTGTTAGAATACATGAACTCAGCAATGTAGCAGGATACAAAGTCAACATATAAAAATCAGTTGCATTACTATATACAAATAGTGGACAAACTAAAAAGGAAATTATAAAAGCAATTCCATTTATAATAGTAGCAAAGAGAGTAAAATACTTACCAATAAAGTTAATCAAGGAAGGAAACTTGTATGATGAAAATCAGAAAACAGTGATGAAAAAATTAAAGAAGACATAAATAGATGAAAACATATCCCATGTTCATGGATTGAAAGACTTACTATTGTTAAAATGTCACAAATACACAAAGTGATCTACAGGTTCAACGCAATCTCCATCAAAATTCCAATGACCTTTTTTGCAGAAATAGAGAAATCCACCCTAAAATTTATATACCATCTCAAGGGAACCTGAGTAGGCCATTCAACTGATGGAGTTGGGCTCATCCAGATTATTTATGATAATCTCCCTTACTCAAAGTCAACTGTAGATGTTAATCACATCTACAAAATACTTTAGTGTCTGACTGAATAACTAGTTGCTGTGGTCTAGCCAAGTTGACACATGATGCTGATCATCATAGTCCACTCTGTTAAATTGGCACCTATACACATCTCCTTAAGCCATACTTAATCTCCAAATAAATACCATAACAAAATCATACTTCAATCTACTTTGATACAAGTATCTTGCATACAATAAAAAAACACATTATGTCTTTTTTCTAGAACAGGATGCAAAGTTCTGGGTGATGTTCACTCTTCCTCTTTGCTATCTTGTATCTTAAATACTGTGACAATCAGGGGATTACCTCACCTGTGTGGATCCCCTGATGGTTATAGAGATTTGCTCTAGAAAAGAAGCTCTTTCCACGCTCCTCACATTTGTACAGTTTTTCTCCCTGGCGTGGACCACACAATGACTAGTAAGTGCCAATCTATGATGAAAGTTCTTACCACAAAGATCACATTTGAATGGTCCCAGTGTGGATTCTCTGATGGTCCTGAAGATGGCAACCATGAATGAAGACCCTTCCACATCTCCTGACACTTAGATTTCTCTCCCAAGTGTAATTTGTGATGGTCACTAAGTGTTGGTCTACAATTGAAGCCTTTCCCACATTGCTCACATTTGAATGGCTTCTCTCTGGTGTGGATCTTCTGGTGAGTTTGCAGACGTGATTTCTGAATTCCTGAATTCCTTCCCACACTCACCACACTTACAGCGTTTTTCTCCTATGTGAGTGCTCTGATGAATGTGGAGCGCTGAGCTGTAAAAGAAGTTTTTCCTGTACTCACAATATGGATGAGAATTCCCTCCTGAGTTCCACTGTTGATGAAGATCAAACTTGGAGAAATCATCAAATAATTCTCTACACTCATTTCCTTGGTAAGGGTCTCTGGCCAGTGTGAGTTATAGATAGTCCTGCCCCAACCTGGTCAAGTGAATCACCTTGTCTTGGTGGAACTGAGAACTTTTTATCATGGAATCTTGACATCTGGTTAAGTCACTGGCAATTTGTTGCCAGATCTGCCAGCAGGAAATTCTTGTGTTTCTCCTTGTGAAACAGTTTCCATCTCCTGCTGGATCTTGCCTCCTCTAAGGACAAGGAATGCAGAGATCTGGACAAGTGAATACTGTGTCCAGTGTCTTCAAGATTTTAGTTAGGAAAGAGCATGAGACTCTAATGAATCCATGGAATATCCACCATATCCTTTGGATGTATAACATGGTCTCTGATTTGCATGGCTACAGCCACCAAGAAGTAGTCCAGTAGGCGCCTATCCACTAAACATCAATGAAACCAATTTAGAACCACACCAGGTCTCACAGAGTGAGGTAAAAGTTAGAAGTCAAAGACATAACATGACATGCCTACACAGAAAATCTCAAGGAACCTACAGAACAGTATGCAAGTTTGGCAAGACTGTAGGATGCAAAGTTAACATAAACCAATCAATTATATTTCTATATACCAGTAATGAACAACTGGAAATTAAAATTTGAAAAATAGTACCAATTAATTTAGCACCAAAAAAAGAGGTTTTAGGTAGAAATATAACAAAATTTGTGCAGGATCTATATGCTGAAAACTACAAATTACTGATGAAAGAATCAAAGGAGTCCTTTAAAAATAGGCAGATAAACTGTCAATCATTTAGAATATTGCTAAGATGTCAATTCTCCCCAGAGTCATCTGTATATAGTCAATGCAATCCCCAATAAAACTCCCAGCTAGAGTTTATTTTTCAAATCACAAAGTTGACTCTAAAAGTTATGGAAAAGAAAACAAATCAGAATAGCCAAAGTTGTTTTGAAAAAGAAGAATGGAGTTGGAAGACTCATACTATCTGATTTCCAGATTTAGTGTATAAAGCTGCATATATATTGGCAAAATGATAGACACATAGATCAATGGATTCAAAGAGAGACCACAAATAGACCCACACATGTACAATCAATGGATTTTTCACAAAGGTGCAACAGCAATTTGATGTTGAAAGGATGATTAATTAAATGTTCCTATGCCAAAAAAATGGACCTTGATCTCATACTTTTATAAAGATTAATTCACATGGATCACAGACCTAAATGTAAAACCTGAAAGCACAAGAGTTTTAGATGAAAAAAAAAAGAGGAGAAAAATCTTTGTGACTTTAGAGTAGGTGAAGTTCTTATATGTGAAACCAAAAACACAACCCACAGAAGACAAAGATTGAACTTCATCCAAAAAAAAAAAAAAAACCCACTTTCACTCTGTTAAAAAAATACCATTTATGGAATAAAAACACAAACCACACACAGGGATAAAATATTTGCAGACACATAACTGACAAAGGACACGTGTCCAGAACATATTAAAAACTCTCATAAATTGAGAAAAAGAAAACATATCACCAAAGAAAATATTTATATGGCTAGCAAACATTCATATATAAAGATGCTCAACTTAACCATGAGGGAAATATAAATTAAAACCAAAATAAGATACAACTACAAACCTACTGAAATGCTAAAAACAAAACAAAGATCTGATATGCACTGATGCTGGGAAATCAAAATGGTATACCTATTTTAGAAACATCTGTTAGTTTTTCATAAAGTGAAACATTTTCTTACTGTACAACCCAACAAAATCCCACTCCTAAGTATTTACTAAGGCAAAGAAAACTTGTGCTGACATACAAATCTGTATGCAAATACTTATAGTTGCTTTCTTAAGTGCTAAAGACTGGAAACCCAAATATATCCTTCAAGTTGTAAATGGATAAAGAAAATATGATACATCCATACAATAAAATATCACTCAGCAAGAAAAGGAATGACTATCCAAACATACATTAAGATTGATGAATCTCAGAAGCATTAACTGAAAGAAGCCAGACTCCAAAGTTTACATACTGTATGATTCTATTTATACGCCATTCTGGAAAAGGTAAACTATAGGGACAAAAAAACGAGTCAGTGGTTGCTAAAGATGGGGAGGGGGCAGAGCATGGGGGGAGGGGATGACTACAAGAGTAGAAAGGAATTTCAGGGCAGGGCGTGCTGGAATTGTTAAATGTCTTGATCGTGGTGGTGGTAATAAGATAGTAAGCATTTGCCAAAACACAGAATAACCCACCAAAGAGTTGATTTTACTGTCTATAAATTATTTCCTAATTTAAAAAAAAAGGATTAGCTTACAAGATCTTCATAGATGCCTTTTATCTCACTGAAGAATTTTTATCATGAATGGATACTGAATTTTATCAATTGCTTTCTGTGACTCCAAGACAATCATATATTTGATGAAAAGGATCCAGACATAAAAGAGTATGTACTGAACACGTATGAACCTCAAGAACAGACAGATCAAACTAATATACGACATTGAAATCACAACACTTGTGGCCACCGGAGTTAGGAATGATGAGACATGTACACAAGGAAACATTCTGGTTTAATAGAAATATTGTAGATATTGATCTTGGTGATGATTACACAAGTAGATAACATTTGTCAAAATTCATGAAGTTGTAAACTTGAGATTTATGCAGGTTACTGCATGCAAATTACACTTCAGTAAAGTACTGTTAGCATACAAAAGTGCTGGTCACAACACGCTGAATGGACTTCTGGACCCACTAATGGGTTACCACCTTCAGTTTGATAAACACTAGTTTACAGGACCTGCAGGGTTGGGAAAATGAGCCCATGAGTCTCAATTCATGTCCTCCGAGGCTTGGAGAATTCTTCTTCTAAGTAGAACTTAATAGAAATTTTTAGAGAGGAACTGAGTAAAAATTTCCAATGTGACTGTCCTCCCCTTTACTCATTTAACCTTACTTAATACCTGCAGTGTGTTAGGCACTGAAGAGGCAGAAGCGACTTGGCAGTAAACAAAGTCCCTGCCCTCTGGGAGCTTATATTCTAGTGGAAGAGATTTTTGGCATTTCTGTCTTAGTACTTTGGGTTCACTCCAGATCAGACTCATCCTTCCTAAGGCTCTCTTCCGTTCTGTGTGACATCTGCTAGATGTCAAGTTTCTGAATAAAGTCCTTTTGTCTCCACCTTCATGAGGCTTCTCTGCTGTATGGTCACCCAACCACTATGACATGTCAAGCTCTGGCTGAAATACTCTTTTATGAAACAAATGTTTGGTCTTCTATGACAGGTCTGATAAGTGGACTAGTTCAGCACCCATTTGAGGTATTAAAACATGTAACTTTATGGAGCTTCTTTGCTGTATGCCTTCCCTGATGAGGGAAAGTCCTTGTCACCTTCATCACCAGCATGGACTCGCTGGTGAATTATAAGACTTGAGCTCCAACTGAAGCCCTTCCCACACTCCTCACATTTGTATGGTTTTTCTCCAGTGTGGACTCTCTGATGAGCTTGAAGATATGAGCTCCAACTGAAGACCTTCCCACATTCCTCACACTTATATGGTTTCTCTCCAGTGTGGACCCTCTGGTGGGCTTGAAGGTATGATCTCTGTCTGAAGCGCTTACCACACACATCACATCGGTATGGTTTCTCTCCTGTGTGGACGCCACGATGAGCCAGAAAATTTGAGGCCCGACAGAAGCCCTTTCCACATTCCTCACACTGGTAGGGTTTCTCTCCAGTGTGGCACCTCTGATGGGCTTGAAGCTGTGAGCCCACACTGAAGCCCTTCCCACACTCAGCACACTGATACGGTTTCTCTCCAGTGTGGACTCTCTGATGCACTTGAAGACTTGAGAACTGACTGAAGGCTTTCCCACACTTCTCACATTTATAGGGTTTCTCACCTGTGTGGATTCTACAATGAACATTGAGATCTGAACTCCGGCTGAAACCCTTCCCACAGGTACCACACTTGTATGGTTTTTCTCCAGTGTGGCCTCTTTGATGGGCCAGCAGATTTGAGGCCTGACTGAAACCCTTCCCACACTCCTCACATTTATAGGGTTTCTCTCCTGTGTGGACTCTGAAATGAATGTTAAAGTCTGAGCTACGACTGAAGCCCTTTCCACATGCATCACATTGATATGGTTTCTCACCGCTGTGGCCTCTCTGATGGTCTAGAAGATTTGAGGCCCGACAGAAGCCCTTCCCACACTCCTCACATTTGTATGGTTTCTCTCCTGTGTGGCTTATCTGATGGGCTTGGAGGTGGGAACCTACACTGAAGCCTTTCCCACACTCTTCACATTTATAGGGTTTCTCACCTGTGTGGATTCTACAGTGAATGTTAAGATGTGAGCTGTAACTGAAGCCCTTGCCACATGCATCACATTTGTATGGTTTCTCCCCAGTGTGGATTCGCTGATGGGCCTGTAGTCGTGAACGCCAACTGAAGCCCTTCCCACACTCTTCGCATTTATAAGGTTTCTTTCCCGCATGGACTCCCTGATGGACTTGAAGATAGGAGGCCTGACTGAAGCCCAGCCCACACTCCTCACATTTATAGGGTTTCTCCAACGGGTGGACCATAAGAGGAGCTTGATGATGTGAACTTTTCCTGACATTCCTCCCACACTCCTCATACCTGTGTGGATTCTCTCCAGTGGGGATTCTCGGACGATGATGAAGATATGACCTCCGACTGAAACCCTTATGTGATGTATCATATTTGGAAGACTTCGTTCTACTGTGGACTCTCTGATGGGCTTGAAGAGTTGTAAGCCGACGGAAGGTGTTTTCACATTTTTCACATGTATAGGGCTTCTCTCCTACCTGGGCTCTTGGGTTAATTTGAAGCTGAAAGCCCCGAATGAAACCTTTCTCACACTCTATCCCTTTGTCGGGTTTTTTCCCAGTGTGGTCTCTGCGGTGAACCTGAAGATGTGGACTCTGATTAAAGTCTTCACCGAACTCCACATCTTTATAGAGAGCATCACTTTGTTTTTCCAACTGAGAGCCAGATCCTTGACTATTTACCACAGAATCATGACACCTGGTTGATTCCCTGGTAACTTGTTGCCAGATTTGCGAGCAGAAAAGCTCTTCGTGTGGGAGATACCTTAATCCAACTTCTTGAAGAGCATCCATATCACTTAGATTCTTGTCTCCTAAAAGGATAAAAAGAATTTGGAGATGGGGCATGTGAATGCCTTGTCCAGAGATGTCAATGTTATAAACTTAGGCCTACACCCCCAGGCTTTACTGAACCATCAAAAATTTCCATTTTTTAACATCATGTATCATGTTCTCTGATTCGCACACCTCCATAAATCTCTTGGGGGTTCACTACACACTAACGGGATCCATTTTGAATCCTAGTAAGTTTCATAGTGAGATACAAGCTAGAAATCTGGTGGCTACAGAGCAAGAAAAATACCTCCTAGGCAATGTTTACAAAGATGAAGCTGCACCTTATGATAAGCCTTATCTCTTTTTTGCTGCAGTTGGTGTCTGATAAACAGCTTTCACATAATTCTGCCTATTGCATGCACATCCGATCAAAATGCTCCAAATCTCTAGCAAGGCCCTTACAGACAGATTATCAGAAGATGTTCCCAGGCAATGTTGAAAAATCTTTGCTTTATTTTATTGGAAATTTATTCCGATGGTGGGAGACATTGGATAGGCTGGAAAGATACATGTTTGGGAGAAAATACCTTATACCTAAGTGCCTAAAGTTCACAGTATAAGCAGAGAGCGATCCTGCCATCTCTTGCTAAGAAATATACTTCAGGAAGACAAATGGGGGAAGAGGTTTACTGTAATAACATACATTATTCTAAAGCCTCATGGTAATAAATTTCCTACAACCTCCAGGGGGGAAAATAAGTGAAAAATTAGAAGGTAATCTTTTTTTTTTAATTAAAAAAATTTTTTTTCAAATTGAAGTACAGTCAGTTACAATGTGGCAATTTCTGGTGTAGGCACAATGTCACAGAAGGTAATCTTTCACCACAGAGCAAGAATCTGTGAGGAGGAAATAAACAGAGCATAGTACAAATACTTAAAGTCATTACTGGACAGGAAGAGTTATGTTGTCCTTGGAACTCTGTTCCACCAATTAGCCATATAGCTGGCTACTTACTTCTTCTCAGGTCTCTCTTCAAACAGCACCTTATCAGGGAGGCCGCTTTTACCATCCAATATCATAAGAGTAAATTCTCCCTATTCATTCCACAGTCTAGGTAATCTCTACTCGCCTTACCCTGCTTTGTTTTGACCCAGCACATGGTCCTGTCCGACACACTGCCAATGTCCTTGATCTTTTTCCTTTTATGTCTTCTCCCCCTTGAATGCAATATCCATGAGGACAAGCATTCTATATCTTTGTCACCACTCCCAAGGCACTGTCTGACATGGTGTTCAACAAATACACGTTGAAAGGATAAGTGAATCCCGGTCTGACTTCTTCGTGAGAGTCTGAGCCATGTTAGAAAAATAAAAGAGCTTTTTCCAGCAAGTTACCCACAACAGGAAAGGAATTGGAAACAGTAGTCTTGCTGGGAAGCTGAAAGGCTTCCCTAGATGCATGGCTAAACTAAGGGGATGAGAACATAATGATGATCACAAAATCATGGCAAGAATCACTTTAAACAAGGCCCTGCTGTACAGTACAGGGAACTACGTTCAATTTCTTATAATAACGTATAATGGAAAAGAATATGGAAAGAAAAAATATATATGTATGTACATGTATAACTGAATCACTTTGCTGTACATCTGAAACCAGCATTGTGAATCAATAAAAAATTTTTTTAAAAAAAGCATAAAGCGTAAAAATGGCCATGGATTGAGTGCTTCTGAAATTTTTGTACTATCTTCCTGTGTGTGTAAACTTTCTCCTTTTTCAAGGGGGAGTCGGTATTTAGAGCCTCAGGTGAAATGTTGTATCTGAAAGCAGACTACGGAACTGGTGGACACATGGGACATCCTGACTCCCGTTAAGTACTTGAACTGTGCTCTAAATCAGGTGAGAAACTCCGAGTGGTTTTGAGCAGAGACATGACAAGATCTGAACTTAGAAGAAACACTCTGAGTGGAGAATCGATTATAAATGAGCAGAGCAGGAGAGAGAGCAATACGAAGACTGCTGCGGTGGTCCACAGTCCAGGCACTGATGTGGACCAGAGCCGTGGCTGTGGAAGTGACACAAAGCGGGACAGACTCAGAGTCACATGGCTCTCACCTGAGGAGCAACGGCTCTGGGCTGCTGTCCGTATCATCCAAAGCTTTTCTTCTCTCTCCAACTGGGATATTACGTCTGATGTGAAGCATTGGTGCCCTGTGAGAAGGCAAGGACAAACATTTAGAATTAATGCATTAGAGGCCAAAATTTTTAAAACTTGTGGTTCTCACTGCATCATCTTTGGGACACCCAAATCAGTGTTTTCCCAACTTTTAAGTAAGACCCACGGGAAGAAATGTATCTTATGCAAAAACCTAAGACAGGCAGACATAAATATAAATTACTGGAAGAAAATGATCTATTTTCGTTGCACCCTTTTCACAGTTTCTCATGCTATTCTTGGTAATGGGCAGTTTTTACTGCAGCAAGCAGTTACTGCCAAGGCCACTGATATTCTCTACCCTACTGTATTTCAATTCCCTAATGAGTGTCAGGACCCACTAACTGGAGATGACCACAATTTGAAAAGCCAAAAATGTATAGCAGTCGTGCTGTCAATGTAGACACATTTTGGCCAGGGGAGAAAGATTAGAAAAATGCCATCTCTCTATCTCATGCCGATCGGGAAACTAGAAACCAGGTCAAGAGCTCCAAAGCCCGGCATATCCAAGGACATTCAGTCACAGAGTGCCCGTTCTCACCCACGGAGACCAGGTTCCGGAAGTTCTCCAGCATCACGTCTCGGTACAGCTCCCTTTGGGCAGGGTCCAGCAGCCCCAGCTCCTCCTCTGTGAAGGTCACGGCCACGTCCTTGAATGTCACTGCCTCCTACAACATCAAACACATCCCAAGTGAATCCTGCAACAGAGGTTCCCTGGAGGAAGGGTAGCACTGAGAAAAGGGAAGAGGATGTGTACGAAGTAGTTCTAGATTCTGAGAGACCAGAGTGAATTTCACTGTCAGGTAGTTAAACATTTCCAATAATGCATCTATGTTTTAGGTTTTTTTCTTTTCATAACATGTGCTGAAAGGAACAATTTTTTACATAGGTATCAGCTTCCCATCTAATTATTTCCTTAGGGTAAGTTCCAAAAAGTGAAAACTGCAATGTCAAATATGCAGCTTCAAAACTATGACGGACAACAGATTTT
Source organism: Camelus bactrianus (assembly GCF_048773025.1). Lineage (NCBI taxonomy): Eukaryota > Metazoa > Chordata > Mammalia > Artiodactyla > Camelidae > Camelus > Camelus bactrianus. The sequence goes on from NC_133547.1 coordinate 9,850,194, forward strand.
CTTTTCAACTTTTCCCCTATTTCACCCTTCCCCCAAGAGAATATGTGTCCCTGATTCTTCCTACCATACACACTGAATATAACCACATTTTTAAATCCTAGGCAATCCTATCAGTAAAAAACAACTTATTTTGATTGTTCGTACTTATTTGTTCATGAATAAACTCATCATATTTTCACCTATTTACTAGCCATCTTAATTTTCTTCCCTCAGAACCTTGCCTGCTCATGTTCTCTGCTCATGCTCCAATTGGGGTTTTATCTTATGATTATATAAAATTTCTATTAGAGATTTAAAGCTTTTTTTAAAAGCATGTGTATTATAAACTCTTTACCCACATTTTGCTATTGTTCTTGTACAGCTTTGGGTACAGTATAGTTTCTCATCCTTGGCACTACTGACATTTGGGGAGAGATAATTCTTTGTTGCAGGGGGGCTGCTGGGTGCACTGTAGGATGGGTGCAGCCCCCCTGGCTTCTTCGTACTAGATGTCAGTAGCATCCCCTAAGCTGTGACACCAAAAATGTTTCCAGACGTTGCCTATGGGCAGAATTGCCCGTGATTAAGAATCACTTGTATACAGTGTTGTCTTGACTGTGTTCATCGCTGAAACACAGCACATCTGGTTGCCCTAAATGGGCAACAGAGATCATGGAGAAGGGGCCACCGAGAGTGACCTATGGTACGGAGTGGGGGCTGTTATCTGTGCTACCGTTCACCCACCAGGACACAGAAAGGGCTAAGTCTGATTGGTGAATTCTTTTCCCTGGCCTCGCTCTCTTCATCCAAGTAAAAAACCCAGGAGTATTTTTGGATCAGTTGAATCTTTGGTTTCCTATGTGAACTTAAGCAGTTCTCTCCAACTCTACAATCCTGTTTCTTTGTAATTAAAATGCAGATGAGACCAAGTTCTGCCTCGAAAGGGTGGTTTGAGACTAAATGCACTAGGAAATGAGAATTATCTGGCAAGTCCTCTTGTACTTTTAAAATTAAGTATATTATTACTTTGATAAAATTAATGCATGAATAAAAAATATAAATCAGTAAATAAAGCATGCACACGACATGACCCAGATATAAGAAACTACCTAGCTTGCTTATGTGAAAATATCTAATAATATTTCTCTGTGCGAAGCATCGCTTAGATCCTGTGCACTAAGCCATATCTGAATATTCTACATACAAAATACGCGAGGTACCGCATATCAAATGTACCTTTTCAATTTAAAGTTCCTAGAACATTAAGACCAAAAAATGGTAAACTTTTTCAAATTCCCTTTTAAGGAAAATAGTTGTAGTAGGAAAACTGTTACTAAAATGTTCTTTAAAATAGAAAAAATTCTAAACTACCTGATGTCCATGAGTGGGGAAAAGTTACAAGACATTCATAACACACACGCCGCACACACAGCGTACACAAATTCAAGGGGATATGATAGGGCCATTAAAGATGTGGGGTATAAAATATTAATTATAAAAGGTACACTTTGAGAATTGTAACTATACTACAGGGATTACAAATATACGTTATAAACGCATATAAGGAAAAGAACACGGGAAAATGAAGACAGTTGTTTTGTAAGGAAAATGGTGGTAAAGCGGGAGATGTTTTTCACTGCTATTAACTTTGTCTAGTCTACTCTCCTTTGTGAAATTAGAAAAGGGGATAAAACAACAAAAATGAAACTACACTAAAACAAAAAGTAGTGACAGCGTATCTGGTACATAAGAGGTTTCCAAATGCCTGCTGTTCTCTTTAATCCTTTCCAAGAAGGAGAAACAGGATGTGCCTAATCACTGAGAAATGAGCTGAGAATTTAAAACCTGGAAAGGCGAGCCCAACTTACCTTGAACTTGGTCATTTTGTCCTTCTCCTTCTGGGGAAGCACTGAGTCTTGGAAAGGCACAATGGGGGAAGGAGAAGAAAGCCGTCAGATTCTGGCCAAAGGATGTCACTAACCCAAGTGGCCGCTTAGTGTGAAAGAGCAACGGTGCCCCTTCCTTGAGGCCCCTTCGTGAGCAGACGTGAGCTGGATTCCAGATACTACCCACCCCTTTAGCCAGGAGCCCCTGCGCAGTGAACAGTCTGCAGTCCAACCATACACGGTGGCCCCAATACAAGTTTGTGTGGCTCTCGGGGTATGACTCTGATTCTGGGGAGGGTGGAAATTGAGAATGAAGTACCCAGGTTAGGAGAGTAACCTGTCTAGGTTCATGGACCTGCTACATATTAGCTGTGAAATCTTAGACAAATTATTAGTATCTTTGTGCCTCAATTCGTCCATCTGTAAAATGGAGGTATTAACAATGCCCACCTCATAGGACTGTTTTAAGAATTAAATGAGTAGGCAGAAAGTTCAAAGAACACCTTCAGGGTACCTTATTTCTCAGTAGCAGGGGAAAAGCAGGTAACATTCAGTGACATAAAACCTGCCCTCATAAATAGTTTCCATCAATGGAGCCTTAAGAGGCTGTTGCTTTGTCATATGAAAATCACCTTTAACCTCTGAAATATGTTATTTTCTCTCGGTTTGTCATACTGAATTTGGTGCCTTTGCAGTAATATTTAAGATTTCCTTCATTTTTTTTCCTGTGTAAAATATATATAACATGAAATGTTCCCTTTTAACCATTTTTTAGGTGTAAAGTTCATTCAGTGCCTTCACGTGGTTGTGTAACCATCACCACTATCCACCTCTAGAAATTTTTCACCAGCCCAAACTGAAACTCTGTACTCGTTAAACAATAATGGTCCATTCTTTCTCCTCTCGGCCCCTGGAAACCGCTATTCTACTTTCTGTATGAGTTTGACATGATGGATGACTGTTTTTTAAATGATATAAGACCTTGTCAAATTCACTTGGCTGGAGTGGAGGGTGTAGCTCAAGTGGTAGAGTGCAAGCTTAGCATACACAAGGTCCTGGGTTCAATCCCCAATGCCGCCTCTAAAAATAAATAAATAAGTAAACTTTACCCCCCACACAAAATATTTTTTAATAAAAAAAATTTTTAAATGTACTTGGTTAACAGTAGGCCCTTAAAAAGACTCTACTGTAGAGATAAAGAAAAATCAATAAACCCATGTGACTCTGCAAGCTACATCTAACTGTCAGTTAGGTGATCAATATGTCATTTAAATCACCAAGCTATGGTAATCATAGTAATGATAAAACAACAAAACGGCAGTATCTAACACTAAATGACCGCTAAGTACATGTTAGGGGCCTTGAGAAGCACTTGACATGCATTGTTTCATTAAGGTGCCTCCCACACACCTGTGAGGAAGCTGCCACCTACTGACAGTCGCCTGACTCTGGTCCAATCACCTACACCTGTGTGCCGCTCCACAGCTGTAACAAGGAGGGAAAAAAGAACATCAGTCATTGGATTAAGGTGGGGAATAAACGAGCTAACTTATGCGATGCCGTAGGTGCTGTACCTGGTGTCTTACGAAGTTCTCAAGAAATGATGGCGGGGATGGCTGTTGCTCCCACGGAACAAAAGAGGAAGCAGAGGCTTGGTGATGTCAAGGGGCAGGGGCGGAAAACAAAGCCGGCTCTCACACTGGAGCCAGCCTGCTAGATCTTGTCTCTCTGTGGCGTCTAAAGAGAAAAACAAAACAAAGCAAAAAACAGACGGGAGTCTAAGGTCTCACGGAAAGAGAAATGAGAGTTTTGAGAGTGAGGGATGAAAGACAGATATAAGCAGGGACAGGACCCTGAAGCCAGAGGATGTGCCTGAAGGAGAAAAGAACAGATTTGCTCAGTGTACGGGCTCTGGAATCGGACCACCAGTATCTGAATGCTGGCATCTGCAACGTGCTCCCACTTAGTCTCAACGTGTCTGAATGACTGATCTATAAATTGGGGATAATAATAATATAAAACAACCAATCTCACAGGAGGGTTAGTCAATCTAAGTGACTATATAAAACATGTGGATCAGAGTCTGGCAGCTTAACCACTCACTCTGGCTGTTTTACAGGAAACAGTCAAGGAAGCCCTCCTCCCTCAGGGCGGCTGCGGCCGTACACGGCTTGATGAGCAGACGTGGGCTGGATTCCAGACACCAACCCTGCCTTCAGCCAAGAGCCCTTGTGTGGTGAGCGGCCCGCCCCACCACACGTGGTGGCCCTAATACAAGTTCGTGTAGCTCTAGGGGTATGATTCTGATTCTGGGGAAGGTGGAGATTGAGAGTAAAATATCCAGGTCAAGAGATTATTATTAGTTAATTATTGGTTAATCTATGACTTATTAGTTAATTATGATTAGTTAGTCCTACTCCAGACAGAACCCTGTATGGAAAAAGGCTGTGTAAAACTTTCCCATCTTAGAGGAAGGATCCTTTCAGAATCTGGAACTCACTTTGCTCTCACTCTGTGTTTGCACAGTGACTTCTGCTCACTAGAAAATGTTTTACAGGGAGATCTTTCCACCACCTCTGGGGAAAGGGGATAATCAGTAAATCAACTATGTGTCTTGTGATTGATACTTACTCAGCTTTATATTCCAAGCACCTAGAACAGTGCCTGGGGGGTGGGTACAGCACAGTGGTAGAGCGCATGCTCAGCTTCAATCTCCAGTACCTCCATTAAAAAAAAAAATGCCTGTAATACAGTAATCGCTCAGCAGACACTCGGCAGTCAGTGTCGGTGTCAATCTTGGAATTTTGACACGTGTCAAGCCCACCATCCAGGAACATTCCAGCAGAGGCACATGGAAAGACTAGACTAGTCAGTCCAAGGTCTCTTTGAGATGTGAAATTGTGAAGCTGGTCCCACCTGGGAAATTTGGACAGTGGAAGTTTTATTTCCAAGTTTCCCCTCTAGGTCTTTCATAATATTTGCAAGATATTTGCAAGGTCATCTGTGGAAGGAAAAGGGCCTCTGGATTTTTAATACCATCTTGGGAAGGTGCTTTCTACTCTTCAAAGTCAGTGCCTAAAGAAACTCCTGTTACAAAATCCACAGAATGTGTCCATCAAAAGATTGAGAATAACAATTTCACTGCCTGCACGATTAGCACTAGGTAGGCTAACTTACTAATTCTTTATTAAATAAATGAGTCTATTAATTCAATGAACACTTAAGGAAACCAGGCTCAAAGAGATGCAATTACTCAGTGTCAAGCTGTTCATAGTCTAGTGATTGGGAAACCAGCAATTATGCTACACAATGCTAAGTACCAGGGTAGTGGACAGGGTACTTGGGAAGCACAAATTATGGGTCTTGAGGTCCACATGTGATTAGATCAGGTTCTACATCAGTGTGGCTTGATCTGGGCCCTGGAGGATGACTGAGTTAACCAAAGAGATGCATAATCACTGAAAAACCTTAAGAGAGGCACAGAGAAGTTAAGTAACTTGCCCAAGGTTATCCAGTCTCCCAGTGCTGGAGTGAGGTTTTAAACCCAGCTTCTGAGGTTTGATCCTGGCTCTGCCCCTCGCTGACTATACCTCGCTGTCATTTCTTCAATTGTCCATGAGTGTTTCTTCATTTTAAAAATGAGAATAGTAATAGCATTAGTATGAAAGATAAACGCATCTGTGCACAGACAGCATTGGAAATTCGATGAGTCATAAGAGGTGCCCCCAAAATGTTAGCTATCCTCATCATTCTCATTATGATCCCAAAGGAATAAACAAAAAATTAAACATTAACATCAGTTTGTTTCTAAGGAAATTTGTTTAGAGCAAGACAATATTAGGCATGATGATATATCAACTTTTGAATACTCTGAAAAAGTTGATGGATTCTACAGCTCACCTAAAGTAAGTGAGGTACAAGACAAGGCATATGGTTATAGACTGTTTCTATTTTGTTCTCTAGTCCCAGGCTTTAGCACCCTTTTGGATGGCTATGTGAGTCACACTTACCCACTAAATAACTCCTCTCCATCAGCCCTGTGCTGGGCACTCTGTAAAGAACATGACCAGATCCATGAAAGAGGTCCTTGTAACTTAATAGGAAAGAGAAATGAAACTGAGAGTTATACACTAGTGGCCAGTGCAACGCCAAAGGAGCAAAAAACTCCATCATCTTCCTTCCCTAACTGCAACTCTTTCTAACTTGCTCATATAAATAACATTCTCCTAGTTGCCAAGTGTGAAAAACCTCGAAGTTGTGGTTAATACCTGTTATGGGATGAACTGTGATCACCACCTCCAAATGCATATGTTAAAGTCCTAATCTCCAGGACCTCAGAATGTGATTTTATTTGGAGATAGGGCATTTAAAAAGGTGATTAAGTTAAAACGAGGCCGTTAAGGTGGGCCCTAAATCAATCTGACTAGTGTTCTTCTAAGAGAAAATGTGGACACAAAAAGGGACATGCACACACACAAAGGAAAGAGCCCGTGAGGACACAGCAAGAAGGCAGCCACCGGCAAGCCATGGACAGAGGCCTCAGAAGAAACCAAACCTGCTGACACCTCAATCTTGTATTCCTAGCTCCAGAACTGTGAGAAAAATTAATTTCTGTTGTTTAAGCCACCAGTTTGTGATATTTTGTTACAGCAGCTCTAGCAAACTAATACGACCTCCCCTCTCTAGGTCTCTATATGCAAGCAACTTATAATAATTAATTTTTAAGTCCTTCTGAGTCAACATCTGGCTTTGCTTCCAAATACTCAATGAGAAAAAAATACGTGCATGGTGAGAGGGAGAAGCAACAGATTAGCAAGGATTGACGTGGGGTGATTGTTACAGAGTAGTTCATTAATATTATACTTTGGGTATATCTAGAAATGTCCAGAATTAAGAGTTAAGGATATGAACTCACAGTGAAAAAAAAGTGACAATGAATATATATATGTTCATGTATAACTGAAAAATTGTGCTCTACACTGGAATTTGACACAACATTGTAAAATGACTATAACTCAATAAAAAAAGTTTAAAAAAAAAGAAAGAAAAAAAGACTTAAGGATATGAATAATCTGATAACAATTCTATGAAACATAGGTAAATACACACTGAAAAGCTGCTAAAATGAAATGCATTGAAATGTTAATAATATCTATATACTCTATGTCTATATCTTGTATATGTCACACATATCCTACACGTTATAACATATACGTCTATATGGTTAATTCTTAATGTTTTTTATTATGTCATATCTCTACGTTTTCTGAATTCTTTACAATGAATGTGCATATCTTCTATAATCAAAATAAGAACTATAAATATTATTTTATAAATATTATTCAAACAAGATTAAATGAGATTTTCAAAAATTTAGAAAAATGCCCAAACTCACTAACCCTGCTTTCAAATCCTCTACAATATAATTCCAATCCTACCTCCACAACTTGATCCCAAATGCCACCTCTGCAGCCAGTTCCTATGGTTGCATATTTTGATAGACTGTTTTTCTATTTTGTTTCCTAATTCCAATTTGGGGATTTTAAACTAAGGAACCAAGGATATCCTAAGATATAAGGAATACAGGCCCTGGACTCAAATCCCACTGCTCTTAAGTAACTTATGCTCTCTCTGTCTCCATTTCTTCATCTGTTAAAGATAAGTAATAACAATATTCACTTAATAGTGCCTTGTGAAGGTTAAATGTGCTAACTTTTATAAAGCCCTTAGAAGGATACTTATGCACTCACTGTTTAACTATCATGACCATCACTTTTGCCCTGTACATGATCTACATACTTTCACAATTACTTAACAGTAATCGAATACTTCTGTAGCAGAAACATTTACTAATGAATAAAATACCTTTTACCACTCAGGACAGAAAAGGAAGATGCTAAGTCCTGTCACGGTGGGGCTCTGCTGCCAGGAGCCCTGCGCTCACTCCCCTCTTCCTACAGCCCCTCTTTCAGAAGTCAGGGCCGGGAAAGGAAAGGAGGTTGGGAGATGCCACGACTCTGTGGTCCTGGAAAAACCACTGAGGATATGTATGCGTGACGCACTCTTTCTTTAAAAATGGGTCAGAAGTAGTCCAGGCACAGCCTCCTTTCCGTAGGGATGAGAAGGAGAAGCCAGGGGGCACTTAAAAGAGCTTTCAGAGGAAGGGCTGCTTTTCTAATTATTATAACAGCCATTAATCTTAACAGTTAACGCCTTGCCACATGCCTGATCTGTTCCAGACATTTCACTTATATAAGGCGAAATATCCCGTTTTACAGAAAAGGAAACCGAGTCACAGAAAGATTAAATTCTCATCCTCGCTAGGAAGTGACAGAGCGTGTGGAGGTGCGAGGGGAGGCGGGCTGCACAGCGCAGAGCACAGGAGGCCGTCAAACTGCCGATTCCCGTCCACCTACAACCTGGGGACTCGAGAACCGCCTCAAACGCAAAGAATCCGATGAGTGGAAGGCAAGCTGCCGCCCCGCCCCTCCACCCTGCCCTCTGCCGCTGGCCGAGGCTTTTCTGCCCTGTGACTGAGGACCCTGACTGGCTGATCCCACCACCAGGTCAGAAAAGTTAAAAGAGATCGCACGGTCCCAGAGATCACTCACCTCCCGGAGAGAACCGAAGGCCGCAAACTCAACCTTCTGAAGCGGAAATACCTTCGATTACGCGGAGCTTCTGGACTACATTTCCCAGCTTCCTCGAGAGGAATAGGATCCTCTGCCCCGCCCCCTGAGGCGGAAGTGCGGGCTCCAACAGCCACGGCCTGAATCGAAGTTCCGAGAGTCCACGAAAGGAGCGAGCTTCTTATTCTCGCCCTACAGTAGCCGAAATGCTTCCAAACACGCATAGCATTGGATTAAACGCTCCTATGTCCGCAGCGGAGCAAAGAACAGAACCGAACTTTCTCGCAGCGGAAGTGCTCCAATCACAGGAAGCGTGGCGACTACACGTCCCAGAATTCTCTGTGGGGCTGAGCTTCCCGCCTGCCTGCGCAATTTTACTTTTGAATTAGCAGGTGGAGTCTGAATAAGCCATAGGGTGTTTGTAGGGCTTGGCTTGCGTTTTCGTTTTCTTATTGTTTCCCTGACAGACGTTGGAAATGTAAATGAAAAAATAAATGGAAAATAATGATAACGGCGTGCTATGTGTGAGGTAAAAAGAGATCATGAAAGGGATGGGTTGAATATAAAAATAGATAAAAAACATTTCTTCCATATAGCACAGGGAACTATAGTTAATATCTTGTAATAACCTTTAATGAAAAAGAATATAACAAAGGAAATCATAAACAAAACAAAATGACAAGCTATGGAATGGGGGAAAATATTTGGAAAAGTTGAGACTGACAAGGGCTTGATTTCCAGAATATATAAACAGCTCATAAAACTTAATAAGAAAAAAGCAAACAACCCAATCCAAAAATGGGCAGAAGACCTAAACAAGCAATTCTCTAATGAAGACATACAAATGGCCAATAGGCACCTGAGAAAATGCTCAATATCGCTAATTATCAGAGAAATGCAAATAAAAACTATGATGAGATATCACCTCACACCAGTCAGAATGGCCATCATTCAAAAGTCCACAAACGATAAATGCTGGAGAGGGTGTGGAGAAAAGGGAACCCTCCTACACTGTTGGTAGGAATGCAGTTTGGTGCAGCCATTGTGGAAGAGAGTATGGAGATTCCTCAAAAGACTAAAAATAGACTTGCCATATGATCCAGCAATCCCACTCCTGGGCATATAGCCAGAGGGAACCTTAATTTGAAAAGACACCTGCACCCCAATGCTCATAGCAGCACTATTTACAATAGCCAAGACATGAAGACAACCTAAATGTCCATCAACAGGTGAATGGATAAAGAAGTCGTGGTATATTTATACAATGGAGTACTACTCAGCCATTAAAAATGAAATAATGTCATTTGCATCAACATGGATGGCCCTGGAGAATATCATACTAAATGAAGTAAGCTGTTACCAGGGGGGAAGGGGGTAGGGATGGGAAGGGATAAATTGGGAGTTTGAGATTTGCAGCTACTGACTGGTACATATAAAATAGATAAACAAGTTTATACTGTATAGCACAGGGAACTATATTTGATATATTGTAGTAGCTTACATTGAAAAAGAATATGAAAATGAATATATGTATATTCATGTATGTCTGAAGCATTGTGCTGTACACCAGAAATTGACACATTATAACTGACTATACTTCAATAAAAAAATAAATTAAAAAAACAAAAGAGATGGGCTGAGCTATACTGAGCAAGACTTTATTACATAGACCTGGATTCACCCTTTTCCAAAAGCTCATAAAAAAAGAACATGAAACTGTCTAGTGTGATGTGAAGCAGAAACAGCAAAATATTCTGCTTTTCCTTTGCTTTGTTTTTTATGCATTGTTAGGTAATTGGAGAAAATATTATAGTATAGAATGGAGTCCACCCTATGTAATATCTTGAAAAGTTATTCTTTGAGTTCCAATTAAGAAATCACATCAGGTAATTCTTGCTCCTTTTTAACTGAAATGTAACTGATGTATAACATTGTGTAAATTTAAGGTATACAACATGTTGATTTGATACATCTATATATGGCAAGATAATTACCACCTTAGTGTTAGCTAACACTTCTATTGCCTCACCTAATTTTCATGTCTTTTTTGTGGTAAGAGCAATTCAGATCTACTTTCTTAACAACTTTGAAGTTTAAAATACAATATTTTGTCTATAATCACTATGCAATGCATTAACTTTCCAGGACTTATTTATCTACTAGTTTCAAATTTGTACCCTTAAACAATATATCCTATTTCCCCACCCCTCCCCCAACCTGTGATAACCATCATTCTACTCTCTATATTTATGAGTTTGTTTTTTTTAGATTCCACATATAAGTGATATCATACAGTATTTGTCTTTGTCTGATTTATCTCGCCTAGCATAATGCCCCCAAAGTCCACCCATACTGTTGCAAATGGCAGCATTTCCTTCTTTCTCACAGCTGAATAATATTCCATTGTATATATGCCACAACTTCCTTATCCATTCATCTGTTGACACTTAGGTTGTTTCCGTATTGTGAATGATGCTGAAATAAACATGAGAGTGCATATCTCTTCAATTTCCTGTTTTCATTTACTTTCAATATATACCCAGAAGTAGAATTAGTGTCATAATGTCAGGTAATTCTATTTTTGAATTTTTCCTCTATGCTGTTTTCCACAATGGATACACCAATTTACATCCCCATCAATGGTGTACAAGAGTTCCCTTATCTCCACATCTTCACCAACGCTTGTTTTCTCTTGTCTTCTTGAGGTAGTGTCCTTATTTGGCTTTGGTATCAGAGGGAAGCTCAGAGTTCACCGCAGTTCACCTAAGGTCAGCAGGTACTGTGGTGTTTTCACAAATTCCAGTGGGGAGTTGGGAGAGGATTAAGGCTAGATTGAAATCTGATTTGATTTGGCTAAGATGCATGGCTGCATTATGACTTTCGTCGGCCTCTTCTTCCATGAAACATAAAATAAACATAACAGTATTTTACAACTGTTCAGGTATAGTAATAATAATAAATTAATAGTAGATAAATAATTTCTTCCAATTAAACATTTCTTTGACCTAAAACTTAATGTTTATTTCCGACATTTAAAGACTTTTACTTGTGGGCCCCTAAAAGTATTGTGGGCCCTAGGCACTTTGCCCACTGTGCCTAATGGATGAGTCTGCCCTGCAAGGATGTGTCTTCGGCAAGTCAGCCAGACTGGGCCTTTAATGGAGAGAAAGGCAAATTACTGGGCATGTGGAATTTCGCGGTGGGATGAAGAAGCGGGGAGGAAGTGTGCTTAACAAATCGTATAATATCTCAAAATCTGAAACATAAACCATTTTCGCATCCACACTCAACGAAACAAACCACAAACAGAAACACAACCACATACGCGGTTACAGACACACAGTGGGTCCCACAATGTCACAGAGAATGAAGACTCGAACACACCCACCCATGCCCAGGCATTCTTTCTTTAAAACAAATGCACACTTAACGCTTGCTGTGCTCCTGGTGCTACTCCAGGTGCTGATGGCGGGGGCGTGAAAGACTATAAAGACCTTGTCCTCACAGAGCTCACACCTAGGGGACTACCCTACCCAGGAGCCCACCACCTTCTCCTCCTTCTGCACGCAGGTCTGAGGCTCTGAAGTCAGCAACCGCCTGCTCTGCCCTCTACATCCTAGACTCCGATTCCACTCTCCTTTTCCACTTTCGCAGGACCACCTGAAACCACGGTCCTTCGGGATAGGGGTCTACCTCGGCCGCCCGCCGACACAAGCCTGCGCCTGCGCACACGGAGCACCGCGGGTTCCCTGCAGCCGGGGCTATTCCGGATGGACTGCATTTCCCAGAAGCCACCGGACTCGCTTCAGCCTCGGTCCTGGGTCCTCTTCCGGTGGCCCAGCAGCTGTGGTCCCTACGTGGTGAGTAGATCGTATCCAAAGAAAAAAATCGGAGGAGGCTTTCATAGTCCCTGACTACAGCCGGACTGGAACCCGTGGTGAGGTGACAGGCGCTCAAGGCGAGGACTCTCCGGGCGCGGACAGGGCGTGTCGGGCCTCGAGTCGCAGGCCCGTGTCTGCTTGAGCAGCAGATTTGTGTGCCTATTGAGACTCGCGTGTGCGTGTGTGTGTGTGTGTGTGTGTAGGCGTGTCTCCATGATGATGTGTCTGTTTGTGTCAGTATTTAACTGGGTGATTGTGCTTATTTAACTGCGTGGCTTTTGGATGAGCGAGGGTTGTGTGTCCGTGTGGGTTGTCGCTGGAACTCTTGGCTCTAGGCTGTACTGAGTCCTCAGCTCTCTCCCCTCACAGCCACTTGGTGTCTGCCGCAGATCAAGGCGGTAAACCAGGTTCTGAGCTTTCGAATGTAAGAATGGAGGATCCCAGCAAGAAGACACAGACTTGATCATGAGATGAGACTTTTCTGAAGCGGGATGTAGCCGCAAGACAGGCTTCTGGGAAGACCTGATGAGGTCCCAGAAGTAGGATTCCCTCCTGGGAGGGTCCCCATTGGAAGCTCCGAGAGGCCAGCTATACGTTTCAGAACCTCAACATTTCCAGAACTCTAGCCACAGGAACCTAATGTGAATTAGACAGATTTCACCCTCGACATCAGTGACCCTGGCCTCTCTCATACTGGGAAAAGTCAATGCTGTTTCAGTCTCCTTCCTCCTCCCATCTGGTTGCGGTGGACTGGGTGAGGTGTGGTCATGGAGGGAGGGTGTTTTGTAAGTGAATGTGCTATCCAAGAACATCCTGATGTCTCATGATTGCCTTCTCTCTTCCCAGTGCTGCTTGTCTCTTACACAAAAAAGGATCCTGAGAGAGGAAAGAATTTTTTGTTACACTTCAAAAAGTTTAAGTTCAGGTGAGTTTGTGTTTCCTCATTATTCATAAAACACTTTAATTTTAAAGGCATGAGATCCTTCTTTTCCTTCTGCTGAAATGTCCTGCCTGATAGTGACATATCTGTAAATTGTAGGGCCACACAGATGAATCACCCTTGTCAGAACCCCAAACCCTTCTCACCATAATTTATTTAACCTGTGGCCTACTGTTAGCTATTATATTTCTAATTTTTAATTAAAAACAAAATTTGTCTACAACGAACATCATTATGCATAGATCTTTATGCCCTTTTATAGTCATTTCCTAAGGATAAATTTCTAGTTTGGAATTTGAGTCAAATACCACATATTTAGGCTTGTACTTGTTGGAATGCAATGACAAAAAGATATAGCTGCTATCCTTAAATGACTTGTTATCCAGTAAAGAAATGAAATCAGAATAGGAATAAGTAAGATAGAGGATGTGAAATGCCACTAGAGAAATTCAGGTGACCTGCCTTGGAGCTGATAGAAAGAGACATCACTCTCTCTATAGTAGCGCTGCCAGAATATGGTCAAACTATGAGAAATCTGTGAAGGATAATGGATTTTATACCTTAGACTTTTTATTCTAGTGACATTAAATGTGACAAGATGTCTTATCAGCTGTTTGTAGGACATTGTGGCTAGGAGGACAGGTTCAGAATCAAAATAAACCTATCAGTCAGGAACATAGAATTCCAGGAAGCAGCACTGAGACTCCTACTAATATATACAAACCATCACAGCCTCCAGTTTACACGGATGTACATTTCTGTAGGCAAACAAATTAGGGTTGGTTCAGGTCCTGGGAGCTGACAGAAATGAAGTAAAATCTTTCAGTAAAAACACAGCAACTGTTTTTAGAACAGTGTTGGTTCTCAAATGTCAGGTGCATCAGAGTCACCTGCAGGGCTTGTTCAGATACAGTTTGCTGAGCCCCAGCCTCAGAGTTTCCAACTCAGCAGGTCTGGGATGGAGCTGAGAACCGGCATTTCTGGTAAGTTCCCAGAGACAAAATTTTGAGGACCTTTGTTCTAGAGTGTACCAGGCTTAATCTTCAGGTTCAGGGATATTAAAAGGAGAGAGGGATGAGACTTTTTCTCCCACCTGTTTGGAGAAGAGGTTTCTCCTTTAGAAAATAAAAAACGTGTGTGTCTGTGTCTGTGTGTCTCTGTATGTGAATATCAAATTAAGGAACGGCTATTGTTTAAAATTTTCTGAAATATACTTTTAGGAAAAGGAAGAAAACCAGGGCTATGACACACAAATAAGAAATATTAATAAATGGGTATATGCTTTTATATACGTTTATCTGTTTATTGATGTCTGTCACTTTTCTCTCTATATTGATAAGTACATATATTTCATAATAATATTTTGTATGTGTATAATTTTGTGCATTCATAACCTGATATTTCAACAGCTTTATTGAGATGAAATTCACACACCACACCATTCACCCATTTGAAGTGCACAATTTTTGTGCATCCATCACCACAGTCAACTTTAGAACATTTTCATCACCCTAAAAGGAAACCCTAACCCATTAGCAGTCACTATATGTATCCCACAACCACTTATCTTCTTTCTGTCTCTATTAATTTTCCCCTTTTGGACATTTTGTAGAACTAGAATTACACAATCTGTGGTCTTTTGTGACTGGCTTTTTTTTTTTCAACAGTGCAATTTCAAAAAAATTTATTACTTTCTTTTCATCATCATGTACAGAGCTGTTTTTTTTTCTTTAAGCTTCTCACGCATAGGAATATTTTAAGCACAAATGGACTACTAAATGTGTGCTTTTTAAAAGATCCTAACAGAACGTAGCATAATAATAGTTGGTCTTCCAGGTTTTATTAATTTCAATTATGTATATTATACCAAATATGTGTATTACAGACCTATTTGTGCATTTTACTTCTTTAAAGAGCTGCTTCACATATAAATGTCTCTAGCTAATAGCCCAGCCCTTCAATGTATAATTTGAATAAATATATATTTTTATTGTGAATTCCTGAATGTGACTGGCTTCTTTTACTTAGCATGGTGTTTCCAATATGATTCACATCGATTCATCCATGTTGTAGTATGCTTCAGAATTTCCTTCCTTTTTAAGGCTGAATAATATTCCATTGTACAGATATACCACATTTTACTTATCCATTCATCAGCTGGTGGACGTCTGAGTTTTTTCTACTTAGCTGTGGTGAATAACGCTGCCGTGAACATTGGTGTACAAGTTTTTGTGTAGACATATATTTTTATTTTTCTTAAGTATATACTTAGGAGTGGAATTGCTGTGTCATATGGTAACTCTTTTAAGGACCTGTCAGATTCTTTTCCAAAATGTCTATACCTTTTTACATTCCTACCAGCCGTGTGTGAGGGTTCCAGTTTCTCCACATTTTCACCAGTGCCTGTTGTTATCCTAGTGAGTATGAAGTGGGTCTTGTGGTTTATGATTTGCATTTTTTCTGATGATTAGTGAGGTTGAGCACCTTTTCATGTGCTTATTGGCCATCTGTGTATCTTCTTTGGAGAAATGTCTATTCACATTTTTGTCCACTTTTTAATTGAGTTTTTTGTTTTTGTAACCTGGTTTTTTCAACTGACATGATATTTTTGAATATTTTCATTCCCTTAACAGGTTCTCAGACTTAGCATTTAATGACTGCTTAATATTTCATTACATGGATGTTCTGTTACACATTTAGCCAATCAGCTGCTGCTGAATTCAGAATGCTAAACACACCTGCTCTCCATGCTGTTCCACTTCCATACCTTGATCAACTTTACTTCTTCCAGTTTCTCAGGGCCATATGGGAACTTAGGTCCTTGTAATTTCAGGGTAGTGACATTTGGGAATGTGGCAACAGCCTCTGCTGGGTGCAGTACTGATGACCATACCCTCTCAGAACTTGTATAGGGATGCGATGCTGAAACACAGAAGCAGAGCATTTATGATCAAATCTTTATTTAAAAAATTTTTTTTAAATGAAGGTACTAGGGATTGAACCCAGGACCTCGTGCATGCTAAGCATGTGCTCTACCACTGAGCTATACCTTCTCTTCTTATTTTATGATCAAATCTTTAAATTTAAAATCTGATCTCTGGAGCTTTTTTAGTCCCTTAATGTGACCCTCTAGGGAAGCTGAAGTGTTTGAGTTTATGAGGAATCTGAGATTCAGTGATGTTCTACTCTGTGTTCCTTGAAGCATCACCACCCTGTTTCCTTGAGTGGCTTTCCTTTGGCCCTTCTTGTACTGGACTTCCCTGCCCCTTCACCACAGGACTGTATCTGAATTCGCTGACAGCCACAACAGGCCTAAGCACTGTTTCTTTTATGTGCAAGTTTTTCTGTTTCCAAGCCAGGTGTAATTCCTGAGTTGGAACAAGGGTTCCAGACCTAGTAGGTGGAGAGTGTAGTGACAAGCGGATTTGTCTGGGTGAGTCAGGGGAAACCAGTAAAGGGAGAACTACTGCATATCAAAGCTCATGACTCAAGACACAGAACCTTGATATTCCAATAGGAGACAATGAACTCAAAGACTTTAAGCCCTTGCATATATCCAAAGGAAACTCTAATTTGAAAAGGTACATGCACCCCAGTGTTCATAGCAGCACTATTTACAATCACCAAGACATGGAAGCAACCTAAATGTCCTTTGACAGATGATTGGATAAAGAAGTTGTGGTGTATATACACAATGGAATACTACTCAGCCACCAAAAATAATAAAATAATGCTATTTGCAGCAACATGGATGGACCTGGAGATTGTCGTACTAGGTGAAGTAAGTCAGACAGAGAAAGACAAATATCATATGATATCACTTATATGTGGAATCTAAAAAAAAAGGACACAAATGAACTTATTTACAGAACAGAAACAGACTTACAGGCATAGAGAACAAACTTATGATTACCAGGAGGGTACAGCAGGTGGGAAGGGATAAATTGGGAGTTCAGGACATGGAGATACCCACTACTATACATAAAATAGGTAAACAACAAAGTCTTACTGTATAGTATAGGGAACTATATTCAATACCTTGTAATAGCCTATAATGAAAAATAATATGAAAATGAATATATATACATACGTATGTATGTGTAAGTGAATCACTGTGCTGTACACCAAAAACTAACACAACACTGTAAACCAACTATACTTCAATTAAAACAAAAAAAGACTTCAAGCCCTTGGAGAAAAAAAAAGCCTTATCATAATACCTGAAATATCACCATATTCATATCTCTTTTATTTCACCCCCCAATCTCAAAAGAGAGTGATTAGCTCTATTATAATTTTTATTATAAAAGCAATCCATTCTCATACAGTAATTCAGAAAATACAGAAAAGACCAAAGTGAAGAGACAACCTCTGTAAACATTTTACTCCAAATTTTTTTAATCCATCCCCCAATGCACATGCATTTATTCACACGTGTTATTTTATTTGCCATAACAGGATAACATTAGAAATATAATATTTTTACTGATTATCATCAAATAAAGGTCTGTATCATTTTTCATTGAAATACATATAATATATATAATTTTTTAATTTAATATGTATAATAAAATACACATTTTTTTTAAGTACACGAATCTTAGCTGTGCACTTAGCTTAATCTTTACATCTGAAAACACCACTCAGATCAAGACATTGAGTGTTTCTATCCCCACTTGGAGGATTTACCTGTCCCATCCCAGTTAGAACACCCCTCGCCCACAAGAAGTAAATATTATTCTGACTTCTATCACTCATATTGAGATTTGCTGTTTCTTGAACTTCATGTGAATGGAATCTCCTGTATCTGCTGCCTTTTGTCCAAAATTGTACTTTTGAGATTTATGTATGTTGTGTTGTCAATCAGTAGGTCCCCCCGCCACCCAGGTGTTGTATAGTAGTCCACTGAATGCCTTTACCACAACTTGTTTATTCATTCTTATGATGATGAATTGTTTCCAGTATTTGCCTAATATGAATAAACCTTTTACGAAAATTCTTGTACACGTCTTTTTTGTGGACATACGGTCTTGTTTTTCCGGAGACTATACCTGGGGGTGGAAGTGGTTGGCTTAATTAACACTCCAGTGCAATGTGTGCAGGGTCTAGTTCCTTTTCAAACTGGCCAACACTTGATAGTGTCAGTCATTTTAAATTTAGCCATTCTGATGCATGTGTAACTGTATCTCATTGTGATTTTAAATTGCATTTTTCTGATAATGATGTGAGCATCTTTTCATATGATACTGCCCATTCTGACATACTCTTAAGTGTCTATTCAGATCTTTTGTCCATTTCTTTAGCCTGGCTTTTGTTCATTTTCCTATTGATTTATAGGGATTTTAGATATATTTTGAATACAAGTCCTCTATGTGTGTATATAAACCTGTGTGTGTGTGTGTGTGTGTGTGTGTGTAGAGACAGAGACAAAGGGAGTATCTTCTATTAGCCTGACGCTTCTTATTCAATTTCTTAATGATGTCCTATAATGAAGAGATGTTCTTCATTTTAACAGAGTTCATTTACCAATTTTTTTTATGGTTATTGCATTTTTGTTCTCCTTAAAACATCTTTTCCTGAGGAAGAAGGGACAGCTCTTCCTTACAGTAGATTTCCAGTTGTTGAATATAGGGGGAAAGAGGGACAAAGAAACCAGCCATTAGGCAAACACCACAGTAACAGTTGGTTCAGACCAGATCCATGGATAGATGCTGAAATTAGTGGGTGAAAGTTTGAAGTGAGAAAGGATTTGCATAGTGTCAAAGTATTTTCCACCACTCAAGATAATACCTACGGAGGGAAAGGGAGTAACTTTCTAGTGGGGAAACCCATCAGAAAGTAGTTTCACCAAGTGATCAAGGTTAACGTCATCAGTGGTAAAGCACTGACATCGTGATCGTGAGCCCTTTCATATGATGCAGTGAGAAGGACACAGAATTGTGGTGGTACTGCCGAAAATGCAGAGCCTCATTCCAATTACGAAAACACCAGACAAACCAAGTGGAGGGAACATTTGATGATATAAACGATTGGTACTCTTCCAAAGTGAAAAGGTCATGAAGATAGACGTGGTGGACAGACGTTAGGGTGACCCCATGGTTCCTGCCTGCCGGTGCCTATGCCATTGTATAATCCCCTCCTTTGGAGTGCAAGCGGGACCTGTGACTTGCTTCTAACCAATAGGAAATGGCAAAGGTGAACGGATGCCACTCCTGTGATGTGATTAGGTTAGTTTTTATGGCAAAAGTAATAGGATGTCCCTGCTGTGGTTATATTATGTCATAAAAGACTCCATCACAGCAGACTGGAGCAAGAGACTCTTCTTGTGGACTTGAACTAAGTAGCAATTTTGGAGGAGCCCATATTGCAAGAAACTGCAGGCAGCCTCTAGGACCTGAAAGTGTCCTCCAGCTGACAGCCAGCAAAAAGTTGGGGCCCTCAGTCATCCAGCCGCAAGGAAGTGAATCCTGCCACTAATCTGAATGAACTTGGAAATGGACTCTTCCCCAGCTGAGCCTCTGAATGAGAACACAGCCCAGCTGACAACTTGTTTTCAGCTTATGAGACCAGCGTGAGGAGGGCACCTAGTGAAACTGTGTCCAGACTCCGGGTCCACAGAAACTGTGAGATAATAAATGTGTGTTGTTTTAAGCTAAATTTGTGGTAATCTGTTATGGCAGCCACTGACAACTATTACCACAAGAAAGACTGTGGAGACTGGAAGGGACTAAGGAGAAATAACAGCTAAATGCAATGTGGGATCACATATAGGATCCTGGAAAGAAAAAGGACATTAATGGGGAAAACTGGTGATATCTGAATAAGATATGCCATCTGTAGTACTGTACCAATGTTAATTTCCTGGTTTTGATCATCGTCCTATGTAAGATGTTAACATCAGGTTGAGGCGCATACAGGGACTCTCTGTAATACTCTTGCAACTTTTCTCTAAGTCTAAAGTAAGTGGAAATAAAATTAAACAAAAAAAAAAAAGGAAAATTTTGCCTACCCTGAGATCATGAAGATATTTTCGTGTTTCTCCTACCAGAAACTTTATTGCTTTAGTTTTCACGTTTAGGCCTGTGATCCATCTTGAATTTATATCTGTGTATGTGGTGGGATCAGGGTCATAATCATTTTCTTCATGCAGGTAGGCAATTGTTCAGGCACCATTTTTTATTTTGAAAAGACTATCCTTTCTGCTCTAAGTTGCAGTCAGACTTTTATTGTTAAAAAATGTGACTATATGCAGGTCTCTTTCTGGACTCTATTCTGTTGGTCTGTTTATCAATCCTGTGTCAGTCCTCCTGTTTTAATTACAATAGTTTTACATTATGTCTTGATATCTGGTAATATGTACTTGACAACTTTGTTCTTCAAAATTGTCCTGACTTTTCTGGATTCTTAGAATTTCCATATAATTTTAAAATGAGTGTGTTAATGTTCTAAAAAAAAATCTGCTGACATTGTTTGGAGATGCATTGAATCAATAGATCAATTTAGAGAGAATTGATAAAAGTGATTCCTCCAATTCATGAACATGAAATGTTTCCATTTATTTAATTTTTCTTTAATTTCTTTCCTTAATGTTTGCTTTCAGTCTAAAAGTCTTGCACCTCTTTTGTTAGACTTATTCCAAAGTGTTTTACATTTTTCATGCTTTTTATAAACTGTTGGGATCTTTAAAATTTCATTTTTCAGTAGCTTTGCTTTCATACAATTGTGTTTTATACTGTGACCTTTTATTTCACAATTTTGCTAATAAATTCATGTTAATTCTAGTTGTTTGTAGAACTGAAGTATTCTATGTACAAAATGATGTTATCTGCAAATAAAGATGGATTTACTTCTTTCTTTCCAATCTTCATACCACTCATTTCACTTTTTTCTCTTACAGTATTGGATAGGTCTTCTGCACAAAGTTGAACTAGTGATAAAAGTGGACAACCTTGCCTTATTCCTGAACTCAGAAAGACAGCGGTCCATATTGTCACCTCTCAGTTTTATTCTGTAAGATCCCCTTTATCAGATTAAAGAAGTTCTCTTCTGTTCCTAGTTTGCTGAGAATTTTTATCACGAACTGATGTTCATATTATCAACTGGTTTTTCTACATCTAATGAACGGATTTTTCTCCTTTATTATTTAAAATTGGAAGGTTACATTGACTGCTTTCTGAAAATTAAGTGACTTTTGAATTTCTCGAATAAATGTCTTGGTCAGATGTATCACTGGTTTCTCCTTGCTAAGATTTTGTTTAATATGCATATACCTTTGTTCATGAGAAAGATACACCATAATTTTCCTTTCTTGTAATATCCTTGTCAAGTTTTGATGTCACAGTTATGCTGGCCTCATGATATGGTCCATTTTTTGGTTTGTCTAGAAGAGACTGAATTTGATTGGCATTTTTAATTTTTAATTAATGTTTGGAGAATTTGCAACTGAAGCCTCTGGGCCTGACATTTTGTGGGAAGGTCCTTAAAATAGATTTAACTTCTTTAAGAAATACAATAATATTCAGATTTTCTACTTCTTAGATCAGTTTCATTAAATTGTGTTTTCCAGAAATTTTAAAATTTCATCTACATTTTCAGGTTTATTGTCCTACAGTTGTTCATAAAATTCTGTTATCAATTTAATGCCTGTAATATATGTAGTGATATCTCCTTTTATATTCCTGATATTGGTGATTTTTTCTTGATCAGTACAGCTAGAGACTTATTAATTGTATCTCTTCAGTGAAATAGCTTTTGGCTTTATTGATTTTTCTCTGTTGTGTACTTGAGTTTTTATGTCATTGGTTTCTTTTAGTGTTTTACTTTCTATAATTTGCTTTTCCTTTTCTAGCTTCCAAAGGTAGATCATTGATTTTTAACTATTCTGCTATTACCAAACATACATTTATGTTTGGATGAAGGGGGTCAAAAGGCAAAAAGGAAAAAAAATAAATGGACAAACATTACAATGCTCATGCTATCTATTGGTAGAAAATAAATTATGGATTTATTTGGCACTGAAGTAATTTGACAAAGGATTTTCATAATGACTTCACTACTAATTGATTTGCTATGTCCGTATGTTTTCAGTGCACCTAGTAACTACCAATGGTGATTAAGTAATGAATGGCATTTCTACAGCATTTGTAAAAACAAAACAAAACAAAAATTTAAAAACATACATTACGATATATTTTCAACTTTGTTTTTCAACAATCTGGCCATGACGTGCCTAGGTGGGGGTTTCTTTATTTCATTTGGTTAGGTATTTTGCTGAGTTTTTTGAATTGTGTATCAGGGTATTTCATGAGATTTGGAATGTTTTGTCCATTATTTCCTCAAATAAATTTTCTGTTCTATTTTCTTTTAGGTGTCCAATTTCACATTTTGACTGTTTCATATATTTCTCTTATTGTTTGTTTGATTATTGTTAATTTGACTTTATGTTAATTAATAGAATTTTCTGCTGTTAAATCTATCCAATACATTTTTAATTTTTGATATGATGTTTTTACAACTATAAAACATTCAAGTGATTTTCCCTTTAAAGATTCTAAATCTTTATTGATATACTCCATTTGCATTCCACCTCACCTGTCTTTTCCTCTATTTTCTTTAGCATGTTAATCATAGTATCTTCAAGTCCTTGTAAACTAGCTCCACTATCTGGATCATCTCTGAGATTGTTTCTCTTGAGATTTTTCTCCCTTGAGTATCAGTAACTCTTTCTTGTTTCTTTTCATTTTTCATAAGTTTTATCATATGCTGGCATTGTGGATAATATATTATTGAGACTCTAGATTATGTTATGTTCCTTCAATAAGTCTAGATTGGGGTTTCTCAACCTTAGCACTGTTGATATTTTTGGATAGGTAATTCTTTGTGGTGGGGGGCTTTCCTGTGCATTGTAGGATGGTCAGCAGCATCCCTGATCTCTACCCATTAGAGACAGGAGCACCCCTCCACACATCTTGGCAACCAAATATGTCGCCAGACATTGTGAATGCGTTCTGGGGAGCAGAATCACTGCCTACTGAGAACCAATGATCTGCTTAAATATATTCAGTATCTACTTCATTTTCCATTATATGAACATACTTTTTTAAACACCCTTGTGTTATGGTTCCTGTACAGTAAACTACACATATTTCAGATATACAATTTGATGAATGTTGATAGATGTATACACCCATGAAACCGCCACCACAATAAAGATAGCTAACATTTCCATCACTCCCCAAGAGGTGCAATTATGAATACACTTTCAATTATTTAATTAACTGCTCATCTAAGTACCTTTAGATTTTCCTGCAGCTTTTTTTTTTTTCATTTTAGTAAGTGTCCATCACCATATTCCTTTATACATCTCTAGGCACATTTTATGGTTTACCTCCTTTGGATGGAATCTCAGAAATGGCCCTTCATTGTTAAATTCTTATGCAGAATTCTACTTACGTGTCTCAGTTGCACTAGGTTTTCACAGGTCTACAGGACAGCAATGAGGATGTGCTTCTCCCTACGACCTTACTAATATGTAGTGCGTCATCAACTTTTAAAATCTGACAGCTGAATACCTGTAAAATGATAGTATCTTTATTGCTTTAAAACATCTCTTTAGTAAATCTTTTGATAGGTGATGTCTTAAACACCTACGCTCAGGTTTCATACAATGGAACAAAGTCTGGCCATCAGGGGCAACAGTTGGGAAAAAAAGTTGGCTTTATAATTACAGAAATGTGATTCAATACAAATGAAGAAAAAAACCAAAAAAATTAAAAATTAAAAATAGAAAAAAATGTGATTAAAAACACATCACTTCTACTTGTTGTGACATGGGAAAATATCTTTACTTCTTTGAGCTTCTATTTCCTTATCTATTGAACTGATTATCAGTACATTTCAGGATTACATGTTAATGATAGATAGTTACATCTATCACACAGAAGGTTACAAAAATCTATGTGTTGCCATACAGCTTCAGTGAGCATGAATCCACTCCACCCTCGTGGGTAGTGGGTGGGTTGGGAGCAGGGGAGAGGGGTCACAGGCAATGGTTCGTATCAGCAAGCACAGTGGACCCTGATGGGGAAGTCCAGGTTGGTCAGCCCAGAGGATCATGGGAGTCAAGTTCAGGCTTCACATGGACAGGCAGTTTTATTTATAGTGGTCAAGGCTTCCAGGTTGGTCTCTGCTGTTGTCTGCCTTTTGACTGGCAGAGTCCAGGTCCACCTTGGGGCCAATAAGGTTGTTGAAGCTTGGGTTGTATGGCGCAGTCTCAACCCTGGAAGGTAGGGCTGGATTGGGATCTACTCAGTATGACCGGGCAACCCAGGCTGGGTACATTAGGCATGATCAGAATGAGAAACAGACCAGAGCTGGGTGTCTGGATCTGGCTTTGGTGCATGAGGGCCTCTGCTCTGCATCCATGCTTGTGTGGCTTGTTTCCCCAGGCATGGAAGGGGCTTGGATTTGTCTGGACTCCTTTTCATATCCCCTAAAGTGTGTTTATGTGTTTGGGAGGGCAGGGAGTGGGTGAGGATGGTGGGAAGCAGGAATAAATAAGAAAAAAGAAAGGCTCTCTTACCTTAAACAATTTTTGGAGTTCTGAGATATGTTGCGTCTCAAGGCTTCTTTTTCCTCCCTCAGCTCTGGCTTCTCTGGACTGAGTTTCTGAGGAGGACGGCAGTTCAAAAACCATGTCCCAGGTAAGTAGATGTCTCTCCTTCCTGAAATATTAGGATTTTTAATTCAGGTAATATTTTCATTCTTTATCCCCAAACCTTCCTCCTAGGAAACCTGTATCTCTGAACCTATTTCAGAGTTCCTCTCCTTAAGGAGAAGGATGGTGCCCTTCTTATTTGCCCCCTTTTTTCAAACTGATTTTTCACTTATCCATCAAATAATTTATTCATCTTCTGTGTTCAGTCTTCTCTTGAGAGCAGTATTGGAGCAGTGAAAGGTTGAAGTACCTTGAAGGAAATATTTGAGCTTCCCTTGTCAGATTTACAGTTTTGTTATATAGAAATGGTGGTCCTGTCTGACCAGAGGAGGGAGAACTTCCTCTATAATTTTCCAGGTAGATAAGGGAGAATTTGGTAATGAATGGTCTCATCTCAGCTTTGAAAATCTTTTGGGTTGGGATAGAAATGGACTTGGTGCCTGCCTAGAGGTGAGGGGAATGGTTTGGCTAAGGAGTCTCTGAGAAATGAGTAGGGTTTGGAGGTCCACTTTGTGGTGGAAGAGAAATTGCTGGTCTTGAGTGATTCAGCGTTGTTCTGAGTCATCCAACGTTAGTGTGTTCTAACTCATGAACCAGAAGTTCAGTAAAGGATTGTAGAGAGGAAGATCATCTAGAACCATGTCTGGTGGATAATACTGAACAGTGGGGAAGAGGCTAGGATTTATGCCCACCTAAATACTATTATAGTATAATACTCTCTATATTAATATTATTAATAATACCTTAGTACTTTAAGATTAAATCTGATGTCTTTAAGAGAGACTAAATGAAAATGTTAATTTGTCAGAATAAAGGAAATGCTTATGATATAATCTGACATATAATAAACTTGTGTCTTGGTAAAATTACTTAATTTTATACAACCCTATTTCTAAGAAGGAAACTTCATCAGCTTTTGGGGGATATCTGACATAAAATTAGTTGTATGTATTTTATCTTTTTAAGGCATATTTACTTAAATGTAACTGACAATAAACTGCTCATCTTTTACATGTGGAATGTGATAAGTTTTGACAGATGTATGCAACCATGAAACCATCACCACAGTTAAGATAATGAACATATCCATTGCTCCAACATTTTTCTCATTTCTCCTTTTATGTGTCCCTTCCTCCTCCTACCCTACATGCCCAGGCAACCACTGTTCTGCTTTATATCACTATAGGTTGGTTGGTTTTTCTAGAATTTTATGCAAATAGAACCATACATTATGTGCTCTTTTTTGTCTGTCTTATTTCACTTGGCATATTTAGTTTGAGATTCATGCATGTTGTGCATTCCATATTAATTGCTGACTAGTCTTCTCAGGATGTACTGCAATTTATCTGTTCTCTGTTGATGGACATTTGGGTTCTTTCTACTTTCTACAAATAAAGCTACTGTGAACCTTCATGCACAGATCTTTGCATGGACATATGCTTTCATGTCTCTTGGGTAAACACTGGAAGTAGAATAGCTGGGTCATATGGATGTTTAACCTTTTAGGAAACCAACAAACTATTCTTAAAGTGATTGTACCATTTTATATTCCCACAGCAGTGTATGAGAGTTCTATTTTTTTCACATCCTCACCAGTGCTAAAAATGGTCAGTGTTTAAACATATAGCCATTCTGATAGTTGTATAAGAGTCCTCTCTCCTGGTAGTAAGTGAGGGCAATTATAGGGTTCACTTCATTTGTTACTTGTCTCTCAGGGATCAGTTTTTCATTGCCCAATGACTTATGTCTTGAAAAACCATTGTTTCATACATTTTGTCCAGGTTTTTGGTTATTTTTTCATTTTTGGGAGGGTCAATCCAAGCCCTGTTATCTCATTTTGGCTGGGATTTTATAATTCACTTTTAGGGAAGAATCAATTCTTTTTACATATTCCTTGAAGAGAAAACATGTAAGAACTTGCATTTATTAATAGCTTGTGACTAGGGCACATAGCAGGTATGTATATAAGTATGTGCTTACATATACGATTTCATTTAATTGGGAAAGTCTGATTACTTTCTTCATTTTCATACATTTGGATATATCAGTTTTTCTATATTTTAAGAGAAAGTTTGTGTACTCTAACAGTATTCTTAAAGATCGTGTAGGCACCCTACTTCAGATATGCTAATTTATTTATTGTCATATAATCATGTCATGATCTTTAACTTAAGCCTATTGTTTTTATATATCGCTCATACTGCAATTCAGTATTCCATCTTGAAATTTTTTTTTTACTTTTACAAATAATGCATGGATTTGTCATTTCAGGTGCCACTGACATTCAGTGATGTTGCCATAGACTTCTCTCAGGAGGAGTGGGAATGCCTAAACTCAGATCAGAAGAATTTGTACAGAGATGTGATGTTGGAGAATTATACTAACTTGGTATCACTGGGTAAGGACATCTGGCTGAAATAATGTAGAATCTGTTATCTGAAATATCCACTTTCTCTACTTTATATTTTATGCTCTGTGCCAAGAAACCAGTTAAGTTTTTGCTCCATGGTCTCAAAGGACTAGTTTGAGCTTTGTTAGGTTGAAATGGGCATCTGCATTCAGCACCTAAATTTTCCCTCCTTCATTTACCTTCCTACTTCCCTCTGATCCATCCTGCAGTTGCTTCTTCTAGGCACCCTAGTTCATATTAGTGGAAATAATTTATAGAGACTGAAACCTGGCCAACAGGGGGAGCTCATTGCGATTGCCTTTTGGTGGGGATAAATTCACATTTTTCCCCTATTTCTTCTGTGGAAATCGGTTTGTTTAGATTTTTCATCTGTTCTGGAGTCTGTAGTTGTTGTTGTTTTACTTTTTATTTTGAAATTATTTTAGATTTACAGAAGAGTTACAAATGCAGTACAGAGAGTTCCAATGTACTGGTCCCTTACACAACCATGGTACATCTATAAACCTATCAAATTAATGTTTTACCATACTATTAACTACCTATTTTATTCAGGTTTCACCAGTTTTTGCATTCTTTTTTTCTATTCTAGGATCCAATCCAGGATACTATATTGTATTTAGTCAACACATGACCTTAGTCTCCTCCAATCTGTGACAGTTTCTCAGTCTTTCCTTGTATTTCATAACCTTGGTACTTTGCAAGAATACTGGTCAGATATTTTGTAATTGCCCCACATTTTGGGTTTGTTTGATGCTTTCTTATGATTAAGCTGAGATTATAGATTTGTGGGAAGAATACCAGAGAAGTACCTTTCTGATATTGGGGGTACATAGCAACATGATTTATACTGGGGTATTAGCCTTAAAAACTTGTTGAAGGTGGTTCCTGTCAGTTTTCTTCACTGTAAAGTTATTTTACCCTTTCTATATTCTTATTTGTTAGAAGCAAGTCAGTAAATTTAGCTGGTGTCAGTTTTGATGAATTATATTTTCAGAAAGAGCCATCATTTCATGTACATCTCAAATTTACTTGCATAGTTGTATGATTTTTTTCCTAAATTTTCTCTTTCTTGATTGATGACTATTTCTCTGTTGCCGTTATGTTTGGATTTTCCTCCTATAAAATCCAAACCACTAGCCTCCTTGAATAAGGCTAGTGGTTTGTATGTTAATTATACTATTTTATTTACATTTTGCTTTTCTTGTATTAACTTCCCTTTTCTGTCTTCTTTCAGTGTAATTTACCATTCTTTCTCTGTTTACTTTTCCTAATCTTTAAATGGAATGCTTAATTTATTCATTTTAATTATTTTATTTTTCAATAGACATTAGTCTTTAGTCTCTTGAGTTTGCTGCACTGTGGTTGAAATCCATAGATTCTGAAGTGTGGTGTTTTCATTATCATTGTTTTCAAGAAGTTCTGTGGTTTCAGTTTGTATTTTCTCATTGACCTAACAGCAGTTGTTGAGAGCTTTTCATTTATAAATAGAAAATGTTTTGGCTTTTTGAGATTGTTACTCATTTCTCATTGGTTCAGAGAATATTGCTTGTATTATTTTGACATTTTAAACATATCATACTTTATTCAAAGAAGAATTCCACTTGTCTTCAATTCATACTTGATCCACTAAGCACATCAGATTTCCTCAGGCTGCTCCACCATCTGGATTACCAGTCTTCAGCCTACATTCAGCATATCCCTTGTTGTAGAGTCCTAGCCACTCAAGTTTCTCCCATTCAGTTACTCTGTTTTTCCCTCAACATCCCCAAGTTCATTTGCTTAGACTTTTGTAATCAATTGATAGAATTCCTGATAAATTATTGATACACATTTCTGTAAAATTCAAAAACAATTGGCCTTGGCTATAAAGGAATAAAAGGGACAATTGGGGAAAGACCTTGGAGACAAAACATTGAGATCTGTAGGGTGGATGGATAATACTGAAAGTATCCTGATGAAGGTAGTATAACATCTGATTACTTGAAAACAAAACCAATCATGGCCATGCACAGAAGGATTAAACAACAGTGGTAAAGATGTGTATAGTTTTAAGGGGGCAGGCAGCTGGAGAACAGTCAGGTATCAACTTTTCCGTTTATGTTTTTGAGTTGGTTTGGATGTGCACTTTTCTCATCTGTAAGGTAAATGAGAGAGGAAAGCACATTTTACAATAATAAGAGGTGGGAGACTAGAGTCAAAGAAAGATAGCTGGTAACTGTTGCATAATTTTCAGAAACTAGATGTTTATTTTACTTAGCTGCCTTCTCCAGTGACCTTGATTTTCATCCTTACCTTGATTTTTCACCCATTACTTTTTTAATTCAGTATTTTATTCTACAGATAATTATTTAATACTTACCTTGTGGTAGAACTTGTTTTTCAGTGGTAGTTGAAAGGAATTTCAAGTCCATAAGTGAGTTTTAGAGTAAGAAAATAAGTAGAAAAACAAATGAGACAATAAATATGTAATAGAGAAGAGTACCATGAAGACACAGACTTAGCTGTTGGAGGTAGAATAAAGGATATGAATTTACACAGAGTTAGCAGAGCCAGCCTTTCTGAGGAAGTGGTTTCTAACTTGCAACACCTGGAGACAGTAATGGAAAGAAGCCATCTAAGAGGATTCCTGAAAGGTAGAGCATCTTGCATGAAGCCCCAGGCAGTGGGAAAGGTTGTGGTATGTTCTGGTAGCTGAAAAGATGCAGTGTTGTCGGATTTAGGGAACAAAGATGTCAGGGGCTTGAAATGAAAATTTGTAGAAATAAGATAAGAGTCTTCTTATTCATGGTTATGTGGTTGGGTTTCATTCTAAGGTGAAGACAGACCATTGAAAAAAATCACAGAGAGCCATCTGGTAGAGAATATTAGAAATGCAGACGAACAGGACCCACTCATACATTCTGATTTGCTTAGTCTCAGTGGATATCGGAAGGGTAGTATGTGTAATAAATTCCCTTGGTAATTCTGATCCACACTAAATATGAGAACTGCTGACTTTTTCTCTTTGCCTCCTCACAAACTTTATAGTTTTGTGTGAACTTTCATAATTTTCTGAGCTCTTCTTGCCTTTAAACAATTTCATCACTGTATTTTAGGATTTGACGACCCTTTCATTTCTAATGGATATACTTGTCAATTTATCACTGTTCTCACTATGGAAGGCCTTTTCTGACCCCCAGTATAGGAAGATAGCATTTGTTTAACATTTTCTCGTTTTCTTTCAGACATTGACTTCACAACTGAGAGCAAAGGATTATCTTCAGAAAAAAGCAGCTATGAAGTAAATTCATACCATTGTGAGCCAATGAAAAGAAGTAAACCTTCAACTCTCAACCTTATGGGATTTATTTTCAGGAATGACTCATGGATCAGAACTGAATTTGAGAGACAACAGGCACCTAAAGTGGGATACTTTAGTCAAATGATATTCAGAAAACATACATCCCTTCCCCTACAGCAGAAAATTCACACTAGAGAGAAGTCATATGAATGTAAGGAATGTAGGAAGGGCTTTAGGAAATATTCACACCCTACTGAACATCTGAGAGACCACAGTGGTGTGAGATCCTATGAATGTAAGGAATGTGGAAAGGCCTTTATAGTTCTCCAGCATTTTATTAGGCATAAAAAAAGTCACACTGATTTGAAACCCTATGAATGTAACGGATGCGAGAAGGCCGTTAGGTTTTATTCACAGCTTATTCAACATCAGATAATTCACACTGGTGTGAAACCTTATGAATGTAAGCAATGTGGGAAGGCCTTCAGACGTCATTCTCACCTTACTGAACATCAGAAAATTCATATTGGCTTGAAATCCTATGAATGTAACGAATGTGGGGAAACTTTTAGGTTATATCGACATATGTGTCTACATCAGAAAATTCATCATGGTGTGAAACCCTATATCTGTAAGGAATGTGGAAAGTCCTTTGGTCATCGTTCAAGTCTCTATCAACATAAGAAAATTCATTCTGGTGAGAAACCATATAAATGTAAACAATGTGGAAAGGTGTTTGTTCGCAACTATCTGCTTATTGAACATCAGAGAAGTCATACTGGTGAGAAGCCTCATGAATGTAAGGAATGTGGAAAGGCCTTTAGTAGGGGCTCAAGCCTTCTTAAACATAAGAGAGTTCATAGCAGTGAGAAATTCTATGACTGTAAGGAATGTGGGAAGGCCTTCTGTAGAGGATCTCAACTTACACAACATCAGAGAATTCATACTGGTGAGAAGCCACATGAATGCAAAGAATGTGGGAAGATGTTTAAGCTCCATTCATACCTTCTTCAACATCAGATAATTCATAGTGATTTGAAACCGTATGAATGTAAACAATGTGGGAAAGCCTTCAGTCGTGTAGGAGACCTTAAAACACATCAGTCAATCCATGCCGGGGAGAAACCTTATGAATGTAAGGAATGTGGAAAAACCTTTAGACTTAATTCTCAACTAATTTATCATCAGACAGTCCATACTGGTTTGAAACCATATGTATGTAAAGAATGTAGGAAGGCCTTTCGTTCTATCTCAGGTCTTTCTCAACATAAGAGAATTCACACTGGTGAGAAACCTTATGAATGTAAAGAATGTGGGAAGGCCTTTAATCGAAGCGATCGACTTACTCAACATCAGAGAATTCATACTGGTGTGAAACCACACAAATGTAAGGAATGCGGGAAGGCCTTTCCTCATTGCTATCAACTTACGCAACATCAAAGACTTCACACAGGTGAGAAACTCTTAATGGAATGAGAGTCAGAAAGCTGTTAGCCATGGCACATCCTTTAACATTATCACTCTTCCACCACATAATGATATTATGGTAAAGGTTAAATTATTTAATGTAAATTATAAATGCTTGGTAGGGCGTCTGATACAGTATTTGCTTACTAAATATTGTTATCATTTAAAATGATAATTACTAGCATTACTATAAACAAATTCATGTGGAAGGAAGACCCTATGAGTATATTTTTTAAATCCTTCTATCATCACTTATCCATATTTTACTTTAGATAATTCATTTTGGACAAATTCCCATAGAACATATTAAACAAGAAACTGTTTTATTCAAAGCTTATCCCCCTGAAGATTAATAATGGGAAGAAACTCTATGCTTTTGTTGAAGAGTGAGAGCATAGCTAATGAAAAATTGGAAAGTGATTTGAAGAAATTTTCTTATGATAAGTTCTATAATACAGGTAACAGAATCTACATTCTCTACAATTCAGGGAACTTAAGATATTAACAGTGACAGGTTGACAGAAAACAGATGTTGACATGGAAAAGTTTCCCTCAAGTTTCTGAAAATTTTCAAATTTACAGAAAAGACACAACAGTGGTCCAATGAAGGTTTAGGTTTGTTTATTCTCCCTCTACCTTCAGTATCTCTCTCTCTCTCTCTCTCATATAAAAATGTATATATACAGATTCACATGTATCACACTTATCACATATTGAATATATATACTGCATAATCATTTTTCTGTGCTTTTGGAGTGAATGATTTAGGCATCACTTCACCTCTAAAAAATCAACATACAACTCCTGGATTTAAAGATAATCTATATGACCAATGAGCCACTGTCACCTTAAAAACATTAACAGTAGACCTATACCATTCTGTAATCAGTCCATTTACAAATTTCTCCAGTTTAGAGAATGTCTTTTAAAAGTGCTGGCTTTTTTTAAAAGCCAAAAACCAAGCTAAGCCCATATATTTTACATGATTATGGCTATTGAGTCTCTTTTAGTCAAGAACTTATCCTCCACCTGCTTTGTAACTTAAACTTTTTGAAGACTCAGGAGAAGTAACGCATATAATGTTCCACATTCTGTATTTGCCCTAATTTTTCTCCAGGCAGGCTTAACTGGTTTCTCTATCCCTCCTATTTATTGTGAACTGGATTGTTACGTCTAGAGGCCTCATTATGTTTCAGATTTTAAATTTTTGGCAAGATAACTTCATAGATAATACTGTGTATTCAATATTTGTACAAGAGCAGGTGACATAAAGTGAAGCTATGTTTGATCTCTTGGTTCATGTGTTGACCACCAGCTCTCTCCATTGTATTGGTACAGTTTTTTCTTTGCAATTAAGAAGTAATCCATGGAAAATCACATCAGCACTCCACTTGGAAATTGAAGCAGCCTTACGTATTTTTAAAAATCAAGACCAAAAAAAACCCCTCATCTTAAATATTTACTCATATATTTACCTTTTCACATGCTCTTCATTCCTTCCACATGATCTAAATTTCCATCTGGTATCATTTCCCTTCAGCGTGAGGAATTTAATTTAGCATTTCTTGGAGTACATGTCTGCTAATGAATTTTCATAGGTTTTTTTTTTTTTTTCTGGATTGCCTTTGTTCTTAAAGGATTTTTTTTCTTGCTATGGAATTCTGAGGTTTGTTATACACATATAGATACAGATACAGATATATTTAAAGATATTATATCACTGACTTCTGGTCTCCATAGGTTATAAGAAGTCATTTGAACTGTTTTTCCTCTGTGTGTAATGTGTCAGATTTTTTTTCTGCCCTTACTTCTCCTTCTGGGATTCCAAGTAGCTAGTCATATGTTAAATCTTTTGATACTGTCTCACAGGTCATTGGCTCTGTTCTTTATCAATGTTTTTTCTCAGTTTTTCAGGTTGGATAATTTCTATTGCTCTGTCTTCAGATTCACTGATTTTTTTTTTTTTGTCCTCTCAATTCTGCTGTTAAGCTTTTTTTATCAAATGTTTTATCAAATTTTGAGATATTGCACTTTTCAATTCTAGACTTTTTATTTAGTACTTTGTTATAATTTCTATTTCTTAACTAAGATTTCCTATTTCTTCATTGCAAGCAATATTTTCACAATGCTTTTGATTACAGTGAAAATATTTTCTATATTGATTCATCTAGAAAATATGTAAAATTATTTTTATTAATGTATGAAAAGTTTCAGTTTCAACAAATGTTCCTACTTTTTTATCTAGGCCACAAAAAAGTTTTCCTCTCCTTGGAGTTTCAGATTTTGTTTGTTTATATGCAGTGTGGTATGTGAGAAAACATACATCACATTGTCATTTTGGGGGTTTTGATTATGAAACATTTGGCAAATTTTTTTTAAGTCTCAAAGTTCAAAGTATGGTAAATCTTTGTAAAACTCAATCATTCAACCAGTGCACATTGGCAAAGAACATATGATAAATTAATTCATTGTTTCCTGTTTCAACAGTTCCATAAAGTAATAATGATTCATAATATCTATGTGTATATACTAAACCATGATACTTTTCATACTGTGGAGCAAAGCAATTAGGGAGACATTAGACTTTTGCCTTAAAATTCTAAGGAATCCACATTTTTAACCTAACATAGCTAGAGCATTGTTTTAGAAATGAATTTTTTCATACCTAGTGGAAATTGTTTTTTGACATATATAAAAAATTTGAAAATATCTATGCTATGAATCTGATTTTGTAGGCTGCAAACGGACAACATTTCTTTTTGATCTGGAAATATTTTGAGATAAAATATACCCAGAGTAATAACTGAGCAGTATCTTATACTGTACAACTCATCTGAAGCTAAAGAAGAGTATGTGTAGCTTTTCTAATGTTGAGATAGCTGATTTTTTACATTGTTAGAAAGATCTTGTATTCTATGAGCAGTTGTTAGATGGTAATTGAAGACTTTTTCACTTTTTGTATAATTTTTAGTCTCTTATAAAATCATAATAAAATTTCCACAATTAAAACTAATCATTTATCTTGCTATATCACCATCTAAAATTTGATTTATTCTTTTGTGCAAGACCGAAGCCATTTTATAGCTAGACAAAGTTATAGGCTCAGATTATGTTTTAAATTTATTTAAATTTTATTTGTTTAAAATTTATTTAAAATTTTCATTGCACATTTAATTCTGATTTCAGGCAACTAATTTCATTTATTCTTATTTGCTTATCAAGAGGAAATTTCTCATCAAATTTGCTATGTATCTGCTGAAAATGTCTCACAATGTTTTCCACTTTATTAACGTAACCTTTTTTTTTTTTAACATAATTAAACAGCTTTTTTGTTTTGCTCTGCCACAGCAAACTGTAGTTGGCATTAGTCATGAAATTCACAGTATATCTACTTCCAGTCTATTATTTTTTACTGTTCTGGCCACAGCACTGACCTCCATTTGATTCTGCATCAGTAGTACATTTTTCTTTAAAGTTTAAAAATATGTACATACTTATTTTTAAACCTAGAATACTAATTTAATCATAATTAATTTAGTTACCAACTATTATTTCCTTCATATCAGCAGAACTCATGTTGTCTTCATAAAATATTCAGATAAACACATCAATTTCATGACATCAACTAGATCAGTGCTGTATTTGTGTAATGCTAGACACAACATATACATATAACATGAACACTTGTACAAAATATCTATGCAATGCAGTGACTACAGTGAAATGCAGTCTTAGCAAAACAATGTTGTCAATAATAGGAAAATATTTGATGCTGCTTCAGTTCTTAAATTTAGATTTAATTAATTAAAATCAGATAAAATTAAAAAGTTAGTTCTTTAGTCACACTAATCTTATGTCTTAGAAAGTTCAACCTGGTGGAAATATATAATATATTAGATGTAGTGTGGGAATAAGAGGAGTATCAGAAAAAACTAAATGCAAGGTATCTGCACATTATCACTAGGATTATCACAATAATCCAGATTGGACATAAGGAAGCTCCACTACAGCTGTGATAGAAAAATCTCAAATATTTTTCATGTATCAAGTAGAATCAGCAAGACATGGTGACTAATGGGATGTGAGAAACCAAAAATTCCGGAAAGATTTTCAAACACTGTAAAGTATACCTGTAAGCCTCCATCTCAGTTAATTTATTCCAATCTGCTAGATCCTCTATACCAGTGCTAGTGTCCAGAAGTTGTGTTTGTCACTGGTATCTGAATTAGGGGCCACGTCTGCTAATTACTCCCAGTATTTATCCCCCTTTCTTCCAATAATAAAAATTTTTAAAAATTTTGCTCATGTAAGTCACTTAGGTTCATGGTTCTTTCCCCACTTTATTGGTCCATGGATCTTCAGTTATGGCCAATTGGAGATAATTAGAATTGTGTGGCAGTTTGGGGGAACATTCCTTAAGTGTACCTGGCTCATCCCCTTTTCTCTCTCTCTTCCTCTATGCCTCCATTCTGCTGCCCGGATTTGAATACGATGATTTGGAGGGCTTTGGAGCAGAGCCACAATGCCAGACTTAAATTGCCCACCTCCAGAATTTTATGTGACAGAAAATTTTTCTTGGTTGAACCACTGTCCTTCTGGGTCTATCTGTCTTACTCACAGCCAAACATAATCTTTATCAGTGCACCCAGGTTGCTGTACACTAAGAATAGTCATCAAACCCTCCTATCTCATCTCCATCAAAAGCAGAGTAAAGATTTCCCGTGAATGTTCCCTTGTAAGTACTCATCCCCACCTCATCAAAAACTCAAGTACCTGCAAGAGGGAAGCACTTATATTTTCCTTCTAGGACATGTTTTTCTGGCAGGATGAGGGAAGTGCTAAATGACATTTTTGAAAGTTGCATGACTTTTAGAAGTAAAGGCATTAGGGGATGCTATTTGAGATTATCCCTGAGGGAAGAAGAGCAGCCATGTTGATTTATGGAAATAAAGGCTCCTAAGCTTGAGAAACACAAGTAGTGGGCATTGGCAGAAGTAAGTGGAATTATCAAACCCTGCTATCTTTGGCTTTTATGATTAGAGTAACTGATTGTTCCCCCATGTCTGTCTTTGGGAAACTGAAATAGAGCAATGCTTTGAGGCAGGTAGAGAAAGGGGGGTTACAATCCAGGAGGGAACAGTCTTGTCTTGCCATCTCCTAAATGACCAATTTACAATAATACCATTCTGACACTTGGACTTATTAACTCTGGACTCCTAACTCCAACTGTGGGAATCCTAGTTTCTTTCAAGAGTGAAGATAGAACTCTAGCCAAACGGATGCCATATTCTGATTCATTCAGAGTTTGCAGAGGGTGATTACAGCTTTTCTTTAAAGAGGCAGAACTGAAACTAGACCCACAGAAAAGTCTGGGGATTAAGGCTATGATGTCCATCCTTGACCTATTTTGAGGTAAATTCCTGACATAAAGAACCAGATATAAGACGTATGTCCTTCACACTGTAAGGATGGAAGTTTCTGTCCTAAGGCCGGGAATAAATACTCCCGTGAACTCCTATACCCAAATTAACCCCTGTAGACATGTGATTGGCCCTTACCCCTCTCAGCCCAGAAACAAATATTTCAACTCCTTCCTCCACCAACCTACCATCTACTAAATTTGCATAAGTTCTAATCACAACCTCTGACACTCTGTCTCTGTGATTTCATTTCCTATCAGGATGCTGGGACCAAGGACCTTCTTCTAGCCTAAGATAGCCTTTCTAAGGGGACATACAGACAAATCTGAAATGTATCTGCCTACAAAGATCTGCCTGTTAATTTAGAAAGGCAGATCAATAAAAAGATACTCATATGTATTGCAACTAAGAGCTAAGAAAGGGGGCTGAGGCAGGTAGGCACCAAAAACAGAGTCTAGCAGGACTTCATGAAGTAGTATGAAAACTCCTGATTGTTACAGGTAGGAACAGTAAAGGCAAATTTTTCTTATTAGCTTTGTGCAAAGGTAATGAGAAAAAACAATCCTTTATGTTAAAAACAAGTAAGGGCCAAGAGTCAGGAATAAGTGAAGGATTGGGCAGCCCCTTATGTAAGGGTCCCATAGGTTGCATTACAGCATTTTTTGCATGCAAATCTTGCAATAACCTCCATTTTTTTTTATTACAAAAACAGGTGTGTTTTAAGGACTAGTAGAATGTTTTAAATGACCCAACTTTAGTTGTTTTGCAACCCATTTTTGTAATGTTTGTAATTTTTCTTTAGGAAGGGGCCATTGCTCCACCCAAACAGGTTGCTGTTGGGTCCATGTTAGAGCAATGGGAATAATATTTGGGATAGTAGCAGCAGCCCCTATTAAAAAGGATCATCTTTAAGGTCAGGTTTCACTGAGCAAGAAAGTCCCTGCCCCATAGAGTGCAGGGTATTGGTAATATAAAAGGAGTTACAAAGGCCATTTTATTTTTAGGCCCTTGGACCTTTAGTGGGTGAGAACTTATTTTAGGTGCCATCAGTCCATCAACTCCTTGATAGTGACATCAGATTTGTGTTTTTGCCAATAAGAAGGCCAATGGAAACTGGAAATAATAGTTTTGTCCACTCCTGTGTCTAATAACCCTGTAAATTGCTTTCCTTGTATTGAAACTGTTAAAACAGGTCTGTTATCAGTTAATGGATGTGTCCCAAAAGCTTTCTGTCCTGTATGTCCGAAGCCCTTATCTCCTCTATTATTTTCAGCAAATTTTTGAGCAGGTAAATAAGGTATCAAAATAATTTGAGCAATTCGAGATTGCTTAGGAATAATGTAATAAGAAGAGGCATGAACCATAATTTTAATTTTTCCAGTATAATCATTATCAATAACACCATGTAAAACTGTTAACCCTTTTAAGCCCACAGATGATCTCCCTAATAGCAATCCAAAATACCCAGAAGGTAAAGGTCCCCAAACTCCAGTAGAGATTAAGTAGGTTTTATTACTGTCATGTATCAACTCATTATCAATAGTCATTAGAGCTAAACTTGCGCTCCCGGGGGAAGCTGTGATGAGGTCAGAAATGGTGAGATGGGACTTTGGCTGACAGTGACTTCCTATATTTGTTTTTGAGGGGCACCTGGGAGAGTGCCCTGCTTTGAAATAGCCTTTAACAATTGCTGCAGAATACGGAAATAAATTGTCTGCTGTACTGTCAGCTGCTGTCCCATAGTTACATTGTGGCATGCCTGATAGGCTGAAAGTCCCCGATATAAATTTTTCCCCTTACTTACATGTAGTTGCCACGCTGATATCACATCGGGTCACCAAATGTCGGTGGTGTGATATCATGTACACACGAACACCGTGTGGAGAGAAGCGAAGCAGTTCTCTGTTTATTGATGCTTGGAAAAGGGTTTATATCAGACATGCACGATGCCTCACATATCATCTAAGTTAGGACAATGTTAATAATCTTAATCTATTTAGGTCCCCAAGTTCCTGCAGTAAGCACAGGATGTTACATGATCAAGGACAGATTATGTTTTAAAGTTCATCACGAAACTTCATTAAGTAGGCCATCTCTCATCCAGCCGGCTGTGCCTGTCTTAGGTTGTCCTCCTCTGAGGATCTTACCTGTCATTGGCTATCCAGCCATCCATACTGGATACATGATATTCCTCATAGCTTGTTTATCAGTTCAGCCCATGGCTTATTCTCCAGAGCCTTCAGCGGGGGCCTACACAAAGGTATCATAATAAAAAACTGTGTTGCTGACATAAAGACAGGCATACAGATCAATGGAATAGAATTCAGAGTCCATAAAAACTCACACATCAATTGTCAATTGATTTTGACAAGGGGGCTAAGACCATTCAATGGGGGAAAGAACAGTCTCTTCAACAAATGGTGCTGGGAAAACTAGACACCTACATGCAGAAGAATGAATTTGGACACGTACCTCACACCATAATCAAAAATTAACTCAAAATGGATCAAAGATTTAAAAGTAAGAGTTAATACTATAAAACTCTTAAAATAAAACATATAGGGGAATCTTCATGACACTGGATTTGGCAATGATTTCTTGGACATGAAACCGAAAGCACAGAAAAAATAAATCAATTGGGCTTCATCAAAATTAAGTACTTTTGTGCATCAAAGGTAAATATAAATGTAGTAAAAAGGCAACCCTCAGAAAGGGAAAAAAATTTCAAATTATTTATCTGACAGGAGATTAATATTCAAAATATATAAAGAATTTCTACAACTCAACAACAGAAAACAAACAACCCCATTGTTAAGTGAGCAAATGAACAGATATTTCTTCCATGAAAATATACAAATGGCCAAAAAGAACATGAAAAGATGATCAATATCATTCATTATTGGGGAAATGCAAATCAAAACCACAATTAGATACCACTTCACATGCATTATGATGGCTACTATTATAAAAGAAAAAAGATAATGACAAGTGTTGGAGAGGATGTGGAGAAATTAGAACTCTTGTGCATTGCTGGTAGGAATGTAAAACGGTGCAGCTGCTGTGGAAAACAATATGGTGGTTCCTCGAAAATTTTGACATACAATTACCCTGTAATCCAACAATCCCACTTTTAGGTATATACCCAAAAGAACTGAAAGCAAGAATTTAAATGGTATTTGTACACCAATGTTCATAGCAACATTACAATAGCCAAAGGTGGTGGAAAAAAACACATGTACACAATAGATGAGTGCATAAACAAAATGTAGTTTACACATATTATGAAATATTATTCAGCTTTAAAAAGGAGTACAATTTTAATACATGCTACCACATGGAAACCCTGAAAATATTACGCTAAATGAAATAAACTAGACACAAAATATCAAATATTGTATGATTTCACTTATATAAGGTACTTAGAACAGTCAAATTCAGAGACAGAAAGTAGAAGGTGGTTACCAGGGGCTTACAGGAGCAGAGGCTGGGGTGATGGGGAGTTACTGTTTGATAAGTACAGAGTTTCAGTTTTGGATGATGCAGAGGTTCTGGAGATGGATAGTGGTAGTGTGAATTGCTTAGTTCTACTGAGCTGAACACTTAAAAATGGTTAAAATGGTAAACATTATAATATGTATTTTAACTAT
Source organism: Camelus bactrianus (assembly GCF_048773025.1). NCBI lineage: Eukaryota > Metazoa > Chordata > Mammalia > Artiodactyla > Camelidae > Camelus > Camelus bactrianus. Next base: position 9,891,449 of record NC_133547.1, read on the forward strand.
AATAAGAAAAATAATGAAAGAAACATAGACTACCAATATATTTATAAAATATAAATGAAGGCTTTTATAATCCATGTGTGGGTGCATGACATCCAAGTAGAAAACAAAGTAAATAATGAATAAACTTACCTATGAAAATAGTAAAGCTCCTGTTTCAATATTCCCTTGAGCAAAGTTAAAGCAAATTAAGTGGAAAATTTTTGTTCCAACTATGAGAAACAAAATACTGAACTTAATTTTAAAAATAATATACATATGAATACATCAATGTAAAAAGAATGAGCTAAGGATAGAAATGGAGATTTAATAAAAGAGGAATAAAAAATGAATGAATGTGTACATAAAAACTGTCTAGCTTACGACAAATAAAAATGTTATAAAATATGCCATATTGGCCTTAAAACTGACACTAGCAAGTTTTTATTAAAATAATATCCATTGTACCTTAACTTTGATGTGCTATTAATCCCTAATCAATTTTGGTGGTAAATAAATCATACATAACATTTGTAGAGAGTATGTTATATCCTTATTTAAAATAAGCATATGTTTAAGTCCAGCAATCCATCTATGTATCTCATGTTAATGAGATAAACTAGAGTGAAAAAAGTACATTTCTATACAATTATTTCTATTAACAAGGTTTGAAAATGATCAACAACAATTATGTACAGAAAGATAAAGTATTGTATTCCAAAAAAATTTGGAAAACTTGATAGATATTTTAATTATGTAGATATAATAAATGATATTCACAAGACTTGTTTCTTTTTTAGTTGATTTTTATTGAATAAAAAGGTTCTTTAAATTCTGTGGTGTTTTACAATTTTCAAAAATTTCACACACATGACTTCATGTAATCTCATAAAAACCCTTTTGTCCTCCCTACCCCTATACTGCCCCTCCTCCCATTTCCCCACTGGTTACCACTAGTTTGTTCTCTATATCTGTGAGTCGGCTTCTTTTTGTTCACTAGTTTGTGGTATTTTTTAGATTCCACACAAAAGTGATGTCTTTCTCTGACTTATTTCACTTAGCATAATGCCCTCCAAGTCCATCCATGTTGCTGCAAATGGCAGATTTTCATTCTTTTTTATGGCTGGGTAGTATTCCATTGTGAATATATACCACATCTCTATCTATTCATTTGTTGATGGACACTTAGATTGCTTCTATACCTTGGCAATTGTAAATAATGCTGCTATGAACATTGGGGTGCATGTATCTTTTTGAATTAGTGTTTTTTTTTTCAGATATATATCCAGAAGAGGAATTGCTGGGTCATATGGTAGTTCTATTTGTAGTTTTTTGAGAAACCTCCATACTGTTTTCCACAGTTGCTGCACCAATTTACATTCCCACCAACAATGTACAAAGGTTCCCTTTTCTCCACATTCTTGCCAACATTTGTTATTTGTGTTCTTTTTGATGATAGCCATTCTGACTGGTGTGATGCGATATCTCATGGTGGATTTGACTTTCATGTCCTTGATGATTTGTGATGTTGAGGCACACACATCTTTCTGTGTGCCTATTGGCCTTCTACATGTCCTCTTTGGAAAAATGTCTATTCAGTTCTTTCGCCCATTTTTTAATCAGGTTACTTGTTTTTTTGACGTTGAGTTGTATAAGCTGTTTAATACATTGGATATTAACCCCTTATTTGCAATGATCTTCTCCCATTCAGTAGAACTGTCTTTTCATTTTGTCGATGGTTTCCTTTGTGTACAAAAGCTTTTAAGTTTAATTAGGTCCCATAAGTTTATTTTTGCTTTTGTTTTCTTTACTTTAGGAGAGAGATCTAAAAAAAAAATATTGCTGTGATTTATGTCAGTGTTCTGCCTATGTTTTCCTCTAGGAGTTTTAGAGTATCTGATCTTCCATTTAGGTCTTTAATCCATTTTGATTTTATTTTTGTATATGGTGTTAGAGAGTGTTCTAATTTCATTCTTTTACATGTCCAGGTTTCCTAGCACCACTTATCGAAGAGACAGTCTTTTCTCCTGATATTCACAAGATTTTGAGAAAAAGTTTACATACAAAACTCCTTAATTTATTGCTAATTATCAGAGAAATGCAAAGAAAAACTACAATGAGGTATCACCTCACACCAGTCAGAATAGCCATCGTTAAAAAGTCCATGAATAATAAATGTTGGAGACAGTGTGGACTTTTTAATGATGGCCACACATTACTTGTGAAATTAAAGACATTTAAGAGTTTCAGAAAATATTTCCAAGGGGAAAAAAAGAGGACTATGAAGAATAAACTATAAGAAGAAGAAAATATAACAATCACTGTGAGATGTACAGGTAGGGAAAAGTAAGAAAATTAATAGGACTAAAGCAGAGTGTTTTCATGTTCTAGAAGAATCCAGTTACAGCAGAAAAAAACTTCCTGGATTCTGTGAGATAACTCAGCTATCCAGATCTAATAATATATAAAATAATCCCAGTTTCTCTTCTATTAAATAAAAATAGTGTGTGTTGGGGGAAGTGATACAGATGTTTATGGGTGTATATACATATATACAACCTGCTAAGTGCCTGTTTCATAAATTCCTTATAAATGTGAATTGCTATACCATCTTTTCCCTTTAAAAGAAACACACAAAAAAAGACTTTTTTCCCAAATGTACTATAAAATCTGTTTTAGAAAAGTGACTTCCATAAAGAATTACCATTAAGCCTCAAGTGGATGATTCTATTAGATTATATCACAAGCATTTTTTTTATTATGATGAATACACAAAATGTTTATGAGCTGTAATTCAGTTCATCATATTGATATATGAGACCAATAACTATTATACATTTAGTTTGAACAAAACTTCTAAAGATTTTCTTAATTCTAGGAGTCTATTATCACCCAGCAGTTAGGAGTCTAGATCATTTTCTTACATGGTATCATCAACCACCCATCACTTAACATATTCCTTGTCCCCAAGTTGGAGGATATTGATAAAGGATATCAGACACGGCACAGACGGCACATCCTGGCCAATAACAAAATGGACTTTGACACTGGTGTTTATTGTCTAGAGAGTCCCTGGAAAGAACCACTCACTCCCCACTCTAATCCTGAAAGCTCACAAAGCCTGTGATCTCATACAAGTTGAGGCTGAGACCAAGAAATCCCACATTCCATCTTATCTCTCTGGAAAACTCAGATCTGTGATTTCTAAATATGCAACAATTTCCACTCCTCCTCATGGTCCTTTTTAGAAACCGAGCAGCAAGAGGGAGAAAAAAGAAACCACAAGACGCTAGTATTTCTTGGAACACTGGGAGACTTAACTAAAAACAAAACCAAAAACAAAACAGAAATGAAACACCCTCCAGGGCCACATCTGCCTTATCCACACATAAACAAATGGAATTAAAGGGGAAGCTGGAATTGAGTTGACAGCAGTTCTTGGGGACAGGATTCTGGTTCCAGTGAAACATGTAGCTGGCCCCCAGGGTGAGACAGGAGGAAAGTAGGGCAAGGCATAGCCGTTCAAGGAATGATAGAGCAATTAACACCCAAATGGTGGAAGATTCAATTCCCAGTAGGCCTTGAGGCTCATGATGGTAGGACATTTGACTTCTAGTAGACCTTGAGCTTCATTATATGCTCATTATGTTACTGACATGGTAAATGACACTCCCACTGGCACCGTGACAGCTTTGAGGTTGACCATAAAAGGTCAAAGAGTGGGTGGTGGCCCAATTCCTGGGAATCCCAGCCCCTTCCCCAGGGTAGTTGGAATGGTCCTCCCACTTCCTGGCACATGAAGCTACGCAGCCCATAAAAACTAGCAACACGGCACCTTGCTGCCTTTCTTGCTCCCTCCTCTTGGGAGATGCCCACACTCTGCCTACACAGTGTGTATCTACACTTTAACTTGAGCACCCAACCCCTACACATCAAGGCCTTTCTCTCATCTTCTGAAAAAGCCTACACTCTATGTAATATGTATCTCCCTAAATAAACCTACCTTTACTCAACTGTGGTCCACTCTTGAATTCTTTTCTCTATGAAGCCGGGGCACATCCCAGGGGCTCAACTGAGACCTGGGACATGGCCCTGCTCTTGCCTCACATTTGTTTTTCCTGTATCAAATGAAGTGCCCCCTTCTAGGAATTCTACTTCCTGGACTTCCCCATCATGTCTTCCCAGAAACCTGTCACGAGGACCCTTCCAGATGTAAAATTCTCATTCCAAGACTAGATCTCTGCCTTGTTGCTGGAAATGTACATTCTAGGGCTTAGTACAGGACTTCTTTTCTTGCGGTCATTTAACTTCAGCAGTCCCTAAGACAGTCTAGAGGGAACCCAGAGCACACAGCCAAAGCAAACTGAACCTACAAATAAGGCCACGCATCTCATTACCCCACCAACATATTCCCAAAGGCACACATCGTGAGGGAGACACCCCCGGGCCCTGTCACGCCATCTGTCACGCACTACTCTTCTCACATACAAGACTGAGGCTCCAGACACGACACGCCCTGAGGCGCCTGTTCGTGACAAGGACCTTCTTACCCCGAGCGCCTCCCAGTGTCACCCCACCCCACCCTCACTGCCGGTTGCGACTCGGCTCCGGTGAAGTCGCCGGAGCCCTCCCACCCTCATTCTGCACTGACTACTTCCTCGGACAGGTCCAACTCACCGCCCAGAGTCCAAGCACCTTGAAGACACCGGAAAGGGACCTAGAGACGGAGGTTAATTTGGGCCCAGAGGCTCATGGGAAATAAGAGCCGGAAAATCCTCGGAGGCTCGGAGCCAGGCGGTTCAAAGCACTCTTCCTAGGCAAACTGGCCCCACCCAGCGAAAAACCTGTGCTCGGCGACTTCTGGGAAATGTAGTCCGCAGTAGGTGAAGCCCCGGAAGTTCCCAGCATGCAACTCGGCTCTGCCTATCAGAGGAAGGTTTTCCAAAGGTCGCCGGGATTTCTGGTCTTTGCTGGAGGGAGACATTTGTGTCTTGCGCGAACCTGATGGCTCATTTGTCTTTATCGTGGCCAAGGGCGAATTAAAAGGTTCTCAGCGAAAGCTGAGGAACCCATTGTGGAATCCAGAGCGGGTGGGGATGGGAATGGGGTGGGAGGTGACCAGGGACCCCTCGGTGAGCTGAGACATCGCGCGTTAATCGGGGTACGAGAGACTGGAGCAGGGTCTGGCAGTTGAAAAAATGAGTGTGTCTTGCTTTCCGTGAGCTTGTGGGTCCGATTCGGTGTCTGGAAATCTGTGTAGAGTTGTTTATATTCATGGGGTAGTTTCTGCAAATGTGAATCTTTGTTTCCTTTGGGGTAAGGTGGTTTATATTAGATATTATATGCCACTGTTGGAAAGCAACAATAAGTGGTCGTGAATGGTAATTGTGCCCATGGGGACCTTGAGGAGGTGTCTGTAGGACTGAGACTTGAGGTCTGTGACTTTGTATGTTTCTCTTAATGTCAGTAACTGAAGGTGACAATATTTGTGAGATATTTTTCCTGATACGCTTTTCTTTTGATTGTGAAAGTAGACCACCATCCAGCTGGGACTGAAAAACTGTACAACGTTGCCTCGCTTGGTATGTGTTAGTTTGATTATCTGACTACCAACCACTATATGTGACTGTGTGTTGTGACAGTGAGTGACAATAGTCCACAATTTTGTTACCTATAAAATAGTGTTACTACATCGTCTTGGAAGAATCAAATTTAACATGCAGAAAAAGGTTTGCAACTTACCTGCCAAAAATTTGGATATTTTATAATGAATCAAAGATGGATAATTAGGTGTGGAGGACCTCTACAGTGAAATAGTGCACAGCAGTGAAAGCTACAGAATTTAACAAATACGATGAGCAACGAGTCAGAAATATACATACTGTATAATTCCATTCACAAAACTTTAAAAAGAGGCAAAATAAATGGTATTTTATGCATAAATGGTACGTAATTTTAAAAAAACAGGATATGACAAAATTCAGGAATGCGGAAACTACAGGAAGGCAGGAAGATGAAGAGATAAGTTTGCAGAAGGATTCTGAGTTACTTTGTGTACTCTATTTCTTAAGTTGGATTGTATTTACATAATTGTATACTTTCAAAGTATATTCCTCATTAGTTATAAATAATTTACTTGTGATGAAATTTAAATATGTCTTGATATAGAGGTTGAAGGGAACTGTGTGCATTTGTATATGAATTGTATGAACATGGAGAAAGTTATGGGATATGTATGCCAGATTTTTAACATTGTTCTACACAAGGAGAGTGCAGGGGCTTGTGAAAGTAGGTACAGAGGAGAAACTGGTAAGTGATGTAAGAAAAATGCCTGTTAAAAGTTTAAAATAAAATACATACATACATCTCTGTTATTTACATGTGTATGCATTAGAAGATACTAAGAAATACTCAAAATCATTATCACAAGGTAGTAGGCTTTCACGTATTTTCTCTTGGTATTTTTATGCCCTGCTTGAAATTTTGACAAAGTGTATTTTGTGTAATGTAAGTATGGCCACCCCTGCTTTCTTCTCTATTCATCCATCAATCCATCTTTCCTTTTATCCATACATCCATCTGTCGACGGAAATCATCACTAAGCCACCTATACTTGGAATAGAAAAGAGTCATTTGAGCCAAACTCAGAACTATAGCCCAGCAGACAGCCTCTCATGTAGCTCCAAGGATCTACTCCGGAGAAGCAAACAGTGACACTGGGCGCAGCCCTTGTGAGTGGGCTAAGTTTCAGTCATGCAGAGAGGCGTGGGAGTAGGACTGTGGGCCTGAGATGGAGCTGGCAAAATGGAGTCAGTGTGGTTGACTCACACACACACTTTACCTGTTTCACTTTCCACCCCACCACTTGCCTCCCACTCTGGTAACCACCATTCTGTTCTCTGTAACTACATGTTTGGTTAGATTTGGTTGGATTTGTTCATGATTTTGTTTTTTGCTTGGTTTTTATATTCCACATATGAGTGAAATCATACAGCATTTGTTTTTTCTCTGACTTATTTCACCTAGCATGATGCCCTCTAAGTCCATCCATGTTGCTGCAAATGACAAAATTTCATTCTTATGGTTGAGTAATATATATATACATATATATATATATATATATATATATATATGCCACATCTTCTTTATCCATTCATCTGTTGACGGACACACGTTGCTTCCATACCTTGGCAATTTTAAATAATGTTGCTATGAACACTGGGGTGCATGTATCTTTTCAAATTAGAGTTTTTGGTTTTTTTCAGATTTATTCCCAGTGTGGAATATAGAGATTTAACACCTTTTAAATGTTGAATTATTATCTAACTGTCCAATATAACTTTCTGTGATGCTGATAATGTTTTATTTATATCTGTGTTGTCCAATATAGTAATGACTAGTCACACTGGCTACTGAGGATTTGAAATGTGACTAGACTGACTAAGTAACTGACTATTAAATTTTACTTAATTTTAATAACTTTAAATAGCCACAAATAGCTACCATATTGGTCAACTGAGAGTAACAATTCCTCAAAAGATGAACACTGAGGTTGGTTTCAGTTCTTCAGTATTACAGACATGGCTTCAGTTAGCATTACTATATCCACACCTTTTCCCTTCAAGTCAGCATTTTTGTAAGCTGTATTCTTAAATGTAAAAATGCTCATTGATTAGGGGTTTGTTTTCAGACATTGTAATAGTTACTAATTCAACTCAATTGTCAAAAGGTTGTTGTCCTTACCAATAGCTACCTATGAGAGTTCTCATTTCTGACACATTCTCAACAATACTGTATACTATGTACATGTTTTTTAAATTTGATAAGTGAAAATGTAGTATGTCATTTTTTTCTGTTATCAGTTTTTTGCCTCAGCTCACAATGGTAAGCCTTACCAGGAAACGGCACTAGGGGGACATTGCAGAAGGAGGAGATAGGCCTTTGGGGAGCTCCCCAACCCCCAATCAACAAACAGTAAATCAAGCCCTGATTTGTTGCAATTGTCAGTTCCCATGGTGTGAACAGTCCTGGTCATGGCCAATTTCTAGCTACCAATGTGGTATTCCTGCAGGTGGGGTTGGGAAGAGATGGACAGTAGTATACCATGATACAGTATTTCCACCATACAGATGCAATAGACATAATCTCAAGAGGATAGTTAATAATTAGGAAGTAACATGTTGGATATTTATTACCTTAGTTTTCTAAATGTATTCACTTTGTTGTAAGTCTACATAATTTTTAAATACAGTCAGCCCTCCATATCCACCCATTCGGCATCACTGGATTCAACCGTTAATCCAAAATATTTTTTAAAATTCCAGAAATTTCCAAAAAGTAAAATGAATTTGCTGCAAGTAGTAACTATTTACATAGAATTTACATTGTATTAAGTACAAGTAATCTACAGATGATTTAAAGTATAAGGAAGGATGCACATAGGTTACATGCAAATACTACACCGTTTTGTGTAAGGGACTTAAGCATCCTCAGCACTAATCCCAGGTGGGAGCCCTGGAACCCCAGTGGATACCATCTCAAATTTTGTGAGAATCTGCCGCTAGGAACTGCCTCCAGAACAAAGCTACATCTATCTACAGCCGTTTAATCGCTCGCGCGCGCGCGCGCGCGCGCACGCACACACGCATACCCCCCTCTAAGGCCTTCAGGTGCAGGCGCCTGCGCAATGCTAGCAACGACTACAACTCCCAGAAACCCCCGAGGCGGGTGGTTCCATGGACCTTGGGATTCCTGTGTCTCCTGCTTTTCCAGCTCTGGACTACATTTCCCATAGGCCACTGGGCCCAAACAACCTGGAATTTCCCAAGTGTCCCTACAGCATCCTAGTGGTTTTGGGGCTCCGCGTGTGAGCAGGTCCAGTGGAAGGACAAATCGATGCAGAGCGAAGCGGAGAGAAATTTGGGAACTCGGAGCCCAGCCGGCGGCCACTGGCGGGAGGGAAGCGCTCCAGGAGAACGCAAGCTGCTGAAGGAATTGCTGGTGTGACAGATGTGACGGGGAGGGGTGGTCAAAACAGGTCAGGGTGTCTCCTGGACAGGTGCAACGGAGAGTCAGGTATGGGACACGACGTTTCCATGATGGTGAGGGACAGACATGGTGTAGGGGTTGTGTGTGAACATCGTGTGCATGGTAGAGCCACATCTTTCACTGTGTGAAAGATGATGTTGCATTTGCATGACTGCGCACATGACAGGACTGGGATGTCCTGTGACGGATGGAGTGTGTGTGTTTAAGTGTTTGTAAAAGAGGGCGTCTGTGCACACGAAATGGCCAGTGTATGTCTCTGTGACTGTATGTAGAATGCGTTGCATGTGCTTATCTGGTGCTCAGGGCGGATCTGGAGTGTTTCTCCACGACTGTGTGACAAACTGTATGTGTGTGTGCACCAGAGAGAAGACAGCACTTTCTGCACGACAGGATCAGGCTGAATCTGTGACTGTGATGGAACCGTGTTTTTGTGTATCATGAGCAGGGGTGTGAACGTGTTGTGTGATGTGTGACAGGTCTGGGGTGTAGCTCTGTGATTATGTGGTACAAGTGTGTATGTATGACCATCAATGCCTGCGACACGTCAGCATATAGCTCTGTGACTATGTGTGACAAGTATTGTGTGTGTTTGTTGAGTGGTACGTTTGTTGCGTGGTACGTTTGTTGGGGGCGCTGCTTAGTATTATGTTTGCTCTTTCTTTTTAAAAAATAGACACTCTTAATCTGAAGAAGTAAGTTCACTTCAATTCGTTTGCTAAGAGTTTTCATCATTATTATTATTTTATTATTATTGTTGTTGTTGTTGTTGTTATTATTATTATTATTTATGCTGATTTTTCATCAAATGTCTTTTCTGTATCCTCTAATATGACCGTAAAGTTCTTCTTTATTTTGATAACATGGTAAGAATACATTGGTTGTTTGAATGTTAAACCAACCTTATATTTTTGGAATAAGCCAACTACAGCATGATGTAAGATCCTTTTTGTAAATTGTTGTATACTTCTGTTAATACTTTGTTAGTAGCTTGACTTATATTGCCAGCATGTACTGGGAAACTTGGGCTGAGATATTAGTATAAAATTGATCCTCAGCTTGGAGTGCCAGGATGTTTGGAGAAATCATCAAGGAAATTTCTGGAGGATTTTAACATCCATTCATGTCTTGAAGAATTTTTACAGATGACCCTAAATTTAACATAAGGAGACAAGCCACCATGAATTTCAGTAGCAAAAACAACAAACAACATAAATAGAACACCAAGAAATTTAGGTATTACATTTATTGCGTACAGAATGTAACATAAGTTCAAAAGAAAGAAAAGTAAAAAGGATGAAAATTATAGGCTTTGTCCAACTTGGGAAGTTAGAAAACAAAGAATACCAGAGTGAATAACAAAAAAAAGTGTCAAAGCAAGTAATAAGCATAAATTAAGTAGAAAACACTGATGCAACAGAGAGGCTAAACACCAATAACTGATTATTTAAAGTGAGTATTTGACACCCCAATGTTCACAGCAGCACTATTTATAATAGCCAAGATATGGAAACAACCGAAATGTCCATGGACAGATGACTGGATAAAGAAGTTGTGGTATATTTATATAATGGTATACTACTTAGCCATAAAAAATAAAATAATGCCATATGCAACAACATGGATGGACCTGGAGATCATCATTCTAAGTGTAGTAAGCCAGAAAGAGAAAGACAAATACTATATGATATCACTTATATGTAGAATCTAAAAACATGGTAAAAATGAACTTATTTACAAAACAGAAACAGACTCACAGACACAGAAAACAAACTTATGGTTACCAAAGGGGAAAGGAGGGGAGGGATAAATTAGGAGTTTGGGATTAGCAGATACACACTACTATACATAAAATAGAAAAACAACAAGGACCTATTGTATAGCACAGGGTTATCTTGTAATAACCTATAATGGAAAGGAATCTGAATATATAGATATTCTACATATAGATATATATCTGAATCCCTTTGCTGTACACTTGAAACTAACACAACATTGTAAAACAACTATACTTCAATTTTAAAAAAAATTTTTAAAAATCGCCTGCAGAGAGGGAAGAGGAGAGTCACACTGAGGAAAGATCCCTTGCCTACTCCAGGATTTATATTTAGAAGTGAAGCAAAATGATATCTGTCACTGGACTTTAGTGATTCAACCCAGATAGGTAGACAGACAGGGCAAAAATAACCATGAATTATTCCCCTCCCTTCTGTCCACACAGTTTGTTAGTGCCCTTCCACACTGACTGAGCAAGCCTGGTGACTTGCTGGCCAGGGACATTAGCAAACATAACTTTGCAGAGCAAAGGCATGAAAATCACTTGCTTACTGGAGGTTGTCCTTTTTCGCTGCCCATTGGAATTTTGCCATTCCCATGGGGAGGAGAACTGAGGCCTGACTGGCTAGCAGTCTTGTGAGTGAGACCAGCCTAGATCATCTAGCCACCATCCAACCCAACAGCTGACCACAGACACGTGAGAGAGCCCAACAGTGACCAGTCAAATCAGCCCATACCAGAAGAACAACCCGGGAGACACAGAATCAGGAGATACATAAAATACTTGTTGTTTTAAACCACTAAGTTCTGTCTGTTGCTTGTTGTGCAGCAGAAGCTAACTGACGCAGGAGGAGGGTATAGCTCAGTGGTAGAGTGAATACTTAGCATGCACGAGGTCCTGGGTTCAATCCCAGTGCCTCCATTAATAAATAAATAAATAAGCCTAATTACCGCCCTCCCCCCAAAAAATTTGTGGATAGAAATCCAGGGATCAAGAGAGACTCTTCTGAGTGTTCTTCCCAACACTATCTGAGATCCCCTAGTCCTTCACCCCACCAGTGTAGACCATGAGTGAGTGTATACATTGGTGTGGCCAGAACATGGCCAAATTTTCCCTGAAGTTCAGCCATTTCTGCTCCTACAGTGACACCATATGATCCCTGCCCCCTCCCATCCATTCCTGGAGACCCCAGTCTCTTTAGTTCTCAGAAACCTGGAAGGTCAAAAAGGTCAGGGCTCCCAGAGTACAGCAAATCTTGCCCTCCCCCACATCCAAAAGGAGCAAAAGAAACTCAGGGAGAAGGAGGGATTCTTTTAAGGAGACACATTAAATGCAGGGTAGAGCCTGGCTCTCCTGGCCCACAAATGATGACCTTCCAACAACACCTGCCATCTTGATTTGCCTGTCCCTGATCCCAATCATCCACTGAGATGGTCTTAAAACCCACTCCTATCTAACTCCCAAGTCCTGCTACTTCTGGCTGTGGATCTCTTCCTAGAAGCCTTCTGACTTCTTTGTCATGAGCCAATCCTCCCATCCCTCTCCCACATCTGCCTCATCTGTGTGTGGCTTTCCAGTGTCACCATGTACAGTTGTTTGTGTTGGGGACTGCACAAGAGCACTACACCTAAGGGAGTACCATTCACATCATGGACATCTTTATTATTTTGAAAACAAATTTTTGGAAATGTTTGTGTATATTGTTATTCTTTTGCTGACTTCAAAGTGATTTATAATTTATTGCAACCACTTTCCAGCAGATGGCAGTAAAGTGTCTTGTTCCAACAGAGTTGGTAGCACCCATTCATCTTCCACTTACAAAGGAAAAGTCTGAAAATGGAAAGACTTTGTCGATCTCATAGCATCTAAAATAGCCCATGCTTCTAAACAAAGAACTACTTTTCCACCCAATATACAGAGAATCTTAAAAAAAAAATCCCTATTGGTATCTGTGCTTTGGCTGCAGTCAGTGTTTCATATTGCAGTTCATATTTCTACAAATTATTTACTGCACCAGACCAGAATTATTGAATTCCAAATTTAAATGCATATGTCTTTTCACTTGGCATAAATCACTATATAATAACCAACATCCAATTACCATTAGTAATACACAAAGAACGTAGGTGGGTGGAAATTAAAGAGTATTACACAATAGTCTGTTAATTATATTATTATAGCAGTGTTTATTATTGCTTTAGAAATTGCAACAGTATAAAAATTAACAATTATTTAAATTTAATGACTTGTTACCTGCATATTATTTTAAGATGTTAAAATTCTTAAAAGAAAAAAACTAACTCTATTTGACACTATCAAGAAGGAAAAATAATCAGGATCAGAAAGTGGAAAACTATTACAGAATTAACTGGTTCACTGAATACATTTTGTGAAAAATAAGGTGGCACGGGGAAAAATTTTCCACAGATGTTATTTCAGGTGAATATAGATGAATCCAGACCCATTAATGATTGGCATGAATTTACCTCCTACCTCCATGTAAACCATGAAGGAAAAATTTCAAGAAATGAGTGGAAGAGGAGAAAAATGAAAATGAAGAATCCTTTAATTCAATATGGTTTTTGCATCTTTAATTCAATTCAGGTACCCAGCCATCTAATTTGAATATTAGAGTCTTAAATCTAAACTCAACATTTGAATGTTACGATATCAAACTCAAATTTAAACTCTTTAAAATTATTCCCTTTAAATAAGAATGTTTAACTTCCAAAAGACAATATGGTAGACAGAAATGTTGTTTCACCATATCGTTCCAATTGGGAAATAAATGATCAGATTCGGGTAAGCTTATTTCATCTCAAAGATTCCTGTAACCCATCTTTATGTCAAACTCTGGAGACTGGAAAAAAAATACACTAAAAAAGAGAATGAGTAGAGTGTGGCAGATGCTGTGATCTGCCACCAAGAACTGCTTAGGAACGAAGGATTTCTCTCAGCTGATGCCCCCTTGAAGATTGCCTCAGCTGCTGAGAGCCCCACACACCAGAGCTTCCTGGGGTGGACTGAGTCCTCTGTTGGGACTGCATCACAGCCCTGCTTCTCCTGGACCTGCACCCTTTGCTTCCCTTCCACACCTTGGGTCCCACTGTCCTTAGCACTAATCTCTGCCTCAGTCTTGCCTCCCAAGGGGCCACACACAAACTGGTAGCCTTGATCACATATTTAAAAACAAGAAAGTGAAGGGCACATCCACAATAGTTTGCAGTATTCAAAGTTAGGATCTGATTTAGTATACACCCAAAAGAATTGAAAACAAGGTCCCAAACAGACATCTGTACACCAATGTTCACTGCAGCCTTATTCACAATGGCCGAGAGGTGGAAGCAATCCAAGTGCACTTCGATGGGTGAATGGATAAAGCAAATGCAGTATATAAATATGATGGAATATTATTCAACCTTTAAAAAGAAAGGAAATTCTTATACATGCTACAACATGGATGAACCATGTGGATATGATATTAAATGAAATAAGCCAGTCCTAACAAGATAAACACTGTACGATTCCACCTATACGAAGTATCTAGAGTAGTCAAATTCATAGAAACACAAAGTAGAATGGTGGATGCTCAGGTTTGTGGGGAGAGGGTATGAGAAGATGTTGTTTAATGGGTCTAAAGTTTCAGTTTTGCAGGACGAAAAAGGTCGAAAGATTGGTCACACAACAATATAAACATACTTAACACTACTAAACTGTAAAAAAAAAAAAGTAAATCTGATCTGAAAAAGAAATATTGATGTGGCAGGCAGAGTTTACATGAAAATAAAAGAAAATACTGGCACACAATACACACAATTCAGTTTTTTGGCAAGTCAGTGACTAGAGTTCCAGAAGAAAACTCCCCAGTTCTAATAACGTATCAAAGAACATTTATGCAGAATATAAAGATTGTCAGCAAGTGAAGTCACACACTATTTTAGGAGATGACATTTTAAAAAAACACAAATCATTACAATTATATCATGTTAAGGATTAGTGGAATCATTTCGAATAAGGTAAGGAATACTAAGTAACTCTTAATTGTTTTGGCTACAAAAGCCTGTTTGTAGTTAAAAGCCAGTTAACAGTTCTTGCTAGGTAGGTGAATTTCTAGATTGCACCTGTTCGTATGTGTAAGCGCTTCGGGGACTTTTGTCCAGTAGAGGATACACACCAACACAGATGATGCCTGCGTTTAGTAAACTGCTGAAACAAATCAAATCTGGGGGAAAAATCATTTGAGAAGCCAGGGCTTTGTAAGTGTGCATGGGAATGGAAAAGTTCATGGGGACTTATGGAATACAACCAAAGATCCTTGACAATTGTTCAAAGCATTCAACCCACCCATGTGGATGCTCCAACAACAGGCAGTTGAAGACATCCACACAGATGCTCCAGTAGGTGGTTGGAGTTGGGCAGAGACTGGGTAACACCTCCTGATCTGCCTCCTTTCTCTCTTCTTGGAAGAGCTAATCCTTCTTCTGCCCATTCTTTAAACCGAGTAACGAATAATGCAGCAAAAAGTTCTTTCTATACCACTGAATTTTTAAACATTATTCAAGCACTCCACAACCACTCTCCAGCTTCTAATAAATGAGTGTATTGAAAATACATTTATTGAAAATAGACTTGAAACTATTCAACATGCAAAGAGAAAGTGGATTTGGTGACATGAACACACTAAGAATTCAATTCAAGGTAGCAAGTGGCACCCTTTTAGAAATTGTTCATGATGTTCCTAAAGATTGGTACCTTAGAACATAAGCCAAAGTTACCTTTTGAAAATCACCTACACTGAAATGGTGTTTTCAGTAAAATTAATATTTTGAGAAAACAAATGCAAGAATCCAATTCAAGATTTGGTTAAGAGCACCGAAGCTGGGAAGAATAATGCAAGATTAGCGATATGTTAAAAATTGCCAAGTCCAGGTGATGGGTGCACTATTCTCTGCGTGTTTGTGTGTGTTTGACAATTTTTGAAAAGTTTGAAAAGTAGCACCTTAATGGCCACCACAAAACACCCTCAGTTTTCCCCAATCTCTCAAATAATTAATCACTTAATTGCCAGTTTAATTACTAAAAAGTGATTACCAAAAAAAAAAAAAAAAGAAGAAGAACCTCTGGGTTCATAGGGAACTCGGAGTTCATCCTCTGTAGATGCAGGAGCCCTGCCAAGATCTCTAGACCTAGATCACTGGGTCTCCACGTGATTACCCTTGATGAAATAAAATTCCTATTTTATGGCAAGATAAGAAAAATCTAAACATAAAAATTCTCTCTGCCCATTTGGGCATCCTCCTTTCCCCTTAGTGTATATTGTACATCTGCATTAACCAGACCTCCTTAAGAGATAACTTCCTTCTTCAACGTGTAAAGGATCATGAAGCCCCAGGATTTGCTCTGTACCTGCAGATCAGGGTTGTGTAAACTGTCAATCTGTCATTCTGTTATGGAAATGACAGGCCAGCCAAGAAACAAGCACCACTCGGAGGGTTGGAATACTCAGATTTATTACACCGGCGGGCTCAGAGAGGCTTCTGCTCCGAAGCTCTGAGCACCTCCAAGACGTGCACATGAGGTTTTATAGGGTTAATTACAAGTATGGGGCTATTAGCCAATAAGGTTCAAACAACAAAAAGCAAGGAATCAGTACACTGGAGCTTATCAGTTTGGAACAGATCATGTTACTGACACTTATAGAGCTTGGATTTACGAGTTAGCTTGTTAGCCCAGTAAACTGACACTAAACTTCAGATTTACGAGTTAGCCCAGCAGAACTCACATCAGTAATCCGACACTTGTTACACTTAGATTTGTGACTTAGCTTCTTAGCCCAGCTGGGCTTTTCCTTCACATTTTGACAGCTACCCCTTTGTCTCAAAAACGTATATAACTGTGCTTTAACCTCTGATGGGTGGAAACAGTCCTCCGAGCTTTCGGAAAGACTGTCTCCTGAGTTATAATCCTCGGGTTGGCTTGAATACAATTTTTCATTTATTTCTTAGATGGACTACTGATTAATTTTTTTTGTCAACAACCTCCTGCAGTGGGGAGCTGCCCACCTGATATCTCACAGCATCCTAAGGGATCTGAAGGTGGCCAGAGTTAAAATCACACAGACACAACCACACACTAACACAGCCACTTACACTCTCACACACACACACTCCCACACTGGTTGCCCAACTCAAACTCTGAAACTGTGAAGCTCTGTGGACACCTCCAATGCCTCCACCTTTCAAACGGGCTTCAGAAAACCCAGCCTCCTCCCCTGGCCAGTCTCTACTCTCTAGGGGCCCTTAGCTCCACCCTGCCCCTGAGGGACCAGCCCCTGACAGAGAGCCTGGGGCAGAGATGGGAGAAACAGGAAGAATAATTTAGATACAAAACAGGTTTGGGTAACTGGGGTCTGCTGGGAGGAGCAGGGATTTGGCAAGAGTGGGTCCAGGACTCTGGTGAGTGTCCACCGTGCCTGGGTGTTTGCTGTCAAGGGAAAATTGCACTGAGAAAAGTTAAACAGGCACAGCAGACTTTATTCAAGACTATGGCAATAGGAGAAAGAAACTAAACTCAACTCCGCTGAAACAAAAGATGGGAGGGGCTTTCAGCGCTGGATGGGCTCGTGGGAAAGTGCCAGAGACAGAGGGGAGATTGATCCATGGGAGTAGATAGCACACTGACCTACTCCTGAGTTTGCAAATGTTTTTGTCTGTGATCTGGCCATCTGTGTTTGCTAATTGCTGTGTATTCAAGTTCAACTCCTACCTTCTCACAGAGCCCGAGGGACAGGGCTTCTATATTCCTTGATGATATCTCAAAGGGATGGCTCCAGGTCCCTAAGAAAGTCATTCCTGGGTTGTATAACTGGCAAGAGCCGGGAGAAGATTTACCTCCATTTCAAAGGAACAGAGGAAGAATTTGCAGTGACACGTGTTCCCAAGTAACTGTTCTAAGAAAAGGGAGGTCGCGGACCCAGTCAGGAAGAAATCCATGTAAAATTTCGGTGAGCTCAGGGGACTCTTAAGGCTGCGCTCGTCACTGCCATTATGTCGCCTCTGCCCATCCAAACGGCCTCTGCACCTGCCTGGTGCTCCTCCAAGCCGCGAGAAGCAAGGCAGATTAGGAGGTACCGACCTGGGGTCTCTGCCCTGGCTCCCACCGCCTGCAGGGACATCCATGTGGACCAGTGTCTGAGTGTCCATGTGGGTTTGTCTGTGTCTTTAGGGGACAGTGTATCCCTCTGGTTGTCTGCCTGTGTCTCATCTCCTCCAATGTTTTTGTTTGGTTGGGTTTGGGGGGTTTTTGGGGTGGGGGCGATAATTAGGTTTATTTATTTATTTAATGGAGGTACTGAGGATTGAACCCAGGACCTTGTGCATGCTAGACATGCACTCCACCACTGAGCTATACTCTCCCCCTCCTCCCCCAATGTTTTTTAATTCATTCATTTAAGAATCTAATACACACTTATTAAGCACCTTCTGTGGGCATGGCCCGTTCATCAAGTCTGGGTTTGTTTACCTTTGCATTTGTCCACACCAGGTCTGTCTGTCTTTCTGCATCCCATGTGTAACTGCCTCTCCAGGTGTCTCTATCTCCCTGTCACTCTCTTTCTGCCTCTCTGTTTGCTTGTAAGTTTCATCAATTCACTCATTCATACATCACCAACATCCCCTGAGGCCTCTGAGGAGTTCACAGCCTGATGGAAGAGACAGACACCAGCCCAACCCAGGGTGACCAAGGCTGGGAGACAGGGAGGTGCTTGAGGCTGAGGGTGGGCAGATGATTGAGGTGGGGAGAGTCAGAGAAGTCTTCAGGAAGGAGGTGATGTTTGTGTCTCTGGGCCTGGAGACGTGGTCCCATTTAGGTGGTGTGTGCTGGGGCAGAAGAAGAGGAGAGAAATCAAGAGACCACATGTGCCAACCTCAGACTAGAACAGTGTGGGGAACAGGGTAGAAAGAGCCTGCAAAACACAAATCCCCCCCCAAATTAAGGGTTCCAGGCCCCTAGCTCCCTGCTCCTTCAGACACAGGATCCAGGGCTCCAGCCTCTCCTTCCTCAGACCCAGGATCCAGGCCCCCAGCCCCTCTTCCCTCAGACCCAGGATCCAGAGCCCCAGCCCCTCCTCCCTCAAACCCAGGACACAACACAACCCCATCGTGATTATCTAGGAGGAGACCAGCCCAAGCGAGGGAGGGAGGGCGGGGGTGGAGGAATCCTGGCCAGGCTGGGTAGCCGGCATGCCTGGGGCTTGGCTGGGAGAACCAGCCTGGCAGAAATCAGAGCAAGAGGAGCTGTCCTCGGTGTCTCCATTCAGCTCCACAATCTGGCAATGGGAGTCCCCAGAACCGTCCAGCTGTGCCTCTTTGGGACTGTTCTCTGCCTGACAGGTGTCCAGACTTTTGAGTCCAATGGTAAGAAGGGCAGTTGGGTGGGGGGACGTAGGATTCTCCTGGGTCTGAAGGAGGAGGGGCTGGGGCCTGGATCCTGGGTCTGAGGGAGGAGGGGCTGGGGGCCTGAATCCTGGGTCTTGGTAGGAAGAGGCCTGGAGACCGTGTCCTCTCCATTTCTCATTCCCTCCTCCATTCTTCCGATATCACTGATTTCCTCTATTGTCTCTCGTCCACCACCCCAGCCTTTCCCATCCTCCTTGCCCACGCCCCCATTCAAAGGTTCTTCTGGAGAATCATGGAGGCTCCCTCCAGAACTGGCGGGGAACCTTAGCCTCATCCTTGGGCAACCCCCTCCCCCAGTTTGGGTCAGGACAGGGACATATTCATATCAGGACTGAAGCAAGTACAAAGACAGGGAATTCAAGAGGCCGGAAGGAGGCTACGCCTGCTCCCAGTGATTGTGTATGTGTGTGTGTGCGCTCATTCACAGAAGAGAATTTGATTTCTGTTTGTGTCTAAGTGTTAGCATGTCCTGTGGGTCTCTGCGCTTGTGTGTGCTTCTCTGTATCAAGATTTGGTGTCTGCGTGTTTGAACAAATGCTTTTATGGGTCTGTTTATCTCTGAGCCTCGGTTTCTTTGTAAAAGAGATGTGTGTATCAATTTGCATATCTGTTTCTCTTTGTGTCTGTGCATCTCTGTGATTGGCAGGCGTGTATTTCTCTCCGTGTACCTATGTTTGGGTGCTTTGATGTGTGTGTCTGTCTCTCTGTGTATCTGTGTCACGCGTCTCTGTGTATCCTGCATATGAATACAATTTTAAGTTGTCTATTTTTGTGGGTCTCTTTTTGGTGGATCTCTCACTTCACCTAATTGTGGTCTCTCATTTTATTTGTGAGTCTGTGATTCTTGGGTCTGTATCTGTCTCTCTCTGGGTATGACTTCCTCTGTTTCTGGGTCTGTGTGTTGTGACTGTTTCTGTATCCATATGTTTTTCTGCCTGTGATTGTGATTTTGCTTGTGTGAGATGCTGTGCCTTAGTTTGGGGGAGTTCTACTGGAGGGTCTGTATGGTACTTATTTTGTGTGGCCTGTTTGTGTATCTGTTCTGTGTGTGTATTGCTGGGGCTGTGTGTGTATTTGTATATGAGATTGCACATCCCACTGACTGTATTAAAGTGTCTGTTTTCAACTGGTGGCCTTTTGGTGCTGCTGGACATGGTGAGATTAGTTGGGAGAGGGACAAACAGAGCAGAAGTGAATCACTTCCTCCTTTATCAAAATCTCAGTGGGCTTCCAGAGAGGGTGGAGATCTGGAACAGCCTAGGGGGAAAGAACTGGACTGACAGGTGCAGAGGTCATTACTGTGTCAAGAGGTAGACACAGCCATGACCAGCCACAGCATCCTGTGAGAACCACCCTGCTTAACTCAAGGCAATAAGGCCTGTCTCCCCTCAGAGCAGAAGAACCTGGCCCGTGTGACTGTCACCTGCAGGGTGGAGCCCTGAGTTCCTGGCACAGGCTCATCTCTGGCCTGCTCCTCTCACCCCACCCCTGCTCCTCTCCCCAGGGTCCCAAGCCCTGCAATGCTACAGTTTTCAGCACATCTACTTTGGGCCCTTTGACCTCAGTGGCACGAAATTCCTCAACATCTCCTGTCTCCACGGATGCTCTGAGGCTGTCTTGTCTCTGAACACAGGTGAGGGGCAAGAAGTGCAGAAAAGGGAGGGCTGTGAGACAGGGACAAGGATGAAAGATGCGGGGAGGGAGAGGAGTCAGGGGGCTGGGGGTGGAATTGGGTAGAAGAGGAGGGGAAAGATAAGGCTAGAGATAGGGAGGTGGAGGGAGGAGAAGGGAGAGAGAGAAAAGGGGATGAGGGCAGGAGATGGGAGGAGGAGACAGTGGGAGGCCAGGAAGAGGAGGTGGGAGAGGGCAGAAAGGAAGCCGGGAGGGAGAGATGAGGCAGAGAGGGTTGGTGATGAGAGGGAGGGGAAGAGGCGAGGGGAGGAGCTGTAGGGGAAAGCGGAGTTTGAGAGGGAGGGAGAAAGCGATGGAAGGGAAGGGCAGGGCAGGAAGGAGAAGTGGGGCTGTGTGAGAGAGGAGAGCCCAGGAGGAGTTGGAGGAGAAGGAGGAGGGGAGGAGGAGAAGGCGGAAGAGAGAGGAGAGAGAGATTAGAGACCGGAGGGAGAGAGGTGGAGAGGTAAGACAGGAGGGGGCGTGGGAGAGGAGGAGAGGGCTGGGGAGGAGAAGGCAGTGCACCAGACCCCATCCCCTCCTGCCCCCAGGGTACCGCGCCGCAGTGACCCTGGTACAGAAGGGGTGCTGGACAGGCCCGCCTACGGGCCAGATGCAGTGGAACGACAAGGCGCTGCCGCCCGACTACTCCGTGGTGCGCGGCTGTGGGACCGACTTCTGTAACGCGCACCTCTTGACCCACGACTCCCTCCCCAATCTGAGCCCAGGTGTGCGAGGGGGCGGGGCTGGGCGTGGGGCGGGACCAACCGGGCTGGGAGGGGCCCAGGCCCAGGCGGGAGGGGCGTGGCTTCCGCCGGGCTCCTCCCGTAGGCCCGCTAGGATTCCAGCCCCTACTTGGAGCCAGGCAGTGCGCACGCAACCCGCACGACCGTACCTGAGGACCATTATCTGAGTGTACGTCTCCACTCTTGCCAGCGCCCAACCCACCCACGCTCAGCGGCATCGAGTGCTACGCCTGCGTGGGGATCCATCCAGAGGACTGCACCCCGGAGAAATCCCGACGGGTCCAGTGTCACCAGGACCAAAGGGTCTGCTTCCAGGGCAATGGCCAAATGACCGCTGGTGAGGACCTGGGATTGTAGGAAAGCCTGGGCAACCGGTGTGGAGACAGGGCAGGCCTGACAGGGAGACGTGGCTCCGGTCTGAAGGAGGAGGCATGGCCCTATTCTAAAGAGGGAGACTGGAAGGTGATCTAAGGGCCCAGTCGTGACCCTGGCCTCTGAGATGGAGGTTCAGGTGCAGCTGCCTCCCTCGATTCTGACCCCTCCCCACTGCTCTACCCCCAGGCAATCTCTCAGTCCCTGTGTACATCAGAACCTGCCAGCGGCCCTCCTGTACCATCAAGGGCACCACCAGCCCGTGGACCAACATCGACCTCCAGGGCTCCTGCTGTGAGGGGCATCTCTGCAACAAGGACTCCGTGAGCCAGTCCTTCACCAGTGCCTCGGCCACTGCCCCTCCCCGGGCGCCCCACCTCCTGCTCCTGCTCCTCACGGTCCCCCTAATGGTTGGCACTCTGAGAGGGCCCCTCGGGCTCTCCTCATAGACAGCCCCTCCAGCCTCTCCACAGGCAGGATGCTGGGGGCAGGGCACACGCACCCCGTTCTCACTGCCCAGTCCCTGGAATGTTGCACTCCTGTCTGTCTCTTTCTTCCTCCTACTTTCCCACCAATGCCCAGTCCTTACCTGGTCAGCAGGCCTAGGAGAAATTTGGCAGAGTCCCCAGCATCCCAGAGTGGGAAGAAACAGCCACATCCCACCCTGCATGAAGAGCAGACCTGATCGTAGATATCACTTGCTCAGCACCAAGCCCTGGTTCCTCAAAACCCATTTCCTGTGCTCTCTCTCCAGAGCCTAGGACCAGCTCCAGCAAGGAGCTACGATGATGTCTTTATTAGTATCATCAGGGGAGCCTCAAGAAGCAGTATATCCAGTATATTCTAGAAGTTCAGAGCCCAGACCTTGGAGCTAGGCTGCATAGATTCCAACCCTAGTTCTACTTGCCTGTGGGTGACCTTGGGCAAGATCCTTAACCTCTCTGAGCCTATGTTTCCTCATCTGTCAGGCAGGGGTGAAAATAAAACCTACCATAATGACAAGAACTACTTCAGAGTGGTTGTGATCAGGATTTAATGGGATGAATATGGAGTCCCAGGGACACAAAAGTCACCCAAGTAGCCAACTGCCTTAATCCCCATGTTACAGATGAGGAAATCAGAGGTGAAGGCATTTGTTTGAGCTCATATATCCAGTAAATGGGGAACCTGGAGTGTGACTTCAAGCCCTATGAACTGCTAGGCAACTCCACCTCCCAGACACATGAGTGTTGATTAAACTGACAGAAAAACACTGGAGGCAAAGCTGAACCAGGCAAAATTCTCCAACCAATGGAGATCAGGGAAGACTTCCTGGAGGAAGCAACCTTAAGCAAAATCCTAAAGGATAAAGAGGAAATGGCAAAGAGAAGGAGGAGGAAGGGCATTCTGGGTCAAGGAGAAAGCCTGGACAAAGAGCTGGAGGTAGGAAGGGACCCAGGGTGTGCAGGACACTTACACAAGCAAGTGAGCTTCATAGACATGGAATCCTCCAGCACATCCTCTGTGCACGTGCTTTACAGTGTCCTTTCCCATCATTTCCCCCCAACTTAATCCTCCCAATGACCTGGTGAGGTAAACAAGAAAGGGCGCTGCATCCCCGTTTTGCAGACAAGTTGCCCAAGGCACAGGAAGAGAGAGTGATTTTCCAAGTAAGTGCCATAGCAAGGATGGACTTCCACATCTTCAACTCTATTCTGCCAGGCAGCTTTGTGGGGAGGAGGGCATCTCAGAAACGCTGCTACATGCCTGTGAGGACAAGGAGAGGGGCTCTAGGTGTCCCTACAGCCTGACAAAGATGGGGAAGCTGAATGTCATTATTCGTACATTTGTCCCAACTACTGAGCACCTACTGTGTGCCAGACACTGTTCCAGTTGCTGGGCCTACAGCAGTAAACAAAACAGGCAAAAGTGCCCACCGTCTAGGAAATAGCCTTTCTAGTGGGGAAAGCTGACTTTGAATTTGATTGCAAATGTGGTTCAAAGCTACAGTGGTCTGTCTGATGTGTCCACTTGGTTAGGCTACAGTCCCAGTTATTTATTCAAATGCTAATCTCATTGTTGCTGTGAATGGTTTTTGGAGATGGGATGAAAGTCCATGATCAGTTGACTTTAACTAAGGGAGATTATCCAAGATCATCTGGCCAGGGGCTGATTCAGCCAGTTCAAACACCTTAAGAGCAGAGCTGAGGCCTCCCTGCAAAAGAAATCCACCTGTAGACAGTAGCTTCAGCCCATGACCAACAGTTCCAGCCTGTCCTTCCTGACAGCCTGCCCTTCCTGACAGTCTGCCCTATGATTTTGAACTTGCCTGGCAGCCCCCCAAAATCACATAAGCCAATTCCTTGCAATCAATCTCTTAATATATATCTCCCACTAGTTCTGTTGTTCGATTCCAGAGTGATACAGAATCCATTGGAGGATTTACACCAGGTGGATAGATAGATAGATAGATAGATAGATAGATAGATAGATAGATATGCTACTCTGATTAGGGGTTGGGGCATCGGGGGTGACTTCACTGAGGACGAAGCCTGTGCTGGGTCCTGAAGGGTGAGTAGGAGGTCACCAGGTGGACAGAGTAGGGAAGAGCATTCCAGGCAGGAGGGCCACCCCACAACAAGGTCTCAGAAAACATTTGTTAAATGGCAGAGAGACAGCAGGACAGAAGCAGGAACAAATAAGCGACAGAGGGAGCTACAGGGAAGGACAGTCAGCAAACATTTATAACCTCTTCTTCTGAACTGGGTGATGCCAGGGACCCAGCAATGAGTCAGACCCAACCCAGCCCTCCTGGCCTGGAAAGAGACAGTCCCAAACCTGGAGGCTCATGGCTGATGAATCACAAAGCACGAAGGTCTAAGGGAACTCCAAAGAGGTAGACCAGAGAAGGCTCTTGATGAGAATGGATCTCTGAGAAGACTCCTAAATGACAAGCAGGAATTGGCAAAGGAGCAGGAGGAAGGGCATTCCAGGTAGGAAGGACTGTATGCATCAGGGCGGGGCGTGGTCTGTGTACAAAGTGAGAAAAGAAGATGAGGATGGAGAGGATGGCAGCACCCCTGAGGGGCTTAAAATGTCAGATGAGGATAAAGTTTCCAGAACTTACCCTGCAGCCAATGGAGATCCACAGAAGGGCTTCAAGCAGGGGAGAAGCATGGTCAAAGCCAGCTGTCCCTGTGATCCTGCAGGGGACCCACGGCAGGGAAAGAGGCAGCAAGACCAGGAAGAGGTTGGTGATGGGGTCTCTCATTCACGGTTTCCAGGGTCAGAGGTCATTTAGTGTTGAAGGGCTCAGAGGGAGAAGGAAGAACCAAGAAAACAGAATGTGTCAGGGCTGAGGAGTAAAATTCCTGACGAGTGAGGAGACTGGTTTCCTCTAGAGGTTGGGAAGGGGGATGTGGTCACAAAAGAACACACAGGAAGATTCTGGGGAGTGGCAGTTTTCTCTCTCGGTGTGTGGTGATTTCATGGAGGTTCACAAATATAGTCACTTGTCCAATATATAGCTCTATAGTTATGCACTCTCTGCACGCATGGTATATTTCATACCAAAAAAATTACTAATGCCAACAGTAAAGTCAAGGCTAGAGCCCAGGTCTTGGGACTCTCCGAGTGTGGCTTTTTAATCTTTGGTGACAGAGATCAGAATACTGGCTACCTCTGGTGTATCAACTGGGAGAGGGCACAGGAGAACCTCTTGTGACAATGAAGGTGCTCAATGGCTTGCTTGAGGTAATGGTCACACGTGTCTATACACAGGTAGGACAGCATCAAGCTGTACTCCTAAGAACTGTGAACTTTACAATGTATGAGCCAAACCCCAACAAAAAGAAACAAAATACAAAATACGACATATAATTAAGTGATATCATGTCTGGGATTTGCATGAAAATAACATAGGAAGTGAGAAAGTGGGAGGAGGCACAGGTGAGATGCAATTAACCATGAGCTGGTATTTGTTATATGGGTACATGGAGGTTTATTGTATTCTTCAGTGCACTTCTGTTTGTTTGAAGTTTTCCATGATAATAATATGTATACAAATGTATGTATGCATGAATAGATAGATGATAGACAGAACACATACCTGTTGAACCCAATAACCCAGGCACTCCCTCCCTTCAGAATTCAGATGCCTGCCTTCTCTCGGTGATCCAGATGGTCCAATGCCTGGATCATGCACACACTGTCCCTTTCCTAACATTCTGCTGCCCTCCCCGGATTAATGGAAATGGGAGCCTGAGTCAGGACCAAGGACAGATCCACAGCACTGGGTCTCAGAACCACAGACAGCAACTCAACTCCTATAGGTGGGACAAAGGAAATGAGGAAATGACATCCTTCCCATTTCCAGGACAGTATGGAACAGGGTGAGAGGGTAGAGTTGAAGGAGAACCAATCAGTACTATTGAATAAGAGCATTCCTTCAACAAACAGCCAGTGAGCATCTCCGATGCGCCAGGCACTGTTCTGAATGCTGGGAATGGCAAGATCCCTGTCCTGAACAATTAGAAAAACAAGAAAACAGGATCATTTGAGTAGTCCTGAGTGCCATGATAAAGACAAAGCAATGAAATATGATATAGGGTTATTTATGAGGTGGGAGGAGACCATTTTTGAAGAGGTGGTCAAGGAGGAGACCGTATCAAGCAGCAAATGGATGAAGGAAAGGCATGATCCATGAGTAGACTGGAGGTAAAAGCACACAGGCTGAGGAGAAAGCAGGCACCAAGACCCTGAGGCAGGAAAGGGCAAGGCGTGTTTGAGGAGCAGCAAGAAGGCCAATGTGGGGGAGCAAAGTAAATGGAGGGGAAAGTGGCAGGAGGGGTTTGGGCAAGATAGTAGTAGACCAAGACACACCAAGAGCAAGAGATAAAGAGTGATAGGAAAATATGAAAGACAAGCAGAGACTGAAAGAGTCAAGAAAGACTAAGAGGCAAAAAGAGAGAAGCAAAATGATACTAGCTGCAATTTAGAAAGTGCAATTTCTACTATCTATTCCATTAGCTATTCATATATACATATTCATATATACTTTTATTATGGAAACTTTTAATAAAACATAAAAGTGAACAGATGAGTATGATAACTTATTGTTACTATTGTGTATTATTTCTCAGGATTCTGAGGGTTGACTGGGCACTTCTTCTGGTCTCTTCAGAGGTCACTCAAGCAGCTGAATTCAGTTGGGGCTGGACTGGGGCTTTTGGCCAGGATGCTTTGATCCTCCTCTGCAAGGCCTCTCCATTCGACCAGTCGGGCTTCCTCACAGCATGGCAGTCTTAGAGTTTGAAGAGAACAAAAGCAAAAGCTTCTAGATCTCTTAAGAACTGGAATGGGAACTGGCCCAGCAGCATTTCTGCCACAACCTATTAGTCAGAACAATCCAAAAGCCAGCCAGATTGAAGGAGAAGGAACAAAGAGCCTACCTGTTGGTTGGAGAAGCCACACATTGGCACAGAGAGGAGGAATTACTGGAACCAGCTTGGGAGACAATGTACCACAAGTGCTTACATATGCCAGGTCCTGTGCTGAGGGATCCAGATATTCCACCTCACCTAATCCTCAAACAACCCTGTGAAACAGAATACAAGCATCCCCATTTGACAGGTTTCACAGGGCACATAGGGATAGCAGAGCTGGACATGAACTTAGGTCTGTCTCTAAATCAGGCTGAACATGTGTTATGTTCCACACAAAAATATAAAGTCAGTGGCCATGGTCACACTAAGGTTTGACTCAACTGACCCAAAGTCTCTAGACACCCAGATTGTGATAGAGCTATACATATATATTTTTTCTTTCTTTTTTTTCCATTTATTTTTTTTAATGGAGATACTGGGGATTGAACCCAGGGCCTTGTGCATGCTAAGCAGGCACTCTACCACTGAGCTATACCCTCCCCCCAAAATATATATAAATTTAACCTAATAAAATACATAATTTTTAATTGGTGGGGAACACGGAGATACAAAGAGAAAGTAAAAACAGGCATGCACTTGGAGACAAAGACCAGGGAGACAGAAACTAAGAAGTAAGGCCAGTGAGATACAGAAAGAGAAGGAAAGACTCACAGAGAGAAAAGCAAAAGGGAGAGATTGACAGAGCCACAAAGTCTCCATCCTTTAGCCTGACAGCTCCATGGGAGCAGGGGTTTTATCTGTTAAGACTGTATCCCCAACGCTTAAAGCAGTACCTGACGCTCCATCAATGCCCGCCAGAAACGAGGCTAGACAAGCAGAGAGCCTGCAGTTCCAAAGACACCACCAGGTGGCAGTACCCCAATGCCCTGAAGCCTCCAAACGGCTAAATCCAAAAAACAGCGGTGGAGGATTTGCTGCCACAGACCTCAGACTTTCAGGATGTCTTCCCCCAGGGGCTGAGCCACGCCTTTCCCTGAACAACCCTGGGCCATGAGTGACCTTTCCGTCTGAGACACCCTCTTCACCCCTCCGCCACCCTGCCTAGTTAAACAACTCTTTGTCTTTGGCCCCTTCCGGCTGGGCCCCAAGGCATCTGGGACATTTCCAGGCCCGGAGATGGGGCTGGGATGAAGGTGGGGCAGCTGGAACGAAGCCAAAGGAAAAGTCTTAGGGACTTTGGAATCAGTTCTTCTAGTCTTCCTGGACCAGGAATAGGGGATTCAGCCCCTTATGCCTCAGACCCAAGAGTCCAGGCCCACAGCCCCTCCTCCCCTCAAAGTCCCATTCAGCTGCCCCACCCCCTCCTCTCGGCACAGGGGTCCCCTGGTGGTCCCCCCTCCCTCTTTTCCAGAGACCCCTCTCCCCCTCCACTCCCTACTCCAGGATTGAGACCAAGACTGAGTCACAGGAAGCGCTGGGGCCCTGAGTCACCCTCTCTGGGCTGGAGGGAGCTGGCTCTGGAGCCGCGTGTCCAACCAACTGACCCACACAGCCCAGAACTTCCCTTTGGAGGCAGGTGCCCTTCCCACTGCGACCCCATTGCTGCCCACCCTGGCGTCTCCCACACCCAGCCTTCACTCTGTTTTTCTCTTTTAGTCATGATCTCTTTGGAGACAAAATTTCCCTCTGCTCTAACTTCCATGTCTTCATTCTGACTCCTGCTTTCTCTTTACCTCTGGGTTTCTTCTGTCTCTGTCTCTTTTGAGATTTTTAAAAATTTTCTCTCTCTCCTTCACCTCTTCCCCCACCTCCTCTGTCTGTCTCCCTCCCTCCCTCCCCTCTGGCTACAGAACTCAAAGTTTCCCTCTCTCTTCTGTCTGGGTCAGTTTTTCACAGTTGCCTGCACTGAAGCACAGAGGCTGTGGAGGGCCTGCGGCTGGTGGTCTTGTTCTGTGGCTGCTGACCCTCTCAGGCAGCTGCACTCTGCGTCTCCGGTCCTTGACACCTGAGCGAGGCTGGAGCGCGACTGGAAGGGGCTAGGCTGTCCCCCAGCTGCGCTGGTGAACAGGAGAGGGAAACGGAGGCCGAGGTCAGCTTAGAGACTCTCAAAGAGAGAGATAGAGAGAGGCCCAAAGGGAGACCTAGAGGCAGGGAGAGAGCAAGACAGAGAAACCGCGTCACCGACAGAGAGAGAAAGACCTAGAATCAACAAGAGATGCAGATACGAAGCACTAGAGACAGAGAGAATGAATAGAAAAGAGAGCACAGAGATGGAGATAGAATCAGAGAGCGAGCGACAGAGACGGGAGCACAGAGACAGAGAGCGAGGAACACAGAGAGGGACAAGGGGGCAGAGTCAGTGCCAAGGAGAGAGAATGAAATAGAAAAGCAGAGATAGAGACAAGAGTTGCTGAGAGCCAGAGAGGCACAAAGAGAGGCAGAGCCAGAGAGAGAAACGGACACAAACAGACAGAGAGATACTTAGAGACAGAGCCAGAACAGACCGAGGGAGACAAAGGCATAAAGGAGAGGAAGACAGACAGGGTCAGAGACAAGGACGAACCCAGAGGCTTCCAGAGCAGGAAAGACTGGGGTGAGGCCCCGAGAAGGTGAGAGGAAGGAGAGAGGCACAGAGAGAGGGAGAGACAGATGGGCGGCATCTTCTCCAGCAGATATGCGAGCGACGTCCAGGAGTGTCTCCATCACTCTCCCACTACCGCATCTCACCCCGAGTGGGAATCACATTTGCGCCATGGGGCGGGGCCCCAGCATAGGTTGTTTTTGTCACTGGGTGGGTCTATGTGTGCGGTTTGGTGTCTCTGGGTGTGTCTGTGTGGGTTGCGTTGGTGTGATGCCAGGCATGCCTCTGTGTGTCTTATTGCGCTGTGGCTGGCGGGTCCACGTTCCTGCATGACATATGACACGGGAGGGGCGAGGAGTTACATCCGTGTGTTCCCCCAAGAGT
Organism: Camelus bactrianus; assembly: GCF_048773025.1. Lineage (NCBI taxonomy): Eukaryota > Metazoa > Chordata > Mammalia > Artiodactyla > Camelidae > Camelus > Camelus bactrianus. The sequence goes on from NC_133547.1 coordinate 9,921,817, forward strand.
GGTGTCCAGAGGGCCACCGGTGACACCATGCGAGGAGTTTTGTGTCACTGCGCCAGTGGGTCCCTGTGCATTGCTGTAAGACGGTTTTGATCTGTGTCCAGGTGTATGGTGTGTACGGGTCCGTATGTGACTTCTGTGCTGCTGCATGTGGTCACACGCTGTGTCGCTGTGACTTCTGGGAGTCACCAGGCATCACTCTGCATAGTATTTGCTTTCCTGCCTGTCAGTGTGTATTGTGTCTCTTTATGGCATCGTGTGTGTAAAGCTGTGTATCACTCAGGGATGTGACCTGTGTCTCCTTTGAGGTACCTGTCCATGTCAGGGGCTGCTCCTTTCCCTGCCAAGAACACAGCCCAAGTACCCACACTTGGAGTGTTGTGTTTGCAGGGCTATGGATCTCACTGTACCAGAGGGTGTCTCCTGATGCAATGTGTGGTGCTGATGCAGCTCTAAGTGTCGGCTGTGTCACTGGGTCGCATCTGCTGATTCGTGTGACACGTGGTGTTTGTGAAAGGCTGTGCTGGCAAGACTGTATCAATGTGTTCTGCGTCATTTTGTCTTTGCATATTACTCTGTATATGTTGTGTTTGTGTGGCCACCCGTGTCGGAGTGTGTGGTGTCCCAGGCCGTGTGTAGGTGCGGTATGTGTTGTCAGTCTGAGGCGACGGTGCCTGATTTACTCTGTGCACATTGCTCTTGGGCATCGGGGTCCGTGTAGCTTGTGCCTGGCCCCGTGGGGCACCATTCTGGGTTGTGCCACGTGATGCATCAAAGTAGATCAGAATGTCTTACATGGGGCAAGTGCTACTGGGGTTTCTGTGTGTCACTAAGCCTGTAGGTCCCTACATGCATCCTTCTCTCTGACTGTGTATTTGAATGGTGTTGTGCGCCGGGTATATGGTGTGTCGAGGTGAATCCATGTGTGTTGTGAATCATTTTATGAACACTTGTGCTGGAGTCACCGTGTGCCATGAAGTACGTCTGTGTGTTCCTCTACATGCTGAGTGATTGGAGGCTGCCAGGGGTGTGTCCTTAATTGTATGTTTGCACCTGTTGGTTATCATTCCATGGGAGTGTGACATCTAGGTGCTATGAGTGCCCTGTTCACAAAGATATGTTGCATGTGGCATTTGGATACTGCTAGGTCAATACAGATTGTGTGTTTGTGGAACACATGGTATCTGTTGTTTCTGTGTAGCTATGAATTGGCATCACCCTGTGTGGCGTCTCAGTGTGGCCATTTGTGTCTGAGGAGGTTGTGCCAACTTTGATTGCAACGTGTGTGCCTGTGTGTGGACAGTATTTGGGTGGCCATGTGTGCCACGGGGCGCTGACTGCCTCGGCAAGTGCTGGCGTGTGTCACACCATGTGTGTGGTGTCTGGGTGTGGCTGTGGGTTTCAGAGCTTGCCGGGAGTTGTGAGTCACCCAGTGTAGGTTGTGTTGTGTGCTCATGGGTGTTAGGTTCTGTCTCCGGCCACGCTGTGTGTGAGAGTGTATCACCCAGTGTCGCGTGGTGTCTGGGTGTGGCCTGAGTGTAGGTGTGTATTACACGCTGCAGACGGTTGTGTGACAAAGCCCATTGTGTGTCAGTGTGTGTCTTCATCCACGTGAACGCACGCCTCTTCCTTGCTCGGCCCCAAGACACACCCCAGCCCCTCCTTAGTCTGAGAGGGAGGGTTGGGGAGCCTCCGTTCTGCCCAGGGGCCTCCCCAGCACCTCCCCGCCCTGCCCAGCAGTCACCACCCCCCAGAGGGCACAGGCTTTGCTGTGCCTCAAAGCAAGAGTCCAGAGCAAGAGAGCAGTGCAGGCCAGGGACCTGCAAGCCACAGTGGCTGCCCTTTGCGTGCTGCGAGGTGCGGGACCCTGGGCAGGAAGCTGGCTGAGCCCCAAGACCCCGGGGGCCATGGGCGGGGAGCTGGTGCCGGGCCTGGGGGCCCTGCGGCGGCGAAAACGCCTGCTGGAGCAGGAGAAGCGGCTGGCCGGCTGGGCACTGGCACTGGCAGGAATCGGCATCGGACTCATGGTCCTGCACGCGGAGATGTTATGGTTTGGGGGGTGCTCGGTGAGTGGAGGCTGGGGCCTGAGACTGCTGAGTCTGAGGGAGGAGGAGCTGGGGACTGGGATTCTGGGGTCTGAGGGAGGAGGGGCTGGAGACCAAGATTCCTGGGTCTGAGAGTGGAGGAGGCTATGGGCTGGACTCTTGGGACCTAGGGAGGTAAATGTTTGCAGCCCTCTCTGCAAAAGGAAGGGAATAGGGGTCACAGAGTGTCAGTCTTAAAGGTACTGCAATTAGACAGTTGGAGGTCCAGGACCCCTGCAGACCAGGGTTGGCTGATAAGATACTGGAGATTCCCAAGAACAGATTAGTGGAGCAGTAACCCCAGGTTCAGGGAAGGGGGTGGTGAGAAGAGAGATTAAGTTCTTCCAGTAGGCAGCAGTTCCTTGGTCCTTATCTAAACTCTAACGTTTACCCAGTATCTCAAAAGCAAAGGGCAGAAACCAAAGGACTGGCTGGAGTGGGGATGGGAAATGGAAAACAACCAGCCCCCACCTCCCACTCCCCTTTCTCTATCATTAAGCAGCTCAGCTTCCCCAGAATCTACAGGCTGGGAAATAAGGGAGAGGTAGGTTTATAGTAGCCTGGACTCCTGGGTCCCAGGGGAGGAGGGGCTGGGGGGGTCCTGACTCCTGAGTTTGAAGGAGGCTTAGAGTATCTTTAGGGGAAGAGGGACTGACTTTGAGGCTAGTGTGAGTGGGGAAGGAAAGAACAGATGGGGCCCCAGGACAGGTTTGAGCAGGCTCCCAGCACATTTCAGCCCCAGTCCAGGCAGCAATGGGGGCAGATGAAGGACCCAGGTCAAAATTGGTGGCTTAAGGACAGGACAGAATTACTCAACAGGAAAGGAGGGGTTGGGGATCTGTCTGGGGTAAGGGACCAGGAATTGGACTGGTTGGGGCACACTGATTTGAGGACTGAGTTGGGGGATTCCTGGGGACAAGGCTCAGGCTGAAATTTGCAGGTGGGACAGGAAGACAGCTTGGAAGTGACCGGAAGCCACACGGAGGGTCAGGGCAGGCTGGCTTCCTCTGGCTGGGTAGCCAGGCGAGGGCAGCGGGCACTGAGGGGGCGGGGCCGCTAAAGCCCTTGCCAACAGGAAGCCCATGGCTGGGCCGACCCACCGCTCCCATGCTTCAGTGCCCCGCCAGCAGGGGAGGTGAGGACAGAGCTTTGGCTGATGGGAAGGATGGGGGGTGGGGTGGTCTTTCTTTCGCCACCCTGTCCCCTGGCCCTCTCACCTCCCATGGCTGCCTTCCCTCCACCACCTGCCAGGCTGCTGCCTCCGTCCAGCAGTGGGACTCTGAAATCTGCTGCAGCTCTCTGAGCCTCAGTTTCCCCAACTGGAAACTGGGGGTAAGGGTTGAAATACATGCTTCCTCAGCCCCCTTTCTGTGACAGCCTTGACAACATCCATGTCCTCTCTCTACCTCCATCGCAATCTAATGGCTCATTTTGCTGAGATCCAGGCACCTGCTCACCAGAGGGGAGGGACAGGGGCAGAGGCAGGTGCCAAATCCCACGGGTGCAGGGGAACATGACGGGGATATCAGCAGGGGTTGGGGAAAAGGGGAGGATGGAGAGAGGGACAGAGGCAGAGACTGAGAGAGACAGAGATACACAGAGAGACAAAGACAGAGAGAGACCAAGACACAGATGCAGTGAGAGACAGAGTGGTACAGCCACAGAGAAAGGGGTCTAGGATCTGGGGCAAGAGGAACTGGAAAGGAGATAGGACCACCAGAGAAGTGGATTGGGGAGTGGGGAGGGGGTTGTGTCTAGTGGGGTGTTGTTTGGGACAAAACAAAGAAGACAGGTAACTGCGGAGCCATGGAAGGATGAAAGGGGGGGGAGGGCTAAGGACAAGAGAGGACCATTGTTCAGGGAGGGGGGGTAGGCTCCCTGGGGCAGGAAACTGGCCCTCTTCCCCTGCAGAGGCTGGCCAGGCGAGGGGAGCTGGCAGCCTTTTAGGAGAAACAGGTGCTGAGCTCCGTGTGGGAGCCTAGGTGGCCCCTTCGTCCCCAGACCACCTCCCAGGCAGGAACCCCCCCCCAACACCTCCTAGGGAATCCAGCAGCCCCAGTCTCCTCTAAATCTTTCGCTCAAGAATTCTAGATTCCTCTAAGTTACTGTTACACAAAGAGAGGGAAAAAAAACTTCCCGTGGTTTCTGGAGGCCATGTGCTTCCGGCCAGATCTGTCCTGGGCTTAGAGCCAGGAGGGAGGGCAGGAGGTAGGTTGCGGGGGCAGGTGGAGAGGAGATGCACAGGGCAGGACTGGGGGGCCCTTCTCAGAGCTAGGCTCGGGTCTCAGGGACCCAGCTCCCTGGATGAGGGCAGTGGAGGGTGTTACTCATTCCTTGGGGATTGGGTGGGGGGGATTCAGGGGGACTTGAAGTTGCTCTCTAGGGCAGAAACCAGTTGAGTGGGAAGGGAAGGGGCGGGGTGCTCTTTAGAGACTAAACGTCTGTTTCTAGACACCCCTTCACACACACACACACACACACACACACAAACTGAGGAATTACTTTTGACGGGGAAGGGTATGGGGATTTAAGAAGGAATGTGCGTTTCAAGGCCTTTCCTCAGGCGTGTGGTCCTAGAAGAGCTGAGGAGGAGGGTGGATACTGGCATCTAGGCCAGGGCTGTCCCAGTGGGAAAGAAGAGGGTGCTCTCCTTGAGGACCAGATGATGGTTTTGAGACGTCCCCAGACCTGAGACATTGGGAGGAACTGGGTTGGGGATTAAGAAACTAGGAAATTGGGGATTGAGAAGGGATGTGGGTTTGGGAGGCAGGTAGAGGGAACTGACCTAGGATCTTACCCCTTTTTCTCTCCCTCCCGACAGTGGGCGGTCTACCTGTTCCTGGTTAAATGTATGATCAGCATTTCCACGTTGTTGCTCCTATGCCTTATTGCGGCCTTTCACGCCAAAGAGGTCCAGGTAGGGCAGGCCCAGCCCCTGAGTCCCTTCCTTGCTCCCCCCTGCCCCCACCACACCCTGTTGGCTCACACTTTCCACCTCCTGGGCTGAGTAATGTGCTTCCTCCACCCTGCAATGCATCCACACCCTCATCCACCCGGAGGGGATGAACCACTGACAGACAGACAGAGCCACCTGGAGCAGCTCTGACCTTTCTCCACCTGCTGCCCTTGGTCTCACCTTGCACTCCTGTAGATGCTGAGAGTTCCTGCCCTCAGGCAGACTCAGGCAGGGCACAGCCTCCCAGATCTTCCTTCTGCATCCTTGAGTCCTCACCTATTCCAGTCCCAAGCAACCCAAGATCCTAGTTGTGTGCCCACAGGTCCTTCCCTACACCTGAGCTCCCAATAACCCACCCCCAAACCCAGGAGCCCTTCCCACCCATATCCTGCCTCCTATCTCATGCCTCACTGGACACTCAGCTCTCTACCCTTTCCCCTCTCATCCCATCCCCCACATCCCCAATCACATTGCCTGCCCTTCTTTCCCCCATACCTTTGGGTATAAAATGCGGGTTATTGGCCATGTGAGGTAGTGCCCCTTGCAGTGCCTGGCACACAAGTGGCACTCAATAAGTACACATTATCATTAATAGCAGTTATTTGAGCCCTGGACCTCAGTTTCCACATCTATAAAATGGGGATAAGGATACTTTCAACCTCACTGACTTGTGTGCAGTCACAACCCATAAAAGGGATGGAGCAATGCCTAGTACCTCCAAAGTGCCCCATACATGCTAACTATTGTTTTTACTACTGGGATGACTGCAGTTACTATAGTGTCCCCCCAAAAAGGAGCAGGACATGGCTCCATGGATGTGGAACGTAAGCTCCAGGGAGGCAGGGTTTCTGTTCTGTTCGCCCACATCCTCGGTATATAGAACAATGTTGGCACACGGTAGGCACTCAATAAGTGTTCCTGGGCTGTAAGCTCTGGAAGTGGGTTAAACCTAGGACAGGGGAGAAGGTGGAGAGATGTCTTCCTTCGGTCCTGCCCTGCTCCTTCCCCACCCTCCCCAGCCCCATGCCCTGGCCTTGCTCTATCCCCTCTCGTGCCCAGCAGGCACACCCCCGTTATCTTCCAGTGCAGGCTGGGGAGCGAGCACCTGACCTTCGTGTGACCCCTTCTCCTCTCCGTCCGCCCCCTCCCCGCAGTTGTTCATGACGGATAACGGGCTCCGGGACTGGCGTGTGGCGCTGACCGGGCGGCAGGTGGCGCAGATCGTGCTGGAGCTGGTGGTATGCGGGCTGCACCCGGTGCCTGGGAGTGGCCCGCCGTGCACGCTGCGTTCCAGGTCCCAGCAGACAGCGGTCCCGCAGTCCTGGCCGGGCTTCCTGGGCCAGGGGGAGGCAGTGCTGTCACTGGTCATGCTGCTGCGCCTTTACCTCGTGCCCCGCGCCGTGCTCCTGCGCAGCGGCGTCCTGCTCAACGCCTCCTACCGCAGCATTGGCGCGCTCAACCAGGTCCGCTTCCGCCACTGGTTCGTGGCCAAGCTGTACATGAACACGCACCCCGGCCGCCTACTGCTCTGCCTCACGCTTGGCCTCTGGCTCACCACCGCCTGGGTGCTGTCGGTGGCCGAGAGGTGAGGGTGCTGGAGGGTGTGGAGTGAGGGTACCTGGAGCATCTGGAGGAGCCACTTGGGGAAAGCTATCTGTCCATACTCTCACCCACTGGGGTGGGAGGACACCACAGGGCAGCCCCAGACCCTTTCCTCCACCTGCAGCCTCCAGTCTCCCCAGACACACACAGACCCCAGGAAGCCCTGCCCTTCCTGCTTTCAAACCTCTCCTACCTTAGGTTTCCAGGCATCTGTTCAGTCTCCAAAGCTAGGCGCTGGGGCCTGGCCAAGGGCTGCATCTGCACTGAAGAACCGGACACCTTTTCCGAATTAGCACAGATGCACCGTAGGCACTCCGGGTGACCCGGGGGCTGCTCTGGAAGGGACTGCCCTGCAGGGAATTGGTATGGAATTCCAGGCTGCCTGCTAGACTTTGACCTGGTGCTGGGCCTGTACCTTTTCAGGGCCTCCATTTATCTTACAGGTAAAGAAATCAGGGGTAGTCTTGGCCAGTGGTTCTCAAAGTGTAGTTCCAGGACCAGCAGCATCACTTGGGAACTGGTTGCATATCCAAATTCCCAGGCCCCCATCCAGATCTATGGAATCCAAGACTCTTGGTGGGAGGGGCCCAGCAATCTGTTTTAACAGTTGATTCTGATGCTGTCTCAAGTCTGAGAACTTCTACTTTAGTACATTTGATAAAGGATTCTTGAGGGGAGGTGGTGAATGAGAAGATCTGCCCTTAGATCTCTTCTCTCTGAGCCTCTGTAAAATGGGTGTCAAATTCCACCATCTTTAAAATCTCCCTGGCAATTCTAATCTTTCAAGCTTTTAATCTCATTCATCTTACAGATCTCGGTTCTCTCAGTGGGGAAATCAGTCAGGATCTGTAAGTGATCCTCCTGCTAATTCTCTCAGCTGAAAAATGGGAGGATGGGGAGGAAGTCAAATTTCTAAATCCCAAGACAGAAGTCCTCAAACTGGAATGTACTTTGGGATGAGGGGGGTGGGGCTTAGTGAAGATTCAACTCCACCTCCAGACACTAATTCAGTGGGTCTGAGGTATCTGGGGCGCTGATGAATGATGCTTTCCCTGCTTTGGTCTAACTGTGGGTCAGAGTTAGACAAATCCTAATTTTCAATCCCTTCCATGACTGCCTAAAATGTCCCTTTCTATGAAATGAGGGGGAAAGGGGGTAGAGTCCTGCCAAGCCTTTTGAGAGTCCCACCTTTCTAGTCCTGATAGGGACGTCTCCAGGTCATATCAGGGATCTGGGAGTTTTTGAGAAGTTAGAAAAAGGTGCCCTTTCCTCGGGGTCATGTAGCTTCCTGCCAGTCTGACAAGTGGCCCCCTCTAAACCCCCTCAATCACATGCCTGGCAGCCCTGGTAGCCTAGCTAAAACCAAACAGGCTTAGGAATTGGCCGGATCCAGGTTCAAATCTCACAGCAAAGAGGAAGCCAGGCGCCAAAGCCCAGTTCTTACTGGCTTTTTCTCTGAATGCTTCTTGGGACAGTGGGTACATGTTAATAAGAACGGTATCAAACATCACAGAAACCCCTGGGGTGGCGTTTCAGAACTAACCCCCACCCCTTCCCCACAGGCAGACTGTTAATGCCACCGGACACCTTTCAGACACACTGTGGCTCATCCCCATCACATTCCTGACCATCGGCTATGGGGACGTGGTGCCGGGTACCATTTGGGGCAAGATTGTCTGCCTCTGCACTGGGGTCATGGTGAGTTTACCTGTTCAGGGACCCTACCCTTATCCCAAACTGCTCATACCCTGGGCCCCAGGAAACCATGGAGCCAACAAAGGCACTCAGGGACATCCCTGAGAAACTTGGGTGTCTGTCCCTACAGTCCTGTTCCCAGTCCAGGACACAGACACCAGCCTGTTTCCCTTGAAAACCCAAGAATCCACCCCCAAAGTCCTTGCTCTCTCCAGAACCTAGGACCCCAGCCGTCATCCTCCTCAGGAACAAAGGCCCCTGACTTCCCAGCCCTGTTTCCTCCCAGGATCCAGGAATCCAGTGCAGAGCTCCATTAAGGCGTGGGTGTCTTGTCTCCCCCGCCACTTGCCCTCTCAATCACTCAAGAACCTGGTTTCTTAGGTCTAGGCTCCTCCAACATCCAGGAACCCAGTCTCCCAGCCTCCATTAGGGCGACTGAGTCCAATCATCAAAAGCAGCCTGTGTGGGCAGGCTGCCTGGGTCCAAATCCTGCTCCTGCCACTTCCTAGCTGGGAGTCAGCCATATAACCTTTCTGGGCCTCAGCTTCCTCATCTATAAAACCAGGGCTGCTGATACCACTGTCCTCCTCATGGGCTTCCTGAGAATATTAAATGAATTAAACCATGTAAAGGGTCTAAAACACATAGGAAATGCTCCATAAATGGGTCACGGGGTAGGGATGGTTGACACTGTTATCGTAACTGGTTCCAAGCATCCAGCTATCCCTACCCCAGCTCCTGTGTCCTCAAGGATGAGGCAGAGGCTCCCCAAGCCCCAGACTCAAGCCTCCTCCCAAATCTAGACAACCACTCCCTTCCCTTCAGAGACCCAGGCCTCCAGTTCCCCCCACCCAGCCTCTATCCCCCTCCAGTACCCAGCCCCCAATGCCTTGGCCTTCATGTCCCCATGAGATCTGGCTCCCCTCACCCTCAGGGATTCAAGCTGCCCTCCCCTAGCCCTGTTGTCGTCCCAGGAAGGACATGCTGAATCTTCCAGCCCTGGGTCCACAGGTGCTGGATGGGGTGGCAGGGAAATGTGACAACTCCCCCTCCCCACCAACTGGTGAGCCTTTCCAACTAGGAAGTGGGGCAGAGGCTCAGCCAGCACAACACTCCCAAAGGGTCAGGGACCCTCAGGGCTGCCTGGGACCTCCTGTCTCATTTGAAAAGGAGAAACTGAGACAGAGACAGAGAAAGTGACTTGCACTAGAGCCCACAGCCCACTCCTGGCCCAGAGGTTCCATGGCACAACGGAATAATAATGGCTACCTTCCCCAGCTTCAAAATAATAACAATAACAATAACAATAATAATAGTAATAATGGCTAACTTTTATTGGACACAGACTCCGTGCAGTCCCTGCTCTGACGACTTTCCAGGTGTTAATTTATGGAATCCTCGGAGTAATAGTGTGAGGGTGTGTCCATTTTACAGATAAGAAACTCAAGATTAGATAACTTGCGCAGAGCTGGACTTGGAACCGAGGCAGTCCCCAAGCCAATGTTGGTAACTGGTAAATGACAAGCCAGTTCTGATGGTCCAAAGCGGAAACACATAGGGTGGAGGAAGGCTACAAAGACCGATTCCAGCTCCAGGGAGAGTGAACAGGTGCTATAGAGCAATGGGATTTGATGGGGCCTTGAAGGACCAGAGGCCTTGGGAAAAGGAAGGGAAAAGAGTGACTGTTCAGACCAAGGTGCTCAGGCAGGTGAGAAAGAATGATGCTGAGGCTGAGTTGCCTGGGAGGGAGGCTGGGCAGAGAAGGAAGAGCAGCCTAGACCTTGGAAGGCCTTAAAAGCCTCTCTATGAAGTTTGCGACAGTTGGAGCCTAGGAGATTCATGTGACGGGGGCAGGGTCATAATTGGGTATTAGATCTCCCCGGGGTTTGGGTGGGATAAGGAGGAGGCTAAAGAATGTCCAGGAGGGAAAGGACACAGCAAGAGCAGGGCAGAGGCTGTGGAAGTGGGAAGGAGGGGGAGGGACACCCTTGGTGACCTGATGGCCGGCTGGGCTGTGGGGAGGAGGGGGTCCCACAGGAGCCAGAGCTCGGCCCCTCACTCAAAACCAGCCCTTCTCTCCTATCTCCAATCACACTCTTAACAAAAGAGGCCAGTCTAATGGTGTAAAAGCCACACCCAGGGGTTGGACCCCAGACATGTAATTTAGGATCCTGGCTCTGCTTGTCGGAGCTGTGAGACCCTGGTTCTCTCTAGGCCTGTATGCTTCTCTGTCAACTAGCGGTGGTCATGCCTGCATCTGTGGCTGTGGGGAGGGCTCAAGGGGAGAGAGTTGGTGGCACATGGCTGCCCACAGAGCCCTACTGCTCTGCTGTGCCCACAGGGGGTCTGCTGCACGGCCCTGCTGGTGGCTGTGGTGGCCCGGAAGCTGGAGTTTAATAAGGCAGAGAAGCATGTGCACAACTTCATGATGGACATCCAGTATGCCAAAGAGGTGAGGCTCAGCGCCCAGGGCACACCCCTCCCTCAGTCTCGGGAGGCCCCACCCCCGCCCTGTCTTCCCAGAGCCCCAGGGGTCCATCTCCATCAACACTGTGCCGCCCACCCCCAGATGAAGGAGTCAGCCGCCCGGGTGCTTCAAGAGTCCTGGATGTTCTACAAACACACGCGCAGGAAGGACTCCAGACCTGCCCGCAGGCACCAGCGCAGGCTGCTGGCTGCCATCAACACGTGAGGGCCTGTGTGTGCATGCCGTGTGCATCTGTGTCCGCGTCTCCTCCTCTATGCACAGCTTGTGTGTCCGAGCAGGAATGAGTGCCCAGGTTGGGATGCCCACGTGCGGGCCCACCTGGACCTCACACTGACTCTGTGTGTCTGTGACAGTTCAGTTTGCATGTCTCAGAGGGCCTGGGGGACTGGATGCCTGGGCCTCTACCTGGGAGGTAGGCTCACAGGTGCAGCCACCCTCTCCCATCCCTTCAGTTCTCTGGCTTTTCCTCTTTGTACTTTTCTCCGTGGGTCTCTCCTCCCCTCACTTCACCCCGAGCTAGGGCCACTTCTGATCCCCCATTTCCTTGTCCTACAGGTTCCGCCAGGTGCGGCTGAAACACAGAAAGCTCCGGGAACAAGTGAATGCCATGGTGGACATCTCCAAGGTACCAGGATCCCCTGAATGGGGGTCTGGAAGAGGGAGGTTAGGGGCAGCTGGTAAGGAAATCTGGCCTGGGAATAGGGACCACTGGCACACACAGGCAATAAAGGTTTGTGGTTGAATGAATAAGTGAATGAGTGAGTGAATGATGCAACAGAGTTCCTCCTGTAAGATGCAGCTTCCTCCAAACTTAAAAGAACTTGTACAAAGAACTCCAGTGTTTGATGTTAAATTATTTGCACTAGGCGGATACAAAAATTCCTTTCAACTACAACTCTTGTACAACAATAAAACCAAAGCAAATTGACAAACCAAGTTCAAACATAAAGGGCAAAGCAATAAAATGAAAATTAACAGCCCCGACACACAAAAGGGTGACACTGTTTCGGGAAAACTCAATCTGTGCTGTTACTGTGAAGACGGGGCCCCAGGCCCTGGGTGCTCCTATCCTGGGCACCCTTGCCTGGCCAAGATGTGAGTCAGCTGGCCCTCCCTGCTGGGGCCACTTGACTCTGAAGTGCTAGGAGGAGGTGGTGACGTCAGCACCCTGCCCTGTGGCCCCACAGCTTGGCTCACTGAACCTCTTGCTAATCCGGTAGCCTTTGTTTTTTTCTCACTAGTCCGCGACAATTCAAACAGTGGCCCCTGGCACCTGTGCCATGGTAAACACAGTCCCAGATGCCGGCCCCTGAACTGCACGGCAGGCCTCCGTGAGGCAGTGGTGGCCTAGATGTGCCGGAATTGGCAGGTCCTGATTTCCAAGGCTATCCATCCGGCCCAAAACACGGAAGTTAAGAGTTCTTATAGAAAGCTCGCACACCCTCAAGGATGAAGCTGTGAATCCTAGTTTGAGAAGGCAGGGGACACGGATTGTGTGGATTGTGAAGCCAGGAGGTCATCAAGGCTACAAAGATTTAAGTGAGCACCTACTACGTCCCAGGGCCTCCCTATTCTAGGTGCTGCCTTGGGCGTGTCCTTTAACAGCTCCAGGCCTGTTTCCTCAGCAGTTAAAAATGGAAACAAGATTCTCGCTCCCCTCACTTTTAGGAGGATTTTAAACTATATATGAGAAGCACTGGGCCAGGTGGCTGGGATGTGGCAGGAATGGTAACTGCTTTTATTGGGCATAATCCCCAAGAGCCTGTAAGGGTTTAGTCAATGCTGGTTCTGCTGCCTCACCCCACAGGGCGGGAGGGCACCTTCCCCAGCCCCCTGATCCCTCCGACCTCTCCCTGCCCAGATGCACATGATCCTGTGTGACCTGCAGCTGGGTCTGAGCAGCTCACACCAGGCCCTGGAGAAGCGGATTGACGTGCTGGCAGGGAGGCTGGACACCCTGACCGAGCTGCTTAGTGCGGCCCTGGGGCCCCGGCAGCTTCCAGAACCAAGCCAGGAGGCCACGTAGCTGGTGAGGGGGCTGGGACTTGGGCAGGAGAGCATCCTGGAGGAAGGATGCCTGTGGCTGGCACCTCACATGGCTAAGGGTGTGGGAGATGGGGATCCAGCCACTCTTTCTCTTCTGCTCTGGCTCTGTCTGGAGGAAAGGACTCCAAGTTCCGGGCTGAACTGGCAGCAAAAGAAGCAGACATTCCTTCTGCCCTCCGCTGACCATCAGTACCCTCTCCCTCTCTCTTTGCATGGTCTCTGTCTCTGCCTGTCCCTGGACATGTTCTCTGGCTCTGCCCAAGTGCCCATCCACACCCTTGTCTCTTGGTATCAAGACCACCTACCCTCCTCCTCCACCCACTGGTTCCTGTCTGTCTCTACTTCAGTGCCCCGGCTCTGGCCCTCCCTCTGGTGTCTGGCCTGCCTGTCTAGCCATTTCTCTGTGTCTCCCCAGGACCCACGGAGGAAGAACCAGACTACTTTCCCCAGGACTGAGGTCAAGGACATTTTCCCTGCTACTCCTGACGCAGCCCCAGGCAGAAAGCACCTCAAGTGTGAGGATCTAAGGGGGCCCCACCTTGGGGTGGGCTGACTTGCTGCTGGCTGCTGGAGGGGACACTGGCTGAAGGAGGGAGGCCATGGCCCAACCCCCACCGAGGCCCCAAATGGGAAAATGGTCACCCCTACCCCAATACCCTCGACAAAAACACCCTCAGTCTGCTGCTACAGACGACCACCTGCTTTCAGTGAGACGTGGAGTTGCCTGGGAGCTGGGACTCCTGGGTCCCAGAGGAGGAGGGGAGTGGGGGCGTCCAGGATCCTGGGCTGCCTCAGTCACCCGCTGGCCGGCAGAGCCAAAGGAACCAGGCCTGAGGCTGGGATGAGGTGGGAGGCAGCGTCCCCTGGTGGGAGAGCGAGGAGGACACCATTTTTCCAGAGCAGCAGAGAATTACCTGTCTGGATAAGGTGGACTGGGGGGTGGAGGGTGCATTATTTGTAATAAATGTTAAAGTCAGAAGTTACTGTTTCTTTCTAAACATAACCACACTCCAAACAAGTAGATCGGCCACTGAAAGGCCCTTGCCCTCTCTTAACCTGTTTCCTCATCTATAGAACAGAGGCCTCCAGAAGTGCCCTCCCAGGTCTGCAGGCTAGTGAGTCCTCAACACCAGCCCCCTGCCTCGCCCAGATCTGAGGTTAAGAGCAAGGGCTTCCAATTTAGACAGATCACAGTCCAAATCCTGGCTCTGCCATCCACTGGCTGTGTGACTTTGGGCAAGTGGCTTCACCTCTCTGAACATTTTGCCTCACTTGTAAGATGAAGCCAACCTCCCCATGGGACTGCTGTGAAGATTAAAACCAGGAGTGGCACAGCGGGGCAGCGGGGAGGTCAGGCATTTAGTAAGAAGCAAATCGAAGTGAGATACTTAATTGTTTTTATTATGCTATTGATTTTCAGACACAAGGAATGCATGGCGGCCCTTTTTCTTTTCTCTGCTGCCTTTTTCCCTCTACTCATATCCACCAGAACCTAGACGACAACTCACCCATCAGGAGACTTAACAGGAACCCCAGACCATCCCATATACTCCTTTCGTATCTGCTGGGACTCAGACAGGAAAAGGGGAGGTCTATTGTATGCCCAGCTCTGCGCTCTCTTTTTATAAATCACCACCCCCACTCCCTGCCCCACTCCATCCCACTGTACAGACACAGGAACTGAAGTTTCAAGAGTAGGGCCAGAAAAAAGTAAGAAAAATTAAAATAATTTAAAAAAAAAAGAGAGAGACAGAGAGAGAATCTGGGCTGCAGGGCCCAGATTCACACCCATCTCATTCTGCTCCTGAGCCCGCCTTCTCTGCCCTACTTGAGGTGAGTCACAGGCAGAGTGGCCTTGGACCCCAGACCTAGGTCTCCCTTCCCACCGCCACTTAGTTCCATTTTGAGAGGCTGACTCATCCTCACTTCCTTTGATTTGTGGGGAAGCCCAGGCTGCCAGTCATCCCCTGCTGAGCTATCTTTGGATTTCCCTGCAGGTCCACAGCCAGCCTTGCCCCTCAGCCCCCAGAGCTAAACTGGGGCTTATGCCACCCACTCCCACTGATTGCCCTTCCTCTGGCCGCCAGCCTATCTGGGGGGGAGAGTCAACGGGAACTAGACAGGCCCTCCAAAGATATTTCCAACACCCTCCCCCTGCAGTAAGGCCTCCTCAGTGTTGCCAGATCCCCTGCAGACTCATTCCCTTCCTAGTCTACTCTGCTTCAGCTGGTGAACTCCTTCCTACTTCTCCTTTGGGTCTTAGCTTAGACATCCCCTCCTCCAGGAGGCCCTCTCTGAAGCTCCCAGAGCCCCATGAACCTGCCTCTATCACAAGAATATTTACTGCACCAAGCCCCATGTTAAGTCCTTTATATAAATGATCTCACAGAACCTCTGCAAAAGGAGGTAAGGTGGGTATTACTGGTCCCATTTGACAGATGAAGAAACTGAGACACAGAAATTAAGAAACCTGCCCAAAACCACAAGAAAGAGCCGGGGGAGCTGGGATCTGATCCCGGCAGCCTGGCTCTGGAGCGCCCCAGCACTTAGCCAGCTGCCCATTCAGACACTCGGAGATCATTACATCCAAGATTTTCATTTTTGTTCTTTATCATGTCTTCAATGTCAAGGGCCTGGCGTATGCAGAGCCTCGGTGAATAGCACTGAATGAACACGCTGACCACCTGGGATGGCCAGAGGCTCATCACCTGCCACGTTAGTTTCGCTGAGATGGGAACTGGTTAGAGGGGGCTTTGCCTAAGTGACTAAGGGCACATGCAAGAGAGCTCCTGTTCTGAATTATCTCGGATCCAGATTCACCTCCCTGCCCCCATTCTCCACTGTGGGGCATGGGTCCTGATCCCCACCCCTCAACCTTTGCTATCCCCTCAACCAACTGGCACTTCTTGAAGGCCCTGCACCAGGGGTGGGGGCTGTAGGCATGAGTCGGAGGGCTCCGTCCTTGAGGGACTCTGTCTCACAGTGATTTTGGCCATTTCTCTCTCCTCCTTCTGTCTTGCCTCCTCTCCCAGAAGAGAACTGGGTGGAGAAAAGTGGGTCCAGAGAGGCCTGGGGCTTACCAGGCTTAGAGAGGCAGTCAGGAGCCCAGGCTCAGGGCAGGGCCTCTCCCACACATACAACCCCCTCTCCCCTGCTACATGGCCCCAGACACGACTGGGCCCTTCTCTTGCTCAAAACCTTTCCATGGCTCCCACCTGCCCTTCTGTCAAAGTCTAGCTCCTAGGCTTAAGTCACTTTCTCTTTCATTGAGACTGATTTTATATAAAGTACACAAATTTTAAGTGTAGGCTTAGTTGATTTTTACAAATGCATTCACCCAAGTAGCCACCACACAGCTCCAGCTTGACGTTTCTGGTCCCGAAAACTCTCACGTCCCTCCCATCTTGACTCCTTCTGCCCAACTTTGAAAGAACCGTGCTGCACACCTGGTACCTGCTTCTTGGGACCAGCCAGGTATGCATTTGTTTTCACTACGGGATAGTGTGAATACACCCACAGGCCTCACCTGTGGCTGGGGGTGGGGGGTAGCAGAGCAGGGGCTCTCCAGGCTCTGGCTCCAGCCCTCCTCCAGCCTCCCTGTCCTGGCTGCTCAGGATTCTGCACCCAATTCCAGTGTGTGAGGTTTTTCCCCACACCAAGCAATTCTCAGACACCACAATTCAACTTAACCCTGACACTGCCTGGAGACAGCATCAGAATCCATGGCTTAAGGGCTTGGTCTTACAGGACTCCCCCAACCCTCCCCCCTTCAGATGCCAATTGCAAATCCAGGTTGTCACCTGTGCTTCTGACCAACTGACTACAGATCAGAGGTTCCAGCAACTGGGTTTGATGAGTGGCTCACAGAACCAAGAGACACTATTTACTTACTAGATTATTGGTTTATTATGAAAAGAAGTAACTCAGGAACTACTTTAGGGAAGAGATGCCTAGGGTAAGGTACAGGGAAGGGGCAGGGAGCTTTCATATCCTCTCCAGGTACCTCTCTCTCCAAATCACACGTTCAACCAACCCGAAAGCTCTCCAAACTCCATGCTTTTGAGTTTTTTATGGAGGCTCCATTATATAGTCATGATTGATTATATCATTGACCATTGGCCCTTGATTTGCCCTCCAACCCCTCCGCCCTCCCTGGAGGCTGAGGTGCAGGACTAGGAGTCTCAACCCTCTAATCACATGGTCGGGTCCCCTGGCAACCAGCCATCCTTAGGTTACCTAGGTGCTTTCCAAAAGCCACCTCATTAACATAACAAAAGACTCTGGCATCTGTTCTCATCACAGGAAGTTCCGACAGTTTTGGGAGCTCTGTGCCAGACTCCAGGACAAAGACTAAGTACATATTTATTACAAATGACAGTATCACAGCTGCTCCTGCCCCAGGACTCCTGTTCCTTCCCAAAGACTCCTCGCTGTAACTGCACACCACTCTCGCATCCATTTTGCCTCACCCACATAGAACAAACATCGCCAGTGTTTGGCCAGTTCTTCACTGTGATCCATAATGGAAGCCATATCATCTCCATCAACACCAGACTGCACGCCAAGGACCTGTTCTGAGCATTGATGCTGTGTGGAATAGTTCCAACATATAAAGACAAGGAGAGTGGTTTTTATAATTTGGAGGGGATGTCAAATGGTAACACTTTCTTTTCTTTTACCAGGATGAGCTGGCCCTCCTTCTATTCAGGTCCAACCCCGTCTCCACCTGTACCCCGTCTGCACTTTCTCTTATCTTCTTGAGGACCCAGGTCCTGAGTCTCCTCTCTTGTCCATTTCCCCGCTCTTACTTCCATCAGCACACAAACGTGCTGTCATCCCTCTCATCTTAAAAACACGCCACTGGGACATGAAGCACTTTATATCCTCCATTATCCTTAAAGCTCCCTATGAGTCACCAAACTGCAAAACATCTGGAATTCATATTCAGAGGCTTTATTTTAGATATTGCAAAATAATCAGTGTGTGGAAATCCTTTCAAAGTTTCTATAGAACTAACTCCTGTTACGTTCAGCAAAAGGGAAGACTCTTACAGACCAAAGAGCTAAAGAAGGCAGACAACACAGAAGACCTGCTGTAAGATTTCATATATATAAAGTTCAAGATCAGGCACAACTCACCACAGTGACCAGAATCAGACCAGTGGTTGCTTCTGGAGTGGGGGAGTTGACAGGGAAAGGGCCCAAGAGAAATTGCTGGGGTGCTGGAAATGGTCTGTATCTTGACTTGGATAGTGGTTACACAAGTATATATATTTATAAAAATTCATTGACCGGTACCCTTAAGATCTGTGCCTTTTCTGTATTTTGCCACATTTAAGTTATACCTCACCAGTAAAAAGCTAAGGAAAAATAAGTACCCATAAACTTTTCCTTATAAAATCTGTATTATGATATTGAAACATTTCCATAACACAGTGACAGGGGGATAAGACAGCCATGTTTTCTTCATGGCAGACACCATGTCCACCTCCAGCTACTGCCCGTAACTCTGCCCCTTAGGTTTTGCTTGTTTTCTTGTTTTTTAATTTTTTTGGGGGGGGGATTAGGTTTATTTATTTATTTTTAATGGATGGACTGGGGATTGAACCCAGGACCTGGTGCATGCTAAGCACCCACTCTACCACTGAGTTCTGCCCTCCCCACCTGCTGCTCTCTAGTTGATCACCATCTTTTTGGAACCCTTTGTTCCCCTGGCCCCAGGTCATCGCTTGTCCTAATGTTCCTGCTCCCTGTTAGCCTCTGTCCAGAATGCTGGTCCTTTCCCTGATTCCTAAATGTGAGAGGCCCAGGGCCCAGTCTCTGCTCTTTACAGCCCCTCAGTCTGGATGGTTTCAGCAAATCCCAAGGCTTTAAATACCATCTATATATTAACAACCCCCTCAAATAGCATACTTGTATAGTTACTGATAAAATGGCAGGACA
The DNA here is from genome assembly GCF_048773025.1 of Camelus bactrianus. NCBI lineage: Eukaryota > Metazoa > Chordata > Mammalia > Artiodactyla > Camelidae > Camelus > Camelus bactrianus. Next base: position 9,940,627 of record NC_133547.1, read on the forward strand.
GCTGCAATTTGCCTAAATGCTTAAAAAATTAGGAAAGAAACTAAAGGAAAAAATGTGCTTATATGTATGTACCAGAAGGAAATAGAAGAAACAAGTAAAATGTAGATGACTGTCCATACTGGGTGGTGGGTAGGAAGGAGTTCTTTAGACCAAACACATACCAAGTATACACAAAGGTTTTATGGTACATTTTTAAAAATAATTTTATATGTTTTTATATATGTTTTCAAAATTTCATAATGAAAAGGCAGTAAAAATTCTGTATCTACAAACCCTGGCTTCTCCCAACTGCAACCACTTAACTGATGTCCTATGTGCACCTCAAAGTTAAGAAGTTCAAAGCTTGTCAGTTTCCCATCAAGACTACTCCTCCCCAACTTGGTAAAAAGCATCACTCCGAAACAAGGTCCTACTGTAGAGCACAGGGAACTATACCCAATATTCTGTAATAAACCATAATGGAAAAGAATCTGAAAGAGTATATATATATGTGTATGTATGTGTGTGTGTGTGTGTGTGTGTATCACTGAATCACTTTGCTGTACACCAGAAACTAACACAATATTGTAAATCAACTATATGTCAATAAAAAATTAATTAAAACAAAAGAAAGCATCACTCTTCACGCACTTGGTGGGGCCCAAACCTTCAGGATAACTTTCAAGTCATCCCTGATTCATGCTTCCTCTCACACAACCCTCTTCCTGAGTCACCATCATTTCTCGTCCGGGCAGGGACAGCAGCTTCCTCATCTTCTGCTTCCAGGCCTGCCCAGCTGCATCCTACTCTCCTCATGGCAGCCAGGACCGCTTTAGCTTTTATGTGCATAGGTGACAGTCACATGGTTCAAAAATGTAAGTCTTTAGAAGTCTTCCTCATGGTTCTGATCCACATTGACCTATAACTTTCACCCCCACATGCAACCTGTTATTACTTTTTCATGTTCACAAGGGAAGTCTTTATAAAACATACATCACAACATCCTGGTCCTTGTTCACAGCCCTCCAAAGGCTTCCTGTTACACTTGAAAGTAAATTCAAAAGCCCTTACCATGGCACATAAGAACCCCATGCAACCTGGCCCTCTCTACAGCTCTATCTCTAAATAATCCTCTTCCACTCTGCTCCAGCCACTCTGGTCACCTCGATATTCCAAGAACACCCAGGTTCACTCCTGCTTCGTGGTCTTTCTACTTACTGTTCTTCAGCATCTTCATGAAGCTCATTTCCTTACAGTCTTTCAGGCCTCTATTCAGATGTCACCTTTTTAGAGCAGCCTTCCCTGACAGACCTGTCACTCTCTGTGACCTCCATCACTTCCAATTCCTTTATCCTGATTTTTCCTTTCAAGCATCTTTTACCTGGCATCAGCTGCCCCACTACGATAATTGTTCCTAAAGGACAGATACTCTGTCCTATTCACTATAGGATCTCCAGCTGACAGCCATGCCTGGCAGATGACTGGAGTTCCATAATTCACTCAGTATATACAAATAAATGAAAGAAATGGACAGAGAAGTGAACTGAGGAATGAATAGGTCATTGGGCAATGGCTCTTAAAATTCCCAGTGCATGCACCCTTTGAGTCAGCAACTCTACTTCAAGTAAGATATTCTAATGATAATACTATCATATACATGCAATCAGATGTACAAGCATATTAATTGTGGCAAATGTTCACAAGAGCAAAAGTTCAGAAACAGCCTAAATGTTTATCAGTAGGAAGTGATTAAATAAAGTACATTCACACAACAGCATTCCATCTCACTATATAAGAGAAAAGGCAGCTCTCTGGGTGTTTGATTGCACCACTGACTCACCGCTAGGCAGGCTGCCTGTTGCCAGGGAAAAACTGTGGGCTCACCCTAGAGGCAGGCAGGCTTGGGTTTGAATCCAGGCCCTGATGCTTCCTGGCTATGGGGACTTCAGTAAGCCCTTCTCTTTCAGATTCATTTTCTGCATCTGTTAAATGAGGAGGGGAGAAGGTTGGAGTGAGGTACGTAAGCCAGAACCTAGTATTCAGTGGGCCTGTGGTCCAACGCCAAGTCCTTCCTTTTCCCTTAAGTCAAAGTTCCACCTCTGAGGGTTGCCCATATGTGAAACTGGCATGGAGGGTAACATGGGGTTGAGAAATTCAAGTAAGAAAACGATACGAGCTAACAAATGAAGATGCTTAAAAGGGACACTGACAGAAACAACACTAAGGTAGCTTGTCATGTATATCTCCACCAAACACCCAGTCTTCTGGAGAATCCATAAACAACAGGACTCTCAACTTAGTCTATCTGGTGGTTGTTTTCACTCAGCCTGTGACAGCCTGGAGATATGGTTCCACTTGGTACCTGTGCTGAGAAAATGGTAGCAGGGATGAGGCCTGGAGGGGAGGGGGCGATTCAGACTCAATCACTATCATTATCCTCGTAAACTACAAAATGACAGCACGTAGTGCTACCAGGCGCTCTTTGAGGCACTTTCACCCATTTAACTCTGCCAGTATCATCAGCCGGTGCCCCACATCTCCATTTCAGAAACAGGAACCCAAGGAGCAGGGTATAGCTCAAGTGGTAGAGAGCATGCTTGCATGCACAAGGTCCTGGGTTCAATCCCCAATACCTCTAATAAAAAGAAAAATAAGTAAACCTAATTACCTCCCCGCTACCCACCCCTCCAAAAAAACAGGGACCTAGAGGCAGAGAGGGTTAAGGAACTTGGCCAAGGTCCCCCACCATTTATGGGAACCCAGGCTCAAGCTCTCAACTCCAATGCTTTGCTGTAACAGCAGCTCACAGGAAACTGGGAACTGGTGCTCTAGGAATGGAGGAATATGGAAACCAGAGTGGAGACTTACTTTTATCATGTACCCCATTGGCTGCTTGAACTTTGTCAGAATGTACATGCATTCTGTGCTCAAATATAACTTTTAAGACTTTACTGGGGAGGGGTGTAGCTCAGTGGTAGAGTGAGTGCTTAGCAAGCACGAGGTCCTAGGTTCAATCCCCAGTACCTCTATTATAAAATAAATAACATAAGCCTAATTACCTCCCCTCACCCCGAAAAAAAAAAACTACTAAGATTTCAAATTAAAAACGGGAAACTCCCCACTCACGTATCTATGAATATATTTATACTCCTCTCTTCTCTTGAACAATCTGTCGTTCCCCCTGGCAACCAACCACCCGCTCCAGGTAAAAAGTCGCGAAGCCCTTCGGCCTGCGCATGCGCTCTCCGCGGGCGGTGCTCTGGCCTTTCGTTTTTGGCGCGCTCAGGGATCCGCCCGCAGGCGTTTGAATCTCGACTCTTTGTACTGGATCCCTCCTCCACCGCGGCCCCTGAGAGACTTACGTGGTCGTAGGGACCACTCCGCGTCTCACATGCATTCAAGATCTGACCTGCCCATCTCAGCTGCCTCACCTCCCACCCCGGTGGAACTCCATGAGTCCTAGTCAGTCTGGACCTTTCTCCTGGGGTTCCCTCGCCCTGCCCTTCAAGGTCTAACCAGACCTTCGCCCTTCCCTAAGTGATTTGATCCCCTAGCTGTCTCCCTCCACAGACCGGGACATCTTCCAGCGCACACGCCAGGTCTGACTCATTCACCACTTACTCAGCCCAGGACACTGAAATTCCTCCCTGCCGCCCCACCCGACCGCATCCCGCCAACACCACTGAGAAGGTGGGACTCGAACCTCGAATTTCCCGGGTCGCCCCCTCTTCCTCTTTTCTGTGCGCCCACTCATACCTCCAGCGAAGCGCACGCGCACTGAGGCGGAGTCGCAACGCCCTCCCTTCGCCCCTCCGTAATCCGCATGCGTGCTGCGTCCAACCATCTCCATCAGCGCATGCTCAGCCCGGCGCTCACGCTCGGTTCTCGCGCGCCCAGCTCGCGCGCCCAGCCCGCGGCGCGTGCGTAAGGCAGCCCGCGAGACCTGAGCTCGGCTTTGCCTCGCGATATCGCCTCTGTCTCTTCCTCCTTCGGGCTGTCCTTCCTTGGGTGCCGCTTCTGGAATGCCCACACCGGTTCTGGAGTAACTGGTGCGGGTTCTCTCCCTTTCTCTCCCACACTCCCGGCACCCCCAGACTCCATTTACAGGCCGGTGGCTTGTGGTGGTACTCCCCGCCCCCAGCCCACCCACCCCCGTCACGGAGAGCGCGCGCCCCGCTGCGCCCCAGGAACCAATCAGCAGCCGCCTTAGGTAAGGGGCTCGCGTGCCCGCGCGGGGCAGGCGCGGGGCGGGGCGGGGGGCGCGTTTCGGGGCCCCGCCCCCTCCTCGACCGCTAACCGGTCGCTCGGACGCCCCGCGGGTGTGCGTAACTGTGTACGGAGCCAAGAGTAACCGGTTAAATACCGGGTTGGCGGGAGTAGGGTGGAAAGAAGGCAAATAATGTGTATGTAGGAACTTCAGTTCTGGTAGACCGTAATAGAGAGGGCCTGTAAACTGACCAGAAAGTTCCTCGAAGATCCCTCCAATAACGTGTAAAGAGAAACAAGTTCTGGGAGCACTTGGAGCGGGCGTCCAAACAGATCCTTAAACACAGGGAGGTCCTCCAGATATCTCCAGATACTGTGTACATAGAAATTGAACTTCTGGAGTTCCCCACGGGAGGCCTTATAAACACATGCCTGATGGTGGGGCATCCCCAGAATAAAATATAGGTAGACTTGAGTTCTAGAGGAGGCCCCATATAGGAGACTGTATCTGTATGTGTAAGTGCTCAAGAGTTCTTAGAAAAATAGTGTGGGTAGACTTAAGTTCTCGGCCAGGGGTGCTTCATTAGACCGTAAATATGGAGTTAGGAATTTGGAGTCTCTCCAAATAATTTGCAGATAGACGCTTAGATTCTGGGAGATTCCCTAAAGGGGCATGTGAATAGATGCTTAAGTACTGAGGAGGCCCCCCAGAGAATTTGTAATTAAGACTCAATCTCTGGGAGGTTACTGTAAGAGTCCTGTAAATGAACAGAGATGGCTTTATAATTTTGGGGGGAATCCCCAGAGGAGCCTGGAAATTATTGGGGGGTCCCCAAAATGCTTGTAAGTAGATCCTTTAATTCTGGGGAGCTCCCCATAGAGACTGTTGAATAGACTCAAATACTGTGGAAGTTCCCAGAATAACGGGTGGGAAGGGGGTCCTCACAGATATTTAAACAGACACCTTAGTGCTAGAGCGGGATCTCCACTGAGGCATGAAGACAGATGTAAGTAAGTGTGAGGGAGGTTTCCAGAATAATATGTAAACAGACGCTTAATTGCAAAGGAGGGCGGAATCCCAGTTTCTGAAGGGACTCTCCATCTGAGACTAAACATTTAAGTGCTGAATAAATCAGTTTGCAGAAGCATCTGTAAACTGGCCTTGCCTTCCTTTGTCTCAGAAGACAGTCTTCCACCTAGTTGTGTTTGAAGGAGAGGTCAGCAGTGAGAGAGGAGCTAAACAAATGTCTTCCTGGCTAGCAAAATTATTTTTGCATCCTGTAAACAGAAACCTCAGTTCTGGGGAAAGTGTCTCCCAGGGACGTGTTAATGTCACTGTATACTGGGGTGGAAGGTGGGGGGATTCATAGAATGATATGAAGGCACTTAAGAGCTAAGCAAGAGTCAGCAAACTTTTTCTGTAAAGGGCCAGAGACTAATTATTTTAGACCCTGCAGGCCACACTGTCTCTGTCTCGGCTACTCAGCCCTGCCAGTGTATCAAGAAGGCAGCCATAGACAGTGTGTAAATTGAGGGATGTGGCTGTGTTCCAGTAAACTTTATTTACAAAAACAGAAGGCAGACCAGATTTGGTTCATAGGTTACAGTTTGCCACTTGACCTGTGAGCTGCAGCGGTTGGCCTCACAGTTTTGCAGACAAAGACTTCCCTGGAATGAAGTATAAACAGCTGAAGAAACTCCCTAGGGACCTGTAAACAGCTAGTTGAATGGTAGGGAGTGTCATATAGGTTATCCTACATTTTATAACATCTTAGATTAAACACTAGTGAGACCTTGGAGTGTGATGGATGGCAGACCATTAGGAATGGAAGGTAAATATGCTGAGATGTAGGACACCAGATGAAAATAGGCCCTTGAATGCTGCAGCCCCACCCCAACATGTGCCCATATTGTGTAATCAAAAGAGTAGTTTTCAGACTGGGGATCGTGTTATAGATTTGTAAGGAAACACTTTGCTGCACTTTGAGAAAGAGTATGTCCCATTTTTATGTGACTTTCCTCCTTTGGGCTATTATTTATTTTGTGGCTAAGTGGTTAATAGTTGGGAATAGTTTTGGCTACAAGAAATGGAAGGGTATTTGTTTCTCACTGCCTCCAGAGATAGGCAATGTAAGGTTGGTTAGTAGGGAACCCCTGAACTTTGTATTTTGTTCTGCCATGCCTTCCTTCCATTAAGTTGCCTCACAGACCACAGTGGCTGCTTGAGTTCCAGCCTCCATACCCACATTCCTTTCAGCTAGGAGGAGGAAGGGACAAAAGACATGTGCCAGAGTCTGTGAAGAAAAGTTTCTGAATGCTGCCATGACACACTTCTAGTGTCATACCATTGGCCAGAAAGAACTTAGTCACATGGCCACACCTAACTGCAGACTAGGCTGAGAAGTGTATTCTGGATAGCCATGTACCCAGAACTGGAGGTTTTCTTTCTTTGAAGAAATTAAGAATGGGTATTGGGAGCCAGCTAGCAGTCACCACCACAGCCACAGAGCTCTCTTGAAAGGAAGTGCCTTCTTAATAGTCCAGAGTAAGCCAAATAGAGTAGGGAGAGACTCTCTTCACCCTGGAATTGACCTCTTTCTCCCTGTAGGTAACCATGTCTGAGTCTGGGCACAGTCAGCCTGGGCTCTACGGGATAGAGAGGCGACGACGGTGGAAGGAGCCAGGCCCTGGTGGCCCCCAGAATCTCTCTGGGCCTGGCGGTCGGGAGAGGGACTACGTTGCACCCTGGGAAAGAGAGAGACGGGTGAGTGTCTGGGCCCAAGGGCAGCATTCATGTGTCCACTCCTTCCGCAGCAGTTTGGTGAGCATCTGCCAGGTGCCAGGCCATCATCTTAATGCTAGGGACACATCTGGGGACAAAGCGGACTGCCCTCCCTCAGAGGGCGATAAAGGGGCTATTGTAGATGAAGCAGTCAGAGAAGGCCGCTCTGGAGAACTGACTTTTGAGCAGAGACCTGAAGGAGGTGGAGGGAACTGGCCATGACAAAATCTGATTGAAGAGCACTCAGAGCAGAAGGAACAGCAGATGCGAGGGCCCTGAGGCCTTCACCTGGTGAGTTCACGGAGTAGCCAAGAGGCCAGTGTGGCTGCAGTGGATGAAGAAGAAGGGAAAGTGTTAGAGGATGAGGTCAGAGGGAGAACTTGGGCCACATACATGGGACCTGGTAGGCCCTGAAAAACTTAGAATTTCACTGCATGGAATTGGCATTGGAGAGTTTGAGCCGAGAGGTGCCCTGCACTCATGTTTGAAGGAGTCGTATGATCATAGCAGCTGATTCTGTTTATTGAGCAGCATGCAGTGCGCTGGCCCCGTGCAGAGTGCTTTCTACCCTTTGGGTCTTCCTGAGCTCCTGCAGCTCCATGAAGTGGAGCCTACGGCAGATCCAATTCTCACTAATGAGAGGAGGCTTAGAAAGTCACAGAGTCAATGAGCTTTGGGGCCAGGACACGAACCCCAAACCAAGGGAGCCTCAGGCACAGCAGTGTTTTGCCTGCCATAGAGTGTTCCGGCCTGGGAATCGTGGGCTTCGGTGTTGGTCCGGCCCCTGCCTGGCTCCTCTCCTGGGCATAGGTGACTCACTGCCAGAACCTGCCCCCTCCCCCGGGTTCTTTCCCCAGGGCTCCACCCACCTCTGAGGGCTATTTGGTGGGGCTGAAGAAGGTAACGGTTGGGACCAGTTTCTAAGCCATAAAACTATAAACATGAAGGAAATTTATTCACAGTGAGCCTGGCTGTTGCTTGTTCCTCCCCTGGGGTTGCAGCAGAAGTGAGAACACGCAGTCTCCCTCACACATCCTTCTGGGGAACATTACCATCTTCCTGCACCTCAGCTTCAGTCTTTGAACAATAGCTCCCAGGACTCTTGTCTTTGACCCTGACCTTGGAACTGAGCCCTGGCAGCCTTCTGACTGGCAGAGGACTCCTCACATCCTCCATGTCTCCCGCTGACCTCAGCATCTTCCTGCCATTCCTCTCCCTCCCAGTGTCAGTGATAGCCCAGCGGGCCTCGTCCTGGACTCCCCCCACGCCGTCAGGCACCATGGTGCCTCCCAGCTGTTGTCTTCTCTCCCCACTCAACTATTCCTACCAAAGCACTTTCATATCCTTTTGTTTGCCCTTCACCGTAGGCCAGTGAGTGAACGGGATTTCAGTAAGTAGCCTCAATATGTGGGTGAAGGAACAGACCCAGAAAGGTGTCAGGACTCTGTCTTACTCAGGGAACCAGAGAAAGAATAAGACTCAGACTCGGGTCTCTCCCTTTTCTGAAGCAGATCGGGGGTGAGTCAGCAGAGGCATGAAGAGGACAAGGTGTGGGAATCAGCTCGCCGACTTGGCCAGCCCTGGAGCAGAGCCAAGGAGGAGAGGCTGGGACAGGGTAGTGTGCACCTGCCATGCCCTGAATGCCAGTGGACAGCTCTCAATGAGTCCTGTCTACTTTCAGCCTTGAAAGGAATTCTATCCCCATTCACCAGATGAAGAAGCAGGCCTAAGTGAGGGCGGTCCCTGATCTGCGCTCACATAGCCAGCAAAAGCCAGGGCCAAGTTTGAACCTGGCTCGATCTAGCTCCAGAGCCCTGGCTCCTCCTCCCTTGGTTTGTCTAGCAGAGGCAGCCGAATGGAGGGGCCCACAGCATGGTTCTGGAGCCAGGCTGCCTGGTTTCACATCCTGGCTCCACAGTTTAATGGCTGTGTGACCTTGGGCAAGCCAGTTAACCTCTCTGGATCTCCATTCCTTCATTTGTAAAGTGGGGATAATAGTATCTCTCACAGTTGTTGGTAGGATTGAAGGAGTTACTCAGAATGGTGGGTACCTGGCATGGAAAGGAGTGGCCAGGGAGTCAGGGGAGCCGTTCCTGAGTAACCGCCCTCCCTGATCGCAGGATGGCAGCGAAGAGGCAAGCGCGTCGGTCATGCAGAAAACCCCCATAATCCTCTCCAAACCTCCAGCAGAGCGGGTGAGTGGGGAAGAATTTTTGGAAAGGGAGGCTGGGAGCAATTAGGGCCAAGATCTCCTCCAGTGACTGGAACCTTCTCACTCCGTAGTCAAAACAGCCACCGCCTCCAGCAGCCCCTGCTGCCCCGCCTGCTCCGACCCCTCTTGAGAAACCCATCGTCCTCATGAAACCACGGGAGGAGGGGAAAGGGCCTGTGGCCTCAACAAGTGCCTCAACCCCCGAGGGCACCGCGCCCCCACCCCCTGCGGCCCCCGCGCCACCCAAGGGGGAGAAGGAAGGGCAGAGGCCCACGCAGCCTGTGTACCAGATTCAGAACCGGGGCATGGGCACTGCTGCACCAGCAGCCATGGACCGTGAGTTGGGGCCAGGCGGGGTCTGGATGGGAGCTGGAACCCCCTCGCACAGGCCCTCAGCACACCCTCTGTCTCCTGCTTTCTCCTGTCTCCAGCTGTTGTGGGCCAGGCCAAACTCCTGCCCCCTGAGCGCATGAAACACAGCATCAAGTTGGTGGATGACCAGATGAACTGGTGCGACAGTGCCATCGAGGTACCGGGGGCTTGGAGGTCCTCCCTGCTCCACCTTCTCCGGGTCTCACACCCTCGCCTCCTCCCCACTCCCCACCCTCTTGGTAGGTGATGCCAGACTGGACAGCTTTCAGGCAATTGCAGCAATGAGAGGGATTGGATTGGAAAGTCCTCAGCCAGCTGGGCTGAATTTCAGTGGCTTACACTAGCTCAGCTGTGCTGGTCATTGAACTACTGAAATACATTGATACTGATTAGCAGAGAAGGAGCCACGACCACAGCAGATGTGCTGGGATCTCCTGCACCATCCCTCCTGGGCCTGCTCCAGTCCTTCCCCTAAGTGGTTGAGACCCGCGCTGTCCTAGTGTTAACTGGTTTGAATGTCACGCTCCAGAGGTTTCCCTCCATCCCAGCGGCCCCCACTCTAGTTCAGACCTCGTATCTCTGTCGTATCTCCTACGTATCTCCTCCTGGACCATTGTATCTCCAGTCTTCATTTCCCCTCTCCTGCTGCCTTCCCCCCGACCTATCACCACATCCCTGCTCAGATTCTGCCAGGTGTCCCCTCTCCTTCTCCAGCAGCTTGGATTTATGAGGACAGCATGCCAAGCCCATCTGTTTTCAGGCCCCTGCTGCCTTTCTATGTCCATGCTCACATTGATATCAACTGGGGAGCTTTAAAAAAGAGCGAGTGAGCCAGTGTCCAGGCCCCACCCTTCTACTTGATGGTTCTCTGCAGTAATGAAAATGGTCTGTATTTGTGCCATCTGATGTGGTGGCCACTGTCTTTGTGTGTGGCTATTGAGCACTGATCCACACATCCCCATTTGTGGCTAGTGTAACTGAGGAACTACATTTTTAGTTTTGTTTAATTTGAATTAATTTAAATTTAAATAGCCAGACTTAATCAGGTTCTATCATATAGAACAAAGCAAACCCTAGATATCCATATTCTGCTTAACGTGTCTAGGGTTAGGCCCAGGATTAGCTGTCTTTTTTTTTTTTTTTTAAGCTCTCCAGGTGACTCTAAGGAGCAGCAGCCACCTTAAGTACTTGACTGTTTTCCTTAAGGCGTGTCTCTTACACCCCCTGGTGGTGAAAGTCAGCAGAGCTAGTGGCCCTGAGGTGTAGATCTCAGGATTCTCCAGGACTCTTCTAAGTCCCACAGACAGGACAGACTGGCCTCCCCTCCCTGCTCACTGCTGCCCCGTGTTTCCCAACCTACCTGAAGCCAAAAACCTCCCGGGAGTCTGCTCCAGTTGTCCTCAGTTACCCAGTCCTGTCCTCCCCCATTGTCTTGTTCTGTGCCTCTGCCCTTCTCTCCCAAAAGTCAAGCAGCCCTTTCCCACTGTGTTCCAGCCACCCGCGTTCCTGTTAGTGTCTTGACCACACCAGGTTCTTTTCTACTCTGGAGCTCTCGCAGATGCCATTCTTTGTGCCCAGAACAATCATATGCCTCACTACCATGCACATACAGAGGTCCTTTGCCCAATTGAGGGGATTTGGGGCCATGACAGTTTTCCCTTCATATCTGACAAGGCAGGTATGTGAGCCACGGAAGCCTCCAGGGCCCCTCTCTCCGTTCTGCTCCCGCAACTGACAGATTTCTCAGGGTCACATTGCTGCATCTTCCCACAGTACCTGTTGGATCAGACTGATGTCTTGGTGGTTGGTGTCCTGGGCCTCCAGGGGACAGGCAAGTCCATGGTCATGTCGTTGTTGTCAGCCAACACTCCTGAGGAGGACCAGAGGTGAGGGGAGTCACTGGGGAAGTGTGTGGAAGAGGCTGGGAGGGAGGTGGGCACCCACCTGGGTCAGGGGAGCGTGGGCCTGGGTATTGTAAGTGGTGTCACCAAGGACTTTGGGAAGTTGTTTCTCCTCCCTTGACCTCAATGTCTTTGTCAGACGAGGATGATTAGGGGCTGGACCAAATCTTCATGTAGCTCCAAGGTAACCAGTCCTGTTCTTCCATCCTTCCCTCCCTGCTTTGCTCCAGAAAATGGTACAGGGCCCAGCCAGGAACTGGGATGATGTCTTCATTAAGTCTGGATTTAGATTCACCTCTTGTCTCAGCGCTGCCACTCACCAGCTAGTTGACCTTGGTTAGGGCCCTTCACCTCCTACTATCTCACTTCCTCTTCTGCAAAGTGGGTTTTTAGAGGCTGAGACAAGATCAGGAAGGCAAAAGTTAACAAGAACCTGACACAGAGCAAATGCTCCAGGATGTGGCCAACGTGGCCTGGGAGACAGTGGGGCAGGAGACCTGGATGAGGGGCATGAGTTCTAGACCAGCTTCAGTCCTGCATTCCCCTGCAGGAATGGGGAGTGATTGCAAAGATGAAGGATGAGGGGGGAAGGTATAGCTCAGTGGTAGAGTGCATGCCTAACATGCACAAGATCCTGGGTTCAATCCCCAGTACCTCCATTAAAAATAAACATATGTAAATAAATACCTGATTACCTCCTGCCCCAAAATTTAAAGAATTAAAATTAAAAAAAGATAAAGGATGAAGTCACAGGAGAGGATTTGGGGGAGGAGGGAATTTAAGAACTAGGGCCCCAGACTAGGGGCAGGGAAGGAAAGAGAGAAGGCAAAGTAGGAGACAGAGACAGTCTAATAAGGGAGAATCCAGATGGGGAGTGAGAGGGGCATTAGGCACTTGGGGTTATTTAAAAAACACAGGGGCTTGGTTTCTTACAAAGCAGGTGATACTACCCTGGACTCCATGAATGGGCATCAGGGGTCCATGCACCCTCTGACGGAATATGCAGAATTTTACACTCATCTACAATCAGGCTTTTCTTCTAGGGGAAGGGTCTGTGGTTTCCACCAGATCTCAGAGGGGCCTGATGGAAACCCACAGGTTAAGAACCACTGTCATGAGAATATGCATCACCAGAACCAGAACTGCAGGGTTGCTCTGCCTCCCGGGTCGGCTCCATCCCTCTCTTCTCACTTTTGGCTTCAGCGCAGCCCGGCTCTGCTCTGGGAGAGCTGCCACTCTCTTGGGTAGCCTTCTTCTCATGTCAGCCTCCACCCTCAACTAGAAGAACTTCCCCACAGCTCTCAACTCAGACTCCCAAGCTAGAGAGAATCTTATAGGCGTAACGTACCTTTTTGAGGCAGGTCAGCCAGTGGACTTTGGTACCAGCTCTTGCCATCAGGTCTCTTAAGTTTTCCCTCCTAATTATCTTGAGAATTTGCCTGCTTCTTTCCTTTACTCCCACCTCCCGGTCCAAGCCTCTACCCTCTCTCTCGTATATTAACCTCACAGTCACCCTGAGAACTTGAGACTATTGGTATCCCCATTGATGATGAGGAAACTGAGGAGAAAGATTAAGGAGATTACTCAAGCCACACAGCCAGGAAGAGGCAGAGCTGGGATTTAAATCCTGGCAGTCTGGCAGGATCCCTGCTCCTAAACACCTCTGTTTACTGATTTTGTTGAATATGTTAACAGATCTACTTATGGATAGGAGTGGAGTCATGTGGTATACAGTGTAGCCCCTAGACCGCAGGGGCCATGGATGGAAGGCTTTGTGAGCAGGCGGGAATCACATCTTGCGTGCTTGCTCACTGGGCCACACTCTGAAGGCGTCGAAGGACGAGAACCAGGCCTCTAGTGCCCCCATCTGCTCCTCTCCACAGGGCGTATGTTTTCCGGGCCCAGAGCGCAGAAATGAAGGAGCGAGGGGGCAACCAGACCAGTGGCATCGACTTCTTTATTACCCAGGAGCGGATTGTTTTTCTGGACACACAGGTACCGGCCTCCACTCGCCTCACTCTGGCGCGTGCTGTGTTCAGCTCCATCCCCGAGTGTACCTAAGCCAGAACCCTGCTTGGAGGCCCCGTGGCTCTAGCCAAGCCATGACCTTGCTAGTGCCCTTGGGCAAGTGTGTCTTTTCCTGGCCCTCCGTCTCTTCTTACCAGGTTTTAACCCCCCTCCCCTCCCATCCAGCGTGTGCACAGGCGCCTAAAGAATCACACACAGTTCAAAGTGTGGGCCTTGGAGTCGGGCTGTATCCAAATCTGGCCTTTAATCCTTACCAGCTGGGTGACTTTGAGTAAGTTTTAACCCTCCCTCATCCCAGCCACACACACACCCTCCCTCAGCTTCTTCGTCTGTAAACGGGTGACAGTTGTTCTCAGCTTCCCTAGGTGGCTGTGAGGAGTCGGGAATGGCACAGGCAGAGGGCTTGACATGGGACTGGGCACGCGGTGTGCCTCCAGGCTCCTCCTCTTTGTTAGAAATGACCTGCCCTGCGTTTAACTGGCACTGTCCTCAGCTTCCCCAGGGTCCCTGTTCCTTAGCCTGGCACCCAGGGCTGGTGTGGCTTGCCTCCTTCAGACTCTGGCTTCCTCTCAGGGGTAGTCACCGGCCCCACCACGCACACCACAAGGCCTCGCCATAGTCTCTCTCCCAGGCTGTGCAACGTTGGCCGAGTTACTTAACATTTCCATGCCTCAGTTTTCTTAAGTGGAAAAAACAATGTTACCTCCCTCACAGGGTCTTTGTGAGGTTTCAGCATGTTAATGAAAGTAAAGTCCTAACAGTGCCTGACATGAAACAGGGTCTCAGTACTCTTGGCTGTCGGTGTCCCTGTCTTTAGAACTCTCTCCCCTTGTTTGCCTGGCTAATTTAACCCTTCTCCTCCCTGAAGACTCCACTGGGCGTTGCCTCCTCCCGGAAGCCTTCCCCTCCTCTGAGCGCCTGCTAGTGCCCATGTGCACCTCCCACTGCAGCAGGATTGATGGATCTGGTTTTTGTGCACTGCACCCACTCCCCACCTGCCCTCAGCTCCCCAGGGAGAGGTCCTGGCCCTCCGCTGATGCTCACTGACTGTTAGAGGAACAGAGTTCTGGCCACTGTGCACATTGATCACATGGAGATTGGGAAACCTTTCACAGATGTGGTGTGAGACCTGTGTGCCAGGCCCAGTGCCAGGAACCCCGGGGACCTGGAGGTGAACTGAACCGGCTGTGCGTGGGCCATGCCCACGTGGGGCGGAGAAGTTAAAACCAGACAGAGTGAAACACTGTGGAGTCTGGAGTCTTAGAAAGTGAGCCGTCAGGGAAGCCTCTCTTAAAGAATTCCACTCACTGCAGTAAGAAGTGGGTAGACTCTCCAGTTCATTTTGGTTCTTGTAATTTTTAAATGGAATTTTCCTTTAAGAAAAGGTGACAAGCTCACCACTAATTCTTTTACAGCCACTGATGCAGTTTTTAAATCCTCACCAGTCTTCACACTAATCATTGTTTCCTGACCTAAGTCATTATCTTAGTGAAGTTTTGAAAGCATTTGAAACAGCTAACACAACAAGGGATGTGACTCATTCAAGTAGACGTTGGATGGATGAGCACGAGGAGAGTTCGGGGGCGCGCGGCGCTCGAGAGCAGCGGTGTTCTGTAAAAGAGCTGGGGAAAGTGTCTGCTTGGAAACTTCTCTTTCACCTCCTCCCACTGACTGGCTCTGTACTAATTAGAAACTGCCTGTGTTTCCGACCTTATTTTGCATCTGCCATCATCACGTGGAACTCAGATGGCCATGTGCCCTGGGATCCCGGCCCCCAGCCCTTCGCTGACCCCTCCCTCTCTTCCTGCTCCAGCCCATCCTGAGCCCGTCCATCCTGGACCACCTCATCAACAACGACCGCAAGCTGCCTCCGGAGTACAGCCTGCCCCACACCTACGTGGAGATGCAGGTGAGGGCCGAGCCAGGCCTGCAGCTCCTCAGCTCCTCACCTCCTGTCGGGGAGCTGGGGTGGGTCGGCCTGGGTTCTGCCTCCTGAGAGCCCTGGGTGCCCCAGCACTGAGAGTCAGGTCGGGCTGGGCTGCTGGCTCTGCCCCTTGGAAAAATCCCCCCTCAAGCCTCCATATCCGCTTGTGTAAAGTGAGGTGATCACGCCCCCCTTGCCCAATTGAGGGATGGTCTGTAGCAGAAGTGCCAGCACAGTCTGGGCACATAGTAGGCACTTAAAGGCTCCGAGGCCGTTGCTCTGCTGCCCCCTCAGCTGAGTCCTGGGATCAGGAACCCCAGGGTGGGCCGAGTGGAGCTTCAACTCGAGTGTCCCTTCCCGCCTACCCTCAGTCACTCCAGATTGCTGCCTTCCTCTTCACGGTGTGCCACGTGGTGATTGTCGTCCAGGACTGGTTCACGGACCTCAGCCTGTACAGGTGAGGAGCTGGTGGGTGGGGAGCCGGGCAGGCCCTGAGGCTTGGCGCCTTGCCCAGCTCTCACAGTTCCACACGGCAGCCATAGGGACCCTTTGAGAATGTAATTTGGAGTAGGACACAGCCACCTCACCTCCCTCAATACACGGACCACCCGGCATGACTGCACACGTCACTCAGACTACAATCCAGGGTCCTTCCCACGTGTGGTTTATGGGGCCCTACGTGATGGGGTCACCATCACCGCACTGACCTCTCCTGCCACCTCCCTCCCCTCACCCCCTCCATCACAGCTACAGCAGCCTCATGGTTTTCCTAGTGCAGCTTCGGACTTCTGCACCCCATCCCTCAGCCAGAAGCACTCCTCCTGCAGGTGTCGGACTCCCTTCCTCATGTCCTTCAGGTCACCCTGAGGCCTTGCCTGACCTGCTCACACTGCATCTCCTGTGACTCTCCCGCTCACACCCTGCTGTGTTTTCCTTTATTGCACGGATTGCTCCCTGGCGGGATGGCACAGACCTCTTTCTGGTCTGGCTGCCTCATTAGAACGTAAGCCCCAGGGTGACAGAATCCCCAGTGCCTCACACAGTGCCAAACACAAGGCAGATATTTAATCCAGGTTTGTTGAACGAATAACGTCCTGGGGAGCTGGTTTGTCTGGTCCTTGGAGGCTCATTGTCCTCCTCCAGTCGTGTGCACCATCCCCATGGTACCCTGGTGGACAGGAGAGGGAGGGAGTCAGGACCTGGCAGGAGTCCTGCGTGAAGCAGCTGGAGGTTCCAGAAATGCCCCCAAATCGGACCTTAAGAGTCAGGTCAGGCTGGGCTCCTGGCTCTGCCCCTTGGAAAAATCCTGATCCTGTGGCCGCATGGGCTCCTTTTGGCCTCAGGCCCCAGGAGGTAGCTCTGGGGAGGCTGGCAGCCTGGGACCCAGAGCCTAGACAGACAGCAGGAAGGAACAGGTGCTTGTGGGGAGGGGAGAGCCAACCCGAAGGAAGCAGATGTCTCAAGTCAGGCAGCCCTGGGTCTGAATCCCAGTTCTTGCTAGGCAAGGGCCTGCTTCTCCCACAGTTCCTCATAGGCAAACTTTCATGCAGACTCGGTGAGTTTAAGAATGTAAAGCATTCAGCACAGTGCTTGGTACATAGCAAACAACTGACACATGGGAACTTAGTGTTTGTGTCAGTAACCCTGGGGGTGAGCTGAAGGTCTGGCCAACAGTTGAAACGACCTGCCGGGTGAGCTGGCTGTTGTGACCTGAGGGACTTGATTCTAAAACCTGCACTCCCCCTCCTGCTACCATCATTCATTGGGATTCATTCACATGACAGATGTGTTGGACATTTGTGCATGCCATTCGCTGTCCTGGGCTCTGGGGACACAGGTGTGGACAAACATAGATAAGACAGACTGCTCTGTGGAGTTTACATCTGGTAGGGGTACGGGCCCTGGCTGGCACGCACAGAGCCTTGGTTTGAAGCCAGAGTCTACAACTGGGCGTCTCAGGGCAGGTGACTCCCTTGAAATTGGGGACCACGTATTTGTACGTGTGTCTGTGTGAGGGGAGGGCCCAGAGTTGATCAGATCCCATCATCACTTAACCTTAGGTAACAGGTTTATTCTGTTTACTTTGACATATTTGGACAAATTATTTCAAAATCGCATAAACTGAAAGCTTACACAAAAGCCTGCATACAGATGTTTATAGCAGCTTTATTCCTAATGACCTAAATCAAGGGGCAACCAAGATGCCCTTCAGTAGATAAATGAGTAAATGAGCTGTGGTCCCTCCACATAGTGGAGTACTACTCAGAGCCCAGAAGAGATGAGCTGTCCAGCCACGAAAGACCAGGAAGAACCTTAAATGCATACTATGAGATGAAAGAAGTCAATTTAAAAAGGCTGCATACTGTATGACTCCAACTCTGTGACATTCTGGAAAAGGCAAAACTATGGAGACCTAAAAGTAATGGTGGATGCCAGGGGTGGGGAGGGGGAAGGAGGGGTGAGTGGGTAGAACACAGAGAATTTAGGGGGCCATGAAACCCTTCAGTGTGATTCTCTATAGTGGATATGTGTGATTTTTGTCAAAACCCATAGAACATACAATGCCGGGAGTGAACCCTGAAGTAAACCATGGACTTTGAGTGATGATGATGTGTCATCAGAATATTGACAAATGGGGAGGCTGTGGCAGGGAGCAGAGGGTCTATAGGAAATCTCTGTACTTTCCACCCACTTTTGCTATGAACTTAAAACTTCTCTAAAAAATATTTTTCTTGATAGCATAAACTCATTAAAAAACACACGTATGTTGACATACCATGGAGTGGTATCTGACAAGGTTGTCCCGGATTCCCTGAAATTGTATGAGGAATATGGTGTGTATGTTGCATTTTTCTGAGTGTGGCTGTAGCTTTAATCGGATCTGCACAGGGAGCCCCCTCCTTCCCCAGGCTGTGGGACATGGAGGGCCAGGGCCAGAGCACCAACCTCTCACCCTCAACCCCAAGGTTCCTCCAGACAGCAGAGATGGTGAAGCCCTCCACCCCATCCCCCAGCCACGAGTCCAGCAGCTCCTCAGGCTCCGATGAAGGCACTGAGTACTACCCCCACCTGGGTGAGTGGCTTTCTGGGGCCTGGAGGGTGGGCAGTGGGGAGAGGGGCGGGCAAAATCCAGGAGCACTCTAGGGAAGTGGGGTGCTTGGGGGAGCAACTATGAGGTTTCTGAGGAGGGAAGTCAAAAAGGATTAGCTGCCACTTCCTCTGAGGTGCCCCTGGCCATCAGGAGTGGGACCCCCGAGTCTGGCTCTGGGGACAGGACCCTAGTCTGCCTCTTTCTGGGTCCCTGACATCTCCCGGCGCGGGGCACAGGGAGTGAGTGTCAAGTCAGCCCCAGAGGCCCTGTGCACCCTGTTCTCCTGCTCTGGCCCCCGCACCTGCAGCTCCTTGGCCTGCTCTGTCCTTGCTCTGCTCTTGGACGCACTGCTTCTGTAAAGATCCAGTTCTTCCACCTCACCAAGCCCTCAGTCTTTCTGTCCTGCTCCTGATCACATGGCCGTCTTCCTCTTCTGCCTCTGTCTGCAGCAGACAGGGGGCTTCCTGAGGGCAGAAACCAGAGCTGCCTCATTTCTCTGGTCCCCAGCACGGGCCAGCACAGGGCCTGGTACTAAAGCGAGGCTCCTGGTCATGTAAACACGATGAGTGGTGGGAACTCGGGCTTAAGGCAGAGTTTTGATGTGGGAAGGGGCGTCCACGTGGCCGAGTGCGCGCTGCCCCACAGGCCCGTCTCCCCCCCGACCCTCAGTCTTCCTGCAGAACAAAGCCCGCCGAGAGGACTTCTGTCCCCGGAAGCTGCGGCAGATGCACCTGATGATTGACCAGCTGATGGCCCACTCCCACTTGCGTTACAAGGGTGAGGGTCCCCCGACTGTCCCCCAGGCTGGCCAGCGGCCTCCTGGCTCCTGGTCATATAGCCCCAGCCCGCTCCTGACCCCAGCTTGACCGTCACGTGCATACCCCGCCCGCTGCCCTGCAGCACGGTGCCTGCAGCCTGATAGGTTCTCTCCGCCAGGTACTCTGTCCATGTTACAGTGCAACGTCTTCCCGGGGCTCCCGCCTGACTTCCTGGACTCCGAGGTCAACCTGTTCCTGGTCCCCTTCATGGACAGTGAAGCAGAGAGTGAAAACCCACCAAGAGCAGGTACAGCCCCCCTTGAAGGGATCTGGTCCCTGCGGAGACACAGCCCACCCTGGTTGAGGGGAGACACAGGCTACCCCGGTCTGGGGGTGACAGGAACCCACCCTGGTCTGAGGGGAGACTCTGGCATGTTCCTGAGGTACCTGGACCCTCTCAAAGGAGCACAATTCCAAGTCCTGGAAGGTGTTCCTGGAAGCCCAGGATGCTGTCGACGGGAAGGAAGCCTCCTCTCTCGGCAGGCTGTCCCCCTCATCCTGCTCTAACTTTCCAGGACCCGGTTCCAGCCCACTCTTCTCCCTGCTCCCTGGGTACCGTGGCCACCCCAGTTTCCAGTCCTTAGTGAGCAAGCTCCGGAGCCAGGTGATGTCCATGGCCCGGCCGCAGCTGTCACACACGATCCTCACTGAGAAGAACTGGTGAGAACACTTGGCAGAGGGGGTCAGGGTGAAGGCCCCCACCTGGACCACATCGAGGGTTTCAGAAATCCCTCCATACCTTGGCAGCAAGGTGACTACTACCATCTTGTTGCTTTAAGATGAAATCCTTATGAGCCAGTGGAGTGTAGATCTTGTCACCAGCTTTCCTAGTAAGGAAATTTAGGCTCAGAGAAAGTGTCACCCAGGGAGATCACACACCTGTGGTTAGGTGTCACCTGATTGCACAGAGTAAGACCAGTGAGCCTGGTCAAGTTTAAAGATGTGTTCTAAGATCCTGAGCGCAGAAAGCATAGTCTTACAGAAGAGGAAATGGAAAAGCCATCGGGAGCCAGAGTTGCAGCTTCCATCGGCCCCCACAGGGTAGTGAAGTCTCATCCAGTTTTCCTCCTCTGCCAGCGGGCTTTCTCCACCTGCCCTCACTGAGCCCTGCACCACCGCCCCAGCCCCAATTCTGCATGACTTTGTGTCCAGAGCCCACAGCAGATCTGCCACAGATTCAGGTCTACATCATCTAATTTCCAAGGGAAACAGAAACTTGAGGCATAGCTCCAGCGTGGTTCCCCTGGGTCTGTCTGCAGTCAGCTGTGGCCAGAAGGGGCCAGGGGTGCACACACAGCAGCAGGCGGCCACTCGGGCGAGGGCAGGGCCAGCGGGGTCAGAGCGCTGCTCTCACTGATCTAAACCAGAGCCCAGTGGGGAGGAGGAGAATCGGGGAAGTAGGGGGGTTCCACAGCTGCTAGACGTTTCTGATCATCACAAGACTCTGGAGGGAGGTGGAGACAGACCCGCCACCCACAAAGGCCAACACCGAGTGGAGCGGGAAGAAGTTTGAGCTTAGAGGTGGGGGCTTGAGGTCTTAGTCCAAGACCAGGCACCTTCAGGCTCTCTTCCTCTGGGAGAAGTAAGGCGCCCAGGCTGCCTCAGCTCAGCTTGGCGTCTGCCCTGCATCCTGGGTGAGGAGACTGACCTCTCAGGTCAGGCAGGGACCACGGGCAGGGCAGCCCTGACTGTTGACCTCCTCTCACAGGTTCCACTACGCCGCCCGGATCTGGGACGGGGTGAAAAAGTCCTCTGCCCTGGCAGAGTACAGCCGCCTGCTGGCTTAAAGCCAAGGGGAAGAATGTAAGGCAGCGAACTCCCCCTCCGGGCCCCAGGGGTTGGCGAGGGGCACGCACGTCCTCCCCTCACGGAGTAGAGAGTGGCAGCAGACCTCCCAGGCGTGGGACCACAACTTCCTCGCCCAGAGACACGAGGTGTCCAGGGCCAGGCCCCCCACCCTCAATGGAGCGCTGTTTAGGGGGATGACCTTGAGATCCTGCCCTCAAGGTGGGCAGGGCAGCCCATCCTCAGTCCCCTACAGGGACAGGCAGTGGGAGGAGCCTGGATGGTCACCAGGAAGCCCAGTCTCCATCTTGGCCTCCCTCTGCAGGGGCAGGAGCAGCAGGTCCCTCTCCCCTGACGGCAGGCCCTTTCCTGTTAAGTGAGGCAGGATCTAGGGGCTCTTCACTGGAGCAGATCTGATGGTTGGAATAAAAACTGTCAAGCAAGCCTGTTCTGGGGTTCCTCTTCTTCCCCTTTCCCCAGCATGCTGTCCTGGGGAGCTTCACAAATTCAGGTCCCAGCCCTTGGGGGACAGATGAGCTGTGGCCACCCATTGGAGCCTGAATGAACCGCCCATGGAGACACATCCACTGTAGGTCACTGAGTTGGGAGCAGATGAGACCAGTCTCCGCTAAGGAGGAAGCCTCTGGAAAGAGGAGTTCTGTTTCCTGGGGTGACATCAAGCCTTCCATCCCTTGTCATGGACAGGAAAGTACAGGGTCCTCCACTGGCTAAATGCAGTGACTACCCTTGTGTCGGCCACTCTCACGTGAAGACGGTGCCTGCCTTTTGGTGCCTAGTTAAATACAGTGCCTAATTCAGTGTTAAAAAATAGAACATGTCCTTAATTTAAATACAGTTAATTAAATATAGTACAGTTGTCACTCAGTGTCCATTGGGGATTGGTTCTAGGACCCCCTGCAGATACCAAAGTCCTTGAATGCTCTGATCCCCTGTGTAGAATGGCGTGGTATTTGCATATAACCTACCTACACCCTCTTGGCCACTGTAAGTCATCTCTAGATTACTTTAAAAACCTAATCCTGTGTCAGTGCTTTGTAAATAGTTGTAAATACACTGTAAGTGATATGTAAATACTTGCCAGCACTTGGAAAATTTAAGTTTTGCTTTGTGGGACTTTCTGAAATTTCTCTTTGAGTATTTTCAATCCCAGGTTGGTTGAATCCATGGATGTGGAGCCCTCGGATGCAGAGGGCCCAGTGTGCTTCCCCTAAAGTCAAAACAGGTTCTTCCCTCATTCAAGTCCTCAGGTGTTACCTTTCCACACGATGCCTACTGTTGGTTAAACATGGTGGCCTCTGTCCCCTATAAGCCTCATCTACTCTTGCTGAGAAGTGGTCCCTACCTTTAAATCCAGAGCCTGCTCTCAGTTAAATACACCGTACAGTTCATTACAATATCTACCCTCACCTGCTCAGTTACACAAGGGACATCATCTTAGTGTTTCCCAAAGTATACCTCCAGATGAGTCAGGTCACACACCCTAATCCCAAATTAGTCCTGATGCGCAAATCAGGCCGCTCCACCCTTCAGTAAAGCAGCCTGTCCCCATCTAACCAGCTGATTTCACCTGTCCAGTCCCCCATGCCTTCCCCCTGCCCTCAGGTGTCCAGGTCATGGGAATCCCCAGGGTCTTTTGAAAAAAATGCACAGCTGAAGAGGGTGGTAGGCAGTGAAGAAAGCACTCAGGCCAGAGAGGTTCTTGGCGGGATGTGAGACTGCAGACCTGGGGCAGGTCGGGAGATATGACACCCAGGGCAGGCTCTGGCCCTGCCACCTGCTGACTGAAACCTTTGGTGGAAGCCTCCCTTAATGACCCCCCAAGGCTCGAGAGGGCTGTGACATTCACTGCCCTCTTATTGAAGTGCTTCTAAATGCTTTGTCCCCATGCCCCAACCTGCATGGACACCCTCCTTACTGCTCTCCACCAGACTAGTGGCTCTTCCCTGCCTTGTCAGAACTGAGCACTCCCATGTCCCATCCCCTCCCCCGGCTTCCCAGGGGGACCGCTGGTTGATGTGGGAGTTCACTGGAGTAGGGAAAGCAGGGGCAATGGCCAGAGGGCATGAGACCCAGGGCACAAAAGCACAAAACAGCACATCAGGTCAGTCCAGTAGAGTGAGAGCTGGAGTTTCTTCCTTCCCATCCCCCAACACCACAGATGGGCGCCCGCATGCTCCCAACCCCTTGCTGCCACCTGCAGCTGGCCTAGGCTCGGGGCTGGGGTTGTTGATCAGGTTTATCTAGGAGCTTGTGCTCGGGGTTGTTGATGGCCTGAGCCAGCACACTCTGGGCATCCTTGACGGCCACCTCCAGGGAGGTGTGGAGCATCCGGTAGACAATGGCGAAGGAGAGGCCACAGGCAGCCAGGTGACCCGGGGTGGGCATGTTGAGGAGCTCCTGGCTGAACGCTGAGGCATCCCTGGAGGCCTGACCCAGCAATTCTGCCACCAGCGCCTCACTGAACTTGGTCTTCGGGCCCCAAAGCGCCTCCAGGACCTTGTGCAGGGGTCGCCCGTCTGTTCTGCCAGCCTATTGAGGGAGCCCTTGTCCAGGCCTAAGCTGTGGCGGTAGCCCTCCAGGGAGCAGGTGAGTGTGTACAGGTTGCACGCCACTTCTGTCACGCCCGGCACTGGACTCGGGTTGGCTCCACAGGCCACGGTGGCCACCAGCCAGATGTGATGTTGCAGTGAGGCTGCCTTCCTCTCCAGTGTGGGCTTTGGAACGTTGGGCAGGGCCACCAGGAATGCGGGCCACTTGCAGCTCTCTAGCCCCCTCACCATTGACTCCTCCAGCAGGCTGAAGTCATACTTGCCCAGCTCAAACAAGGAGAGCAGGAAGACCTGGGGGTCCCTGAGGCCCTCCGCTGCCGGAGGCAAGAGCACCTTCAGTGGGTGTCTGCGCCCAGCAGGCCCAGCTGCCTTGCGCAAGCATTTGCCGGGGGTCAGTACAGCACGTGGTTTAAGAGCATCAGCCCTGGAGCCAGGCTGCCTGAGTTCAGATCCCAGCCTGCTCCCTACTCCCTGTGTGACCTCGGGCTAGTTACGAAACCTCTCTGGGCTTCTTATCTGTAAAATAAGGGGATTGTTGTCCTTACCTCCTGGGGATGTCGTCATGGTGGGGAACTGAGTTCAAAAAGTGGTGCCTGGCCTGCAGTGAGCCCGTAAGACACGTCACCTGCCACCAGCGACACGTGCCAGCATCCACATGGATGGATCACATTGGCACTGCTCTAACTTGGGAAATACACAAGCCAGTACCTACATTTTGGTTCCTTAATGCAAGTGACTGGGCTCTGTCACCAGTGACTCAGAAGTGCCAACTCCTAGGAAATGGCAGCTGTAAGCAATGTCCCACTTTGTGATACTCTGTGACGCTAGGCGGCCCCTTTCCCCACTCTGGGCCTCAGCGAGATGATGCAGGGGAAGGGGTGGGCAATCCCTCTATAATCTAGCCCCCCAAAGCCTGGCCCTCACCCTCCAGCCACCGCACACAGTCATCCCAGATTTGGCTGAGCACCCTCTCCTCCAAGAAGGAGGCGAGGTCAACTGCGCGAGGCGGCGATGTCCATGTCCACCTTGGAGCGGACGCAGTAGAAACACTTGCCCTGCTACAGGATCTCATGGGCCAGCTGGGCGTGGCTGGCAGTAAAGCTCTCTGACTTAAGGATGAGGAAGAAGTTGTACTGGAGGTATCTGTCAGCCTGGAAAGCCGGTGCGCCTATGCCTGGCAGGTCCCAGATGACAATGTTGGGGTACTTGGGGTGCGGGGATGGCGTAGGGTCCACAGTCATTTCCACCACGCCTGTGTAGGCCAAGTTGGAGTACTCGTCCCCCAGCCCCCCGAAGGCATTGACAAAGGTTGACTTGCCCAAGCCTGTCCCCCCAGTTAAAGCAATGTCCAGGTGGACATTCTCCAGCAAATGAAGTGTAGACTGTAACTTAGTGACTATGGCTGGCAGGTCCCCTGCCTCAAAGGCTTCCTTCAGAGCCCTGGTGTCCCTTGAGAGCTCCAGTATTTTGGACTGGCTGAGGCATGATAGGAAAATTTCGCTTGCCGTGGGCTGCCCGACCCCCAGTTCTCTGTCTTCAGGACTTGCTGCCCTTGGAGAGGACAGGGAAGGGAGGATTTTCACTCTGAGTTGCTTTCTCTCCATCCCTCAGCATGCCCGAAATATTTGAGGCATCACCAGTAATAGCGCGGAGAGTGCTACAGTATGCCAGGCCGAGCGCTAGTGCTTTATCTTAGTTCACATTTGTTCATCACTGCCAGGTTCTCCTCCTGGAGTATCTCATAAATGCCTCAGAAGAGCCAGAAAAGGAGATTCCCTTCCTACCCACACTTGGCACTGAGAAGGTGAATCACGTGCCTGAGGCCTCCAGCTCATGCATGGGGATACTGGGAATGGGAATGAGGTCTCCTGATGCTAGAATTCAAATTCTTAACTTCTGGGGGGCATTGACCATGCACGAGGCACTAGGATCAATCACTGCCATACAGGGCAGCGATTCAGAGCTGGAATCCTCATCCATTGCTGGTAAGCTTAATGTTTAATATTCACCCTGGGCCAGCCACTGTTCTAACCACATGCATCATTTCATCAAGTCCTCACTTTACAGAGCAGAAAACAGAGGCTCAGGGAGGTAAAGGTCACTTGCTAAATGTCTCACAGCCTGCACCGGAGCCAGGATATGGACCAGCTCCCTCTGATGCTTTTGTCTTACAAACCGCCCCCAATCTTTGCACAATTGAGCCCCACTATGTGCCAGGACCACTTTAAGAAAAGAGACCCGATGGGTCTGGTACGTTAGTGGACACATTGCTCACCTGCACTGTCTGGCTTGTGAGTACCCACGTCTGCTCAGGAACCACAGTGGGCACTCAGGCAAGCCCTGTCCTGCCACTTGGCCTCTGAGTCCTCGCTGGTATGATGGACGGGGCAGCAGCACTCACCTCCTGGGATTGCACAACTGCTTCTAGTCCCAGCCATGCCAGGGACTTGCGGGATGATGCTGGGCAAGTCAGGTCCCCTCTGTAGCCTTCATTTTCCCCTCTGTGAGGGGTGGGGGTGTCAGTTTCCTCACCTATTGAATGGAGAGCGGACTCCTCAGAGCCCTCTCAGCTCTGCTGTTTTAGGAAGACTCAGGGTCTCACTGCAGACGAGGTTCAGGCAGAGGCCAGCATGGGATGGGCTTGGATCTTGATCTGTGAGTAGCCATGGAAGGTTTCTGAGCAGGGGAGGGGGAGGTCTGTGGACATTAGAAAGAGCCCTCTGTGGCCTTATTTATGGTACATGAGACTGGTGCCTGGGAGGCAAGGTGAGGGCCCTGGGGGGCAGGACCTGGGTGGGGAGGGTGACGTCTGAGCTGGAACAGGGGCCAAGGGTCGAGACCGGGGATGGGGAAGGGAGAGATGGAGAAAGAAGGGACCAGACTAGACCAACAGTTGGAGGCAGGAGACAAAAGTAACCCATTCTCTCTTGACCTTAGACCCAGTGCGGTGAGAGCATGCACTATATTCACGCCTGACCTTTCCGTCCAAGACACTGGAGGCCAGTCGCCCTGTGCTCAAAATGATGTCTGAGGGTTCACAGGTCTAGGGATGTGGGCTGTTTCTGGAATGGATTTGGAAGGAATCATCTTTCTTGTGCATCTGGAGGTCTGAGATATCCCTACCATGATCACCCACAAAGCTTTGGTGCAGAAAGGTCCATGTGAAACCCGGATAGTCCCAATGGAGACAGTGGGAGGCATTCTGGGAAGAAAAAAAATCTTTTTGCAAAGCAAGGAGCTCTTTAGGAACAAGCGTTGACACCCTCTCTTTAATCCTCCAAGTATAAGTGGAACCTCTTAGTCTGTTTCCCAGACTCAGGGGTAGTTTGAGGCCCCCAGATGAGGCTAGAACCATCACCAGATCCCGGAATATCCTCAGGGAGTACTGGTGGGCACCTGGGGTAAGGCCACCTCCACTGTACCAGAGCTGCCTAGTGAATACCTGGAAACTCACCCTAAAGAGAACTGCACCTAAATTCCACTCTTCCCTGATCCTCATCTAAGCCCACAGAAGCTCTTGGGGCAATCTTTCCTGTCCAAGCCCTCCAGTCTGGTGGTTCTTTAATTTTTTAAACATTGTGACCCTTGACTCAGCATATAAATTCAGCTTGAGCAGATGAGGTGTCAGTTTCACTCTTGCATCCCGGCTGGAGAGCCAAGCACAGACCGAGAGGCTGTACCAAGGAGCTGGGTTTCCAGGGATGCCTGGGCCAGACCGATACCGTCACTCAGTGTGTTGCACACTCTCTGTCATTCGAAGCCTCGTGCAGCTTCAGAAATCCCACCAGGTGGCCTCACTCTCAGACCCATCTCATCATTCACACACGGCCACGCAGCCAAGCAGCCAAGCACACAGACTGGGAACCCCAGTCTCAGCCAACTACTCACCATCTTAGACCCACAGCATCAAAATCACAGAGACTTACCAAGACTCCTCCCAATCACAGACACATCAGCAAGCTTATCGCCACACACATCCACCCACAGACACACTCACCATCTTTCTGAAACGAGACCTGTTCTAGGTGGCCGCTTGTGCCCCTGCATCCTCCCCCCTTGGATGCTCATAGAAGCACCCACCCACCCTCTCTCCACCTTCACTCCCGTTCTGTTTCCCCAGGCTACGCACAGAGGCCAGCCCAGTGGCCAACTGGCTTCCCCCACTCTGCCACCCAGTCCCACCATCACTCACAGGCAGCAGGGTTGGCCCAGGATGTCCCATCTTCCTGTTTAACTCAGTTGCTAGGCAGCATTGTGCGCATCCCGGGCTCCAATTGGTTGCCCCTCCCCTGCCAAAGGCTGCCTTTGGGACACGGGTGATGTCTCCAAATAGGACACAAGGTTGCAGGCCCCAGTCCCTACTCAGCCACCCACCTAGGTTGATAGTGTGCTCTTGTCTTGGATCCAGGCCAGGCTGCCTTTTCGCCCCACAAATCCCCCTTGGCCACTTGGGGACCAGGAAGAGTGAGACCATTAAAGAGCCCTGGCCCCCTATCCACACCTTGAACCTCTCCTTCCCAAGGTCAGTTCCTTCCCCAGGTCAGGATATCCCCTCTGGGACTTGGGCCCACCTGCCTCCCTTGGCCCTCCACACCCCGCCCCTCAGCAACTGCATCTCTCATCAGCCTTTTTTGTTTGCTGGGTTGGTTTTGTTAAGGCTTGGTGTGTGAGTGAGGCGGGGGTGGGGGCTGCACTTTCATTTGTCTTCGGACAAGTCCCGCCTCTTCCAGCTGTCCAGAATGTACTTGAGAAGGAGGCCGAGCTTCCGGCGGGCCGAGAGCGGGGCTTCCTCACTGTTCCCCTCCCCAGACCCCCGCTTTTCCACACTATTGTCACCAGCCGCCTCCAGGCTGACCTCAGCCTGGGGCTCATCCTCCTCCAGGGCCTTGATGCGAACCCGCTGGGCGTCCTCGGCCATCTCGTTGAGGCAGCCCTGGAGCATGGTGTAGACGGTGCCGAAGCTGATGCCTCCAGCCACCAGCGTACCAAACACAGGGATGCCCTTCTCAAAGGCCCGGGCCACCCGCATGGCACCGTCGGAAGACTGCGAGTAGAGCCGCAGGACAGTCTCAGGGGAGACCTCGTTGGCCAGCGGGGAGCGTATGACCGAGCGCAGGTCCCCGGCCTGTTTGCCCACCTGCTCCGCCAGCTTGGCCAGCGAGTCGTCGTCCAGGCCGAAGCTGCGGTGGTAGCCGCGCAGCGAGCGGATGAGCAGCGCGTCGTCGTAGGCAGCCGCCAGCCCGGGCACCGGCAGAGCCTGGATGACGCCCGACACCAGGGCCGTCTTGAGCACCTGCTCCTGGAGCATGTCCTTCTTCTTCTGCAGGGCCTCCAGTGAGATGTCGGGCAGCGACAGCAGGCCGGCGTGGCGCCGGTGCGCGGGCAGGTCGTGCTCCCAGGTGGACACGAGCAGCGGAAAGTCGTAGCGCATGGGCGAGAGGTTGGACACGAGGAAGATGCGGGGATCGCTCACGCCAGCCCCGCGCAGCCGCTCGGCGCAGTGCTCGCGGATTTCCTGCAGGACCACCGCCTCGCTGAAGCCCGAGGGCCGCTGCGTGCGCGTGGCCGCCAGGTCCTCATCCACCTTGGTGCGCACGAAGTAGAACTTCTTGCCCTGGCGCAGGATCTCGGAGGCCAGGCGGATCTCCACGGCGCCGCAGCGGCGCGGGGACACCAGCAGGAAGAAGTCATAGCGGCCGAAGTCCACCTGCTTCAGGTACTTGTCGGCGGGGCAGCCGGGAGAGCCGGCCCCTGGCAGGTCCCACAGGGTCACGTCTGGAAACTGCGGGTGCGGGTAGGGCGAGGGCTGCATTGTGGTCTCCACGACGCCGGTGAGAGCCGCGCCGGGGTCTTCGGCTCCCAGGCCGCGGAGGGCGTTGATCAGGGACGACTTGCCGGCGCCCGACTCGCCTGTGACGCCCACCTCCAGCCTGATGCTCTCCGAGGAGGCCAGCAGCTCCCGGAGGCGGGAGGCAGCCTGGGGGATGTCGCCCGACTCGAAGGCGGTGCGCAGGGCCTCCAGCTCTTCCTTGGCCATCAGTATGGTGGTCTCCTCCTCCCTGGGCACCGCTGGCAACTTGGAAGTAGCCATGGTGACCAGCGGTTCAGCGGCGCGGGGGATGTGGGAGAGTCACGGACTGACGCAGGAGCCTCAGCGTCTGCGGGGGAGGGGTGGGAAGGGAGCAGTTCACGCCTCCTGGGCCTTGGCATGAGGCAGAGAGAGAGAGAGATACACCAGGGGTAGAAAGGAAGTCCCTCGAGAACCCCACAGCCCTCTCCTCCTTAAAAACCTGGGGTGCATTTTGGACGGGGGTGGGGTGGGGTGGGGGCTTTGGAGTCTGGCAGGCTCCGGTTCACATCCCATTTCCACGGCTAACTTGCTGTGTGACCTGGGGTAAAATGAGGCACTCTCTGAGCCTGTTTGCTTCTCTGCTAGTGACTGACCAGCCTCTGAGGCGCTAAGGAGTCTCTGGGATAATCTAGGAATGAGAACCGTTTTATGGGCAACTTGTGACCCGTGCGGTCACACAGGGCCCCACACTTAGAAGGCCCAGCTCTTGGCTTAATGCTCTACTGACACTGACTGAAATTTCTAAATATCTGAAGCTTGGTCCTTCAATTTACATAGCCAGGACTGCAAAGGAAGGGACTTCAGCCCAGTTCCTGGGCCCAGGCAGAGAGCGACTGCGTTCCTGCTGCTGCAATTGGGAGCAACGTGAAGTGATGGCAAATCAGACCCAGACCCTGGAGCCAGGCTGCCTAGGACCTAGCCCCAGCTCTGCCACGGAA
This sequence comes from Camelus bactrianus, assembly GCF_048773025.1. Taxonomy (NCBI): domain Eukaryota; kingdom Metazoa; phylum Chordata; class Mammalia; order Artiodactyla; family Camelidae; genus Camelus; species Camelus bactrianus. Next base: position 9,971,084 of record NC_133547.1, read on the forward strand.
GGGCTGAGTGACTAGGGGCAAGTTCCTTAACTTTGCCTCACTAGCCTCAACTGTAAGATCATAAGGATCATGATAGCAAACCACCTCCCGGGGCTGTTGAGAATGAAATGGGTTCATACATAGACAGCACTTAAAATTGTGCCTGACCCAGAGCAGGTAGTCTGTGTTATCGGCATTGTCATTATTATGATCATGATGAACAATCCTAGCTATGTGATGTTCCTGCCCTCTCTGAGCCTCAGCTGCAGGGTCTGCACCCTGGAAGATAACCTTGCCCACCCTGTGGGGCTGCTGTGACCATCATGAGGGCCATCATCTGTCTGTCCCTAGGTCATCTTTGGAGACATTCTTGGGTTCAGCTGGTAGAAGTGCCTGCGTAGGGGAGACCCCCACACCGGGCATCTCATTAAACACTGAGCCCTGCATGGCAGGCCATGCTCGGCCAAGTCCCCTCCCACCTCCCGGAGCCGTCATGATGTTCTCTCCTGAGATCCCATTCTCCTCACCTTAGAGCTTCCCTGGCCCTCCCTCTTCCTGGTCACACTCTCTTCTTGTCCATCGCCTCTAAAATACACTTCCTCATTGACTAAGGCTCTTCAGGGAACCCTGGGAGAGACGCTCAGGTCAGGGATCATTGTCCCAATCAGATGGAGATGAACTGAGACTCAGACTAGAAAAGTGATGTCCCCGCTTAGAGGCAGAGCCAGGATTCAAACCCAGGTCCCTCCGAAGAGCTGCTCTCCCTTCAGCCATGTGTCTTTGCCTCCCCTCTCATCTCCTTGGCTGCCCCCATCCCCTCCACCATTCCCACCCCTTGCAGAAGAAGGTTCTTATTCCTTTGTTCCCGCCAGGTCTGATTCTCTATCCCAGGCAAGGGTATTTCCCCCAGGCTCCACCTAGTCCCTCCTGCACCCTGGGCATGGCCTGGGTAGAGAAGTGGGAGATCCTGGGTCCCACTGCAAGGGGTGGACAGCCAGTGGCCACTGGGTGGAATTAGGGCTGAGGGAGCTGGGATTGGGATTGGACACAGCTGCCTTGGCTGACCCAAGGGGCCCAGCTGGAGAGCTCTGCCCTCGGGGGGACTCACCTGCCCTGCAGGCTCTCCCTCTCCCCTCACACTCTCCCTGCTGGTGGGGTCTCCTCCCTGTTAGCCCAAGGCCAGGGCCCGTTGCTAGGACCCATTATAATAGCAAGCTGCAGCTTATTGGCCAGCCAGCCCTAGTGCAATAATGTGAGTGATGTCAGGGGGCGGGGTCCCATGGTGGGGCAGGGATCCCACCCCCAGCTGCTCACTTGGTTGGTCTCACTGGGCCCCCAGTCCCCCACCAGCGACCCAGAGAGATCTTTCTGACACCAAGACTTGTTCAAACCTGGTAGTGGTCTCCATCACCCCCAGGACAAAGTCCCAGCTCAGCAGCCTGGCATCTGAGGACCTGGCCCTGCTGGCCACTCCACCCTCTATTTCTCCTCCATCCCAGAACTCAGTTTTCCAAACAAGTCATTCACTTTCCTTTCTCTGCACTGTCTACTCACCTACCCACCTCACCAAAGGTTGTGCCAGCATGACCCTGCCTGGCCCTGGCCAGGACTTGTGGCCCAAGGTGGCGGTGGGGCAGTGCCCACACCCCAATTCAGTATCTGGTTTCCAGGCTACCTGACCCTGGCCTTCCTCCTGCCCTGGAATTTGAACATCCTCTCCTCCCAAGCCCCCAGCCCATCCTTCTAATCCCAACTCAGGTGCTGACTCTTCCAGGACACCTTCCTCCATTCTGCTTTCTGCCTCCTCGGCTTCCTCAAGACCATTACAAATGGCATCAGTGGGACAAGGAGGGAGACGGAAGTAGGAAGAGATGTGAATGAGAAAAAAGAGGGGTGGGGTGCCAGGGAGGGTGTAGCTCAAGTAGGAGAGCACATGCTTAGCACACCCAAGGTCCTGGGTTCGATCCCCAGTACCTCCCTCAAACATAAATAAATGAATAAACCTAATTACCTGCCCCTCCAAAAAAAAAAAAAAAAAATAAGAGAGAGAGAGAGAGAGAAGAGAGCTGAGGTGGGAAAGAGACTCCCAGGAAAAAAAAAAAAAACAGAGGGAGAGTCAGGCAGGAGAACACAGTGAATGAGAGACCAGCTCAGAGACAGAACAGACTCAGAGTCAGAGAGCCGGGACCCTAGGGACAGGATTGAGATGCACACAGAGAAGGAGCTGAAGTTCTAGAGATCAAGATACCCGAACCCCAGCCACAGGGGACTCCCCCAGCTCCCCTCAGTTCCGGCCCCATCTCTGCAGCTTCTAAGCCTCCCCTGGACCCTCTGGCCCTTTTGTAACTGTCTCCTCCTGGCCTCCTCTCTGCCCAAGCCTTCCTCCACCCCCATTTCCTGCGATGTAACCCGAGGTCCCTTCTACTCAAAGGATTTTCCTGAAGGATTCGAAGCTTAGTTCTGGAAAAGAGCCTCCAAAAACAGCGGAGGAGGAAGTGGAGGCCCAGAAGGGGAAGAGACTAGCTCGAGGCCACACTGAGAATGGGGAAGAGTAGTCTGCTGATTACAGAGCACAGCGTCCTTAAACCACAGTCAAGAGGGAAATGCAGACCAGCAATCACGCAGATTCATTCACATCCTCGCTGACAGACGCAAATGCAGAGACCCTGAGATTGCAAAATAGTTTCAGACATTTCCAGGCAGCAAACACACAGACCTGGTTTCCTCCCCGCCAAATTCACAGACACACACCTCTAGCCCACGAGGGAAAGCAAGGACACAGATCCTCAAATACAGAGTCATTATGGAAACACCAAACTTAGACAAACATGATGCAACAGCCTCGCAAACCACCCGCATTCAGGCGCACACAGACCTCCAGACCAGAAGAGTCACGATTACATGCAGACAATAAATTCGGATGGCATCTCTAGAAACCCACCAGGTCCATTCATTCTCCTCCAGCTCCTGATCCCATGTGCCCAGACATGAGCCAGGGCCCCAGAAGTGCATCAGGACAGGCTCTGCCCATGGGGGCTCCATGTCGGAGGAAAAGGGGGTGGTCACAGCTCAGGGTGACTGTGTGCCAAGACAGCTGCAGGGCCATCAGGACAGATGCATCTGATACTGGCTGGCATGCTGCCAGGGGTTTTTCTCTCAGCTCCTGAGAGCGCCAGCCAGAGACGCTGCACCCATGCCTGTCTGCCAAGCCTCCTCTCCTCTCTTCACTCATCAAACATTCAGCATCTCTCCAGGCCCTGTCCTGGGCTGGGTGCTGGGAACGCAGCAATGTCCCAGATAGCCCCGGCCTCTGCCCCCACAGGACTCAGAGATTTATCCCCAGACAGTGGAGGCCCAGAGCCAGCTGGACTGGAATGGGGAACACTGGAGGTCTGTGGGAGCACAAAGGGGCCACCTGACCCAGCTCAGGGGTCAAGGAGAGCTTCCTGGAGGAGGAGGCATCTGAGCTGAGATCTGAAGGATGAGTAGGAGTGAATCATGGCCTGCTAGGGAGTTGCCTCCCAGGCTAAGGCACCAGCCCGTGCAAAGAAGCTGAGTTGAGAGAGAGAGAGAGAGAGAGAGAGCGAGCGAGAGAGCGAGCTCATTCCCCCAATAATTCACTGAGTTATTTGGTCATTCCACAAACATCTGTTTAGACCCGACTCTAGGCCAGTCCCTGTGCTGGTCCAGATGTATGATTCACACTCATCTCTGCTCCTACAGACCTCCTGGGCTGGTGGGGGTGCTGATGTGATCACACTCTAGGGCCCAGTGTTCCCTTACTGAGCATTTAGGATGCGCCAGGTGTGGGTGTGAAGCCTGTCACAAGGAGTGGCTCATCTAACCAGGGCTAGAATTCTGATTTCCCACTTGTCTTCCCAAGACAGACACAAAACCCAGGAGCTGAGGCTGAGGGGAGACAGACACACGAGATGAACACATCTTCCCATCATCCACTCCTTCCACCAGTTTGCTCCCCAGATCATCCAAACTGAGATGCCACTGGTTGTCAGATGCATCATTTTCTATCCCACTAACAAGCGGGGGGGGGGGGGGGGGAGGCGGTTACTGCCAATAAAATTCTATTTCCTTTTATCGCTTAAAATGTTTATTTTACACTTACTGCAAGAGCTCTTTGTAGACTTAGAATATATGGATTTTTATCATATACCACTCATGTGTCTATCTAGGAATACTCTTTGACACTATCATATTTTTGTTTATTATCTACATCTTCCCAAAAATATAAGTTCCATGAAGGCAAAGGCCATCTGTGTCTTATTATCTTGTCTGTGCCAACTAAGAAAATGCAAGGGATGTGAACTGGCTCAGCTGTACCTACAAGCAGAGTCTGGCTCCATGGAGTCACTCCTGCCCCTGAGCCATGGACAGCCCTGCTGTTGCACACCACAAGTCCTCTGTCCTCCACTGGGGAGCAGCCGTGAAGCAATTCAAAGCAGCTGGATTATCACATCCAGGCGGTGACAGCTACGAAACCATGGCTGCCTGGCTGATGGCGATTGTAAGGCGCCATCGACTGTGACTCTTCCTGATTTCAGACTTGCTAAAATGCGGCAAAGGTGGGAGGCACATCACAGAATCAATGAAGGTGCTTCCCAAGTGTCTACTTGGCGTCTGCTAGTCCAGGAACACAGCAGTGATGGAGATGGTACTTCCTGTATTTGCTGTAGCTATGGCTGCCAACTATCTCTCCCCTTTCCATAGACACAGGCTGCTCTTCCCATCAAGAGAGAGGGTCTCTATGCTCTCCGGAACCTGAGCCGGCCTTGTGACTTGCTGTGATCAACAGAATGTAGCAGAAATGACATTCTGGGATTTCCACAGCCAGACTTTAAGAGGGCAGCTTCTGCTTTCTCCTCCTCAGAGCCCTGGGCTACCATGTAGAGGTCCTGCTACCCTGCTGGGGAGACCCCATGGAGAAGACAGAGGCCACGTGGAGATGAGCCTGAAGCCATCAGGGACATTCCAGCCAGGCTGAGCTCCAGCTGAATGCAGCCATAGGAATCACCCCAGCTGACACCACATGGAAGTAGCCAACCCACAGACTTGTGAGAAATAACAAGTTTTAGGTCACTAAATAGCCAAGTGATTTGGGGGAGGGAGAGTGCTATTTTTGAGAGTGGTCCAGGAAAGCCTGTCTGAGAAGGTGACATTCCATTTGAGCAGAGATCTGAATGAAGTAAGGAAACAAGCCCCGTGGGCATCAGGATGAAGAGCATTCCAGGCAGAGGGCATGGAAGTGCAAAGGTCCTGAGGCAGAAGTGAGCCTGGTGTGTCCAGGAAGGATCACGGTGGCTAGTACAGAGGGAAATGAGTGACGAGGGGTTGAGTTCGAGGAGATGAGGCCTGAGAGGTGACCTGGCCCCAGGTATCATGACAGCCCACAGTGAGGATTTTACACCTTTCACCTGTGGGGGGAACCAAAGGCTTTTCCGGGAGTGTCATGATTATTTCAGTAGAAATGTACAATAAAATTAAAGTCTCTGTCCAGGTTGGCCCCACCCCCACCCCCAAAGTCCCCTTCTCCCCGCTGCAGACTCCAGGGTCACGGTCATTCATTCAATGACTGCTTCCGCCTGCAAGCATTTCCTGAACACCTGCCACGGGCTGCTGGCTCAGCGACGTGGATCATATCCTGGCCCCATCTGTGGGGGATTCAGTCCCACAGAAACATCTCCTTCCTTCCTCATCCCCGCCCTGCCACCCCAGGCTCTTCCGCACCCACACCTCAGGGCAGGCATTCTCTAGACAGGCCATGTCGGGAGCAGAAAGAAAGGGGTTCTGGGAGTCAAATGCATATCCTGGCTGCATGATCCAAAGGGGATCCTCCTCCCCAGTAATAATAGTAAAGGCTCCTGGTTACTTGGACTGAACTTTTACCACGTGTGCTCTTCTGATTTCTCTGCTCGTATCAACTCATTCAACCCTCACATCAGTTCTATAAGTAGAAACCATCATTACCACATTTCACCAACGGGAAAGCTGAGGTCTAGATACTCACCCAAGGTCACAAAACTAGTAACTGGTTAGGCTGGCTTTTAAGCCAAGACAGACAGGTCTTAGCAGAAAGCAGAGACTTTCTCAGCTGTGAGATGCGTCTCTAAGGTTCAAGTCCCTGAATTTTGGCTGCCATCCAGGTAATGAGCAGTACCTGGTATAGTCCCTTCCAAGGAGATCCAAGGGCAATCTTTGCTCTTAGTGACTGAAACATTAGTTTGGAGACTCATAGCCAGATATCTGAAGAAACTAGAAGTATTCGGGATCCAGTCCAATTTAGAGATATATAGCAAAACCTCAGAGACCATTACAGGATTGGATTATAGACAAAGATGCAAACATAATTTCTCTCTCTATAGTTGCTCCCATTTTTATCAAAGATACAGAGTAAAATTAAATTTATTTGCATTAAACTTGGCCTGATTATTTACATAAATTTACATAAATGCAGCAAGAATAGTGATTGATCATATAAGCTCTTTCTAAATCTCTTTTTTTTTGGAACTTTTGTAAGGAATCTCAGATGGAACTCTTAAAAACCTCTCAAGGCCAGGAAGCCAAGCCCAAGTTCAAGCAGTTCCTTAAAGTTGTCTGGTCCTATCTGAGTCTAAGCATATCTCACTTGAATATGATATTCCAGTTAAAGCCTTGGTCACACAGCCAATGTTTCTAATTGTCCCATTACAAGGAGAATAGGTTTTTCTTGAACTTTTGTAAATAACTATATCGCCATAAAAATAATACTCAAAAATTTCCAAATTTGAGGGAGATCAAGTAGAGAGAGAAAGTAAATGTTTAATTTTTGTTTACAAAGGTGTACTTTGTCAAATTGTTAAGCCATAGATAGCTTAAGAGGAAAGATTTCCTTAAATATGAGAAAACAAAGCATTAAAGAACAGTATTATTTCAAACAAAAAGTGATTTTAAACATTATAATCATCCTCAGTTCATTCAGTCCTATGTAATGAATACTTGTTCTGCTTGAATCCAGTTTTTTCTTTAGTTCTGGAAATTCTTACCTAGGTCACTTTTATGATCTTAAAGTTAGCAGAAACTTGTACTTGTCAAAAGTCCTTTCCTTGAATCGCTTTGAATAGGAAGTGCTTTTGCAGGAATGCTTTTGTAAAAGCACCTGAATAAAACAATAACTGTTTATAAAAGAGAAAGGACTCAAAAATGGCAATGGCTAGGGCTCTGATGAGAGAAAGTTCAGTATAGTGCAACTGACAAGGAAATTTGGTTATTTCTGAAACACACATTTTAAGACAGTAACCAGAATTATGTCCCAAAATACCATACCAGGACATATCAGAATGTTAGGAATTCATACAATTTCTAGAACACACATTAATAATATTCACCCATGCAATATAACCTAAGAAGGTTTACCATCACTTATTTGACAATGTTTACCATGCCATTTAACATTCCAAATTAGCCTAATAAGTTTAATATCTATTTTTTAATAAAGGGAATGCATCTTTTAAGATGTTGCAGAGGCCCTCTGGAAACTCCCAAAGTTACTTTCAGGTCAAAAAGATTTTATTTAGAATTTTATTTGGGGGAAGTTTGTCAAAAAAAACATCAAAAGGTTTTGGATACTTGACTAAATTGGATCACAGATTATCATGCAATGACACTTGCCTACTTCACCAAAGTAACAAAAAGATTTCAAAGGCAAATATAGAAGGTTACATAGTTCTGAGCAAAACTTAGCTCTTTAAATATTAAGAAGTTTCTGTTTTTCTAAGGAATCAAAGATCTGATTAAGATCACATGAAGCAGAGGAAATAATTTTAATAAAACACAAAATCTTTGCTTTCTAGGCATATTACTTAACAAGTAAAAAGCAGTACTTTGTACTGTTGAATTAATGACCCCTGGATACCCCCACCTCCGTTCTTTCTATTATTCTGTACAACGTTAGTTATTCCTCACTGCTCCTGCCTCAGGGCCTTTGTCTCTGCCATTCCCTCTGCCTGGAATGCCCCCAGCTGGCTCCCCAAACATCTGCATGGCCCTCCCTACAGCCCCATCAGGTCTGTACTCAGCTGTCACCTCACCGAGGCCTCCTCACCTGCCCTGTACGTAAGTGCACTCCTTTAGCAGTGGTCCCCACTCCTCTTCCCTGCACTGTTTGCTCCAGAGTACTCATCACTGTCTCGAATACCCTATGAGAGGTTTATCATCTTCCTCCCCCACGAAAACATAACCTTCCTGGGAGCTGGGGATTTTGTTTACTAGGTGTCTCCAGTGTCTAGAACTGTGCTTGGTGCATAGCACGGTGATCAATAAATAGTGGTTAAATGAATGCGGGGTGAATTGTTTCAGTTCTTTTAGTTGGACTTTCTATTACTGTCAGCTGAGAGCAAATGGTTCCTGGCATTCTGCCTCCTGTAAGTTCCCCAGCTTTACCTCTCTGCTCAATCCTTTGGGTCCAATGCTTGCTCTAAAATGATGCTCACTCGAGACTGAGCATTTGATCTTATGCCCATCCTGGCTCCCAGGCATTGTCATCTGCACATCCCCTCAGATCCCAGAACCCCCAGAAGAGAGAGCAGACCATATAAGGGGCTCCAGGGTATGATGTCAGAAAAAGGAAACCCAAAGCACTCGGCATTGTGGGATGTGATTCATTCAGATTTGGTTACAACTGGGAGATTGAGTCCAGACTGAGGAGAGCCCATGGTGGGAGTGGAATGGGCTGCTCTAAAAGCCTGGGGGCTTGGGTGTGCATTTGGTCTTCAAGCTCCGCCTTGGCTGCCCAGGACTTTGCTAGACCCTGAAGAGGAAGACAGAGGCAGGAGTTGTTTCCCAGTGCTGGCGAGAAGAGACACAGCCCTAGCCAGAGGGAGTATCCTGGTGTTGGGGACCCCCTACTTTGTGGAAGGATGCTTAGTCTTTGGGGCCCCCAACCTGAAGGAGAATGTGTAAACCATGACAGCATCTCTACTATGAGGAAGAAAAACAGCCTAGTCTGAGGGGGGAGGTATAGCCTCTGGGGTCCGGGTGTGAGGACAGAGGACTAGCCTTAAGGAAGCCCTTCATCTAAGGGAGGAGGCTCACTCTTGGTTTTTTACTTTCTCACCAGAATCTTCCAGGCCCCTAGAAATGCCCCAGTATAGATCAGAGCGCCATCTAGCCGAACAACAAGCGGGGTTCGGGGACGGGGAGGATGGTTGGGGTGGGAGGGCTCAAGAGAGGGCCGCGATGCCCAGCGCGACCACCAGCAGAGGCAGGGCGATGGGGGCGCCAGGCGCCGCGCCCGAGTAGCACTCGGAGTCCATGACCGCGCGTTGACTGGCCCTGCAGACCGGCGGGTGTGCCAGCCGGCAGCCGGGGAGCTCGGGGAACCCCTCGTTGTCGCACAGGTCGCTCGTGCCTCATCCCCCCAAGCTCACGTTCCCGCCGCCTGCGGAGACGCGCGTGGGGACCGGGACGTGAGGATGCGCGCGGGCAGGTGTCCCCCCTGCACGGGCACGCCTGGCACACGTGCGTCACCACTGGCACCATCTCCGCGCCGCCATCCCCAGATGCCGGGGTTTTCTCCAAACCAAGCAGATTTCCCTGCAACTCCCTCCAGCCCCGCGGGGTCGCCTGCGTAAAAGACTTTGTCACATGGAAAGGGACACATGGGACCGGGCCAACCTCGGAGGGAACTTAAGGCCCTCAAATCCATGTCCTTCGGGAAAACTCACCAGGAATGTTCTGATTCTTGAGCTGCGACTGGTCACGGCCGTGCCTTCCGTTCTTAGTCTTTACACCTTACACTTACGTTCCAGGTGCTCTTTTACTTGTGTTCAATATGAATGAAAACTGTAACACCTGGAGGCCACGCTGCATCGCACATTCCTCCAGCTGGTTTCCCAACTATTTTCTGTGCCTCTCAGGGCCGTATATGACATAGTAAATACGATAGGATGTGATCTGTTTATGTATAAAGGTAAATATACAAATGTAGCTAGTTTACTGAGGATTTGATGGGGAATGTGAAAGTGAAATAGCCTTATTTTGCCAACAGTAAAACACTTCATCACGATTGGTTATTTTTAGGTCAGTTATCTTTTAGGGATGTGTGGAAATACTTAGGGTTGAGTCATAGGATATCTGAGTGTGTATTCAAAATTAGATGGGGCTAGGGTGGAGATGAAACAGGATCGGCCATGATAATTACTGGAGCTGGATGAAGGGTACGTGGGGCTTACTAAATGGTTCATTCTTTTATTTATCTTTGAATTTCTCTAGAATACAAAATTGAGAAAGAAATGTTAGTGTCACGGCATGGTCTGTATTTATCTCCTCTTGCACTGAACTGGAGTACACTTCCTCAAAGAGCCGTGTTTGTGAGTCATGGTCCCACACCCACCCACACACACATATACACAAGCGCATACACATGCACACAGGCACATCTCAATCACATACAGCACCCAAGATGCCCCCAGAGGCTCAAACAATCTGCACAAACACACCCAGGTTCCCTGCTGACACATCACCCCTCTAAGGAAACACACACACATACACACAATACACACATGCCACTGTACACACAAACCCAAGTTCGCCGACACATCCATCTCTGGACAGTGATTGACTGAAGGTCTGTCCATGTAAGCCTTACGCACACATAACAGTCATGGCCACTAAAATTGAATGTTGTCAATTCCAAGACGCATATTCCCATGCTCCCATCACACATACACTTTAACGTTTCTGAATAGAGCTGCCTTCCTGTCTTCCCATCAATATCATTTTAATGGAGGTACTGGGGATTGAACCCACGTGCTCTACCACTCAGCTAGACCCTACCCCTGCAAGGATATCATTTTAGATTCACTGAAACACCATACATAGCCCTCACTATGTTCTAGAATTATGCTTTTCAATACAGTAGCCACTAGCTGCATGTGGCTATTGAGTGCTTGCCATGTGGCTGGTTTAAACTGGGACATGGAGATGAGGGATGGCTCAGTGGTAGAGTGTATGCTTAGCATGCAGGAGGTCCTGGGTTCTAATCCCCAGTACCTCCATCCAAAAATAAATAAATAAATAAACAAACAAACAAACTAGGACATTCTGTGAGTGTAAAATCCACACCAGATTTCAAAGACTTAGTAGGAAAAAATGAATAAGATATCTCATTTATAATTTCTTATATCATTTGCATGTTGAAATAACTGTTGGATATATTGGTTAAATAAAGTGTACTATTAAATTAAGTTTACCTGTTACTTTTTCATACGGCTACTAGAAAATTTTAAATTACACATGTGAACATTGTATTTCTTCTGGGCAGCACTCATCTAGAAGTTTAATGGATGATCTTATTTAATTTTCACAACAGTCTTATGGATAAGAGACTCTAATTATCCCCTTTCTCAGATGGGGAGATTGAGGCACAGAGAAAGGAAACCCCCAGCCTAAGGTGATCCAGCTCATAAGATCTAGGATTTGCACCCAAGCAGCCTGGCCCCAGAATCTTGCTTTATGCCCTCTGCTACATCACCGCTCTCATAAGCTCACTTCCTCCTCCCAAAACCCTGTGAGGTGTGCTTCCACCACTCCCATTTATCAGGAGAGAAAACTGAGGCTCAGAGAGGTGAAGTTACTTATCTTGGGCCACACAGAGTGAATGATAGAGATGAACTCCCAAACCCAGGCATGCCTGGATCCAAACCCAAGTACACTCAGGCTCAATCACGCCCATCTTACCTTCTTCCGACACCAGGTTCATCTGGACACACTCAGTCTCCCCGCTGGGACACTGCATGTAGAAGGAGTGGTTGCAGGGCCCTGAGTGGCCCCCAGGACACGTAGGACACAAGAACGTGCTCAGGGTTCTTGAGGCTGGCAGAGTGGCTGTATAGGGGAGCGTGGGCAAAAGGGAGGACTCTCAGGACCTCCCAGGGCCCTTCGTGCACTCATGGGCTCTACTACAGGGGAATTAATGACCTCAACGGTCTCTCCCACTGAGCTGGGGTCAGGGTGCCTTAGGGCAGCTTGGTTGGGGAATGGGGGTTGAGTGCCTGCCCTCCCCAACCCAGGACAAACTCTCCTCCAAAGTCACCCCATCACCTCCTTGGCCACCCATTTGCCTGCTTTCTGGTGGCAGCATACCGAGAGGAGGGGGCTCTTGGCAGTTGCCTTGACAACAGGTAATGTTGATCCAGAAGCCAAAGCCAATGCTGTACATCAAGGTAGAGATGAAGTTGTCAAATGTGCAGTCATTGAAGGCCACGCAGGAATAATTTGTCCAAGCAACACAGTTATCTTTGCCTAAGGCTGGAGAGATATGGAGGGCAGGGGGAGAAGTAGTCATGAGCCACCCCCCAGCTGAGCTCCCTAAATCCCTCTGGGTGCCATTGTTGGCATTCACTCTGCCTGAGATGCACTGAGATGCGTTAGGTGCCCTCTAATGCACTTGCTGACATTGTTCATCAAGACACGTGGTTCAGAAAGTCTTTCTTTCCCTGACAAGGTTGCTCTGTACCTGTAATCTCTCCCTAACCTCTCTGTGAGTCCTGCATGGGCTTAGCCAGGAACTTCTCTAGAACCCCAGAAATGCCCAGCGCTGGGTCTGGTACATGATCCTTACTATTCCTCCTGGTTTGGAATTCCTATTTCTCCCATTCATGCGCCTCTTGGAATTTATGCCAGAGAAGAGCTGGTTTCAGTTCAACTCTTTATCCCATTTACAGAAGATCCAGCTTTTCCCTTTATGGGGCAGACTGACAGGGGACTTGGGGGCTCCCTGGTCAGAATGTTTCAGTAGATGCAGACTTTTGCATGCTTTTTTTGCAACATGACTTTACCACTCCCAGGTTAAGAGGTGATATCTATTTCCTCACCCCTGAGCTGGCCTTGTGACTTGTTCTGATCAGTAGACTGTGCAGAAGTGACAGTATGACAGTTCTCGGCTTATCTCTTTTTTTTCAAAATTTACTTCCTTTTTTTTTTTTTTTTAAATAGAGGTACTGAGGATAGAACCCAGGGCCTCATGCCTGCTAAGCATGCACTGTATCACTGGGCTATTACCCTCCCCACTTCCGGGCTTGTCTCTTAAGAAGCAGATGGTTTCCACTTCTTTCTCCTCAGAAGCTAACTGCCGTCTTGTAAGGAAACTCAACTAGGTTACAGACTAATGACAGCCCACATGGAGAGAGGTCCCAGAAGGTAAGAGGCTCTATCGAACATTCAGCCTTAGCTGAGTTCCCAGCTGAATGCAGCCAACACCTTGGACCTCAGCCTTCACTCCTTAGAGCAGAAAAAAACAGCCCAGCTGAGCTCAGTCAATTCAACAAGTTGTGAGAAATAATAAATAGTTGTTTTGAGCCATGAAGTTATTTTTTTTATCATTGTGGTTTAAAAAAAAACATAATTAAGGGGGGAGGATACAGCCTAAGTGGCAGAGCACATGCTTAGAATGTACAAGGTGGGTTCAATCCCCAGTACCTCCTCTAAAAATAAATAAATAAATAAACCTAATTACCTCCCCAACTTTAAAAGAAAAAAAAAAGGAGCTATTGTTGAAAAAATACATAAAACAAGATTTACCTTCTTAACCATTTTTAAGTGTATGGTTCAGTGGTGACAACAATATTCACATGATGTGTAATGGATCTCTAGAACTTTTTCATTTCGCAAAACTGAAACTATTGCCATTCTTTCTTTTCCCATGATTGTGACGACTCTCTCAGTATCTCATGTAAGTGGAATCATGCAGTATTTGTCCTTTGGTGGCTGTTTAAGGCACTGCGTCTTAAGCTGATTTGTTATTCAGCAATAAATAACTATGACAAACGTGGCATCAGACTTTAAACTCACATCCTCCACTGACACCAGCCTCTGTGGCTTTTTCCTACCCAGTCCTGTCCGCAGGGCACTCACCTGCGACGCCTGCCATCTGAAGGCAGTAGTTCCTGTCTTCCGTGCAGGGGAGAGGGTCACAATGGTAGATGTCTGAGCAGGTGAAACAGATGGTGCCCTCAGCCTTGGAGTGGGCTGCAGGTACCTGGGAACCTGGGGAAAGAGGCAGATGAGCTGGCTGGAGGACAACGTGTGTGTGTGTGTGTGTGTGTGCATTTCTGAGCATATCGGTATGTACCTGTGACTACGCAAATACGCTGCTGTGTGCACTTCTGTGATTATGCAGTTTGTGTGTACAAGCACGCAGGCCCATTTCTCTGTGCACACGTGGTTGTGCATGCCCGCGTTGCGCTCTGTCTATACGTTCTGAAATGGTCTAAGGAAGGGTGGGGATGTTCGTGTGTCTGCCTCCGTGAGTTGCTGTACGTGTAGGTGTCTACGTGCATATCTGTGTGAACAGAGCACGTGTTTATGTGTATGTGTACAAGGCTGGTTTTGTGGGTCTGTGTATATTTCTGTGTCTGGGTGTGTCTGTGTTTCCAGCAAGGTCTGGGGTGCTTGGATGTAGACGTTGGTGTTCAGATGCGAATGTTTGTGGATGTTACTAAGTGTTTCAGCACGTCTGTGTATATTTTGTACTTTTGTATGTTTCTGTGTTTGTACCTGTCTCTTTCCCAGTCCATGTGTTTGGCTCTGACAACCAACGTGTCCCTGCATGGATATATTACATGTCCACAGGGGTTGTATACACAAAAATTCCATGTCCCTTGTTCCAGTTGTTAGCAATCCTATTTTGCCCTTTTTCCCTTTCCATGGTGCAAATTTTAGCATCTGTAGATTGAGTCTACCTCTTTTTTTTTTTCTTCACTGTGATCATTCATTTAATCCTGGGCTTAGTTTTGAAAAGGAAAACTCCTAGCAGCTGGTAATCTGAGGAAGTGTTGGTGAGAATGTTCCCACTTTGCCTGCAGATTCAGCAGACACATCCTCTTCTGCATCACAGAACTGTCCTTGCTGTGTAGGTTCGAACAAAAGCGACTTCTATGTCCCCAGAGCTAACGAGATGCTGTTCTGTCCAGGTTTGAAAATTGCCTTTGTGCCTCTGAAACACCTGTCATTCTGTTCAGTTGTCTCACTTAGATAGCTGTTGCCCTGGTAAATACTATCTCAATTAACATCTCTCTTTTCTGGAAGACAAAAATTATTGTCCATGTTCTTTGTTCAACCCAGAGAAGACTGTTGGCAAATCTGTCTTCTTTCACAAGCAAGGAAGTGAAGAAAAGGAAAAGACCACCAGGTTTCTTATTTAAACCAAGATCTCTTAGTCTCGCTTACACAACAGGATGTGTGTGTTTTGAAATGTGCGCTCCTCTGTAGGTGTGTTTTGGGTGCTGGGATGTAAATGTAGATGTTTGTGGATGTGTGGATATGCGCCAACGGAATTTTCTACTTCCAGGTGTCAGGTGGTGTGAATCTGTGTGCGTGTGTGTGTGTGTGCGCGCGCGTGTGTGTGCGTGTGCGCGCGCGTGTGTGTGTATGTGCGCGCGCGTGTGTGTGTGTGTGTGCATATGGGTAACTGAACTCCCTGGGAGCATTATGGTAGTGGGAGGGAGTACCCTGGGAACATATAGGATTGGGAAGGGCATGTGGAATCCAGAAAGGATAGAGAGGGTAGGGTCTCAGGAAGTCAGGGTTCAAGACACCTGGCTGAGCGAGAGAAGCCACATAGTAGCATTCAGGCTTGTCGGTCAGATGAAATCCAGACTCTTCTGGGCCCAGGGTGCTGTTTGCTTGCAGATGGCAGATCTCTGGTGTAGCACGGCTCTTCAGGATTTGGGGATCCACTGCAGAAACAGGGGTAAGCTGCAGGGGGGAAACTCAGAGCTTGAGCCTTTTCACATTGATGTCTGCCTTTCTTTGTCTGAAAATTCCCATAGTTCCATATGATTCATTTTCAAATCTTTCTGGTCGTTTCCTACAACCTCTTGTTGCCTGCTCATTTGTGGGGGAGCAGTCCTAGCTTCATTTTTTTTTAACATGTGTCACATATATCTATGTTCTGTAGCAGCTAATTACAACAGCTCCTTGTCGATCTGTATCTGTTGTTTGTTACTTCTGCTATCACTCATGGTGGCTTGTTTCCTTGCGCATTTCCTGAGCTCTGGATTATGAGTTCATATTCGGTTGATGTCCATCTGTGGGAGTCCTGGAGACTTTTCCCTAGATGGGGATTTGCCTTTGGTTATATTGAAAGCCCGGGAGTACTACCAAGCTGGCATCATTTCAACCTCCTTCCAAGGTCCTTGGCTTATGTGGGAGTCAAAGGGTCAGCTCCACAACCATGCTGTGGACCCAAAATCTAATCACTCAAAGCAGGCTGTTAACAGCATTCGTTCTCAGGGCCACTGTGCCATCCATGTTTACTCACTGCTCTCCTTATTTCTGCTCACATTTTTGTTTTGTTTGGAGACCTTCAGAAATTTCCCTAATTTCCTGTAAGCACCCAAAATCATGGGAACATTTTTTTTTCTATAGCATCTAGTTCATTTGTAAACATCAGAATACCAAGGGAGATGGGGAGTGGGAGCAATCCATCCCAGAAGCAGGATATAAGAGGGTGCATTGTTTGCAGAGCAGTTTAAAAGAACAATAAAATCAAGTGAAAGTCAATCTGTTTTTTATCATCACCATATACCAGCATTTCTAAATAATGGCAGTGGTAAAATGCCTCTCCCCACCAGAGTGGACCACTCCCACCATTCTGGTTCCTCTCACCCTACTTTCCCAGCATGCTACAGCTTATAGCAGGAAAAGTTCTTGGGGGAGCTAGTCCCTGAGACTGCCAGGAGCAGAAGCCCAGGCCACTTCTCTCTATCACTGTGTTGGTTTCATAGTTTGTCCTCTGCTCAGTGTAGCTCTATTCTAAGCCTTTTGCTCAAAAAGCCTCTGTTCCAACCATTTGCAAACACACAGTGATGATTTTAAAATACATCTGCAAATTCTTTGAGACCAAGAAGGGCGGGTCTGTATCGCCTCTCCTTGAAACCAGATGGACTTTCTGCGACCATTTCAACCAGTGAAGCGTGGCAGAAGTGACATCGTGTGATTCCCACGGCTAGGTCATAAGAGGCCATGCAGCTGCCACCTTGCTTGCTGAAATACTTGTTCTTGAAGTCTTCCGCTGCCATGTAAAGATGGCGGCAGCTACGCTGTGAGGAAGCCCAGTCTAACCAATGTGGAGAGAGCACATGGAAAGGCCCAGAGCCTACATGGATGAGATGCTTAGCAAGCCCCTGGCTGCTCTCAACCCTGTAGCTCCAGCGCCAGCCGCTCTCTGACTGCAGCCACATGAGAGACTCAAAACTTTCCTGCAGTTGTGTTCTGAATTTCCCACCTACAGAAACCGTAAGAGTTAATAATACGATTCTTGTTGTTTTAAGCCACTACGGGTGAGAGTGATTGGTTAAATAGCAATAGATAACCAGAACCGACATGCAAATAAACCTCAACACATTTGTGCAGGTGGGAGCGAGGCCAGCCATGCAAATAACCTCTGGAAAGGAACTCTTATATCCAGACCATGTCCCATGGAGGGTGAGACACAGAGTCTGGTTCCCAGTGCAGTTCATGATGGAAAGGGAGTCACATGGGGCCAACTTATCCCCAGAATAATAGTGACACTTCACCCCATTGGGCTGGGCTTTGGGTCCTGCCTCTGGTGGGAGTGGGTATAGTCAGGGTGAGACGGGGCTGAGGTCCACCCACCTCTCAGCCCTCCTTCCCCCACCAGCCCTCTGGACCTGCTGCCTCCACCCACACCCCCCGGGGCACTTTCCTCCAAAGTGGGACCAGCCTAGTCTCAGCCACCTCTTTCCAGCCCTTGAAGACTTTTTCCAAGGAGCAGTGAACAGCACCTCTAGGTGGGGTTGGTCCTAAATTGCTCCTCTGTCCTAAACAAACCTTCAGGCTGAATCCTAAATGTTCTTTAATTAATTCCACAAAGATTTCTCGAGGACCTACTGTGTGCCAGGTTCTGTCCTGGAGACGCAACACTGACCACACAGGCAAAAGCCCTCCCTCAAAGACCCCGGCCTCCAAAAGTGATGAAAAAGTGAGGCTGGTGTTTCAGGTTTTAAGATGTTGTGGTGTTCTGCAAAAGAGTAGGACCGTGGCTTGCAGGTTCTCCACCATCTGATTAATTTGCAGAGTTTTCTTAGAAACCTGAAACACTTAAGAGGAAGCTGTCTAAGCATATTTTTCCTGAGTCAAAACTAAACCATGAATCGTTTTAATGGAGGTTTGTATGGAAACACTGGCAGATACAGAAAAGCAGATGAGAGAACTGCGCTGGCTGACACGTGACTAGTGTCTCCACGTGGCTACTGAGCACCTAAAATGTGGCTGGTTCCCTTTGGGATGTGCTGTGAGTATAAAACACACCCTAGATTTCAGAGGCTTCATTTGAAAAAAGAAAGTACAATATCTCATTAGTAATTTCATATTGATTATCTCCCTGTTGAAATAATATTTTAGATTTGTTGCTTTAAATAAGCTCTATTATTAAAATAAATGTCATCCATTTCTTTGTGCTTTTGAATGTGGCTACTCAAAAAGCTTTCATTCCCTGTATGGCTCACATTATGTCTCTATGGTAGCAGGGAGGGTGTAGCTCAGTGGTAGCGTGCAGTGCTTAGCATGCGCAGGGTCCTGGGTTCAATCCCCAGTACCTCCATTAAAAATAATAATAATAATTAATAAATAAACCTAATTACCCTCAAAAAATACTAAAAAAAAGTTTCTACGGAGAGCACAGCTGTGATCAAAGTATTCCTAGGTGGTCCCTTCAACCTTTCCTTGCACATAGGAGTTTTGTTTGAAGCAGTTATGATCATAACTGGCATTTTATGTACAGAATAGCATGCCCGCCTCTCCACCTGCCCCTGGCTATTTTATTTGGTTGATGCGGACAGTTTAAGAGAAGGGAAATCCCAGGGGTTTAGAAGGAAGGCTAGGAGCCCCGAGTGTGGAAAGGCCTCATTCTCCCCACTGCTACACCTGTCAAATAGATACAAATGCCTTCTTTGGAAAAAGAACCCGGCAGCCAAAAACCTGATCTTTATCACCACTCAGAGCCAGGTCTAGAGTGAGGCCGGTGAGGAGGGGCTCACTGTCCAGGTGGAGCAAATGCAGCGTCAGCACCTGAAAGCGAGCACCTCCCCTCACCCGGGATCTGGGCCCGTCCCCGCGCATGACATTTCTCGTTCTGCTTGGCTAACCTTCAGGGCAGCCCCTCTCCTAAGGAGAAAATAAGAGTCTGGGGCCTCTGCGCAGCCCCCCACCCCCACCCCGAGCTCTCAACAAGCACAGCTACCGTTTCTCAAGTGCCGACAGCTTTGTGCTGGAGGCACCCCCTGCCAAAGTTATTTCACACCCATTTTCCAGAGGAGAAAATGAAGGCTGTCTTTGCCTCAAGCAGCCAGGCAGAGCTGGCAACCAGGGCCAGGTTCCCGTGACACCCCACCCGGGTGTGTGACCCCCAGGCCCCGCTGACAGACCTTGTTGGGCAGCCCTGCTGCCGTTGTTTGATTCACAGCAGGCTGTGCTGACCCGGAGACCAAGTCGGGGCTGTAGGTCAGGGCATAGACACCTTCTCAGCATTCCCTAGGGGCCACGCAGGGCCCGTGCTTGATGAGAGTCCCATTTGCTGATGATAGAATTTAAGGAGAGGTTACAGACCCCTCCAACACCGCCCCCCCAGACCTCTGCCCACTCTGTAGCAAATCCCGGAGGTCAACCTGGGACCTCAGCTGGTGTGGACACCACCCCTCCCCGCTGCCACTCCCTGCGGTACTGAGCTGTGCTACCAGGCAAAGTTGGGAACCTCCAGGCCCAGGGCGGCCCGTCCATGCCTCTCCCCTCCAACCCCCTGCCCACGCACTTTGTCCATCCTCTCTGCCCCCACCCAGCTGCAGCTGGCTAAACAGGCAGGAGTCCTGGGCCGGAGGACAGGTTCTCTCAGTGCAGTTTCCCAGCCAAGGGCAGACTGGATACATCTTGGAGGTCCCTGCGGGGAGAGAGGTGTGCTCAGACCTTGCAATTTGAGAAAGAGAACAAACACATACACTCATACACACACACACACACACACACACACACACACACACACACACACACACACACACACACACTCACACATGATTCAAGAATAGATCTAAAGACTGAGGGTGGGAGGGGAGGGATGTGTGGAGAGCATTAAGAATGACTTTCCCCGCGGTGTGTGAATGGCATTCCAGGTGGGTGGAACAGTGTGGGCAAAGGTCTGGAGATGGAATCAGCCTCTCCAAGCTGGAGCTGCTGACAGTCTCCCTAATCTTTTAGGGCTCGCCATGGAACGCCTCCTCTCAACATCTCCCTCACAACTGAAGAACAGGATAGATTAAAGTGTTATTTCCCTTCATCATCTGGGCTGAGAAGAGTCCTGTCTGTCCACTAAGCCTTCTTCTTAACCTCCCAGAGACCCCTGAAGCTTTTCCAAGAACCCTCAAGGCTCCAAGGAGCAGTCTGAAAACTGCTGACCTCATCTCATACCTTCCTTTTATAGATAAGGAAACTGAAGCCAGATGGACTTGGCATCTCACCCAAGATCACACAGTGAGACCCTGGCTAGGATCCTGTGATTCCCAGCCTGAGCCAAAGGTGGTAGAATTAGCACCAACGGGGAGACAGGCAGGCCAAGGAAAGGAATAATAAGTTATTAATAAGAGCTCACCTTCAGACAAGGCTACATACCACCTGATACTACTCTAAGCTCTTAAAAAACTCCTCAAATGTATTGATTCAATGAATGCCCCCCATGGTCCCCAGATGCCAGGTCATTATCATCCTCATTTCACAGATGGGGAAACTAAAGCCCAGAGAGGTTAAGTGGCTTGCTCAAGGTCACAGAGCTAAGAAGGGGGCAGAGCCAGGATTACAACCCAGGCAGCTGGGCTTCAGAACTATGCTCTCAAACACTCCCGCCACTTGCCTCTGCTGGACGAACAGCCGAGTGTAGAAGGAGCCGGGGCTCAGACTCTGAAGCCAGAATCCCACCACCCGCTTGATTTTGAGCCAACCCTCCCCCTCTCTGAGGGATCACACACAATGCACATACCTTCTGGGGCTGCCAGAGCGCCCAGGAGCGCCAGGGGAGGGAGGAGCCAGAGCATGATCTAGACCGCAGAGGAGGAAGCCAGACCCAGGTGCCCTGGCCTTTTATTCAAGGGCCTTGGCTGGGGTGGCAGTCCTGGACGTGGGAAAGCAAATAGGCTGAGGAAATAGTGGCCCCACCTGTGACCCTGGCCACTGAGATACCAGGCAGGGGAGAAGGGGTGTTAGGGAGCAGGGAGATGGGGAAACTGAGTCCCAAGGGGCACGTGGGACAAGACCGAAACTACATAGTGGAGAAGGGTGATGGGCATGTTGTTGTTGTTATTATTATTAATAGCTTTGGGTCCCTACCTTTGAAGGGTAACTCAGGGGATATCCTTTCCCCTGTTTGGGGCCTCAGTGTGTTCAGCCACTAAACTGGCAAACCCCAGGGCCTCCCATAAGCGCTCGACAAGTGTTGGCTATGTCACAGCTGGGGGGATTTTTACTAGTGATGCTCAAGCTTCAAGGAAACCACACACCCATCCAGAGAGGGGTGAGCACTTTGAAGCCAGAAAGCCTGGATTCAGGTTCCACTTCTGCTGCTTCAAGATGGGTGGTCTTGGAGAAATCACTCATCTGAGCGTCAGCTTTCTTGTTTTTCCAATAGAGCAGCTAGGAGGACCTACATCAAAGGGCTGCTGTGGGGGTAAAATGAGCTGAATTATGCAGAGTGCTGAGAACAGTCAACGCTACATCACCATCACCATCACCACCATCGCCACCATCACCACCATCACCATCACCTTCATCACTGTCACCACCATCATCACCACCATCACCATCATCACCATCATCATCTAGCAGTGGGCCTGGCAAGGCTGGAATTGGCCTCTCCCCTTGGCTCAGAGGAGAGGTCTCAACTAAGAGAAAAGACCAGTCCAAGGGCACTCCGCAGGCTTGTCAGGCTTCCCAAACGCTGGGGCAGGTCCCTCAATCAGGGTGTGTAGTCAAGGAGCAATCTTTGAAAGGTGCCGGTC
Organism: Camelus bactrianus; assembly: GCF_048773025.1. Lineage (NCBI taxonomy): Eukaryota > Metazoa > Chordata > Mammalia > Artiodactyla > Camelidae > Camelus > Camelus bactrianus. Next base: position 9,993,115 of record NC_133547.1, read on the forward strand.
CTAAGGGAGAGAGACAGGAACCCGGAGGCAGCTCTTCTTGATGGGGTGCTGAGGCAGGGGCAAGTTTGGGGAGGAAGCCCACCTCCTTCCCAGGTGAATCCCGAGTGCCTTGGTTTAGGCAGTGGGAAGAAGGGAGAACAGTCCCCAGGGAGGCTGGAGTAGGGGAGGAAGGAGTGGCGCCTGGTGTTTTGGAGGCTTTGTGACCAGAAGCCAGTCTCCGCAAAAGTTAGCTGATAACTCGGTCTGGGTAAACAGGCCACAAGCTGCACAAATATGAGGATTTTGGAGTGAAGAGCGTGAAGGGCAGGGAGGCAGAGAAGGGACATTTTCCTGCCCTTAATTTGAAACCTGGAGGTGAGGGGATATCAGAAGAGTTCTTTAATTAATGCGCTTCCAAACAAATAAGGGCTGGGCATCCCCTCCCCAGCCACCTTTTACCTACAAACAGCGGTATGTCATACACTGTTCTGCCCTTGGATTTTTCCACCTGACCATCGTGTAATCTGAATTATACAATTTCCTCTTTCTTTTTCCCATTGGATAAAAGTCCCTCTTGTACAGCCAGGTATTTTCCTATGGCTCAGTATTACAATCTCCGTTGCAGTGAAGAACATGTGTACCAAGTTTCCAGAAGAGGTGAGTGGTTTTGCAACATCAAAAGAATTTTCTACTTTTGTAATTTTGAGAGCGATTGCAAAATGACCATCAGTGGGGTTGTAACAATTTACACTCTCACCAGCTGCGTGTGGGAGTGTCTATTTCCACCCGGCTTCTCCAACTCTGTGCATCATCTGACTCTTTTAGTTTTGCCAGTCTGTAGGTGAAAGGGCGTGGTAAGATGCTAGTGGCCATGAATTCTGTGCATCCCCTTCCATCAAGAGCTGAATCTCTTTCCTTCTCCTCAACTGTGAGCCAGCCTTGGAGCTCTCTTCGACCAATAGAATGCGGCAGAAATAATGTTGTGTGAGTTCTGAGCCTCAGCCTAAGGGGAACTTGCAGCTTCTGTTATCACTTTCTTGCTCCTGAGAACCTATTTTGCCACTATGTGAACAAGCTTACCTCCCGGAGGATGGGAAGGGCTCTGGGCACCCCCGCCACTCCAGCCGATGACCTACAAGTGAAGCCATCCAAGACTAACCAGGCCTCGCTGAGCCAGCCTGGACCAAGATGGGCCCAGCCAACCCACACAATCTTAAGGCATAAGGCATAATTTTTGTTGTTTCAAGCCGCTAAATTTTGGGGGTGGTGTAACAGCAAAAGCCAGCTAATGCAAAAGGTATTTTAGTGTCAAATTTTTTTTTTAAATGGAAGCACTGGGGATTGAACCTAGGACTTTGTGCATACTAAGCAGGTGCTTTACCACTGAGCTATACCTTCCCCCCTTTCCAGTTTCATTTCTATAAGAGCCATTGTGCTTCCCATTTTTCCTAATTTTTCTATTAGTTCATTGAATCTGTATTCATTTTCAGTGGCTGCCACAGCAAAGTACCACCAAGGCGGGGGTGGGGGGAGCTTAAAACAACAGAAATATATTGTCTCACGATCTGGAGGCTGGAAGTCCAAAGTCAAGGTGTTGGCAGGACTGTGCTCTCTCTGAAACACAGGGATCCTCTCTGGCCCCTTACGAGCTTCTGGTGATTCTCTGGCTGCCTTGGGCTGGCAGCTCATAACTCCAACCTCTGCTTTCACCATCACATGGCCTTCTCCCTGTGTCTCTGTCTTCAGTGTCTGTCTTCTTATAAAGACACTGGTCATATTGGATTAGGGGCCCACCTCACTCTGCTATGACCTCATCTTGACTAATTACATCAGCAACAAACCTGTTTCCAAATAAGGTCACTTTCTGAGTACTTGGAGTTATGACTTCAACATCTTTCTTTCCTTCTTTCTTTCTTTCTTTTTTCCTTCCTTCCTTCCTTCGCTCCTTTCCTGGCAGGGGTGGGGGGGGGGTGGGCACACATTTTAACCCCTAATAGGAGCTCTTTACCCATTAGCAGCATTGGCCCCTGGATTGCAATGGTTATTTCTGCTATGGCAGCTAAGCAGTGGAACTTGAACTGCAACGTGCTGGAGGCAGGAGAACCTTTCTTTTCTGCACAAACTCAGCACATTTTTTTCCCTCTAGATTCCCTCTTCTTCCCAGGTCACCCCAACCCCATGAAGCCAGTGGGAAGCATGGCAAAGAGGACTGGTGGAGGATGGGATGGAAAGAGGCTGGGGGCTTCTAACTCCTGGTTCTTGTCTGCCTGGGGCAGCGACACTCAGCATGGTGGTTATGATCGCGGGCGGCAGAGCCAGACTGCTTGGGTCCAAATCCTGACTCTATACTTACAAGTCATTATAGGCAAGTGGCTTAACCTCCTGTATTCGTTTGCTATTGTTGCTATGATAAATTACCACCAGCTTAGCGTCTAAAGCCACAAAAAATGTATTCTCTTACAGCACCGGAGGTCAGAAATCTGAAATGATTTAAAGGGCCAAAATCAAGGGGTTGACAGAGCCCTCCCTCCGGAGGCTGTAGGGGAACAATGGTCTTCTTACCTTTTGTCAGTAGAGCTCATGCTTAGCATGTATGAGGTCCCAGGTTCAATCCCCAGTATCTCCATTTAAAAAAGAAACAGATAAGCAACAAGTTCCTACAATATAGGACAAGGAGTTTTATTCAATATCTTGTAATAAGTTATAATGAAAAAGAATATGTATATATATATATATATATATATATATATATATATATATATATATATATATATGACTGAATCACTTTGCTGTACACCAGAAACTAACACGAGGTTGTAAATCAACTATACTTCAATTTTAAAAATTGGTTAAATAAAAAATAAATAAAGTTCCCCCTTCAGGTCTCAGTTTCTCTGTCTGGAAAGTGGAGGAAGAAGGGTGTGGACTTCAGGGGTTTCCTGGCTCTGCCAATCCCGAGGGTGATTCCTCTTCTGTCCCCCGCTTTTACAGAGGAAATCTGAGGCCCCAAGCGGAGATGCCCCCCATTTAGGAGGTGATCAGGCCAGGATGGGAAAGCTCATGAGTGTTGCCTGTCAGGCCTCCTGGAGTTAGGGAGGCAATGGCCACAGACCTGCCCCCACAATCAGCCCAGGACAGAGATGGTCACTTCCTCAGGCAGGTGGCAAGAGGCTGAGGGGCTCTCAGATGAGCCTGCATGCGCATAGTATCTGTCAGTCTCTGTCTTTGCTTTTCTTTCTTTGAAGGCAAGTGGAGGTCATTCTCCATAACTCCATCTGTCAATCTCTCTCTCTCTCTCTCTGTCTCTCTGTCCTTCTATTTCTTGCTGTCTCTGTCTTCAGCTCTCAGTTGCTGTTTTCTCAGTCTCTGTCTCTGTCTCTGTCCCTCTCAGATGTCCCCTATCTGTCCATCTTTGGCCTCTTACTCTCTCACTGTCTCTCCTTTCCTGTCTCCCTCTGTCTGTGTCTCTGTTTCTCTTGATCTCTCTCCCTCTTTGTCTCTACACGAGAGTCTCCTCTCCTCAGCCCCGGGAAGCCCCCAAAACCTGGGGGCCTCCCTGGGGACCCAGCAGACAGGTAGGAGCCGGGTGAGGCCCAGGTGAGTCACGAGGAGGAGGGACGTTCCTGCCGCTTTTCTGGGATGAAGCACGGCCCAGCCTCCTGCCTGCGCCCTCCTGTAACACGTCACTGGGCCTCACAAGTGTGTGTCACTTGTGTGTGTGAGAGAGAACGAGTCAGAGAGAGACACGGACAGAGAGACAGAAAGAGACGGAAAGAAGAAACAAAGATACAGAAATAGAGGGACAGAGAGGGAGTGGGACAGAGTCAGAACGAGAGACAGGGATGGAGAGAGACAAAGCAAGACAGAGACAAAGAAAAAGATCAAAACAGAGAGGGAAAAAAGACAGACAGACACAGACAGGGAGACAGATGGACGGATTTCGGGAGACCAGAGCAGCCTGGGTAGAGATGGGAGGGCTCCCAGACAGAGCTCTCATTCTCCCAACCAGGAAGGAAATTGCGGCCCAGAGCAGTGAGGTCATCCTGCCCGGAAGTGGTTAGTGCCAGACCACGCAGCTCTGTGTGTCTCCAGACCTGAACTTACCTTCCACTGAGAGACGCCACCACCCACCCCAGACCCATTTCATAGCTGGAAAAAGGCAGGATCCAGGGATTGAAGCCACCCGCCCAAGGCCCCCCACGAGCAAGTGGGTGAGCTGAGTCTCAAACCCACCTGGACCAACACCCCATCTTTCTATCCCCCCACCTCATATGCATTAATATCCCCTTCAGTCTTCATGCCAGTCCCGGGAGGGGTCCCATTTTCCACATGAGGAAACTGAAGCTCGAGAAGGAGGGTATCTGTTGATCTAGGGTGATCCAGCTAGGGGGTCAGCATGACAACCGCCATCCTCAGACTATGACTTCTCACCTCCCTGCTCATCCCCCAGAGAGGAACTGCAGGGCCAGAGTCTAGAGTCAGGCGTAACAACAATAGTGACGATGATTTTTTAAATTGAGCACGTACTATGTGGCAGGTGCCTCTTTTATGTCCCTAGCCCAACAGCCCTGGGAGGGAGGTACTGAGCTTTCCTTTCCAGATAATGGACTTGAGGCACAGAGAGGTTAAGTAACCTGCCCAAGGCCACACAGCTAATGAGCAGCTGAAATTTGAACCCTCACAGTCTGGTCCCAACCCCCACACTCTTAACCACTAAGCTATACTGCCTCTTAGAAGAGAGAATTTCTTTGGGATTTTTCTCACTTTATCTTAAAATGATTACCTTAAGGCTCTGATGAATTAGTAAGAATCACAATTGTATAATCATTACCATAGTGTAGACAGAGCTACTGTTTATTCACTGCCTACCACTGTGTCCCTCCTGATTTTGTTGCAGTCACACTGGCCTCTCTGCTGTCCCTAGATCTCATCAGGTCCACTCCCACGTCAGGGCCTTGGTACTGGCTATTTCCTCTCCCTAGAACTCTCCCTGGACCATCTGTCCGACTTCTTCCCTCACTACATTCAGTCTCTGCTCAAATGCCACCTCTTCAGGAAAGCCCTCCTGGATCACTTGGCTTAAAACCAACCTCGCCTCACTTGTACCCTTGCAGTAACTTCAATCTGGTTTGTTTTTCTGCATTTTACTTATCACTGCCTGACAGCGATAGATTAGACAACGGGTATTTACTCCCTACTGTCACAGTCACAAGGACAGGGATTTTGTTTCCTGCTGTGTTCCCAGCTCCTGGACCTGTGCCTGGCAGGTCCTCGGTAAATGTTGAAAGAATCTGTTGAGCCTTGCATATGGGCCAGTGACTGTTTCAGGCATTTAATTCAACTGCACTAAATTGCTCTGACTGGTTAGAAGCATCTTGAGAGGGATAGACTATTTTATTGTTTGCACTTCATTTTCCTTTTTAAAAAACTTATTCTGAATCTTTACAAACACAGAGGAGACAGGTAAGTTACTTTGATAAAATTGATACAGATATTTTGCTATTTTGCCTTTCTTTTTTCCTAAAGTGTTTTAAGGGAAAGGCAGACATCAATGACATTCAACCTCTAAATATTTCAGTGAGCATCTGTAAAAAATAAGAAAAATTTCCCCGCATAACCACAAAACCATCATAACAGCAATACCTACTTTTTGGCTAAAGTGTTTTAAGGTAAACTGGAGCCATTATATTATTTCATCCCCAAATATTTCAGCGTCTAAAGGATAAAGACATTTTCCTACACAACCACAATACCATTATCCCTCCTAACGAAACTAACGAAAGCCCTATATGATCTAATAATCAGTCACAAATTTCCAGTGGGGAAGAGTTTTAATCCGAGGGCTGAGGTCCCTTGCCCATAGCAGGAAGAGAGAACAGAAAATTTGCACCCAGGCAGTCTATGACAGAGGTGACCACGGCCAACATGAGTCAGAGAGGAGCCGCCGCCCCCCCCCCCCCCCCCCCCCCGACTCCAGGCTGGCCGCACCCTGAGAAGGAAGTTTTTGAGGAAGGAGGGAGGGTGCATGATAAACCACGCATCTGGGGCTGACTCGTTCTTTCGCAAAATTTCTGGGAGGAGCCCTCAGGGCCACAAAACTGTCTCCTTCGTGGGGCCAGACTGAGAGGTGCAGGGAGACCACGGAGAGGAGCAGCCGCCGGACATGGGCCGCCCGCCGCTGCTACTGCCGCTGCTGCTGCTGTCAATTCAGGCCAGCATTCCAGGTAGGGGGTGGGGCCCGAATCCCAGGGGACAGGGTCCGATGGCCCGGAAGGGAGTGGGGAGGGGAGGGGAAGAGAGCTCAGAGTCTGATGAGTTGGAGAAGGGCGCAGTCTCCAGGCCCCCTTCCCTCCAACTCAAGTAATTCTCCTGCTGTCTGCAGCCCCACACGATACAGCACCTGGCACATAGCAGACATTCAGGAAGTAATAGATGAGTGAAGGCACTTAACAACCACGATTTAATGAGTGGGCTCTTTATTCTAGGCACTCTCCTAAGCGCCTTCCTTGCAATTTCGAACTTGGCAGGCGGAACAATTTAGCTCACAGAGAAGGAAAAGGAGGCACAGAGAGGTGAACTAAGTGACCCGAGGTCACTGAGTAAGTGGGATTCTGACTCCGCAGAGGCTCCCACATCGCTCCTCACTATGTCTGATTCCGCCCCACCACCCCTCACCAACACACACACTGACACGCAGACACACTTGGAAGACAGAGCTCCTTATACAAAAGGGCTAACGAGAGTCAGGCTGAACGTGGCAGAGCCAGGCGCCGGGGACCCAAGCCTTGTCCTTCGAGGAGCCTTCCTTTTCACTGTCCTCTAGCCGACACGGCCCTCTCACTCCCTTTCTCTGGAAAATGTAAAAAGGTTTGAAAAACGAAAGGAAATAGAGAAGGAACTGTCAGGGCGGGGCGGGAGGTGGGGGAAGGGGCTGGGAGGTGGTTGGGTAATGAATAACTCGGAAAACTTTCCGGGCCGCGGGAGGCCAAGAACGAGTAATGACTCGGGAGGACTCTGAATTTGGAGTGGGGAAGGGACCACGGAGGAGCTCTGGTGCGCAGGAAAAGGCCTTGGGGCAGGGCTAGTGGGCGGGGCTATAGCACTGGGGCGGGGATAGTGGGCGGGGTCAGAATATTGGGGCGGAGCCAGTGGGCAGGGCTAATAGCTCGGGAACAGCTAGTCGGCGGGGCGAACACTGCAGAGGAGGCCACTTTAGTTGGGGTTAGAATCTCCGCAGGGCTCATGGGCGGAGTTAGAAGTTTGGCGCGAACTACTGGGTGGCGACAGAACGCTGAGGGGAGGCCACCAAGGGGAGTAGAACCTGTGGGCATTAGCGGGGGGCACCGGGAACGGGGGTAGAAGGTAAAGATCGACTGGAGTAGGTGAGGATAGGACACCCCGAGGAGAGCTCACGAGGCGGAATAGACCGAGAGAGGGCAGGTGGGGTTGGGGAAAGGACCTAAATGGGAGCAGGGCTAAAACGTCCAGACCTGCAGAGATGGTGGGGATCGGCCTTTCGGGATAGGTCCTGCGCGCAGACAGGATCACGGGGAAAACGTGCAGGGGCAGGAAGTAGGAAGGACCTGTGGGCCGCGAAGGAACGGTAGGGTAGAAGGCGGAGATAGAACGTTGGTCTAAAGATAGCCTGTAATTACAGCCCGCGGGAACCCAGCCTAGGAACCGAAGGGCGGGCAGAAGTGGAGCGTGAACCTGAGTGCACAGGGCCTGGAGACCTGATGCTGGTATCGGGGCTCCAGGGGGCGAGAGGCGGATCCTGGTGCGGAGCAATAACACCTGTCCTCTCCTCTCCTCTCTCTGCCTCAGCCTCCTGGGGCCTGCAGTGCATGCTGTGTAAAAGCAACGGGAATTGCAGGGTGGAAGAGTGTTCCCCCGGCCAGGACCTCTGCAGGACCACAATCCTGCGCATACGGGAAGGTGAGCTCCCCGACTCCAGCGTGGCAGAGAATGCCGAGTGACCAAGAAATCTTACCTCACAAGAAATAAGGGAAATGCGCATGAAAATGACAAGGAGACCCGTTTCACGCACACCAAATCGACAAGCGCTTAAAAATCTGACAATACTGAGGTCAATGAGGATGTGGTGCTGCCAACCCTGCTATTAGGAGGGTAAATTGGTGCATCCACCAAACAGAGCGATGTGGCAATGTCTGGTACAGATAAAGATTAGCATACCCTACAGCCAGCCGCTGGACTCCTAGGAATATAGAGACCTCAAGCACCTTGGCCACCCGTGACCAGAGACACATCTATAAGAATGTTTTTTAGCAATAATGTTTGTAATATGGAAAACTGGAGACACCCTGAAGTCAGGCGTTAGCAGAGGAGAAACATGACGGTATAATCACACATTTTATACCCACAGCAGCTTAAATGAAGGAATTAGGGCTGCAGGTTAAACATAGATACTTCCCAAAAACATAAAGTTGAGAGAGAAAAAAGCATGTTGCAGAATCTGATACCTTTTAATATAAATAGTATAGAGCAACAAAAAAAGTAAACAATATACAAATAAACAATAGTATATACTGTTAAGTATACATGGTATGAGAATTACCTACACCTCCGGACAGGGCATAAAGGGAATGGGATTTGGGGGGGTAAGCAGGAGGCTTTAAGTATCTTTTAAATTTGGTATCTTGTTTTAAAAAAATCTGAAATAAATATAAGCAAAATGATAATATTTTATAAAGTTTGATGATGAATGCACAATATTTATAATATCATTCTTTAATACTTTTTGGTAAGCTTGAAGCATTTTCCTTTAAAGATTCCTATTTGAGGCATCTCCCTGTCAAGTTGACCAAGTTGGAAGGGAGGGGTTGATGGATCGAGAAGGTCCCAGGGATAGGGTTGTCACTAAGAGAAAGTAGGCTCCCAGTGTAGAGGGGTGGGGGAGAGGGTGGATAACTCTAGAAAAGACAGAGTTGGACTCAAGCTAGAGGAGAGGATTGGTAGGGGTCAGCCCTGGGAGTGGGTGACCTTATAACCAAGAGTGTCAGAGGCTGGTTGGGCCCAGAGGAGCCTCTGGAGTGACAAAGAGACTTCCCTCACAGGAGATGAGGAGCTGGAGGTGGTGGAGAGAGGCTGTGCCCACCCAGAGAAAACCAACAGGACCATGAGCTATCGGATAGACATGCAGATCATCACCCTTACAGAGTTCATCTGTGGGTCAAACTTGTGTAACCGGCCCAAACCGAGTGAGTATGGCAGCCCTGGCCCTCCCCAACCCCAAACCATCTCCAACCCAGCCTCACCATCATCCTGGTCCTGTCCCCAATCCTAGGCTACCCCAACCCCAACTCCATGCCTTACCCCACTGCCAACTCCAACTCAAACCTTTCCTTATCCCAAACACATCTCCAGCCTGGCTCCATCCCCATCCTCGGCCCCAACTCAACCTCACTTTCAACCCCATCCCCAACTTCATTTTACTGTCAACATTCTCCAACTCATACCTGTTCTCCTTCCAAACACATCTCTAACCCCATCCCCTAATCAACCCCACCTCATCTCAGACTGTCCCCAATCCCTCTACCAACTGCAGACTCACCTCCATCCCTAATCCTATCCCATCCCATATGTGTTTTACGTGTGTGTGTGGTTGTTATGCATAAGAGGCAACACCTGCCTTTAAGAAGCTACACACACACACATACACACACTCAAAAGGTAAGTGAGGTATCTCACTGATGTTTTGCCATCTAATTTTTTTCATGGGACAGGAGATGGTTCAGGCAGTAGGTGCTTAGTTTCTTGATCCCTTAAGAAGGGACCAAGATACAAAGACCAGAGAGATACCAGAGACTGAAAGTCCTTAAGGGAAGTAAAAAAAGGAGGGAATCAGACAGGGTGCTGTGGGCTTGGGAAGTCCCCGGGAATACACGATCCTTGTGTTGGGTGGTGAAAAATGATGTCAAGAAAGTTCACAAAACCTTTGATTGTTTCATGGATTTAGGCTCTGGTCAGTTTAAGAAAAAGACTACAAAAGGCTCAAATTTCCCCAAATTCTCACAAGAGAGGAAGGGTGGGGAAAGAATGGACCCTTGTTGCCTGGTCAGGCTGAGATACCTCTTTCTGGCCCTAGTGAGGAAGGAAATAGGTGAGAAAGCCAGTCTCGTCACAATGACATCAGTAAGCAGAGTGACTTCATCTATGCTGGGTTTTTGTTTGTTCCTCATCCCTCCTGACTCTGTTTGATTTTCATTCATCCTAACCTCAAACTTTCATCTGTTGGTGGGGACTGATTCAGACGTTTGTTTTCAAGGAAGTGACAAGACAGAGGATGCCAGCTTCCTCTCCCTGTTAGATGTGCTGAAGGAAAGCACTAACATTGAGTCTAAGTAATACTTGTAACCAGAGATCATAGTCCAAATATTTAACAGTCCTGGGCATTGCAGAAGGCGTTGACCAAGCATAACAGGCTCCCCTGGAGCCTCCTGCTGGGTCTGGTGTGGGTCTCAGGGACATGTGGGTTTTAAAGAGAGTTGGGTGTGGTCAAGGATCCACCAAGGAGCTTGGGCAGCAGCTGTTAATTCAGTAATTTAACAACTGATAAACCTAGATCAGCCCCATTTCTAATGCCATCGTACCCTGCTTGTGGTGACTAGGTTGGTTAAACCGCATCCTGCCCTTATGTGATACTGGGGACACAGCAAGACCAAGGCAGCCTTGGGCCCCATGGTCCACTGTGTTTTTGGGTATGTGTGTGGGGGGAGGGTGGTGGTAACAGACTCATCACCAGACAGTGACTGCCCAGATGATTCAGAGCTGGGATAGGGGAGCACAGGCAAAGGGGTCAGGACCATGATCAGGGAAACAGACCAGAGAGGTCAGAGATGTAACAGGGAAGCACAGTTCAGGGCTGAGATAAGGGAAACAGAGGCCCGAGTGATCAGGGCTGAGATGAGTGAAGAGTAAGGGCTGTGGACCCTAGGGGAGATACTTGATTCAGGTCAGGGAAGGTTTCCTACAGGAAGCATCAGCTAACCTTGATCTTGAGGGATGAGTAGGAGGCAGACTGATCAAAAGACAAGGGAAAGGATTTTTCAGACGGAGGGAGCAACAGATACAGAGGCCCAGAGGTGGGTGAAAGTAGCATGGCTGGAGGAAGGGAAGGATGGGACAAGAGGAACTGATGAAATTGGTGAGGTCACATTACATAGGACCTTCTAGGCTGTGGTGGGAAATAGAGATTTCATCTGGGGAACAGTAGGAGGTCATGAAAGGGTTTAAATAGAGTGTGCCAAGATCCGGTTTGTATTTTTGAGCAAATTATTCTGACCTCTGACTGGAAGATAGATTGCAGGAAAGCAATGATGGAAAGCGGGTAAATGAGAGAGGACCAACTTGGAGGTAGGTGAGATTGTCCAGATAAAGAAAGAAGTGTCCGCTGTGCCCATGGAGAGAAGTGCACGGATTTAAGGGCTATTTAGCAGGTAGATAAGCAGGACTTTGCGATGGATTAGATGTAAGGAGTGGTTTGCAGTTCTGGTCATGTGGAGTCACTTGTATCGGATCAACCCCCTTGCCAATAACAGCTATAAACCCTGGACAAACTATAAGCAATTTTTTTTTTTGGTTGGGGAAGTAATTAGTTTGTTTTTTTTTTAACGGAGGTACTGGGGATTGAACCCAGGAACTCATGCCTGCTAAGCACACACTCTACCACTGAGCTATACCCTCCCCTGCCTCCCCATAAACAATTATTGAAGTAACTCAAGAGCAGCAAATGAAGAAAGGAAGTGGCGGTGCTCCAATCTTTGAAATAAGGGAAGCACAGAAGTTGCATTCCACAGACAAGCTGGCTTTTTCCTTGAGTGCACTTTCCAACTCGCTGCTGTGGAAGGGAAATAGAACACAAATAGAAAACGATCGTTGCTAGACTGAGAAGGCAGAGGTTGGAGTCTGGGGCTGCCAGAGTGTCTGGAAAAATGAGAAGTAAAATCCTAGAATGCATGGCACCACAGGAAAGGGAGTCCCCAAATCTGCAAATTTCCTTCAGTGCATTGGCAAGCTGTACATGCATAGGGTGAGACTCCAAGAAACTCTACAGAAAATAGTCTCTGGGAAGCTACAGAACTGAGCAGAGACTCCAGCAGGCATATGATGCTGGGGGAACGAAGTTGCCAAGTTGGAAAGAGAGGTCTCGGGCTTTCCTCTGAGACCACGTGCTAGGAGTTAGGGCAAAACTGAAATAGACCAGACCCCAAAATGCCTACATCTAATCTTTGACAGGAATAAAACTGAATCCTCTTTGGAAGAAGATAACATCATTTAGAGCCGTGACAAATTGTCATCTATGTCTGGCATCTAATCAAAACATACAAGATATCCTGAAGAAAATAGAAAGAACCAGCTGACCAGAAACCAAGAGAAAAATCCCACAGTAAAAACAGACATATCATGAATCAGATATTGGAGTTACTAAACAGGGAACTTTAAAATAGCGATGATCAACATAATCAAGAAAACAGAGGAAAGGATAATTTTTAGTGGATATCTGGAATCCATTTTTAAGATGAGTCAAACAGGAAACAGAGAACAGTGGCTAAAATTAAGAACTCAATAGATGGGCTTCGTGAAGATCAGAAACAGCCAAGCAAAAGGATTACAGAACTTGAAGACAGGGAAGTGGGAGTATCCAGACTGATGCCTAGATATGGAGGATCAAGGAGTCTGCCAGGTTTCTACCCTGGGGGACTGGATGAGACCATCTCAGAGGTGTGGAATTCAGGAGAAGGAGCGATTTGGAGAAGATGGAGAGTCCCGTTTGGGGCATATAGAGATTCAGGTGTTTGACGGACGGCCAGGAGACCTCCAGGAGGCACTTGGGGGTACAGGTGTGGGGATGTGAAGGCCGCCATTTTGGCAATAATGGTAATTCATGCTTCCATTTTCATGGGAGTTCACGTGAGAGGACATGGGTTGTTGGCCTTTCAGTTTTATTCTTTTGGGGATGGTTGGTGAGAAAGATTTGGCTTTGGCTATAAATGATTCACCGGATTACAGCTGCTGGCCTGCCAGTTGAGAGCCTTGGCGGAGACAGCCCTCTAATTTCTCTAAGACTTGGCCCAAACTCAACTTGGACATCTGGGGTCAGGAAGGGGAGGGCATGCCAGGCTTTAGAGCAGTGTGAGCCAAGACCTGGGCAGAGGAATGACTGGTGTTTCCAGGGAAAATTAACTCTTAATCCACTTGGCCTGGATTGGGAGGTCTGTGTGAGAGGCCAAGTTATCACAGCTCCATCACATGAAGCTTTGACCTCTGACACAATTGGGTAGTGTTTTAATTATCTATTGCCACAAAACTTAAAAAAATAAGCATTATTATTTCACAAAGTTTTTGAAGGTCAAGAATCTGGGAGTGGTTTAGCTAGGCAGTTCTGGATCTTTCATGAGGTTGTAGTCAGGGTTTGACAGTGGGCTGCAGTCATCTGAAGGTGCCCAAGGTAGTGTCTCTCACGTGGATGATCTGCACCCATGGCTTTGGCCAAGGCCTCTGTTCTTCACCACATAGACCTCACGGTGGGGCTGCTTAAGTGTCCTTACAACATGGCAGCAGCTGTTCTCCCCCAGAGCAAGTGATTGAAGAGCAAGTGATTGAAGAGAGAGCCATGCAGATGTGGTGATGTCTTACATGATCTAGTGCAGAAGTCACACATGTCATATCCACAATATCCTATTAGTTCCACAGGTCTGGTCAGCTCTATTCTTTTCTTGTTTTTAATTTATTAAGCAGCTGTTTTATTTTATTTTGGGGGTTTTGGGGGGAATAATTAGTTTTTTTTTAATTAATTTATTTTTTAATGGAGGTACTGGGGATTGAACCCAGGACCTTGCGCATGCTAAGCACGCACTCTACCACTGAGCTATACCCTCCCCTGAGCTCTATTCTTTATTGGAAGGGACTACACAAGGGCACAGGTATAAGGAAGCAGGGATCATTGGGGGTCATCTTGGAGGTTGGCTATCCCAGGGAACAACATAAGGGTTTTAAGGAATTGTTCATTCATTCATTCATTCATTCATTTAACAAATATTTATTGAAGATCATGGCCCTGGCCCCTGTGCTGGGTCATGTTGGGACATAGTAGTGACCAAGACAGCCCTGGCCCTACCCTCCTGGGATGGACTCCAATAAGGGAAACAGACTTGGCACCAGACAGGGATGACCCAGAATGGGCAGGGCTGGAAATGGGGAGCCCAGTAGGGCACCTGATCCAGCCTGGGAGGTCGAGGAGGGCTTCTTGGAGGAGGTGAAATTGGAGAAGATGACCCCTGAAGAATGAGTAGGAGATAGGGAAAGTGTTCTAGGCAAAGGCAACAGCAGATGCAAAGGCTGGATGACACGCAGCAGATACACTCGGGGACTGAGGGAAGTCAGTGTGGAGCAAAGTCTGAGGGGGTAGTGGAGGTAGATGAGGCAGGAAAGGTGGCCAGGACCCAGCCTTTGATGGGCCTTGAATGCTACACTGAGTTTCTTGGATTTAATTCTGAGAGCACTGGGGACCCATGGAGGGGTTTTGAGCAGAGGAGAAGCAGGGTTGGATTTGAGTATTAGAAGCATCCTTCTTGGGCCATGTGGGATGCTCTGGGGTGAGAAGGGCAAGAATGGAAACCAGGAGGCCAGAGAGGAAGCTGGTTTTGAAGGAGGTCTGACCTGATCATGAAGCTGGAAAGGAGGGGATGGATTCTAGAAAGTTTCAGGAGATGGAGTGGGCGGAACTTGATGACTGGCTGAAGGGTGGGATAAGGAGGAACTGATGCTGAGGGAGCTGGGTCTCTAGGGCTCTTCCCAGAGTCTTACCCTCCTGCTCCTCCCCAAACAGGTCGGCCTCCTCTCTTTCCTCGAAGGCGTTACCTCGAATGTTCTTCCTGTGCCTCATCAGACCTGAGCTGTGAGAGGGGCTGGGACCAGAGCCTGCAGTGCCACAACCCTGGAGAACAGTGCCTGGAGGTGGTAACTCACCGGAGCCTAGAAGGTGGGTCCCAACTTGCCAATCCACGCCTCCCTGCTTTGCTCCTCCCCAAGGCTGCACTAAACAACCCCAAAATAACAGGGATTTAAGCAAGGCACAAAGTTAGTACTCACACAAAAGATCCAGTGATAGGAAGTCCAGGGCCACTAGGACCGTTCCACAGTCACCAGGAATCCAGGTGCCTTCTCATTTCTTACATATTGCTTCCATTCTCAAGATTGCCTCATAGTCCAACATGGCTGCTGGAACTCGAGGTCTCAAGATCAAGTTCCAGGAAAGAGGAAGGGGAAAAGAAGGGGCAAAAAAGGGGCATACCTCCTTTTGTAACAATTCTCCTTTCTGGAAGTCCCATAAAACTTTTCTACTGTAGATCACACTGACCAGAATTTAGCCACATGGAGGCTGGAAATTGCATCTTTTGGCTGGAATATATGGCTGCCCCAAAGAAAATGAGGGTCTTACAATGAAGGATGAAGCAGAGGACAGACAGTCAACTGCTGCAGTGGGCAAATCCAGTCTCAGCCCACATTAGCAATCTGACCTCCTCCTCTGCCCCCTACAGAGAGTCCAAGGGATGAGCGCCACACCCGAGGCTGTGGCAACCTTCCAGGATGCCCAGGCCCAACCGGCTTCCACAATAACCATACCTTCCACTTCCTGCGGTGCTGCAACACCACAAAATGCAATGGGGGCCCAGGTAAGAGTCAGGGGATCCCCGGGATCGGGGCAAGGAGGTATGCTCAGGCTGACTGCTGCTCGCTGGCAGGCAAACCCTCCTCTCTGTTTCCTTCTCTGAAAAATGGACCTATCAAGCCCTCCCTCAAAGAAGGATTCTGTGAGAAATTCAATGAAACTAGCAAATCTTCATGAATACCCATGCTTTATGCCCCTACATCCTCTTCAGTCCTTCCACGGCTCACCACCTGGTCCAAGCCACCATGGCCTCCCACCTAGATTGCTGCAATGACCTCCCACCTAGATTGCTGCAATGACCTCCTTGCTGGTCTTCCTGCTGCCTCTCCTGCAATGTTCAACACAGCTGCAAGAGTGGTTTTTTTTTTTTTTTAATGTAAATCAGATCATGTCACTCTCCTTCCGCAAACACTTCAATGACTTCCCCTTGCTTTTAGAATGAAACCCAAAGGCTCTCCTAGATCCTATGTCTGCCTCATGGTCTTCATTTCATTTCTACAACTGCCAAATTCCATCCTGCCTCATGGCCTTTGCACATGCAGTACCCTGACACACAATCTTCCCCAGGAGTTCACCTGACTGGCTCCTTCTCATTTGTTGAGTCTCAGCTATAAAGCGTCATCCTCAGGGAAAACTTCCCTATCTCTGCCCTCCAGTATCATCTATATCATTTGTGTTACTCTGTCTCTATAAACTAGTACTGTCCAACAGAACTTTCCACGGTGATGGAAAGGTTCTATATCTGTACTGTCCAATATGGCAGCCCTGGCCACCTATGACTACTGATTTCAATTTAAATGTAAACAACCACTTGGGGCTGGTGGCTATCATATTGGACAGTGTAGCTCTAAATTGTAAGTCCTCTGAGGGCAGGGACTGTTTTGTCTTACCCAGTACCTGGATAGATACGGGTGAGTGGGGAGCTGGGAGTTGGGATTTCTCTCACAGGCCCTAGAGAACCCTCCAAAGAGGGTGCTGTTCAAATGCCTGACCACAAGGGGGCTGCACGACATCGCGCGCGTGCTGGGGAGGTAACGCTGTGAACGCTCTGTGCTAATTTCCGTGGTTTCTGGGTCACTTGTCTTCTCCCAAGTCCTGGAGCTTCAAAACCTGCCACTGAATGGTTTCCAGTGTTACAGCTGTGAGGGGAATAGCACCCATGGATGTTCCTCCGAAGAGACTTCCCTCACTGAATGCCGAGGTCCCATGAATCAAT